>NC_136917.1:114449100-115049100 GCF_949752795.1 Hyperoodon ampullatus
TGTGAATCTTTAAGAGAGGAATAGAGTATGCAATATTTCTCAAGCGTTATCTGTTCATAGAAACCTTTTTTCTTTCAACTATCTATTAACATCTCTTGGAAGAGCGTTCCTTTTTCTAATGTGAAAAGAAACAATTGTTGCCACATTTGAAAAATGGCAATTTGGTTACATTTACATGATCAGTTAAAGGATAGATTTTCTCCCCTACATATAAACAAGTTTGAGCCTGCTGCTGTGTCTTTCTTTAACCCCCAATACTATAGTTATTACTTGGGTTTTTTAGGTTGACCAGACAGAAGGATGTTTGTTATAGATATATTCATATGTTATCATGGTAGTCTATCCACAGAATCAGGATCCTGAAAGATTCTATCAAATAACTCATCTGAAATAGTCCAGGAAGACTGTGTAGAACAACTTGGAAAAAGCTGTGACGTTCTTAAAATGCTATAAAATATATTATTTATATATTCTTCTGTTTTTGTGAGATAAAGTTAGAGGTTTTTCATATTTTTACATACTAACACATATTCGTGGGACAAGAGCTAAATAAAGGTGGAATGCCTCCAGTTGTGAAAATGCAACATTTTAAAACAGTGTTTACTGACAAATTCAGAGAGTCAGGCTGCAAAAATGACTATTTTACTCTGAGTAAAGAAATGAAGAATAAAAGGGTGGAGTATTAGAGATAATACAAACTTTTTTTAAAACTGCAGACTATAATTAATATGATACAGAGAAGAAAGATTAGAGGAGTCATTGGGAATCACTAAACTAACCTTATAATAATTAAGAAAATTTTACTATTGAATATTCACACAGATTTGCTAGCTATTAAAATTGTGTCAAATACAACTCTATATCAAGTACCATTACCAAATATTACTTAGAAGTCGTGTTTAAGCAGTTAAAGACTTAGAAATTTGACTTAATTTTTTAAAATGCTTTATATATGGTAAAGTACAAAATAAATATACATTGAAAGTGTATTTCAATACTTTAACATTTACCAGATTATTTACTATAGGTATACCTTTAGATAGGAATATAGTATGAAAATTATTTTCAACTGTTAGGTTTTTCTGAATGGAAATTGTTAACAGTTAATGATTATTTTGTCATTCTTCTGTACAAAGGACTTAAACAAGACCTCAATATCAGTAATATAAAAATAGCAGAAATCTTCATACATGTTTCTTCTTGAACCATTGTGACCTAATGAACAAATCTTAGTACAACAAACTGAATAAACACATTACATACCAAAGTACCTTTGTATAATGCTAATAATCCCAAAATCATAAGTTGTTCTCTGGACCCTAGAGCTGTACAACTGAAAAATCTCAGATTTGGCTCCCAAATTTTCTCGTCAGTAGTTCCAAGAATAACCTGAGTTACTGGATCACCAAGAATAATTACTATAGTAAAATATCATTAAATTGGGCTTATTTTATAATTTGTTAAAATTCAGGTATCCTAACTGATGTTAACTTTTTTTTTTTTTTTTTTTTTTTTGCGGTACACGGGCCTCTGACTGTTGTGGCCTATCCCATTGCGGAGCACAGGCTCCAGACGCGCAGGCTCAGTGGCCATGGCTCACGGGCCTAGCCTCTCTGCGGCATGTGGGATCTTCCTGGACCGGGGCACGAACCCATGTCCCCTGCATCGGCAGGCGGACTCTCAACCACTGCGCCACCAGGGAAGCCCTGATGTTAACTTTTATTATCTATGAGAGGTGACAGTCATCAGTCAGCTAAGTCATTTGCATCAAATGATTTTCTTTGCCCATTTAGTTATGATAACCTACATTAGTTTGGAATAACTATATAGTCCATAATATATCTGAATGTTTTAGACAAACTGAGCTATTTCACAGAATAGAGTGATGGTGTTGGATATTCTTTTGCTAATAACTCTGGTTTGTCAGAGTCCTTCTTCAGATGCTGCCTTAAATCCCTTTTGCATCTAAGTATGTATAACAATTTTGGAAGTAATTTGTTAATAATAGTAGCACAGATACAGTTCTTCCAATGGAGTAATGTGTACCTACCACGTTTTGGGTTCTCCTCTTCTTCTAATGCATCTAAGATTGAACTGGCTGGTTTTGGTTTTTTAGTAACTGCATCACATTCTTGGCTCATATTGAGCTTGCAGACAACTTAGCTCTTTTTCCCTGAACTGCTCACAAGCCAGGCCTACTTCATCCAGTATTTGTGTGATTCTGACGTTGACATCTCAAATTGGGAAAAAGGGTATTATTTTAGAGTGGGATGGTGATGAGCTTAGTTTTCAACCTGCTTCAGTTAGTTGCTGGTGGGATGTCTAAATAGAGATGTTACAAAGACAGAGATATGGGTCTGGGCAGAGGATAAAATGTCAAGTGTACAGAGAGATTTGTGATTTTAGATAGTAATTAAAATTGTCAGAGTGTTGTGGTTTTTTCTGTTTTTTTGTTTTGTTTTGTTTTTTGTTTTTGCGGTACACGGGCCTCTCACTGTTGTGGCCTCTCCCGTTGCGGAGCACGGGCTCTGGACGTGCAGGCTCAGCGGCCATGGCTTATGGACCTAGCCGCTCCACGGCATGTGGGATCCTCCTGGACCAGGGCACGAACCCGTGTCCCCTGCATCAGCAGGTGGACTCTCAACCATTGTGCCACCAGGGAAGGCCCATCAGAGTGTTTTTGTATGGAGATGAAGCAGCTGTGGGAGGTGCTATTACTTTCTCATATAGACTCAAGCAGAAGCTATCCACAATAGTGTCTTTATAGCCCTTTTATTATTAGTACACACTTTTCAATCTCACAGACTTATAAGGGACTAGTTTAGAGGATTAGTGAAATAATTAGTTTTACATTTGTGTTTTTGAATGATTAATTCCTAAGACTTATTAGTTTATTAATCACCAAGATTCACAAAATTGCACAAAAAATAGTGATATTGTATTTGACATGCATCAGTTTAGCTGTTTACAAAATGTCTTATTTATTAAAAGTAATAATGCGTATATTTTACTTGAGTAGTGACTATAACTTGAGCCATCTTCAATTTAATGGATTAATTAGTGGGTACAGGAAGATGATAAGGTAACAAATACCATCAAACTAAACATTTAACTTTTCATTTAGGATACACAAGAAATTGATAACTTGTTGCTTCCAATGTTGGGACTGAGTGGCTCAGGGCAGGGAGTGTGTGTGTTGGGTTGCCTTTTCACTTTGTGCTCTTGTGTGCGATTCAAGTTTTGAACCATGGGATGATTTTACATTTGGAACAGGTAAAGAAATTTAAATTTTGAAACTCATTTACTTTAAACATGAGATAGTATGATGTTTAAAAAGTATTTACACTTGAAGTTAGAAGTCATAATTTCAAATCCTAATTTCTTCATTTCCTGGCCAGCTGGCCTTAGATGAATCATTTCACCTCTTTGAAAATGGGGATGGTGATAGCTGCCCTGATTACCATTCAGGGTCATTGTGAGTTCATTTAGTAAACATATCTGTGAAGCACACACTGAAAGGTGCTCATAGGAGACACATTTCCAGTCCTCAGGGCATCTACTTTCAAGTGTAGAAGTAGACAAAATTGTAACTTATATTTAACTTATAATTTCTATGATGGAAATAAATATGCTGTGAAAATTCATAGGAAAGATCCATAGTGGCTGCTTGGGGAGTAGTAGAGTAGGGGCTAGAGTGGTCCTTATTGAAGACAAGGACTTTTGAGTTAAGTTTTGAAGAATGGGTTGGGAGGATATGGGGGAGAGGATGAGAGAGGGAGAAGGCATTCCACCCAGAACAAGCAACATTTCCAGACCCATCTCATTTTATGTGTGTTTGTGTGTAGCACATTTTTGTTTTATTTATTTTAGGACAGGATGCTGTAGCAGGTTCTTCCTTAATTTTGCTGACCCCCAAAATCTTGACTGTGATTATTAGTTGAAATTTGGAAATAGTGGAAAATTTCACTTGGGACTTTATAGTGACCACAAAAGAATTAGTAGAGAACGACTAAAAGTCACTGAGTTTTAACTTACACATTTTTATATAGACCATAAACACTAAATCATCAGATTCTGATATCAACCTCCAATTATTTCTCACTAAGGAACTAGTGAGAATTCTTAATTAAGGCAACTAAAGCAATAAGCCTCTAATTTGCAGTTCACTTGGAGTTCCCAGATGAGATTTTTCTTTTCTTGCATCTTTCTTGGTATTTTTGTCCCCACATACTTTTGTAAAGGCATTGTTTCTTCTGTGTGTCTTGGGTCTCATCACTAAACCCTTAGTCTTCAAAAGCCTAAAATTTACTCTAAATACAATGTTTCACTCTGATTTCTGTAAACTGCTTTCTTCCAATATGTTTAGCAGAAAAGCTTGTACCTGCTTTACTTGTTAATTCAAATAGCTTCTTTCCCTAATCTTGAATACTTTTTTCATCTTCACTGGGGAAGACAGGAATTTTAAATTGATTTGACAAGTTATGGAGTTCCAAGCTGTGAGTAGATATACTTTTCCTGGTGCCATATTGTTTACTTTATAGAGCCATTAAACATCTCAACTCCATAATAGTTTATATACATTAATATTTAACTACTTAGTGCTCACTCTCCTGTAAGTCACAGTTTAGGGGCATTGATATTTTAATATTTAATATTTAACATCCAGTATCCTATAAGTTACAGAAGTACTTTGTAAATTGAAAATACGATATAGATAGAAGATATTATTATTTATTATTGATATTAGCCTCCAGTAAACACCATGATTATTAAAAATAAACACAGATTTTTAAAGTTTTATGCCAGTTTAGTTTTTCTTGTTGTTGTTGTTTGTGTGTGGTTTGTTGTTTTTTATTTTTTTCCTTGGGCTGTGCCATGCAGCTTGTGGGATCTCAGTTGAATGACCAGGGATTGAACCCAGGCCATGGCAGTGAAAGCCTGGAATCCTAACCACTAGGACACCAGGTGTCAGGGATTTTGCAAAAATTCATGTGAGATATTTCTTAATACACTGGAAAACATAAAATTGGGTATTGTATAGGTAATTTCCTCTTTACATTGTATTTATTTGTATGTGGGAACGAAAAAAATGAGGTATCTCAATTTCTAAGTGATTTATCAGTTTAGAAGAAGTTAGTCCAAAGTAAGAAAGCATTATTTCTATACCTGCAGAGCATTCTTCTGTTGTTAACGACTCTATCATTTCAGATGCTTTTAGGTTCGAAGAAAATAATGATAGAAAATCAAACTATATGTGATTTAAACTATAAGGATGTTTCTTATCTTATACAATAGGAAATCTGGAGGTAGGGTGCATTCAGAGTTGGTTAAATCAGTAGTTTAATACCGTCATCAAAGATTCAAGTTCTCGGGCTTCCCTGGTGGCGCAGTGGTTGAGAGTCCGCCTGCTGATGCAGGGGACACGGGTTCGTGCCCCAGTCCAGGAAGATCCCACATGCCGTGGAGCGGCTGGGCCCGTGAGCCATGGCCGCTGAGCCTGCGCGTTCGGAGCCTGTGCTCCGCAACAGGAGAGGCCACAACGGTGAGAGGCCCACGTACCGCAAAAAAAAAAAAAAAAAAAGATTCAAGTTCTCTGATTTCCCAGAGTGACCTTTCCTTTTAGGCTGGATCTCCTCATTATCCCAAGGTGGCAGGTGTCACAGGTGATGATGTCTAGGGGAGAAAAGAGAATTGTACTTGCTATGTCACATTTAGGAAGAATGACAAACTTTTCAGAAGCCCCCAGCAAAAGCTACTTTAAAAATGCAAATTGAATATTTCAAACAAGTGGGGAAGACATAGTTTGCCCATAGGTCTATTATAAAAGTTGAAAATGAATAAATAGATTATAAATATATATCATTTAAAATATGGTATATATAGGATTACATTTCTTTCTCATTGGATCCCATGCTACTCAAAGGATACTATTCTTATAAATCCAGGTTAAATTAGTTTTGTTTTTCATCAGTTGCTTCATATTACAACCATAACTATGTTGGGGGGTGGACTGTGGAGGGGGGTACTTTTCCTGGAGTTTCTAATTGTCTTTCATTTTTTCATTATTGGGAGAAAAAACACATAAATGATTTCTACCTTCTTACTCATTCTTCTTCTTAAAGATGTGTCTGTAAGACTCCATACTAAGATTCTCATTTAGATTGATTGTTTTCCAGGCCTACGACACCATCAATACTGGGATTTTTTCTTTTCCTTCATTAGACTGTTGCATTACATTGACCATGGTTTCTTTTCTTGATATTCATCTTCATTTTGCTGGAATACATTCTTAAGTAAATTTGTCAGAAAGGAGGCAGAGTAGATGAACTTTTTGAATTTTTATACAACAAAAAAAAGTTCACCTGGCCTATGACTTCTTTCATCACTTTTCCACATGACTTACTGTTTCTTTCAGATCTTAACACATATCCCATTCTCAAAGAGGCCTTCCCTGACCATCTTGTTTTAAATTGTGAATTCCCTGTATTACCAGCGCTTCTTCACTGCTTTTTCTCTTAGAGCACGTTTCACAATCTAACATGCTATAATATATTTTGCTTATTGTCTTTATTTTCCCACTAAAAATACCATAGGGCAGAGATTTTTGTGGTTTTGTTCACTGGTATATCCTTGGTATGTAAAATGTCTGGCACATAGTAGCCCCTCAGTAAATAATTGCTGAATGAATTAGTGAATTTCCTCTCACTATTATAGTTATAAATCCAGGTTTTAAATTGTTTTCTCTCAGAACTTTGAAGGGATTGCTCCCATGTCTTGTGGTATCTAGCATTATTAATGTGAAAGATAAAACTTTTATAGGTGACCTATTTCTTCTCTGTTTGAAAACTTTAGTTTTTTTTGGGTCTCTGGAAATTCTCAACAATGTACATAGACGTGAGGTTTTTTCACTGATTCCAGTTGGCACTTAGAAATCCCTTTCAGTTAAGATTGGTTTTTTTTTTTCCATCTCTGGGAAAATTTTTTTTTTTTTAATTGAAGTATAGTTGATTTACAATACTGTGTTAGTTTCAGGTATACAGCAAAGTGATTTGGTTATGTATATTCTTTTTTTCAATTCTTTTCCATTATAATGTGTTACAAGATATTGAATATAGTTCCCTGTACTATACAGTAAATCCTCACTTATCTATTTTATATATGGTAGTTATATGTTATATATGGTAGTGTGTATCTGTTAATCCCACACTCCTAATTTATTTCTGCCCCCAAGGGAAAGTCTAATTTTTTAAAAAAAAATTCTTCCCCTGATTTTTTACTTTATCACTATCTACAACTCCTATTGGTTATCAGGTTTATCTTCTTTTCCCTTGATGTTCATTTCCCTTATTTTTCTCTTTTTAATTTTACATCTCTTTAATGTAGGCTTTGATATGCTTATTAATATTTCAGCAGTGAAATCTGGCATACTGTTTTCTTTGACTAAGACAGAATACTAAATAGTAGGCTAAAATAGGATAGATTGAATTAATATTTGCATTTTGTTTATGACTACTAATAATGAATGACTAAGTAGCTTATCATATCAGTAGAAAAAAGAAATATTCATCAACAAATGATCACTAGTTTATTGGAAAAGGATTTAGTCTAATTTCTCCTCAGACACTATATATTTTAAATATTATATAATAAGAAAATAATATACATCTATAAAATTTATGAGTAGGGATGTTCATCACAATATTATTTATATGGGGATGACCAGATGTCTAACAGCATTTAATAAGCTGTCATACTGGTATTATGAAATGCTTTGCAGCCACTAACAGCTATATTTTCAAAGAATATTTAATGAGATTGGAAATGGTACACTATCCCATTTATTTATTTATTTATTTATATACAGTTGTCTTTTGAACAACATGGGTTTGAACTGCATGGGTCCACTTATACATGGATTTTTTTTCCATAAAGATGTACTACATTACTATTTTTGATCCATGGTTCAAGGGTGCAGAACCAGATAAAAAGGGTCAACTATAAAGATATACATGGATTTTTGACTGTGAGGAGGATCAGCATCCCTAACCCCTGAGTTGTTCAAGGATCAATTGTGTGTATATAATATAAAATTTCGCACATGTTTAAAAAAAACTACTGAAAAATATTCAAAATGTTAATACAGGTTTCATAATCCCTTATATGAAACTGTTGGGCCCATATGTATTTCTGAATTCCAGGTTTTTTAGATTTTGGAACAATAATAAATGCATTTACATGATAGTGTCTAGAGAAGTACTCTATAAGCAAACACATTCATATTTCTGCAGTGAAACATGATTGTTCACATTAAGTAGAATACATAAAGTCTATAAATATTTTCATGTCAGTTGAGGTCACATTTTGCTGGTAAATGAGTTTATGCCAAACTTAATTTTTAAATTCCAATTTTTTTAAATGTTTTTGGAATTTTAGAATTATGTCCATTTTGGATCAGTAGTATACTGTTAGCTTGGGCAATGAGATTATGACTGATTTTAAAATTTTATTCTTTATAATTTTTCAAATGTTCCTGTACTTACAGGAGCATATGCATATGTATGTTACAGAAAAATATTTTAGTAACAAATTTAAGAACTATGACTATATATACTTGAGTTTTCTTATTAAATCTTAGCCTTTCCTAGAGAAAGGAAGAAGAGTCCAATTCACCAGAAGCTATTCATTCATAGATTTAACAAATACTTATCCAGTAATCATACTATTTTAATAAACATAGATAACCTTATAAGTTTTCAGGGAAGTTAATATTTCAAACATAATATAATACCATTTCACACTCTTCTTATTGTCAGAAATTTAGTAACTCAGACAATTCCAGCTGTTCACCAGGATGCCAAAGAGAAGCAGGAAATTTCATATACTGCAGGTTGGGTATCAATTGATACAACCATTTTGGAAAGCAATTTGATAATATCTAGTAAAGCTGAAGTTGTGTATATACTCTCTAAAACCTCTTCCATGTCATGTGACTTGTCATCAGTACATTGATTTATACTGTTTGAAAGTGGAACTTTTTCAATTTCTCTTGCATCTTGCCTTAGCATTTTATTTATTGTAATTTTACATGCTGCTATTACTGGGTTCTCACTAACTGTGATTTTTTTTCTTTTGGGGGACAGTACATTTGCTATTCAGTAACTTGCTTCCAGAGCCTTTTCACAGTATGGCTTTTTATTTTTTTTAAACAAAAACTTCACTTATGCTTGTTTTGATATTCTAATAGTCATGTAAATATTCAGCACCTTTACTTGTCAAGTGTGATACGTAGTTGACTGTCTTGTCAATTTTGCTGAGGCGTTGACTGCTGTTTTCCATGGAGAAGTACATGGAGTAGGATGACTAGGATTACCAACCAGAACTGTCCGTGGATCTAGGCATAGAATTTATCTCTTTCATTGTATACTTTCTCAGAAACCACTGTATTTTTCTTATTTCTCAAATTTTGTGAATCACTTTTGTTCCACTTCAGAATTGTCTTATGTATCTCTTTAAATTGAAAATGTTAAAAGGCAATAGTGAGATTTTTAGACTCAACTTCTCATTCAGCAAATGTTGAGTGTCTACCACGTGTCAATTACAGATCAGGAATACAGTATGAATACAACCTAATCCCATCTTCAAGGAACTTAAGACGTAGCAAGTAAGACTTGATTTCAGTGTAGTGTGGTAAATGCTAAGATGGTTAAGTAGGGGTTGGATAGAGTTAACTCAAGGTCTTCCAAGTCAGGGGTCAGCAACCCTTTTTTTAAAGGGCCAGGTAGTGTATATTTTAGACTTTGTGAGCCATATTGTCACAACTACTCATCTCTGCTATCATTACGTGAAAGTAGGTAGCTATAGAGGATACACAAATGAATAAGTGTGGCTGTGTTCCAATAAAACTTTATTTATGAACACTGAAATTTGAATTCCATATGATTTTCACATGTCACAAAATATTTTTCTAATATTTTTAACCATTTAAAAATGTGAAAACTGCTATTGCAGTTGGCCCTGGGGGAAGATGGTGGAAGAGTAAGACGCGGAGATCACCTTCCTCCCCACAGATACATCAGAAATTCATCTACACGTAGAACAACTGTAGAACAGCTACTGAACGCTGACAGAAGACCTCAGACCCCCCAAAAGGCAAGAAACTCCCCACGTACCTGGGTAGGGCAAAAGAAAAAAGAATAAACAGAGACAAAAGGATAGAGATGGGACCTGCACCAGTGGGAGGGAACCGTGAAGGAGGAATGGTTTCCACACACTAGGGAGCCCCTTCGCGGGCAGAGACTGCGGGTGGCGGAGGGGGAAAGCTTCGGAGTAGCGGAGGAGAGTGCAGCAACAGGGGTGCAGAGGGCAAAGCGGAGAGATTCCCACACAGAGGATCGGTGCCGACAGGCACTCACCAGCCCGAGAGGCTTGTCTGCTTGGCCGCCGGGGCGGACAGGGGCTGGGAGCTGAGGCTCGGGTATCGGGTTTCAGTCAGAGCGCAGGGAGAGAACTGGGGCTGGCGGCGGGAAGAGAGCCTTAAGGGGTTAGTGCACCACGGCTAGCCCGGAGGGAGTACGGGAAAAAGTCTGGAGCTGCCGAAGAGGCAAGAGATTTTTTTCTTCCCTCTTTGTTTCCTGGTGCGCGAGGAGAGGGGATTAAGAGCACTGCTTAAAGGAGCTCCAGAGACAGGTGCGAGCTGTGGCTGAAAGCGCGGACCCCAGAGACGGGCGTGGGACGCTGGGGCTGCTGCTGCCGCCGCCAAGAGGCCTGTGTGCGAGCGCAGGTCACTGTCCATGCCCCCTTACCGGGGAGCCTGTGCAGCCCGCCACTGCCGGGGTCCCGGGAATCCAGGGACAGCTTCCCCGGGAGAGCACACGGCGTGCCTCGGGCTGGTGCAACGTCACGCCGGCCTCTGCCGCTGCAGGCTCGCCCCGCACTCTGTGCCCCTCCCTCCCCTTGGCCTGAGTGAGCCAGAGTCCCCAAATCAGCTGCTCCTTTAACCCCGTCCTGTCTGAGCGAAGAAAGACGCCCTCCGGCGACCTACACGCAGAGGCAGGGCCAAATCCAAAGCTGAGACCTGGGAGCTGTGAGAACAAAGAAGAGACAGGGAAATCTCTCTGTACAGCCTCAGAAGCAGCGGATTAAAGCTCCACAATCAACTTGATGTACCCTGCATCTGTGGAATACATGAATAGACAACGAATCATCCCAAATTGAGGAGGTGGACTTTGAGAACAAGATTTAAGATTTTTTCCCCTTTTCCTCTTTTTACAACGAATTATCCCAAATTGAGGAGGTGGACTTTGAGAGCAAGATTTACGATTTTTTTCCCCTTGTTCTCTTTTTGTGAATGTGTATGTGTATGCTTCTGTGTGAGATTTTCTCTGTATAGCTCTGCTTCCACCATTTGTCCCAGGGTTCTATCCGTCCGTTTTAATTTTTTTTTAATAATTACTTTTTTATTTTAATAACGCTATTATATTTTATCATACTTTATTCTATTTTACTTCATCTTCTCTTTCTCTTTTTCCTACCTTCCCTTCCTCCCTCCCTCCCTCCACTCCCTCCTTTCTTTCTTTCTTTCTTTCCTTCCTCCCTCCCTCCCTTCTTTCTTTCTTTCTTTCTTTCCTCCCTCCCTCCCTCCCTCCTTTCTTTCTTTCTTTCTTTCTTTCTTTCTTCTTCCTTCCTTCCTTCCTTTCTCTCTTTCTTTCCTTCTTTCTCTCTTTCTTTCTTCTACTAATTCTTTCTTTCTACTTTTTTTCCCTTTTATTCTGAGCCGGGTAGATGAAAGGCTCTTCGTGCTGCAGCCAGGAGTCAGTGCTGTGCCTCTGAAGTGGGAGAGCCAACTTCAGGACACTGGTCCAAAAGAGACCTCCCAGCTCCACATAATATCAAGCGGTGAAAATCTTCCAGAGATCTCCATCTCAACACCAGCACCCACCTTCACTCAACGACCAGCAAGCTACAGTACTGGTCATCCTATGCCAAACAACGAGCAAGACAGGAACACAACCCTACCCATTAGCAGAGAGGCTGCCTAAAAACATAATAAGGCCACAGACACCCCAAAACACACCACCAGATGTGAACCTGTCCACCAGAAAGACAAGATCGAGCCTCATCCACCAGAACACAGGCACTAGTCCCCTCCACCAGGAAGCCTACACAACCCACTGAAGCAACCCTAGCCGCTGGGGACAGACACCAAAAACAACGGGAACTATGAACCTGCAGCCTGCAAAAAGGAGACCCCAAGCACAGTAAGATAAGCAAAATGAGAAGACAGAAAAACACACAGCAGGTGAAGGAGCAAGATAAAAACCCACCAGACCTAACAAATGAAGAGGAAATAGGCAGTCTACCTGAAAAAGAATTCAGAATAATGATGGTAAAGATGATCCAAAATCTTGGAAATAGAATAGACAAAATGCAAGAAACAGTTAACAAGGACCTAGAAGAACTAAAGATGAATCAAGCATCAATTAAAAACACAATAAGTGGAAATGAAAAATACTCTAGATGGGATCAATAGCAGAATAACTGAGGCAGAAGAACGGATAAGTGAGGTGGAAGATAAAATAGTGGAAATAACTGCTGCAGAGCAGAAGAAAGAAAAAAGAATGAAAAGAACAGAGGACAGTCTCAGACACCTCTGGGACAACATTAAACGCACCAACATTTGAATTATAGGGGTTCCAGAAGAAGAAGAGAAAAAGAAAGGGACTGAGAAAATATTTGAAGAGATTATAGTTGAAAACTTCCCTAATATGGGAAAGGAAATAGTTAATCAAGTCCAGGAGGCACAGAGAGTCCCATAGAGAATAAATCCAAGGAGAAATACGACAAGACACATATTAATCAAACTGTCAAAAATTAAACACAAAGAAAACATATTAAAAGCAGCAAGGGAAAAATAACACGCAAGGGAATCCCCATCAGGTTAACAGCTGATCTTTCAGCAGAAACTCTACAAGCCAGAAGGGAGTGGCAGGACATATTTAAAGTGATAAAGGAGAAAAACCTGCAACCAAGATGACCCAGCAAGGATCTCACTCAGATTTGATGGAGAAATTAAAACGTTTACAGACAAGCAAATGCTGAGAGAGTTCAGCACCACCAAACCAGCTTTACAACAAATGTTAAAGGAACTTCTCTAGGCAAGAAACACAACAGAAGGAAAATACCTACAATAACGAACCCAAAGCAATTAAGGAAATGGGAATAGGAACATACATATCAATAATTACCTTAAATGTAAATGGACTAAATGCTCCCACCAGAAGACACAGGGTGGCTGAATGGATACAACAACAAGACCCATATATATGCTGTCTACAAGAGACCCACTTCAGACCTAGAGACACATACAGACTGAAAGTAAGGGGATGGAAAAAGATATTCCATGCAAATGGAAATCAAAAGAAAGCTGGAGCAGCAATTCTTATATCAGACAAAATAGACTTTAAAGACGATTAGAAGAGACAAAGGAGGACACTACATAATGATCAAGGGATCGATCCAAGAAGAAGATATAACAATTGTAAATATTTATGCACCCAACATAGGAGCACCTCAATACATAAGGCAAATACTAACAGCCATAAAAGGGGAAATCGACAGTAACACACTCATAGTAGGGGACTTCAACACCCCACTTTCACCAATGGACAGATCATCCAAAATGAAAAGAAATAAGGAAACACAAGCTTTAAATGATACATTAAACAAGATGGACTTAATTGATATTTATAGGACATTCCATCCAAAAACAACAGAATACACATTTTTCTCAAGTGCTCATGGAACATTCTCCAGGATCATATGTTGGATCACAAATCAAGCCTTGGTAAATTTAAGAAAATTGAAATTGTATCAAGTATCTTTTCTGACCACAATGCTATGAGACTAGACATCAATTACAGGAAAAGATCTGTAAAAAATACAAACACATGGAGGCTAAACAATACACTACTTAATAACGAAGTGATCACTGAAGAAATCAAAGAGGAAATAAAAAAATACCTAGAAACAAATGACAATGGAGACATGACGACCCAAAACCTATGGGACGCAGCAAAAGCAGTTATAATGGGGAAGTTTATAGCAATACAGTCCCACCTTAAGAAACATGAAACATCTCGAGTAAACAACCTGACCCTTCACCTAAAGCAATTAGAGAAAGAACAAAAAAACCCCAAAGTTAGCAGAAGGAAAGAAATCGTAAAGATCAGATCAGAAGTAAATGAAAAAGAAATGAAGGAAACGATAGCAAAGATCAATAAAACTAAAAGCTGGTTCTTTGAGAAGATAAACAAAATTGATAAACCATTAGCCAGACTCATCAAGAAAAAAAGGGAGAAGTCTCAAATCAATAGAATTAGAAATGAAAAAGGAGAAGTAACAACTGACACTGCAGAAATACAAAAGATCATGAGAGATTACTACAAGCAACTCTATGCCAATAAAATAGACAACCTGGAAGAAATGGACAAATTCTTAGATATGCACAACCTGCCAAGACTGAATCAGGAAGAAATAGAAAATATGAATAGACCAATCACAAGCACTGAAATTGAAACTGTGATTAAAAATCTTCCAACAAACAAAAACCCAGGACCAGATGGCTTCACAGGCGAATTCTATCAAACATTTAAAGAAGAGCGAACACCTGTCCTTCTCAAACTCTTCCAAAATCTAGCAGAGGGAGGAACACTCCCAAACTCATTCTATGAGGCCACCATCACCTTGATACCAAAACCAGGCAAGGATGTCACAAAGAAAGAAAACTACAGGCCAATATCACTGATGAACACAGATGCAAAAATCCTCAACAAAATACTAGCAAACAGAATCCAACAACACATTAAAACGATCATACACCATGATCAAGTGGGGTTTATTCCAGGAATGCAAGGATTCTTCAATATACACAAATCAATGTGATACACCATATTAACAAATTGAAGGAGAAAAGCCATATGATAATCTCAATAGATGCAGAGAAAGCTTTTGACAAAATTCCACACCCATTTATGATAAAAACCCTGCAGAAAGTAGGCATAGAGGGAACTTTCCTCAACATAATAAAGGCCATATATGACAAACCCACAGCCAACATCGTCCTCAATGGTGAAAAACTGAAACCATTTCCACTAAGATCAGGAACAAGACAAGGCTGCCCACTCTCACCCCTCTTATTCAACATAGTTTTGGAAGTTTTAGCCACAGCAATCAGAGAAGAAAAGGAAATAAAAGGAATCCAAATCGGAAAAGAAGAAGTAAAGCTGTCACTGTTTGCAGATGACATGATACTATACATAGAGAATCCTAAAGATGCTACCAGAAAACTACTAGAGCTAATCAATGAATTTGGTAAAGTAGCAGGATACAAAATGAATGCACAGAAATCTCTGGCATTCCTGTACACTAATGATGAAAAATCTGAAAGTGAAATCAAGAAAACACTCCCATTTACCATTGCAACAAAAAGAATAAAGTATCTAGGAATAAACCTACCTAAGGAGACAAAAGACCTGTATGCAGAAAATTATAAGACACTGATGAAAGAAATTAAAGATGATACAAACAGATGGAGAGATATACCATGTTCCTGGATTGGAAGAATCAATATTGTGAAAATGACTACTACCCAAAGCAATCTACAGATTCAATGCAATCCCTATCAAACTACCAATGGCATTTTTCACAGAACTAGAACAAAAAATTTCACAATTTGTATGGAAACACAAAAGACCCCGAATAGCCAAAGCAATCTTGAGAACGAAAAACGGAGCTGGATGAATCAGGCTCCCTGACTTCAGACTATACTACAAAGCTACAGTAATCAAGACAGTGTGGTACTGGCACAAAAACAGAAAGATAGATCAATGGAACAGGATAGAAAGCCCAGAGATAAACCCACGCACATATGGTCAACTTATCTTTGATAAAGGAGGCAGGAATGTACAGTGGAGAAAGGACAGCCTCTTCAATAATTGGTGCTGGGAAAACTGGACAGGGACATGTAAAAGTATGAGATTAGATCACTCCCTAACACCATACACAAAAATAAGCTCAAAATGGATTAAAGACCTAAATGTGGGCTTCCCTGGTGGCGCAGTGGTTGAGAGTCCGCCTGCCATGCAGGGGACACGGGTTTGTGCCCCGGTCTGGGAAGATCCCACATGCCACGGAGCGGCTGGGCCTGTGGGCCGTGGCCGCTGAGCCTGCGCGTCCGGAGCCTGTGCTCCGCAATGGGAGAGGCCACAACAGTGAGAGGCCCGCGTACCGCAAAAAAGAAAAAAAAAAAGAAAAAGACCTAAATGTAAGGCCAGAAACTATCAAACTCTTAGAGGAAAACATAGGCAGAACATTCTATGACATAAATCACAGCAAGATCCTTTTGGACCCACTTCCTAGAGAAATGGAAATAAAAACAAAAATAAACAAATGGGACCTAATGAAACTTCAAAGCTTTTGCACAGCAAAGGAAACCATATACAAGACCAAAAGGCAGCCCTCAGAATGGGAGAAGATATTTTCAAATGAAGCAACTGACAAAGGATTAACCTCCAAAATTTACAAGCAGCTCATGCAGCTCAATAGCAAAAAAACAAACAACCCAATCCAAAAGTGGGCAGAAGACTTAAATAGACATTTCTCCAAAGAAGATATACAGACTGCCAACAAACATATGAAAGAATGCTCAACATCATTAATCATTAGAGAAATGCAAATCAAAACTACAATGAGATATCATCTCACACCAGTCAGAATGGCCATCATCAAGAAATGTAGAAACAATAAATGCTGGAGAGGGTGTGGAGAAAAGGGAACACTTTTGCACTGCTGGTGGGAATGTGAATTGATACAGCCGCTATGGAGAACAGTATGGAGGTTCCTTAAAAAACTAAAAATAGAACTACCATATGACCCAGCAATCCCACTACTAGGCATATACCCTGAGAAAACCATAATTCAAAAAGAGACATGTACCAAAATGTTCATTGCAGCTCTATTCACAATAGCCCGGAGATGGAAACAACCCAAGTGTCCATCATCGGATGAATGGATAAAGAAGATGTGGCACATATATACAATGGAATATTACTCAGCCATAAAAAGAAACGAAACTGAGCTATTTGTAATGAGGTGGATAGACCTAGAGTCTGTCATACAGAGTGAAGTAAGTCAGAAAGAGAAAGACAAATACCGTATGCTAACACATATATATGGAATTTAAGAAAAAAAATGCCATGAAGAACTTAGGGGTAAAACAGGAATAGAGACCCAGACCTACTGGTGGTGGGCTTGGGGATATGGGGGGTGGGGTGGGCTGTGACGGGGCGGGGGAGAGGCATGGACGTGTATACACTGCCGGGCGTGGGGTGGATGGATGGTGGGGGCTGGCCGTGTGGCGCGGGGGGATCGGCTCGGTGCTTTGTGGCCGCCTGGAGGGGTGGGATGGGGAGGGTGGGAGGGAGGGAGATGCAGGAGGGAGGGGATGTGGGAACAGATGTATATGTATGACATTCACTTTGTTGTAAAGCAGAGACTAATTAAATAAATAAATAATAAAAAAATTTAAAAATATGTGGAAACTATTTATAGCTCTCAGTCCATACAAAGAGAGATGGCAGGCCAAATTCAGCTCACTGGCCATAGCTTGCCCACCCTTGTTCTAGGTCTTTGAATTACAGGATATTGTTAAATGTGCTTCTTTCTGATAGCTTATCCAGTCCCAGCTACTTTCCTTTACTAGAGGAGTTTAGTAACCTGTCATCTTTAGAAATATTGAAGGTCTCATTGCTAATCCCAGTGGTTTCTGGTTATCCCTGATATTCTGAATACTAATTGTGATTCTATTAAGATAATAAAAACAACAATAATAGCTCTACTGCATTAATGATATGCAAGTTTCCCAGCCCACAGGTTCTAAACTCAGTTGCTTACAGGGTCAAGTAAAAGGCTTGAGTGTTTGAGAAACAGGGAGTCGTGTGAGTTGGGGCACAGTGAACAGCAACACATGCCTCATCTAAAACAGTCAACAGCCACTATTTAGTTCCATCCAGTAGTAGGATGCAGCCCTAATATTCCCTGATAAAAAACATCTTAAGAGAAGCCAGAAATCCAGACTTAAATTTCCCAGTTGTTAAATTTGGTAACAAATATGTTTTTTTTTAAAAATTCTTTCTGTGAATAAAATAAAACCATCTTTAGGTCCCATTTAAGCAGAGTGGCAACTTGCCATCACTGTCCTAGCATTTTCTGTGTCAAAGGAACTTTTACAGAAATATCTATAGTGATATGCATTAATGATTTTATTTTGAAATTTTAAACCTCAGAGGTTATTTTTATCTTAATACTGAAAATTATTGTTAAAGCAGTTTTAAACTATAAGTCAAATGCAAATTTCTATACATGATGTTCACATGTTCAACTCTCATTAAGTCCAAGTTTGAATGTATCCAGTACTACTTACAGCTTTCCCCTATAGCTGAATTTATGGTCACAAGCTTTTTTTCTTTTTCTTTTTGTTAACAACTTTATTGTGATGTAATTCAAATACCCTATAAATCACCCACATAAAGTCTACAATTTGTTTGTTTTTAATATATTCACAGAATTGTGCAGCTGTCACCACAGTCATTTTTAGAACATTTTTATTACCCCAAACCCTTTAGCTATTACCCTCCAAATTCCCCCATCCTAGGCAACCTCTAATTTACCTTCTGTCTCTATAGATTTACCTATACTGGATATATCCTATAAATAGAATCATACAATATGTGGCCTTTATGTCTGACTTTTTTCACTTAGCATAATGCTTTTAAGGTTCATCTAGATTGTAGCATGATTCAGTACTTCATTTCTTTGTATGCCGAATATTATTCCAGTGTATGATATACCATATATTGTTTGTCCATTCATCAGTTGATGGACTTTTAACTTGTTTCCACATTTTGCCTATTATGTATGCATAATGCTGCTATGAACATTCATGTACAAGTTTTCATGTAGACATACGTTTTCATTTCTCTTGGGTATATACTTAGGAATGGAATTACCGAGATATATGGTAACTCTGTGTTTAAGCTTTTGAGGAATGACCAAGCTTCCAAAGCAGTTGCAGCAATTTACATTTCCACTAGCAGTGTTTGGTGGTTTCAGGTTTTCCACATTCTTGTCAGCAACACTTGTTATTATCTGACTTTTTGATTATATAAACATCCTCATGGGTGTGAAGTGCTATCTCGCTATGGTTTTGATTTGCATTTCCCTGATGACTAATGATGTTGAACATCTTTCCATGTACTTATTGGGCATTTGTATATCTTCTTTAGAGAAATGTCTATTCAGCTTGCCCATTTTTAATTGGATGTTTTAAACTTTTTTTACTATTTTATTGAATTGTTCTTTATATATTCTAGATACAAGTTCCTTATCCAGTATATGATTTGCAGATATTTTCTCTCATTCTGCAGTTGTCTTTTCACTTGTCTGATAGCGTCTTTTTTGGCTACTTGGACCCTCAGCAGTGAAAGTGAAGAGTCCTAACCCCTGGACCACCAGGGAGTTCTCTGATAGTGTCTTTTGAAGCACAGAATTCTTAAAATTTTGATGAAGGCCAATTTTTTGTTCCTTTTTCTTGTGCTTTTGGTGTCATATCTAAAAAGTCATTGCCGGGCCTCCCTGGTGGCGCAGTGGTTGAGAGTCCGCCTGCCGATGCAGGGGATACGGGTTCGTGCCCCGGTCTGGGAGGATCCCATATGCCGCAGAGCGGCTGGGCCCGTGAGCCATGGCTGCTGAGCCTGAGCGTCCGGAGCCTGTGCTCCGCAACGGGAGAGGCCACAACGGTGAGAGGCCCGCATACCGCAAGGGGAAAAAAAAAAAAAAAAAAGTCATTGCCAAGTCCAAGGTCACCAAGATTTACCTCTATGTTTTCTTCCAAAAGTTTTATAATTTTAACTTTTTAGATCTTTGATCCATTTTGAGTTAATTTTTGTATATAGTGCAAGATGGGGAGGGGGTGGAAGTCATAGGCTTTTAACTTCAAAAATCAAACCAAAGGTAAAATATCTGAAAATACTAATAAATAAATACACAAATAAGTGGCAAGAGATACATGAAACAAGATTGCCAAAATATTAATAATTGTTGACTGAGTGATGAGTACCTGGGGTTTATTATGCTATTTTCTCTACATTTTTTGTTTGAAAATATCCATATAAAATGTTCTTCTAAATATCAATTTTTTAAAAATATCAATTTGTTACAGTTTCTTACTATCATTAATTGCAGGCTTGTCATTTGTATCTTTAGCATGACTTGGTGTTGGGCTGTTAGTTACTAGATGGCCATAAGCACAAATTCGGTTATAACTATGAAAATCTTATTTACAATATGAGAAACTGTAAAATCAAGATATCAAATTAAGCTAAAACTTTTTATCCCAAGGTTTCTTAATTCTTGATTTACCCCAAAATTTTATTCTATTTAGAATTTTATGGACAGTATATTTAAATGTGTTGTATGCAGATTTGTGTAAAGTTTATAGATTACTACAGTGTACTTCTCAAACTTGTGTTGAGAGGCAGCTGTTCTGGAGAATGCTGAGTGGGGGAAAGTTCTTTTTTGCCTCAAGTAAGCTTGCAGTTGAACAAAATTAAACTGATTTTCTTACTACAAGATTTCTCAGGACACTTTAATGTGCAAATACGTATCATAAATTTTTAAGATTTGGCAAGCAGTGTTTTTTAAGCTTATTTGACTACTAATGTACTATGGAATAGTTTGTAAAACACTGGCCTGCATATTTAAAATCACGTTATGTCCGTACATAGACAGTTAAGTAGTTTGTTATCATTTGCTTATCATTACCTCGATGGCTGTCATTTCTTAAAATATCTCCTTATGTCTATCCTTTTCTGTTGCTTTTTCTTGTTTCTTTATTTTACTCTTATATATTTGTCTAACTACTAAAAGTGACCAGATTTTGAACTTGCTATGTTTCTCTGTAGGTGTGGGGTTTGTAAGACTAAAAAATATTTTCAGTTAATTATGCCTTTAAAATATAATAAGTTTTCGGACTTCCCTGGTGGCGCAGTGGTTGAGAGTCTGCCTGCCGATGCAGGGGACATGGGTTCGTTCCCCGGTCCAGGAAGATCCCACGTGCCGTGGAGTGGCTGGGCCCATGAGCCATGGCTGCTGAGCCTGCGCGTCCGGAGCCTGTGCTCCGCAACGGGAGAGGCCACAGCAGTGAGAGGCCCGCGTACGGCAAAAAGAAAAACAAGTTATGACTTTATATGTATTTGTACTTGTTATTTTAATAGCATTTGAAAAACTAGCAAAAAATAGCAGTGTTTAGAGAATTACAACTATTAAGTATATTTTGGTATCTTTCTAATTGAATTTTGCTTTATTCCAGAAAATATAGCCAAAGGAATAACTAGAAGACTTTAAAATCATTCAGAATTGTGCCACTCAGAGATAATTATAAGCATCTAAATTTTTTTGATAAAAGTAATACTTATACATGGGGAAAAATACCCTGGAACTTTATTGAGAGCCATAAAATGAAAGCCTCTCTATTTACCTCCCAGCTGACCATCCCTACCCCAAATCATTAGGGCTTTTCTCCTCAGGTAACCACAAATAGTAGTTTCCCAGGTATCCTTTGTTATTTGTTTCTTGAATATCCTTTGTTTGTTTATATTCATGGCAACATAAAGTTTATACCTATTTTGTTTTGTTTTTCACTTTGAGATATTTTAGGATGAGAATTTGAAGGTCACATTATATTCTACTGTAAATACTGTTAACTTTTTGTTATGTTTCTTTCCATGTATGTCACTAGTGCAAGATCATGAAGGACAGGATGAGCCTTGCTTGCACAACTCAAAATTCCAAACTGGAACATTTTAGTATTTTAATATTTAGTATGCAGTTTATGTAGTGATTTAAATCCAAACTAAAGCTGACTTAAAAGGCTTCCAAGTAGTATGACAAAAGATTTTTTAGATTTGTGAATTTATGTTAAGTCCTATTAGACTATGAAAATTAAATTCTTTTGAAATACACTTAAAAATCTTCATTGCAAATGATTAGACAAAAGCCATGCTCTAATATGATTTTTTTTTTTTTTTTTTTTTTTGCGGTACGCGGGCCTCTCACTGTTGTGGCCTCTCCCGTTGCGGAGCACAGGCTCCGGACGCGCAGGCTCAGCGGCCATGGCTCACAGGCCCAGCCGCTCCATGGCATGTGGGATCCTCCCGGACCAGGGCACGAACCCGTGTCCCCTGCATTGGCAGGCGGACTCCCAACCACTGCGCCACCAGGGAAGCCCTCTAATATGATTTTTAATTCCATCCCAGTAACATAGGTCTAGAAGTAAGTCAGCAAGCCAGATAGAAAAAACTGCTTTTAATAGCTATGGGACTGTGAAAGTTTTTTTCTTCTGTTCCTTAGGAAATATGTATATAGGAACATTAGTGTTTTCTTGGACTGCATTTTTCTTTTACATTAAAACTTTGATTAATGAGAATTAGGGGAGATTGCACTATTATGGTTAATTGAATTTTGGTTATCTGAGGAATAATTAGTAGAACTTCATATTGCTCTGTTCCTTATTGTTGAAAATCTTCCTGATCTTTGTCAGTACCCTTTCTTGCTTTAGTAATTAAATACTTGTTTGTTTCCACTATTTGTCTGTGAGAGAACCATGTCTAAATTATATATCCCAGTCCCTCGCACAGGAAGGTCAGACACAAAATTAAGTGCATAGTAAATACTTTTAAAACACTTGGTTGTTGAAAATAACCTAGTCTTTGTTTTGGATTTGGCATGCAATATACTGACTTTTTTCTCAGTAAGCTGAGCTTTTACCATTATGTTGTTTCAGGTACATGTATAAAAGTTTGGATAACATATATCAGTTAAAAAAAGACATTAGAGGGCTTCCCTGGTGGCGCAGTGGTTGGGAGTCTGCCTGCCAATGCAGGGGGCATGAGTTCGTGCCCCAGTCCGGGAGGATCCCACGTGCCGTGGAGCGGCTGAGCCCATGAGCCATGGCCACTGAGCCTGTGCGTCCGGAGCCTGTGCTCCGCAACGGGAGAGGCCACAGCGGTGAGAGGCCCGCGTACTCCAAAAAAAAAAAAGACATTAGAGCCATGAGAGGCCCCGAATAGCCAACAATATGGTACTGGCCCTAAAACAGACACACAGATGAATGGAACAGAACAGAGAGTCTAGAAATAAACCCACACTCATATGGTCAATTAATCTATGATAAAGGAGACAAGAATATACAATGACGAAAAGACAGTCTCCTCAATAAATGATATTGGGAAAACTAGACAGCTACATGCAAAAGAATGAAACTGGACCACTTTGTTACACCATATTCAAAAATAAACTCAAAATGTGTTAAAGACTTAAATGCAAGACCTGAAATTATAAAACTCCTAGAAGAAAATATAGGCAGTAACCTCTTTGACATTGGACTTAGCATTTTTTTTTTTTTTTGGGTTACTCCTCCTCAGCAACATGGATGGACCTGGAAGGTGTTAATGCTAAGTGAAATAAGTCAAACTGAGAAAATACCGAATGATTTCACTTATATATGGAGTCTAAAAAACAAAACAAAACAGAAACAGACTCATAGATACAGAGAACAAACTGGTGGTTGCCAGAGGGAAGACGGGTTGGGGACACAGACAAAATAGGTGAAGAAGATTAAGAGATACAACTTTGTATGGTTACAGATGACGTATGGTTATTGTGGTGATAATTTCATAATATATAAAAATATCAAATCACTATATTGTACACCTGAAACAAATATATTATTAATGCAATTTAAAGTAAATAAATAAATAAAGCAAACAATATAGAAATGTTAGTATATAATAATTTTGAATGTTACTTTTACATTGTAAATACAGTTACTATAATGGAATGTTTTTAATTAAAAATTTAAGAATTCCATGCTTTGATAGATTGACTTGCTTTTAGGCAGGTATAAAACTTAAGGTCATGAGGTTCATACATCTGTGGCTAACTTATTTTTCTTCCCTTCCCTTCTCCTCCCCATCTAGTACATATGCTTTTTAAAGTATACTTTATATTTACAGAGTTTCTTTGTTTTTTATGGTCTGTTGCTAGAGAGAAAGTTAATTCTCTGAAACAGTTTTTGGTTTATTTATAGATTGGTCAAAGAAAAAATGATGTATGAGAAAGAAGCAAAACAACAAGAAGAAAAGATTGAAAAAATGAAAGCCGAAGATGGTGAAAATTATGCTATTAAAAAGCAGGTAAAATTATATCTTAAATAATAACAGCTAACATTTACAGAATACCGTATTAACAGTGGATTAACAGCCCTCTGAGAAGGTCCTACTAAAGGTCCTATTAAAATCTCCATTTAAAAATAAGGAAAGTTACCATCTAAAAGTAAGGAAACTGAAACACAGGTTAAATAACTTGCCCATGGTCACACAACTGCGAAGTGGCATACCTGGGATTTGAACACAGGCATTCTGGCTCTGGAATTTGTGCTCTTAGCCATTAAACAGTACTGCCTCTCCAGTTTTAAGTATTAAATGTAAAATGGCCTAGTCTTATAATTAAATATACTTATATTTACAGATATTTTTCCCAAACTGATAGACCACCAAAATTATACACAGATACACACACACACACACACACACACACACACACATACACATACATGTTATGCATTTCAGTGGCTACTTCTAATTATCCTCATGACAAGTTTCAGTCTCCTTAGCATTGTATACACGGCTCTTCTTAATTTTGGTACCTCCTTTTCATTCCAGCCTCATCTTTTGCCAGTCCCTATCTGGACCTCTTAGGTCCTGCCTTTTAGTTTCCTGAACAAGCCCTTTCTCCTTTACCTCTGAGATATTGCATATGTCTGGGATGTCCTTCCTACTGGTCCTGCCTACCCTCTCCTTATTAATTCCTACTTATTCTTTAAACCTCCTCTACACTCCACCCTAACACTGAGTTAGGTGCCCCTCCTCTGTGGTTTCTTAACACTTTATTTATTCTCATCATAACATTTAATTTATATTCACTCCTGGTTGACACTTGTTTTGTAATTGCTTGAGAAAATAGAGGCTGTCAAAGGAACTTATATTCCTACCGCAAAATCTGTCAATCTACCTGCACCTGTACCCATACTACCCACCTTCCTTCCTGTTAGAGTGGATTATGTGCCTCAGCCCTTGTTACAACCGTCAGTGACATTGTTATCACTTCTTTCTTACATAACCTCTACATTTGACACTCTCTCCTTGGAATGCTCTTTTATGTTGGCATCTTTGATAGAATGGTCTCCAGGTTTCACTGCCATTTTTTCTCAGTCTCCTTTGCTGAAACTGTCCCTCTCCCAGCTCGCTCTCTCTCTCTCCCATCTCTCTCTATGTATCTCTTTATCTCTCTATCTTTAAAAAAAATTTTTTTAACCGTAAGAGTTCTAGCTACAATTCCTCTCTAGGTAATCTCATACCATCCTTTAACTTTAAGTACCATCTTTATGCCCGTTCATTTGTTTGCACAGCAGATATTTATTGAACCCCTGCTACTTGCCAAATACTGTTCCAGACACTCTTTTAGACATGGCATTAAAAGCAACAACAAAACAGAAAAACCCAGAATTCCTGCTAACTTGACATTCATTCTGGTGCCAGTATCTCCCAAATTTCTATCTCTGGGCCCAACCACTCCAATATACATCAGTATATTCAAATGATCACCAATTTGACATATCCCTTGTGTGTTCAAGATAAGAATCTTGGTCTTCCCTCAACCCAGCTCACCTCTCTGAAACAAGAAGCTAGTCTTTGTCTTGTTTCCCCCCTCTCAATAGATGGTATGTCTACTTATTCAGATACCCAAACCAAAACTTACGGGTCTTCTCTTGATCACCAAGTCCTCTTTCTTTTTCTTTACATTTCTTTCTCTCCTGCCACTATCCTAGTCCAGTCCACTATCACTTCATGCCTGTACTACTGCAAAAGCCTCCTCCTGGTTGATATCCTCTTTGTCTCTTGATAACCCTCCATTCCTTTCATACCACAGCAGCCAGGTTGATCTCTTTAAAAGGTACATCAGATTACTTAGCCCTTTACCTAAAATCCAGTGTCCAGTGCATTTGGAATAAAATCCAGATGACACTAGGTAAAAGGAGAATATAAAAGAGCTTATACAGATTATATCTCAAGACTTATTTTTTAAATCAGCTTTATGAACTCACAGTGGTTTTCATCATATAAATTATGTTACAGATGGTAATGCACACTTAACCCAGACTTTAATTAAGCAAAATTAATCACTTAAAGTGGATTTTTCTGTAGGTAGTTGCTTTCTGTTGTGCACAAGGAATGCAGTGGCACTTGAAATGTCTCCTTCTTCAGGTTATACAAGAAGAGAACTTTCTTATTTTCTTGAGCTTCCAGGAGAGCCTCCCTTCCTCTATGTATGATCTAGCAAAGGACATTCGTGTGTCAGATATTCTTAAATTGAGAGAAGATTTGTAAACAGGTGTGCAGATATAGTATGTCCCCCAAAATGTTGACTTTTTAAAACTAACTGCCCTTCATAAGGATTTACATATGGAATGTAACTTTTTGATTCTTAACATTATGTTAAATGCTTTTTTAACATATACTTCCATAAATATTCATATCACTTTTGTATCTCTCTCACTTTAAGGTACTCTATTTTTTTTCCCACATCTAGTGAGAAACATTATAACATAGTGTATCACTTATTTCACCCAGGTCCTTCTTAGACCCCATCTGGTTTATTTTCCCACTTGTGTAGTTAGTGACCTTGTTTAGTTTTTTCTTTGCCTTTTTCTTTTCATCACCAATAATGTATTTTAAAATAGTCCTATAGCTAGAATATGAGTTGTAAGTTACTTGGAATGGGGAATGTGTTTCCTTTCTAAATAAAATTCTACAAATAATGTCACAGATTATCACAGAATCTGTTTTATTTCATTTGTATTTATATATTGATTATCTTTCAGTAAAATTACTACTTGATAGGTAAGGATTAACTCTTTATTGAATCCTGTGTTCTAATTGTTACTTAAAGATATTAGCCACTCACATATATATGGAATCTAAAAAAAAGGTTCTGAAGAACCTAGGGGCAGGACAGGAATAAAGACGCAGATGTAGAGAATGGACTTGAGGACATGGGGGTGGGGGGGATGGTAAGCAGGGGCGAAGTGAGAGAGTGGCGTGGACATACACTACCAAATGTAACATAGATAGCTAGTGGGAAGCAGCCACAGGGACATCAGCTCAGTGCTTTGTGACCACCTAGAGGAGTGGGATAGGGAGGGTGGGAGGGAGGGAGACGCAAGAGGGAGGGGATATGGGGATATATGTATATGTATAGATGATTCACTTCGTTGTACAGCAGAAACTAACACACCATTGTAAAGCAATTATACTCCAATAAAGATGTTAAAAAATAAAAAACTTAAAAAAAATAAAGATATTAGCCACTTACTGGTTATATCATTGACTACATATGCAGATGTAAAAGGAGTTTGTTCAAAAACCCTTTCTAAACTCAACCATGTTAAAATTCTTTTGTCACAGTGGTCATGGTTTATAACATGATTTCCTAGATTCATAGTCAGCCTAGTACTTAAATGCAAGAATACCAACCCATATCTAATTACAGAGCAATAAATTTTTTTGTTTTCTGATATTCTCAACCTGCAGTGTATACAGTTGTCAATTGGAGTTTTGTTTCAGGGTCTCATGAAACCTTGTCTTTAGCCCAGCCTACATGCTTTTCTCAATTCCTTTTCCTAGCTTAGCTTTGCGGTGGCCAGCCTTACATGTTTTTTCTTATAGGGAAGGGGAGTGGCGTTGCCAGAAGCACTGCTCTTTTCCTAATTGACTGCTACTTTAAGGTCAGGAATTGTTTCGTGACATTTGCTGATGCCCCTTGTAAAAAATATGGAAGCCAAGTGCCAGATTTTGTGGGTTCTCTACTCTCCTCCCTGTATTTCCTCCTCTTCTGAGCTAAATGCCATTCCCAGTCACTGTGCACTACCTTGGCTTTTCTCTCACTTGGTTCCATTTTGCTTCGGCTTTCCTAGATCTTCTGAACCAGCCCTAATATTTTATGACATACACATACAATGCTGTCTCTTGGTCCCTGTCAAACTTACCTGAAGTTGATTGCCAAAATTGTTCTCTCTTGCACTGGGCTTAATTTTGGTTGTTTTAAAATAAATAACTAGGCAGAAGTTTCAGGACCCTAATAAGCCAAAATACCAGTCAAAGAGTTATTCTATAACACAACATTCAAATGTTGACTAAATATTGATTTTTAGCCTTCTGCTTATGATATTCCTCTTTTCCTCCAATATCCTCATCCCCCGATTAGGGATGGTTACAGAGGATTTTGCCCTCAACTGGTGAAGGTATTCTCGTCTTTTTTTGGTTTTTTTTTTTAAAGCCTATTCTGGAGCAGAAATGATTGGTAATAATGACAATCAAACATATCTCAGTTATTTTACCTAAGGCATGATGCATCTCTTACCTTCCAGAAGTAATATTAAAGGACAAGCTGGTACAATTTTCAACAAAGATTTCTCACAAAAACTTTACATTTATTACATATAATTGCAGTATTGTGAAATTTTGCACCACATTTTTTGTGATTTACTTGAAACATGAGTTAACGTTCACAATTTGATATTTCTTTTCCCTAAAACTGAAGGGGCAATTTTTTCATTAAATATATGGAAAATAATAGGAGGTTTCAGTCTACAAAGAGGAATTTGACCAAGGGTCTCTTACTAGGCTGCAAGAAACACCAGATTTTTTTTATCAATAACTAAAATTTTATTGTCTCTTGGTACATATAATCAGGTTTATAAATGGTGTTCTATTTATACACTTGCTTTTTTTGTTTTTTGTTACAGACTCACAGGGAGTTGCAAAAAATTTTCAGGGAAGTCTCATATACCCTTTACCATTCCTTTTATAATGTAGCATCTTGCATAATTATATTACAGTGTCCAAACCATGAAACTGACATTGGTACACCACAGAGCTTATTTACATTTCACTAGTTATACATGTACTCATTGTGTGTGTGTGTATAATTCTATGCAATTCCATTGCATGTGTAGCATGTGTAACTACTACACGATCATGATGGAGAACCATTCCGTCACAAGACTGCCTTTTGCTATCTCTTTATAGCCCCTGTCCTCTCCACCCCTTAAATCCTAAATAATTAACACTCTTTAAAGAATGTTATATAACATGGAATGGAATCACACAGTATGTAACCTTTTGAAATTGACTTTTTCACTTAATTTCTTGAGGTCCATCAAGGTCATTGAGTGTATCACTAATTTGTTCCTTACTATTGCTGAGTAGTGTTCCATGGGATGAATGTACCACATTTTAACCATCGAAGGACACTTGGATTGTTTCCAGGTTTTGGCTGATACAAAAAAAGCTGTTATGAACGTTCATATTCAATTTTTACGTGAACATAAGTTTTCATTTTCTGGGATAAATGCCCAAGCAATTGCTGGGTCATATTAGTACATTTTTTGTTTTAAAAAGAAACTACCAAACTCTTTTCGAGGGGCTGTACCATTTTACGTTCCTACCAATGATGTTTGAATGGTTTGACTTCTCCACATCCTCACCAGCATTTGGTGTTATCACTGTTTTTAATCTTAGCATCTAGCCATCACCTACATGATAAGTGTATAGTGATAGCTGGTTGTGCTTTTAATTTGGATTTCCCTAATAGCTAATAATGTTGAACATCTCATTTGCTTATTGCCCGTCTGTATATCCTCTTCAGTGAAATGTCTGTTCATGTCTTCTGCCCAGTTTCTAAATAGATACTTTATTTTTTTACTTTTTGAATTTTGAGAATTTTTAATATTTTCTAGATAAATGCCCTTTGCTGGATATGTGGTTTGCAAATATTTTCTTTTAGTCTCTAATTTGTCTTTTTACCCGCTTAACACAATCTTTTACTGAGCAACAGTTTTTAACTTTGAGAACACCTCATTTACAGCTAATGCTTCCTTTTGTGAATCATACTTTTGATCTCAAGTCTAAGGCCTCCTTGCCTAGACCTAGGTCCTGTAGATTTTCTCTTTTTTTCTAAAAGTTGTGTGGTTTTATGTTTTACATTCAAGGCTTTGATTGATTTTGAGTTAATTTTTATGTAAGGTATGAGGTTTAATTAAAGGTTCATCTTTTTGCCTACGAGTGCCCAGTTGTTCCAGCAGCATTTGTTGAAAAGGTTATCCTTCCTCCATTGAAATGCTTTTGTACCTTTGTCAGAAACCTGTTGGACTTATTTGTGTGGGTCTATTTTGGGGTTCTGTTCTGGTCCATTAATCTGTGTCTAACCCTTTACCAGTACCACACTATCTTGATTACTATAGCTGTATAGTGAACCTTAACACAGGGAAGACTGGGCCCTCTCAGTTGCTTTTCTTTTCTTTCAAAATTGTTTTACCTATTCTAGTTTCTTGGCTTTTCCATAAAAATTTTAAAATAAGCTTGTCTGTATCTGTAAAACACTTTGCTAAGATTTTGATAGAAATTGCATTAAACCTATATAGATCAACCTGGGGAGATTTGATATCTTTACCATGTTGAGTATTCCAATCAGTGAACATGGTAAGTCTCTCCAGTTTATTTAGGTCTGACTTGCATAAGTATTTTGTAATTTTCAGCATACAGATCCTGTACATGTTTTGTTAGATTTAAACCTAAGTATTTCATTTTCTTTGAAGCTATTGTAAATGGTATTGTTTTTAGTTTCAGTTTCCAATGCTGTATTTGTTGTTAGGTATAAAAGTGTAGTCAATTTTTTGTGTGTGGATCTTAACAACCTGTGACCTTGCTGACCTCACATATGAGTTCTGGGAGTTTTTGGTAGATTCCTTCTGATTTTCTACATAGACAATCATGTCATTTGCAAATAAGAACAGTTTTATTTCTTTTAAATTTATTTATTTATTTTTCACCCTTGGCTGCGTTGGGTCTTCCGTCGCTGCGCGTGGGCTCTCCCTAGTTGCGGCGAGTGTGGGCCACTCTTCGTTGCGGTGCGTGGGCCTCCCACTGCGGTGGCTTCTCTTGTTGAGGAGCACGAGCTCTAGGCGCATGGGCTTCAGTAGTTATAGCACGTGGGCTCAGCAGTTGTGGTTCGTGGGCTCCAGAGCGCAGGCTCAGCGGCCGTGGCTCATGGGCTTAGCTGCTCCGCAGCATGTGGGATCCTCTTGGGCCAGGGATCGAACCTGTGTCCCCTGCATTGGCAGGCGGACTCTCAACCACTGCGCCACCAGGGAAGTCCCCAGTTTTATTTCTTTTAAATCTGTATGTCTTTTATTTCTTTTCTTGCTTTGTTGCACTGGCTGGAACTTACATTGCTGTGTTGAATAGGAATGGTCAGAGTGGACATCCTTACCTTGTTCCAGTCTTAGGGAGATAGTTTTTAACATTACATAAATATTAGCTGTAGGGGTTTTGTAGATGGTCTTTTTCAAGTTGAGGAAATTCTCCTCTATTCACAGTTTTGCTGACTATTTTTGTCATGAATGGGTGTTGGATTTTGTCAAATGCTTCTTCTGTGTCATTTCATAAGATCACATGATTTTTCTTCTTTGGCCTGTTGATACTGTGAATTACATGGATTAATTTTCAAATATTGAACCAGCCTTGATTGTGTTATATAATTCTCTCTTTTTTTTTGATTGTGTTATATAATTCTCTCTTTTTTTAACATCTTTATTGGAGTATAATTGCTTTACAATGGTGTGTTAGTTTCTGCATTATAACAAAGTGAATCAGCTATATATATACATATATCCCCATATCCCCTCCCTCTTGCGTCTCCCTCCCACCCTCCCTATTCCACCCCTCTAGGTGGTCACAAAGCACCGAACTGATCTCCCTGTGCTATGCAGCTGCTTCCCACTAGCTATCTATTTTACATTTGGTAGTGTATATATGTCCATGTCACTCTCTCACTTCGTCCCAACTTACCCTTCCCCCTCCCTGTGTTCTCAAGTCCATTCTCTACGTCTGTGTCTTTATTCCTGTCCTGCCCTTAGGTTCTTCAGAACCTTTTTTTTTTTTAGATTCCGTATATATATGTGTTAGCATACGGTATTTGTTTTTCTCTTTCTGACTTACTTCACTCTGTATGACAGACTCTACGTCCATCCACCTCACTACAAATAACTCAGTTTTGTTTCTTTATATGGCTGAGTAATATTCCATTGTATATATGTGCCACATCTTCTTTATCCATTCATCTGTAGATGGACATTTAGGTTGCTTCCATGTCCTGGCTATTGTAAATAGAGCTGCAGTGAACATTGTGGTACATGACTCTTTTTTTTTTTTTTTGTGGTACATGGGCCTCTCACTGTTGTGGCCTCTCCCGCTGCGGAGCACAGCCTCCGGACGCACAGGCCCAGCGGCCATGGCTCACTGGCCCAGCCGCTCCGCAGCATGTGGGATCCTCCCGGACTGGGGCACAAACCCACGTCCCCTGCATCGGCACGTGGACTCCCAACCACTGCGCCACCAGGGAAGCCTGGTACATGACTCTTTTTGAATTATGGTTTTCTCAGGGTATATGCCCAGTAGTGGGATTGCTGGGTCGTATGGCAGTTCTATTTTTAGCTTTTTAAGGAACCTTTGTACTGTTCTCCATAGTGGCTGTATCAATTTACATTCCCACCAACAGTGCAAGAGGGTTCCCTTTTCTCCACACCCTCTCCAGCATTTACTGTTTGTAGATTTTTTGATGATGGCCATTCTGACCAGTGTGAGGTAATACCTCATTGTAGTTTTGATTTGCATTTCTCTAATGATTAGTGATGTTGAGCATCCTTTCATGTGTTTGTTGGCAATCTGTATATCTTCTTTGGAGAAATGTCTATTTAGGTCTTCTGCCAATTTTTGGATTGGGTTGTTTGTTTTTTTGATATTGAGCTGCATGAACTGCTTGTAAATTTTAGAGATTAATCTTTTGTCAGTTGCTTCATTTGCATATATTTTCACCCATTCTGAGGGTTGTCTTTTTGTCTTGTTTATGGTTTCCTTTGTTGTGCAAAAGCTTTTAAGTTTCATTAGGTCCCATTTGTTTATTTTTGTTTTTATTTCCATTTCTCTAGGAGGTGGGTCAAAAAGTATCTTGCTGTGATTTATGTCATAGAGTGTTCTGCCTATGTTTTCCTCTAAGAGTTTTATAGTGTCTGGCGTTACATTTAGGTCTTTAATCCATTTTGACTTTATTTGTATAATTCTCTTAATTGCTGAATTAGATTTGCTAATATTTTGTTGAAGACTTTTGCATCTAAGTTTATGGGAGATAATGGTCTGCAGTTTACTTTTTTTTATACTGTATTTGTTAGGTTCAGAAGTGTTCTCTCTTTTTTTTTCTTGAAAGATTTATGTAAAATTGGTGTTAAGTGTTTAAATATTTGATAAGGTTGTCCAGTGGAAGCATCTGGGCTTGGAGAGTTCTTTTTCAAGAACTTTTTAATTACAAATCCAGTTTCTTTAATAATTATAGAACTGTTCAGTTTATCAGTTGAGTTTTGGTGGTTTGTAGTTTTCAAGGAATTGGCCCATTTCTTCTAAGTGGTTGAATTTATGAGCATTATGAACAATATTATAAAATCACTTTCAGTATTTTTTCTCCTTTTGTTGGTTGTGGGGTCTGTATTGACATTCTGTATTTTGTTACTGATACTGGTGATTTGTGCCTTCTTACTCGGTATTTGTTAGTCTTAACTAGAGGTTTATCAATTGTTTTTCCAAAATAAAGCTCTTCGTTTCACTGCTTTTTTCCCCTCTGTTCTTTTCCTGTTTTTAATTTCATTGATTTCTGATTGTGTATTTATTCTTTCCTTTCTTCTGCTTGTTTTAGGTTTCTTTTGCTCTTCTTTTTCTAGGTTCATGAAGTAAAAACTTAGATTTTTAATTTGAGATCTTTCCTCTTTCCTAATCTAAGCAGTTAGTGCTCTGATTTCCCTCTCAGCAGTGCTTTAGCTGAATCTCACAAAAGTTGACATGTTGTATTTTCATTTTCATTTATCTATGTATTTCACTGTTCCCTTTGAGACTTCTTTGTTGACCCATCAGTTATTTAGAAGTATGTTTAATTTCTAAGTGTTTAAAGGGTCTCCTGCTATCTTTCTATTATTGATTTCTAATTTTATTCCATTATAGTCAGACATGTTCTGTGTGTTATTTCAATACTTTTAAATTTGTTGAGGTTTTTGTTTGTTTTGTGTTTGTTGGGTTTTGATCCAGGATATAGTGTACTGCAGAGAATGTTTCATGAGTGCTTGAAAAGCGTTTGTATTAATCTTTCATAGGTAGAGTGTTCTATAAATGTCAGTTAGATCTTTTGGTTGATGGTGTTACTCAGTTCTTTTATATCTTTGATGATTTTTTTCCTCTAGTACCTCTGTCAGTTGCTAAGAGTGGCGTATTAAATTCCTCAACTGTATTTGTGGATTTGTTTGTCTCTCCTTTTAGCTTTATCATTTCTTGTTTTATGTATTTTGAAGCTCTTTTGTTTAGTGTGTACACATTTAGGATTACTGTGTTTTCTTGGTGGATTGATCATTTTAATATCCTTCTGGGCCCCTCATAATTTTTTTGCTCTTAAGTCTATTTTATCCAATATTAATATAGCCAATACTGCTCTTTTTTTAATGTTTGCATGATGTATTGTTTTTCCATGCTTTTTTTTTTTTAACCTGTATTTCATTATTTTGAAATGAGTTTCTTTAGACTGGTTTTTAGCTGGTAAATTTAGACCATTCATATTTAAGTAATTATTGATGTGTCAGGGCTTAGAACCCAGATTATTTTTGACTCATAGAATTCTTCTTACATCCTTAACCATTCATCAATAACCACAAAACACAAGTCAAATGAATTTCTTTGTTTCTTTTTCTTTTTTTCTTCACGGCATGGTGACTGGGTCCTAAGAGAAGTGTTTCCCAAAAGTGATCAATCCAAGAGGCCCATGTGGAAGCTACAAGGCTTCTTAAGACCCAGCTTCAGGTCTTCAGTCCCAGAATGCCATTTATGCCACATTCTGTTGGTCACACAGTGCCAGACCAAATTCAGTGTGGGAGGTGACTGCACAAGGGTAAGAATACAAGGCGGTGAGGATCATTGGAAGCTGTCTTGGATACTGACTGCCACTACCACTAATTCACATGCTAGAGTTGAAATCAGAATCATGGACTATAACTCACCGGTTAGCTAGCTAATCACTTTGGGACTCAACTTTATCATTTGTAGGCTGAGGAGGCTGGACTAGATGACCACTTATGTCCCTTCTGACTTTATAATTCTCTATTTCTAAGAGTATCTTTATATCTTTTTTCCCCAGTTTTATTGAGGTATAATTAAAATTGTATATATTTAAGGTATGTAGCTTGATGGTTTGATATACATATACATTGTGAAATAAATATTCACCATGTTCAAGCTACTTAACATATCCATCACCCCACATAGTTACTGTTTTCTTTCTTTCTTTCATCAAATGGATTTCTTAACTTGTTTATTATCACATTACCATTTTGCCACCATGTAAAAGGAAAGACTTAACCATTGTTCCAGTAATCTCTGAACTACTCTAGATCTCAGTTTGACAAACTAATGCGGTTACCATTGGTTCCAGAAGCCGCCAGTATCTAATATTAGAGTGTTTATAGATTATTATAGGTATAGCCAGGCCTGGGTGAATGATCTGGATCACTAAAGAAGCTAGAAACCTTATCCCAGTTGATCAGTACCAAAAGGACTTGACATTGGCTAGATTATTTCACACACTCTTCTTTCTGAAAAAGTAAAGATCTGCCAATAAGACTTTTCCTTTCCAATGTATGTATGTTTTGATTATTAAAAAAAATTGATCATATTTTAGGTCAGTAGTTTATTCATTGCTATAATGAGCTTTGCTAAGCCTCCCCCAACATCAGTTTTACCTGAATAACCTGCCCCCCAAAAATCATAACTTGTTTTAAAAACAGTAAGATATCAGTAGGACTGCATCCTGTTGTGTTCTCCTGAGTTCCTTGTACCTGCATATCGGTGCCAAGATTCTTACTTAACCTCAGTCCTGTCGTAGTAAGCACTAGAATGAACTGACAGTTTATCCAGATATTTTAAACAGAGGCCCCATTCATTCGAATGACTCCTTCCCAAGGGGAACACTTTGAATGATAATACTTTATTTTAGTTTATTCAGGTATTTTGAAGGGTGTCCTTACTGTATAATCACACCTTATATACTGTCTTTTAAAATTATTCCTGACAGTTATAATTCATTGTAGGAAGGTAAAGTATATGATTTATGGCCTTGATTAAGGTGTGGTTTATGGATTCCAAATCATAGTTACCACTGTACTGTATGCCTTTGGCTCCCTGTGGCATGATCTACTTGAAGCAGTGTTAAGTGTTTATTTTCATGTTTATTCTCCCATATGGATTGGAGGATGAGACCTCTTTTTCGTGTTTATATCCCCTATACCTGGCATCCTGCAAATATATAGTAAGCTTATTGTATGAAATGAGGCTGGTGTATGGGACAGACTGAGCTTTGGCCCTACTTAAGTCAGAGTCCTGTTTTGATAGACTAATTGAGGAGTTTTGCTCTATAATAATGGATAGAACAATAATGACTAGAAATTATTTTGGACAGCATTGTTTAAAGTTCATTTCAGTGACAACACTAAAGCTTGCCAAACAAATTTTACAAGTGTACCTTTTGGCTTATCATGTGTTTGACCAAATTCTTTATATTCATTTCATCTTGTTTAATTCCTATAAGCTATTTTCAAGTGGAGTCCATAGGGGAGGAAATATGAATCGCTTACCCAATGAAACGTCCCTGTCACTGATTTTTCACATGTATTCAAACTAACCAGTTACACAAAAATAAATTAGTGGCAATGATTGAATATTTAGGCATAGGATGAATAGCTGTAAAATAAAGTCCTGATCCTGTGTTTGAAATTTTCAACATGTGCCTTATTAGTAAAAGAATTACAAGTTCAGCAATAGATTTCACCTGAGAAAAGAGATGTGGATAGAGAGCATCCTTGTATATTATAATTTTGATTTTTATTTACATTGTGAACTATGACAAAACTTTTGGGAAAAGGAAGAGGTAATGGGATTTATTAAAGTTTCTATTAGAATGTAGTATGATTACCATTAAATTATGTCTTTTGTTTTTATGTGAGCTAGGTAATAAAGCTTCTAGGTTAAAGTTTAGATTTTGCACTCATTTAACCAAACATTACTTTTTGGAAATGTTTTAATGATTACTGTGTCTCTTTCTGAGACTAGTTTAAGGAAATAAAGCTTCCTACTTCCTTAGAAAAAAGACTTATTTGAGGTCTGACATCTTACACTAATGTATTTACCCTCTTATTGATTGGGTTTCCCAGTCATCTCTTTGATTTTTTTTCTTTTTCTGTGATTTGATATGTTACAGTCCTTCTTCAAACGATGGATTTTTAAGTCCAGAAATATCCTCCAAAATAAAGATTCCTGTTTTTAATCCTGTAGTGTTTGTGTTCAGGAGGAATAGACAGAGGTAGAAGTTCACATTCAGAGGGGTGCCAGGTTGGTAATTTGGATCAAACTGCATGGGGAGAATAATCTCTCTCCTAAAATGAAGCACAAGGATAAGTAATAACTTTTTATGCATGATAAGCATCAAAAATATGAGCCTGCTGGTCTTTGCTTTTCATTTTTCTTTACCTCTGTCTTTCAGTGAGAACCTCCTGCAGTGTGCGCACGATGTGATCAATAACTCAATAACTTTTTTCATGCAGTAATTATCTCCGTGTGATATTATCTGAACACTGTTTTTCTTTATTACTCAAAAGATGCAGGAGATATTTATATAACCAGCTGATCCCATTTTGGATAAAGGTGCTTTGTGACAGCAGGAGAAATAGTTTATTTTAAATAGCCTTTTTAAATAAATGCTCTATGAAAAGCTTTTCGAGTTAATTTTTGCTTAGCATGAGAAGGTGATTACCAAAAAGGTTTAGATGTAAAACTTGTACTTTGTATATTTTACATTATGATAGTCATTCTTTCTAACTTATAATAAACACAATTAAAATTAAAATATTGAACAATTTAACATAACAGTAATTTTTTTCTGATTCCTCTAAATCATTTTATATATTTTCAGAGGTATGAGCTAAATGCGTAAGTTCTACCATTTCTGCATGTCTCACAGAGATTCTCATTATAGGCAGAGATCCTGCAAGAGTCCCGGATGATGATCCCAGATTGCCAGCGCAGGTTGGAAGCTGCATATACTGATCTTCTGCAGTTAGTAGTAAGTAATACTTATCTGTCTTATGTTTCAATTTTTTTTCAATCTAATACACGAAAGGCCAAAATTTTAAATGTTTAACACTGAAAGCTAGTTGGTGACATTTTGTTTACTTGCTCAGTGTACCAGTTTATTTTTAAATAATTAATGGAGTTTAAGTGGTGTTTTAAGTTATACCTCCAGTAAAAGTTCTGTGTCTAACATGTTTATTTAAACTTAGTTAATTAAATATATTTGAGTTATCATGGTAGGTATTCATAGTACTAATACTGTCCAGCAATATCTTAAATGATTTGGTTTTCACACATAAAGATCTTTTTTGACACATTAAAGGTGAGTAGTCTGTTTGAAATTTTAAAAGATCCAAATGTTTCAAATGAATTTGGGCTCTTTTAAGAAGGATTTGGAATTCTTTCCAATTCAAACCTAAATCGATTTGAGAGAGTAAAGAAAACCCTGTACAGTAATATTTAGGCAGTCCTCTCATATTAACTTGGAGCTGTATAACACTCTTATCATACTTGCTGGTATAAATGTCTTGTGATACAGTGGCAGAATCATTTTAAAAAGCGTTCTAAGAAAAATGCGAAGTCATCTTCTTTTTTATTTCTTAATAGAGATAAAAGCATAACACTATATACCAGCCGATTATTATTGCTGTTTGATGATAATTTGATGAATTCTATCATTTCCTTTATTAACCTCATTTTATGTTTCTAGTTCTTGAGCTAATATCAATTACCAGCTACATAGCTGTCTCCTGATTCATAGTTTTCCCTATATAACAAAAGTAGTGTGAGGCTTTTTCAGTATGATCATGTATATGTATTCTTGGAAAGAGTGACATTTGTTTTCCCACCGAAATAATATTAGGACTAAATCTGTAGGAAAAAAGAGAGGAATACTTACATTTTACTTTACTTTTGACACAGAACTCATATTTATCTATAGGAACATTTTAAAAGCAGGAAAACTCTCTTTAAAGCCAAAAATGAAGCTATGGTTAAAAGACAGATGAAATAAAAGATAGATGAAAGCAGGAAATAATTACTCTATTAAAATATTACCTAAAACAAAAGCATCATTTGTATTTCCTGAAAATTGAAATGCTTTTTTCTCTCATGAATGTAGTAGCTGAGAAAGTAATAGAAACTGCTTGAAAAAAATAATATTGTCTTTGGATGATATATTTGTGTGTGTGAAGATATATTCAGCAACGTCTGTACCCTCGAAGAGCTTATATATATATAGTTTTTGGGTTTTGTTGTTGTTGTTGTTGTTTTGCGGTACGCAGGCCTCTCACTGTTGTGGCCTCTCCCGTTGCGGAGCACAGGCTCCGGACGTGCAGGCTCAGCAGCCATGGCTCACAGGCCCAGCCGCTCCGCAGCATGTGGGATCCTCCCGGACCGGGGCACGAACCTGCATCCCCCGCATCAGCAGGTGGACTCTCAACCACTGCGCCACCAGGGAAGCCTGAAGAGCTTATATTTTCTGACAGAGAACAAAGACATAGTTTAGGTGTAATACAGAAGTTTAAGAAATTCTTACTTGTAGTCTTAATTAAGCAAATCCTCAGTCTTTTTTGCTTTAAAATTTCATACTAAATACATATACACACACTTTATTCCCTCTGCCCTGTAACTGTTTGTATATATCCATCTTTTATTGCCTTGAATTGCTATCGCTTTATTTATTTATTAAAAAATCAAAATTTGCTATGCACAGTGACTTAGATGATATTATTTCATTTCTCTGTTACTGTTACAATATGTTAGTAAAAGTTTTCTGTATAAAATACCAAGGAAAGACTCAATCTTTAATTGAGTCTTCAATCAGAAAATGAAAGCTGTCAGGCTGTTTCCTTGTAGTAGTGTATATAGTACTCAATACCAAGCAGACAGTTCACTTTTCTGCTTCAAAGATTGTACTTAACTCTGGTGTGACACCAGTAGCCTTCTTTGTCATTGTGAGTAGTTGGAGGATTATTTTGGTCTGAATGTCATCATATATGTAACACACTAGTAAATAATTTTTTACTTTTTGTGCATTACTAATAATAACTCCATTTGTATGGTGGTGTGTTGACAAAGTGAGAATACAGTGTTTTAAAATTTTTTCTGAGGTTTTAATTTAATTACTTAATGCCAGTAGCTTTAGATGACCGTGTTTTTCACTTATTGTATGAGTATATACAATGAAACAAAAGCAAACCTGTTATTTCCTCCCTTACCTGTAATGAAAGAACAGAATTGTTCTTCAGAAATCTGTGGAATTATACTATATTTAGGTGAGGCTTGGGATCCGTTTTGTTTTAATTTTTGAGCTGCTTATGTTGATGGTTTCTAATATCTGAGTAATTAATGTACTGAAGTTCGAGAAGAATAAACCTAATTTTTATTATATTTAATTTCAGGAGAGTGAAAAAGACTTGGAAGAAGCTGAGGAATATAAGGAGGCACGTTCAGTACTGGATTCAGTGAAGTTAGAAGCCTGAAGGTTTTCTATACAGGGTGTTTTTTTGCATTAAGTCCTGGGATCCATTCCACAATTCATTATTTTTGACCACTGCTATGTGTTCAAGTAGTATGAGAATGTAATTCTTTTTGTGCAGTGCATATGTTTTTCTTTGCCTGATTTAATGTGTCAAATAAATGAGTTCATCTAATAAAATTGCTTCTTTCCTACTTTACAGTGTATTTTAATGAACCTTTTATCATTAAGTCATAGCCATTTTTGACAGAGAATTAAAATCTGTTAGGTCCTATTTAAAGTCTAGATATTTTGCTGCTTAAGCATGGATTAAGTTAAAAATAGGTTACTTTTTTTTTTTAAGATAAAAATCCAAACTTTGAATATTTTATTCTGAGTAGGATACAACTCCCAGGTAAGAAAGTAAGAAGCTCTCTGTGGATACAGCCTTACATATTTATTTCTTCACAGTGAAAGTCCAACATTTCCATCACTATGAACTAATGAGAAACATATAAATCCTCTTTCAGAAAGTCAGATTTATACAGAAAATACCAACCATTTAGAGCTTCAAGAATAAGATTCTTATGAACAATAAAGAATTGTATTTTAAAGGAATAATGGCTGTTATCAGTGGTGTGCTGGGAAATGTTTAATGCCTTTTCAAAATGGGAAGGGAACCTCTGGTTTGTAGCTTTTGCTGATTTCTGTAGTGTAAATACTCTCACTGTGACTGATTTCAAGCGACTGATGTGACATCAGCCAAACAGAGCTGGGAAGATACAAGTCAGCTATAGCATGCACTGGCCATAGCCAAACCTGGATTGTCTTGATTGACAAGAAAAGGGTATTGTTGCGTCACAAAGCTTTTTCCCAGTACTACTGTAAATCCATAACCTCATCATTTGAGTTTATTTCCCAAAAATAAATGACGACTTTAGTTTTCTTATATTTCTAGAAAATGTATATGAGCTTTATGTCACCAACCTGAGCCATGATCTAATGAACCAAACTAGTAATAATAACATTTAAACTTTAAAGCTCATAATTGAAAAAATAAGAGAACTTGAATTTTTGCTGCTATAAAATACATTCATGTAGTATGGTGGGTCTGATTTTGGAAATTGCAAATGATCACTAGAAACTATAACATTTCTTGAATCTGTCCAAAAGATCAAAGAGAAAAATACTACTATTCTTTCCTAATGTTATTTCCGAAGGCTACTCTGTTTTAAAACACAGAATGTATCATTTATAAAATAAAACTTTTACACATTCAGAAAATTACTTCATCAGAGAATAACATATCTGAAGCATTTCTAAATTGAAATGTCATCATTTAAAAACATGTTACAGGGGGCTTCCTTGGTGGCGCAGTGGTTGAGAATCTGCTTGCCGATGCAGGGGACGTGGGTTCGTGCCCCGGTCCGGGAAGATCTCACATGCTACGGAGCGGCTGGGCCCGTGAGCCATGGCCGCTGAGCCTGCACGTCCAGAGCCTGTGCTCCGCAACCAGAGAGGCCACAACAGTGAGAGGCCCGCGTACCGCAAAAAAATAAATAAATAAATAAATAAATAAATAAAAACATATTACAGGGATAGAGACAGTGGGAGGGAGACGCAGGAGGGAGGAGATATGGGGATATATGTATATGTATAGCTGATTCAGTTGGTTATAGAGCAGAAACTAACACACCATTGTAAAGCAATTATACTCCAATAAAGATGTTAAAAAAAACATATTACATGCCATTTTTAAAGTATTTGAGGTAGAAGAGGGGACAAGTGAGGAAATAAAAATTATAATTACAATGTAAAATTTTATACTAAGTTTCACTATTAGAGATTTGAGTACCAGGAGAATTGAACTCTTCAGATTTAGATTATTTTGTGGTTGGTATTAAGAACAGAACAGGTGGGCCTTTTCTGGTTTGTGGCTTATTTTTTTGTTTTTGGCATATTGAGTTTTTAAATATTTTATTATTTTTCGGGCCTCCCTGGTGGCGCAGTGGTTGAGAGTCTGTCTGCCGATGCAGGGGACACGGGTTCGTGCCCCGGTCCGGGAAGATCCCACATGCCGTGGAGCGGCTGGGCCCGTGAGCCATGGCCGCTGAGCCTGCGCGTCCGGAGCTGTGCTCCGTAACGGGAGAGGCCACAACAGTGAGAGGCCCGTGTACCGCAAAAAAAAAAAAAAAAAAAAAAAAAAAATTATTATTTTAATGTAAAATATCTCATTTCATCCTTCTGCCAAATACATGAATATCATATATATTCATAGCAAATGGTTTCCTTATCAGTTAAAACTTGAAGAGAACATATCTCCCTCCTGAGAAAAGTAATACTGAAGGGTAAGTTTTGCAGCCATGACCCAGATCTTGGTTACTGAAAAAATTATTGTCTTGCCAAAAAGCCTAAGAAAGAAGAAATCAACAAGGTAGATGAAAAGAAATATATCGTTAGAGAATTCCTATCTCAACTACTATAGATTTTATACTGGCTCTCTCCAGGTATTGATGAGAAGCAGCAAGAAGCTTAACATTCTGGGAAGGCTTATTCCTGAGAATTTTGACACATTCCACTTGTTTTTGTGGCCAAGAGGCACATTAAGAACAGTTATAATCGATTTAGCATTGATTTGTTTTTTAAGCTTTTATTTAGAACCTTACACTGTGTAACAATAAGTAGAAATTCCCTAAAGTAATGTTGCCCTTTTTCTCCCTGTACCAATACCTGACCCCCATTAACATACAGCAGTTGCTCAATTAACATTTGTAGAATAAGTGAAAAGCAAAAACATGTCTAACTTCTAGAGTGAGACAAAGAATGCTGTGAAGGATTCCATCTCATCACAAACAAAATACATTTAATACAATGCTTTTCAAACTGTTTTGACCACAAAGCATGATAAGAAACACATTTTTTATTGTGACCCAGTGCATATATATATGGGGGTCCATATATACATAAAATAAAAAGCATCCTTAATATGTACAATTCCTCAGATGTTTTCTATTCTCTTTCATCTGATCATGACCACCTGCTACTGGGTTGCCTTAATATAATAAAGTAATATAAAATTTATATAAAATTCTCATATATATAAACTCATATATATATATATATATATATATACCATATAGATATAGATATATAAAAACTTCTTTGATATATAGCTATCAACTTCTTAGGTCTCAGAGCAGTTGTCTCAGTGAATGTGTGCAAATTTACACACATTGCAGGCATGAAGTGTCATGGTAATATGTAATTATTTAACATTTGTTAGGTGCCCTTAGTCCTTGCACAGACCAATACAATGGCATCCATAGATTAGACAGGCAAAACAAAGACAAATGGCAGAATCAAGTAGTAAACCTAATTTTTCTGTTTTTTTTTGTATAGCAAAGGTCACATCATTTCTAAGTAAGTAAGAATGTACATAGGATAAACAGACATAACATATGGAATGAGTAAAGTGACCAAATCCAGGCTGATTTTAATGCCATTGGGAGGATTCCCAAGTTTCGGCATTTTCACTTGGACATGTCTAATAGGGATTCAGTCCTAGTAAATCAGAGTACTCTCCCAAAGTCCTGGAGCTTTCTGGCTGGGTTTTTGGGACATTCACATTTTGGATGAGTATTAACATCTCCAGAACTAGATTGTCCTTCCTTTATCCTATTTTGTACCATCTGGATAAGTCATGTAAACAGCTACTTGGGAGGATTAAAAAAAAAAGTGATAAGCACGTGTTTATGAGTAATGAAAGCTGGTTATAGCAATATATTGAAATGTTCATTTCACTTTTCTTGAATTTCTGGTGAGGAACAATCAAAGCCTAATATTTAAAAATTGTCTGTATGCCTGTACCTGTGCACTGAATCACTTCCAAATTGAGCAGTCAAACCTGGTTAATCTAAATTACTTTGCAAACTTCATTACATTACTTGGCTTTTAAAAAATCCTATCAAATTTAATAAGGACATATCCTACAGCTGGTTATCACTTTAATCTTATTATTTGGTCATTTAAATAAACCAAGGACAGATTAATCCTTTCCTTGATGGTGAGTTAGGGCCTTTAAATGTCAGTGTAAACTTGATAGTATGTGAGCAAGAGCTGTGAAGCATTTGACATTAAAGGGTTAATCAGATAATTTAGTCCTTGAGACTCGTTTGAGTGCTTTAGCTGGAAAGAAATGGAATGGTTTAGAAATGGTGCAGTATGAAACAAGTTTTAAGTATTAGAGTACTTGAAATTTTCAAGAGTGCTTCTACATTGCACTTCACTGTTAGTCTTATTGCTCTTATGAGAGGTATTTGTTCATGTATTAGACGGTTGCACAGAAAGCTATGATTAATTTATGTTACAGTAGATCTACACCCTTATATTTTTTGTGCTTTCTGTTGACTGTTGGATAGGTGACAAGGTGCTTTCAAAGTCTTGGGGGCAATATATGTCACCAAAGATTAATATTTTTAATGCTCAAAAAGACTTTTCAAATTAATAAGAAAAAATTCCTAGTACAAAAGATAAAGGATGAAAACAGAGTTCCCAAAAGAATAAGTGCGAATGAATGGGGTTTTTTTAAAGATGAATACCTGTTGACTACGTATGATAAGGTACTAGCCAATGAGCTTAGATAAAAGGATGAAATAAATAAATTGGAAAAGAGGCATTATTTACATGATATGCAGTTGATAAGATATGTATTGATACCAGGAAAACACAAGGACATGATCTGTAAAATAATTAGAAGCATTGAGGAAATTAAAGTGGGTAGCTGCACAATGAATATATAAAACTGTAATGGGTTGAATTATGTGCTCCAAAAAGATACGTTGAAATCCTAACCCCCGGTACCTCAGAGTATGACCTTATTTGGAAATAGGGTCCTTGCAGATTTCATCAGTTAAGATGAGGTCACACTAGTGAGTAGGGTAGGCCCTTAATCTAGTATGACCGATGTGCTAATAAGACAACTTGAAGAAACAGTGAGAAGGCCACATGACAACATAGGCAGAGGGTGGAGTTATGCAGCTACAAGCCAAGGAATAGCAAGGTGGCACCAGAAGATATGAGAAAGGCATGGAATAGATTCTCCCTTAGATTCCTGGAGAGAGTATGGCTCTACCAACATGTTGATTCAGACTTCTAGCCTCCAGAACCGTGAGATAATAAATTCTGTTGTTTTAAGGCACTTAGTTTGTGGTACCTTTGTTACAGCAGTCTTAAAAAATGAATACATAGAACCCAAAAGCTTTTCTATATGCCAGCAATAACCAAACATAATGGAAAAATAAATCCCTAAGAAGAGTCATAGAAGATGACATTTTAAAAAATGACTTGTACTACATATGGAAAGTTGATATTGTCAAAATGAGGTTTCTCTCTATGTCCATCTGTAAATTCAATGAAATAAAATACAACATGGTTTGGAGAGAGGAGCGGAATGTTAGGAAATGATTCTAAAATGCAATTAAAAAAATTTTAACAGGAAAGAATATCTGGGAGGGGGATATGAAAAAATAGTAATGAGGGAAAACTAGCTCTGCTCAATATTAAAATTTACCAAGTTGTGATAATTAAATGTATGGTAAAAAATCAAAAATCACAGAGAATATAGTCCAGAAGCAAGCCCAAATATATATATATATATATATATATATATATATATATAAATTTAGTATATGATAAAGGATATTTCAGACTTATCAGAAAGATAGATTATTCAATAAATCATATTAGGATAACCAGCTAATCATTTGAAGGAAAAATAAAGCTGGATTTCTATTTCACCTCTCACACCAAAGTAAATTTCAACAGATTCAAAACTTTTAATATAAAAAAGAATGGGTGAAACTAATAGATTAACAGAATTTTTAATTGATACTAGGCAGTAAGAGTATAGGGAAATAGAAAATCTAATACGCTGTTGGTGAGAACATTTTAAAGATGGCAATTCGCCACAAATTAATATATAAATGTAATGTCACAATTATCAAAATAGAGAAAAATAAATGGTGAGACTATGCAAGAAAATCTTGAAAATTGAGAATTGCTAAGGGGTAGAGGGGATAAGTGTAGCAGGTAGTGCAGTTGGATATTGAAACTTAAAATGACTGCATTTGAAACAGTGAAACCAGCACAACGTTAAACTGTCAGTCAGTAGAATAGACTAGAAAACCCAAACCCACCCTAAGTATGTGTATCAATACATAAGTACCTGAGAGAGGTGGCATCTCAAGTTAGTGGTAAAAGGATGGATACTATATAAATGGAATTAGGAAAGCCTGAGAAGAATAAAAATCGATTTCTGTCTCATTCCACACAACAAAATACAGCTTAAATAGATTAAAGAATTAAACTTACCTAACAAGCATTTCTTGAGCCTGTACTATTAGGCACTATTTTGAAGCTAGGATGCCATGGTGAGCAAGACAGACAAAGATCTCTGCTCTTGAGGAGCATACAACTCATGGATACTGACAATAAGTAACCAAGAAAATAGCAGTAATGTGTTCTGTGCATAGAATTAACATTAAATGATGCGCTAGAGAACAATTGGGTGATCAGGGAGGGCTTCCTGAGAGGTGACATTTGAGCTGAGCTCTGTATCAGAAAATCATATCCCAAGCAAAAAGGAACAACTAGTGTGAAACCCAAGACAAAAAGGTGCTAGGGGTATTCTAAGAAGAGAACTAGTGGGGCAGGAGCCAAGTGAGTGATGGGGAAAGTAGTAGAAAATTTTGTGGGGCTTTGTAAGCTAAGGAAAGAAATTAAGGTTTTATTCTAACGAGAGTCCACCAAGATTTTAACCCAGGGAGTGACATGCTTTAATTAGTATTGTTTAAAGATCTTGTTGTTCTGTAGAGACTGAGTCATACGAAGCAAACCAGTTTCTCCCCGGACTTCCCAAGTGTGCAGATCTCCCAGCAGGCTGCTGACAGCGCCCCCAGCTGGGCAGATTCCAGGGAGAAGCGCACAGCTGGCCTCTTCTACCCACCGAGGAATGTGGCTGTCAGCCCCACAGCCTCCCTTCCCCATCAGAAAGCCCCGAGGAGATGTAAAGCAGGGCCCCTGTAGGTGCTCTCATGGGTGGCCTCCTTTTTAAAGATTTAAGCTGTGAGTATCCTAGACGTGGTCACTCAGCCTTGGGTTGGCCTTGGGATGTCTGTGGCCTACTCTCCAGAGACTTATCTCAGCCTCGCAGGGCAGCTGGCACCACTGCGCCGATTCCTCCACCCTCCCCTCCCTCCAGACCCTTGGCAGAACATAGTTTAGTGTTCAGGTTAATTCCAGTTAGGGGTTGCTCTCTTCTGAATATCCACCTTTCACATCCACTTTCACCAAAGACAGAGATGTGGACATCCCAGGGATGGTGGGAAAATTATGATTTAGAGCCAAAGCTGCATACTTCTGTCAGGGGAAAGGCTACATTGAAAATGAAAGTATTGCATTGTTTATAAATAGGGAATTTAGCAAACTGTGTGGAGAGGAAATAGCTGGGCCTCTAGACAAAATGAGAGCAGTAGCTGCACGCTGATTTGTAACACGGGCACAGAATTAGAACCTATTCTTCATCCATTCATGACACAGCCATGCACTCAGCACCTGCTGGGTGCCAGGCACCATGCTAGGCTCTGGGAACGCAAAGTTGAGAAGCTCATGATCCGATAACTAATCCTTACAGTGTAGGGGACCAAGTGCTGTTATAAAGATCAATGTGATATTGAGATTTATAATAAGAAATACATATTCAAAAACAAAGTCATAGAAAAAGAGATCAGATTTGTGGTTACCAGAGGTGAAGGAGGGTGGGAGGTAGGGGTGGGGGAAGAGAGAATTGGATAAGGACAGTCAAAGGTACAAGCTTCTAGTTTATAAGATAAATCAGTGCTGGTGATGTAATGTACAACATCATTAATATAACTAACATTGCTGTGTGTTATATATGAAAGTTGAGAGTATATCCTGGGAGTTCTCATCACAAGAAAAAAGATGTTTCTATTTCTTTAATTTTGTACTTGTATGAGATGATGGATATTTACTGGATTTAGTGTGATGGTCACTTCATGAAGTATGTAAATCTCATGCTGTATATCATAAACATATACAGTGTTATGTGTCAGTTATATTTCAATAAAACTGGAAGGGAAAAAAAACAATCATTGTTCTACCAAAAAAAGAAAGGTAGGAGGGAAGGGAGAGAGAGAGAAGGGAGGGAGGGAGGGAAAGAAAGAGAGAAGGAGAGAGAGAAAGAAAAAGAAGAAAAGAAAGAAGAAAGAAAGAAAGAAGAAAGAGAAAAGAAAGAAAGAAAGGAAAGAAAAAAAGAAAAAGAAAGAAAGGAAAGAGAAAAAGAAAGGAAGGAGAGAGGGAGGAAGAAAGGAGGGAAGGAAGAAAGAAAAAGATTTATTTGGTCTTCCTCCTGTTTCTGGCACAGAGCTCCTGAAACCCTTGTAATTCCCTAAGTGATAAGAGGGATAATATTCATAACAAGCCCCTTTCAATCACACCTGAGTTTGTGTTACTGCAGTGATTTTTGGAAAGCACAGACAGATGGGGCTGGTGCCAGGGGAGCCAACTGTGTGATTGGACAGTTGGAAATTTAGTCCCAACCCCTGACTTCCAGGGTGGTGAGAGGGGCTGAATGATTTAATCAATGATGCCTGTGTAAGGAAGCCTCCATAAAAACTCAATAGGAGGAAAAAAAAAAACTCAATAGGAGAGCATTCTGAGAGCTTCTGGGTTGGTGAGCTCTTGGAGGTTGGGGAGAAGGCATGGAAGCTCTGAGCACTTTTCCCATACCTTGCCCTATGCATCTCTTCCATCTGGCTGTTCTTGAGTTAGATCGTTTTACAATAAACCACTAATGTGGTAAGTAAAATATTTCTCTTAGTTTTGTGAGCCACTCTAACAAATTAATCAAACCCAAGGAAGGGGTTATTGGAACCTCCAATCTACAGTCGATTGGTAATAACCTGGGCTTGCAGTTGACCTCTGAAGTTCTGGAGTGGGGGCAGTCTTATAAGACTGAACCCGTAACCTGTGGGATATAATGTTACGTCCAGGTAGATAGTAACAGAATTGAGTTGAATTGTAGCACACCCAGCTGGTATCGGAGAACTTCTTGGTGGTATGTGTGGGGGAACCTACACATCGAAACTGGTGCCAGAATCGGAGTCATAGAAGGTCTTATTGGAGCCCAGAGGAAGGGACAAACAGAAACCTTTCAGTCTGGATTTTGTTTACTACACCACAACTATCCAAGTCATCTCAAGCAGGAAATAAAATGAAAAAACTGAAGAGAGTTTTCAGAAGAGCCCTGGGTCACATAGCATGTGTTCAGCTGCCAGTAACAGAACACCTGACCAATATTGATTGAAGCAATAAAGGTGATCAAGAGTCCCACACAACTAGAAATCTCGGGGTAGACGTTTCTGAGCTCAGAACAGCAGCTCAGTGATGTGATTTAGGGCTCAGGCCATCTCGGTCTTTTTGGCTTTATCATTTTCAGCTGGTAGGTACTGTCTTCCCTCTGGTATCAGGATGGGTGCTGTCACCCTGGTAAGCAAGTCATTTAAATTTCCTGGGTCTCCATTTCTCCTCTATCAAAATGAGAGATGTGATTAGATGATGAATAAGATGCCCCTCCCTTTTTTTTCTTGGCTGTTAACTTTTTTTTTTTTTTTTTTTTTTCTTTTGCGGTACGCGGGCCTCTCACTGTTGTGGCCTCTCCCGTCGCGGAGCACAGGCTACGGATGTGCAGCCTCAGCGGCCACGGCTCACGGGCCCAGCCGCTCCGCGGCACGTGGGATCCTCCCTGACCGGGGCACGAACCCGCGTCCCCCGCATCGGCAGGCGGACTCCCAACCACTGCGCCACCAGGGAAGCCCTGGCTGTTAACTTTTTAAATTTAATTTTTATTTTATATTGGCATATAGTTAATTTAAAATGTTGTGTTAGTTTCAGGTGTACAGCTGATTCAATTATTTATACACATATATCATTTTTTTCAGATTCTTTTCTCATATATGTTATTACAGAATATTGAGTAGAGTTCCCTGTGCTATACAGTAAGTCCTTGTTGGTTATGTATTTTATATATAGTAGCGTGTGTATGTTAATCCCAGACTCCTAATTTATCCCTCCCCTCCACGTTTCCCCTTTGGTAACATACATTTGTTTCTGTGTCTGAGTCTGTTTCTGTTTTGTAAATAAGTTCATTTGTATCATTTTTTTTAGATTCCACATATAAGTGATATCATATGATATTTGTCTTTCTCTTTCTGACTTACTTCACTTAGTATGATAATCTCTAGGTCCATCCATGTTTCTGCAAATGGCATTATTTCATTCTTCTTCACAGCTGAGGAATATTCCATTGTGTATATATACCACATCATCTTTATCCATTCATCTGTCAACGGACATTTAGGTTGCTTCCATGTCTTGGCTATTGTAAATAGTGCTGCAGGACTTCCCTGGTGGTGCAGTGGTTAAGAATCCACCTGCCAATGCAGAGGATATGGGTTCAAGCCCTGGTCCAGGAAGATCCCACATGCTGTGGAGCAACAAAGCCCGTGCACCACAACTACTGAGCCTGTGCTCTAGAACCCGTGAGCCACAACTACTGAGCCCACGTGCCACAACTACTGAGCCCACATGCCTAGAGCCGGTGCTCTGCAACAAGAGAAGCCACCACAATGAGAAGCCCGTGCACCGCAACAAAGAGTAGCCCCCGCTCGCCGCAACTAGAGGAAGTCCGCGCGCAGCAGCTAAGACCCAACACAGCCAAGAATAAAATGAATAAAATAAATAAAATTTTAAAATATAGTGTTGCAATGAACATTGGGGTGCATGTATCTTTTAGAAGTACGGTTTTCTCTGGGTATATGCCTCAGAGTGGGATTGCTGGGTCATATGGTAGTTCTATTTTTAGTTTTTTAAGGAGCCTCCATACTGTTCTCCACAGTGGCTGTACAAGTTTGCATTCCCACCAACAGTGTGGGAGGGTTCCCTTTTCTCCACACCCTCTCCAGCATTTATTGTTTGTAGACTTTTTGATGATGGCCATCCTAACTGGTGTGAGGTGATACCTCACTGTAGTTTTGATTTGCATTTCACTAATCATTAGTGATGTTGAGCATCTTTTCATGTGCTTTTCGGCCATCTGTATGCCTTTGGAGAAATGTCTATTAAGGTCTTCTGCCCAGTTAATACAAAAATGGTCAAAGGCTGAGCCAGAGAGATAGAAAGTTATGGAGAAGCAGGCAATGAGGCAGAAGTGACATGGCTCTTGGTAGGAGTAGGCCAGAGCTTATAAAAACAAAGGTTAGAAACGCTCTGTGTTTGCAAAAACACTCATTGCAGTATCATCATGGATGGACGTAGGCAAGGTAAAATGTATTCGTTAGAGGTAGCTTCCTCATATAGCCAGGAGTCTGGAGGTACAGTGAAGGGCTGAGACAGCCACTCAAGGAAGCCACCCAGGGTCCAGGCACCCTGTCACTTCCTGTTCCACCAGCTTTTACCTGTGGCTTTTGTTCACGTGATAACAAGATCCACCTGTCTACAGGCACCAAGTCCAAGTCCCGAGCAGGAAGAAAGAGAAGGTGAAATGACAGAAGGCAAATTTCAGCTGACATTACCCCTTTTTATCTGGGAGACAGTAGCTTTCCTGGAAGTCCTACCTTATAGATTTCTGCTTACATTTCATTGACCAGAACTGGGCCACTTGGGTTTACCGCAAGAAGCAAGAGTTCTGGAAGAGGTCATTGTTCTAGCATTTACATTGCTGCCTCAAGCAACACAGAGGTTCTACTGGTAAGAACGAACCCATATGTGAATGAATTCTATTTAGCAGTGTCCACCAGAGAGGGAAAAAGAAAATATGAGCTTGTCTCCTTCTACTATTTGAGACAAACCATATAAAGGATTTAGCACGATGCTTAGCTTAGAGTATGTATTCAAAAGAAAATAAATTTGCTGCTTCTTCTGTTGCTACTCGTACTACTAACGTTAATAAAACGTATTACTTCATCATCTTGATTTTTCAGTCCCATTCATTCAACAAATGTTTATTGGACTTTTACAATGTTCAGTCTTTAGGAGCTGCGGGTCGAGAAAGGGAATAAAATCTGATTCCTGCCTTCTAAGAGCCTACATCTGTGTAGCTAAATGCACGATAAATTGAGGGAAAAAGAAAAGCTTCAGCAGAGACAGCCTTGGAAGTTACTGGAAGTGGATGGAACTTGTGATCACGTGGGTCCACATGAATCCCTCCTTTCACAGATGAGGAAAGTGGGAGCCCCCAGGGACATGATGGGCTGACTGCAGTCACCCTGCTCTCTGCACAGATAATCAGGCCTGAACCCAAGCCTCCTGATGCCCAAGCTGGTGCCCCTTCTATTACACTGCCCTGTTGGAAGTGATTTGAAAATGCAAAGCTGGATAAAGAGACTAGAATAACCTACCCTTGCCCTTTGTGGGGGCGGGCGGGGGGGATGGCCATGCCATCTCACGGAAGCGTAGCCCTTGGCCCAGGAGGAAGCATGACCAGCAGGAAATTAACTGAACTCCCAGGATTGTGATGATGTGTGTGTGCTGGCACGAAAATGAAGGCCCCTCTGAGCTGCAGATAGGAGAATTCCTCTGGGTCAAGACTTTTATTCACTCTGTGGTTTTTAATTAGCAATCCTGATTTTCCCAAGGATTGCATTAGATCAGCAAATGCTTCTTGCACAACTCTCTACCCACTGAACTACTATTGGACAGCCCAGGTCACAAAAATGTAGAAAAAGAAGGGAAATTTGGGATCCTGGTGCTTGATGCAAGATTAGATGAGGGAAAGAGCCATGAAATGTCATTCACAAATATTTTAAAGATGTTAAATGCACTCTGTTCACTACGATGACCACTGTATTTGTTTAATTAAAGAATACTTTGTCCTGCTTGGCATAAAGTATAGCACTAGCTTTTGCGGGGGTTGTTTTTGGCTGTTGTTGTTGTTATTTAAATGATGAAGTTAATGAAAATCACAGACTGCCTGCAGAAACAAAATAAAGTCACATCTGGAAACAACTGCACTAGTAATTAAATGGCATTTAATGTGACTAATATCAAAAGAGTAGGTTTTTCTCCCCCCTAGCATTAGGGATGCAAAATTCAAGCTTCTGAGCTGGTCTATTATAATAGTTTTGAGTCAGTGGGTGTTTAGAAGTCATTCTGATATTTATGAAGAAAAACCCCCAGTGAGCCACAGAAGGGGAAAAAAAAGGGACAAGATCTGCGCAGTTTGAATTTTGAAAACTGGCATAAATTTGACAGTATTTTTTTTTCCCCTAAGCATTCAGTGTTTCAGTTCAATGAAATAAAGGCCTCTTGTTTCCCATACCAATCAAGTGACCTCCTGCCTCGCTGTAATTACTGGTAAACTTCAATATGCAAGCTAAAAGACCACCTAATTAAAAAGTGTAATTAATTTACATAGATCATTCAAAATGGCTAGATTAGATAGCTTATGGAGATAATGTAAAACTCTTTGAGATGCTTTTATTGGCTTCTTTCCCTGCTGTTCCTCAGGTTCTGAGAATTTTAATGGGAATGAGTTTATCAAAGTGGGAAGGGCTTCGAGGTGATGGTTTTAGCTAATCACTGCTAAACGTTTAAAGCTTTGCAATTATTTTTATCAATTACCCAAATATAAAACAACCAAAAACGATGGCCTTATCTTCCTGCTTGGTGTTGAGTGGCCTAATGTTATTAGTGAATATTTATTAAGTGCCTATTGAGTGCTAGATGCCACTCAAAACACACAGTTATTTTAGAGCTTGCCATGATTAGCAATGACTCTTCTCTCTGGGCTAGACAGCACTTTGATTCTTCTGATCACAGTGACATGGCTGCAGGGCCCAAAAGAAAGATACTGGCCAAAGGGTTTCTCTCTCCCTTTACTCACAATTCACAATGCCAAGAAATGTCCTCTATCATCTACTCTTCAGTATAAACAGTGTTGGACTCCAGAGCTTGAGCAGGTCCCTGGGTGACAACCAGGCAGCTGTTCCAATGATGAGATAGATAGGAGAGTTCTTCTTTCCATGGTGCAGAAAATGGGGCCCTGAGGTGATATCCAGTTGTAAACTTCTCTCCTTTTACCTGAGTTACAAAGGAAGAAGTTTCTCCCCAATTTATGTATGGAGGCAATATATCAGAAAATTAATCCTGCAGGGGACTTCCCTGGTGGCGTGGTAGTTGAGAATCCTCCTGCCAATGCAGGGGACACGGGTTCAAGCCCTGGTCCGGGAAGATCCCACATGCCGCAGAGCAAATAAGCGCATGCGCCACAACTACTGAGCCTGTGCTCTAGAGCCTGTGAGCCACAACTACTGAAGCCCGCATGCCTAGAGCCCATGCTCTGCAACAAGAGAAGCCACCACAATGAGAAGCCCGCACACCGCAGCACAGAGTAGCCCCTGCTTGCCACAACTAGAGAAAGCCCGCGCGCAGCAACGAAGACCAAACACAGCCAAAAATAAATAAATAAAATAAATTAATTTATATTAAAAAAAATTGATCCAGCAGGGCTTCTAAACAAAGATGCTGCAGACAATAGATCTGTTAATACAGCCTGTTTTGTGGGGGAGAAGTCCAGGGACGTTGGCAGCACCTTGCCAAAGAACAACAGATACATCATCACCCTTTTAAAATTTCATCTGCTTCTCCTAGGAAGGAAAAATTGTCATGGCGTCAGATGATCTTGGCCTAACTCTACAGAGTTAACCTGAGTGCGTCTCATAACAAGAGCAAATGCTAATATTTTCCTCAATATACTTCACATGCCATGTCATTGTGAGATGAACTCTACTAAGTCCTTAGTATTTGGGGGCTTTGAGTCATTTGACGAGGAATCTTCCCCTCTCCATGAGATAAGATGTTGTATTATTCGTGTTGGGACCTGAATTCTATAGCTTGACTGCTTATGTTGATTAAATGTGTAGCTCCTAAAATTTCACCTTTCTGTTCTGTGTAAACATAATCCAAGTTCCACTTCTCTTTTCACCTCCCTCAGTTTCCTCATTATTATGCTTCAGATAATTGCATCATAATTAAGCATCTCAAGATTTTGACACAATCAGTTTCAAACATTGCTGCACGTAAAAATTTCCTGCAGGGGCTTCCCTGGTGGCGCAGTGGTTGAGAGTCCGCCTGCTGATGCGGGGGACGTGGGTTCGTGCCCTGGTCTGGGAAGATCCCACATGTTGTGGAGCAGCTGGGCCCGTGAGCCATGGCCGCTGAGCCAGAGCCTGTGCTCTGCAACGGGAGAGGCCACAACAGTGAGAGGCCCACGTACCACAAAAAAAAAAAAAATTTCCTGCAAAGTTTTGGGGAAAATATCCATATGCCCAAGCTGCCTCCCAGACCAATTAAATCAGAATCTCTGGGAGGAAGGACCCAGGTAACAAGATTATTTCTTGTGTGACTGAGCAATAAAAGCTTCTTGTTATATGCCTCTGAGTTTTGAGATGGTTTGTTATGAAACATTATTGTGATTGCAGCTCTCTGATACACCCACTCATTTGTTCCTTTATTCTTGAAATACTGATTGAGCACCTACTATGTCCCAGGGGCTTGCTAGTACTAAGGATACAGTGGAAAACAAGAATGGCCAAGATCCTTGCCCTAGTGCAGTTTATGATCTTGTGCTAAACAAAAAACAAATGATCAAACACATAACTATATAATATCATTTCAGGTATCAGTTAGAGCTGTGGTGACAAATACTTCCATAGCAATGTGAGATCAAGAAAAACAAAGTGTATCCATACCCCATATCTTACTCAGGGTAAATTCCAAATAGATTAAAGACTTCAATTTTAAAAATGAAGAAACCGGGGCTTCCCTGGTGGCGCAGTGGTTGAGAGTCCGCTTGCCAATGCAGGGGACGCGGGTTCGTGTCCCGGTCCGGGAAGATCCCACGTGCCGTGGAGCAGTTGGGCCCGTGAGCCATGGCTGCTGAGCCTGTGCGTCCGGAGCCTGTGCTCCGCAAGGGGAGAGGCCACAACAGTGAGAGGCCCACGTACCGCAAAAAGAAAAAAATAAAAAATAAATAAAAAGACAGGCTTACCCCTAACATTTGCAGGATTTGGAGCAAGAGCCCCAATAGGAGACCAAATACTATATGTCTAAGTATTTTAAAATTATCAATCAAGCTAACAAACTGTTACATGAAATATGTTCTATCTTCTTATCTTGACAAATATATCTGCATAACAACCTATGAGTTCAAGTTCAAATTTATAATTTTTGGAGTCTTAGCCCCCAAGCTCTGGGCTTGCCCTGTCCTCCCTTCCTACTCACCAGCTGCATCCAGTGCAGCAAGGGGCCTCCCACACGCACAAGCGGTCACCCTCGCCCCGTTGTCCAAGCTCCGGCAGCATCCCACCACAAACAGCTGCCCCTCAGGCCCGGGAGTGAGCATACTGCAGAGGGACTGGCATAGGAAGAGGCCCACACAAGACCTGGAAGCAGGAGCAGGACTGTTGGGCAAGGAATTCTTTAGCTCCAGGTGGTCTAGAGGGAATAGAGCAGGCCCTGCCTGGGCTGCGGCTGGAGAGGGTCCAAGGGGGCCATTGAAAGCCAAGGTCCAAGGCAGGGGACAGCTTCTTGGCCAGGTATAAGGGTGATACTGTAGGTGGTTCCTGAATGATTATTGTTTTTTAAAAAAAGCATCCTTCATGCAGAATCAAGCTGGGAACCAGGGAATGAGGGATGTGGTCAAGGTGTCAGAGAAGGCTAAACCTTTGGGACAAGAGTGAGGAAGAGTTGATAGATATCTTGGACTTTTTAACCTGAGAAGTTTACAAGTTTCTTAGATTCTCTGTGTTTATTTCTTCTTTGTTCTCTCGACACCTATAGTAAACTCTTTGAAAGTTCTATTCAGTCTTGGTTAAGGGAACCCAGGGAAAGGTTTCCATCTTTGCTTGAGCCAGAATATTTAAGGGAGCAGCACCATCTGGGGGGATGACAGGAACTCAAGTGGAAGACCCTAAAGAAGAAGGTGAAGCTTGTGTGTGTCTCCCAACCCCTGACCTCCACACACACTCCTGAAAATGTTCTTTCCAGCACTTACCTTGGAGATGCTAAGAAAAGGGACCCTTAAGTGCAGTGAGACTACTAGAGGCTCCCAGCGTCCTCTTCCTTTCTCTCTCTCAGTAACAGAACCCCAGTGTTACCTGGAACACTAGTGTCCAGTATAAAGACTCTGTTTCCCACCCTTCCTTGTAGCGAGGTCTGATCATTTGACCAAGTTCTAGTCAATGGGATTGAGTAGAAGTGATGTGCACAACTTCAACTTGTTCTTCTTTTTTCTTTTTTTTTGCTGTACGCAGGCCTCTCACTGTTGTGGCCTCTCCCGTTGTGGAGCACAGGCTCTAGACACGCAGGCTCAGCGGCCACGGCTCACGGGCCCAGCCGCTCCGCGGCATGTGGGATCCTCACTGACTGGGGCACGAACCCGTGTCCCCTGCATCGGCAGGCGGACTCTCAACCACTGCACCACCAGGGAAGCCCTCAACTTGTTCTTTTAAAGGAAAGAGGTTCCTCTCTTCTTCTTCCTTCTCCCTTCTTGCTGGCTGGAATGCGACATGGTGGTGGGCCATCCTGAACAACATCGACAAGGGGACACCCTAGCAGTCAGAATAAGAAAGAAGGAACTGGGTCTCTGACACCATAGACCTACCAGCACAGTCTTGGCTTTCTTACATCTGGACTACTAAATGAGAGAGAAATAAACTTCTATCTTATTTAAGCCACTGTTGGTTTTGCTGTTGTTGTTTGTCTCTTTTATAGTCGCTGAAGCCTCATCCCAACAAAGATAGTACTTTTACCACCTTTGGGAGGAAACAAATTTCACAAGTCTAATTTCCCCTGTATAAAGTACTTCCTTTTATTTGTCTTGAAGACTGTGGGTTGTCTCCTAAGTCATGTTTATTCTCTTGTAATTCTTCCTGAATTATATAGACTTTGATCACATCACCCCTCAGCACATGTCTTTCTCGTTGACATTCTTTGAGTTTTAGTCTGACCTCATGGAGAATGCCTCTGCATTTCCTAAAATTCGATGACTTCCATTTTATTATCTGCTTTCAGTAAAATGGTACCATGGGCTATTGTCTTTGGGCTGGAAATCTGGCCCAGAATCGACAAATGATTATTGAATTGAATTAAGTTGAATTGAACTTCAAAAAGCAGTTTCTCTTTAAAGAAACAAAATGAACTAAGTTCAAGTTTCCAGACTGCATAGTCCAGGTTTTCATATGCTATCTCAAGTAGACAACATGAGGCCATGGAAGGAATTAGGACATGGAGAAAATTCCTTTACAGGAACACTCTTCATCTTCTGCCCCCAGCCCACCTCCATTTCCTGGCTAATTCCTATATACCCTTCATGTCTCAGCTTAAATAGCACTTCCCAGGCTCCTAGACCGGGTTGCTTTTCTCTGTATTAGTATCTCATAGCCTCTGATACTTGCTCTTTATTATATAGATCATGTGTGTATTTATTCCTCTGCTGGCTATCATTTTTGGTCAACTGTAAAGGCATGACTACACCCATTGTGTCCATAGGTCCCAGCCCAGTGCTTGGCTCCCAGTCAGTGCTCAATAACAATTTGGGGGACTTCCCTGGTGGTGCAGTGGTTAAGAATCCGCCTGCCGATGCAGGGGACACAGGTTCGAGCCCTGGTCCAGGAAGATCCCGCATGCCACAGAGCAACTAAGCCCGTGCACCACAACTACTGAGCCTGCGCTCTAGAGCCCATGAACCACAACTACTGAGCCCACATGCCACAACTACTGAGCCTGCAAGCCACAACTACTGGAGCATGTGCTCCGCAACAAGAGAAGCCACTGCAATGAGAAGCCCATGCACCGCAACAAAGAGCAGTCCCCGCTCGCGGCAGCTAGAGAAAGCCCACGCGCAGCAACGAAGAACCAACAACAGACAAAAATTAATTAATTAATTTATAAATAAATAAATAAATAACAATTTGGTAAATGAATGACTGAATGAACAGCCAGTGAATGAATAGATGAGCGATGAATAGCATTATCCTGACTCCTCTCATACCCTATATCTAGAAGCAAATCCTGGGCTCTTCCTAAGAAAAACGTTTAGATTCCAACCACTTACCACTTTCTCTACTGCTCTCATTCTGGTCCAAGCAACCATCATTTCTCCCTTGGATTATTGCATTAGGCTCCTAACTGGACTCTACTTCCACTTCCTTTCTCTCCTCCCCTCCAAAACACACACCAATCTTTCAGTACAAATTCAGAGGAAGTGTGACGATGAGGGGCAGGTCATAAGTGAAGGCCATGTTGAAGACAGCAGTTATGTGCCTCCCAGAGCAGGAAACCCATAGAGCCACCTTTTTAATGTTTTAACTACTTCCGGTAAAGACTACAGTTCTCGGTCTCCATTGAGATAGATTTTGGTCAATGCATTGTAAGAAGAAGTGATAGATACATTTTTGAGCCATACCCTTTGTAAGGGTATGAACCTTCCTCTTCATCTCCCTTTCCAGCTGCCTGAAATACAGAGGTGATGGCAGGAACTGGAGCAGCCATCTTAGACCACAAGATGAGAGCCAAATGTTGAGGAAGACAGGACAGCAATAAAGAAGGCTGTGTTCTCAGTCTTTTGGAGCTGCTATATCAGCCTTGGAATGTGAGAGAGAAATAAAATTCCATCTTGTCTAAGCTACGGTAATTTGGGATGGCTGTTACAGCAGCCTAATACGTATCTTAACTAATACATCTTCCTTTCCCTAATGCAGCTGTTTCATGAGAGTGAAAAAAAGATTATGTTAGGAAAGTGTATATGGGAAAGTCAGTATCCCTTCTAATGGGTAACTTGGGGACCTCTTGAAAATTAAGGGAGAGGTGGAGAATAAACCCTTGCTCTAAAGCAGCCAGATGAGAACTACCTTCTGCCCAGAAAAGACTCTCTGGTTCCATATGTTAGCATCTTGGGAAAGTGTGGGAGGGCGGAGAAGGCAGCTCTGCTGCTTGGTTTCAGGCCCTAATGTGTAAAATGCCTTTGGGGAGTGAATAAGAGAATTAGCTTAAGCTCTGGATTCTGGGGCTTTAGTGGGCTTAAGACAGAGTTTTAATCACCCGTCACTCCCTGTGGTCCCAGCGTGTGAATTTTAATCACATTCACTTGCATCACCACCCAGGACAAGGTCTGTGTATTCATGACCCACCATTGTGTGAGGCTGCTGCCCTCCCCAGCCAGAGTGCCAGCTGCCCAGGACCTGCATCTGGGAAGGCAAGATGCTGCCCACAAGAGCTGCCCACCGACAAGGTAGTTTTCCTGACAATTCTCTACAACATGAAGACATTGTGTGTAAGTTTGGATTAATATCAACCTATATTTGAGTCAGATGGAAGATGTGAATTTGTTATAAAGTTGTTAAACTGCACACATCTGCCAACCAGTTGCGTTCTTGGAACTTACTGGTCTGGCAATTCATTTTTGATTCTTGACCCAGCTTCTCCCTAGGTTCAGATTTATTGATAGAACTCCTCTGGATACTTGTATTATTTCTTCTCCAAAAGTCTTAATCACAAATATTAAGGATTCACCTGCATACCACTCTTTCACAAACTGGGGCAACTGGGGGGCCTGAACCCCCCAAGTTGTTTGCAAATATATGCCTTTTAATGGGAGCCGGTGCATAGCTTTAATCAGATTCTCAAAGGGATCTGTGACCCGAGAAAAAATTTTCTTTTAAATGCAAGAGTTACCATCAGAGCTAGTGAGCTGATTAGGAAAGTAGTAATTTTGGAAACCCCCAAATCCTCCTCTCTCAAGCTTCCCACTACCACCAGACAGATATGGAAGTCGTTTATCTAGGCAATTTGCCCTGCCTTGCATTCCTCTTTTAAAATGGGAACATTCTATAAAGGGTATTACATTAACTCCTAACACCTAAGAAAGTTAATTTATCAAATTACTTTCTTCCTCAGGATCCCAGGTTCCTGGGTAGAAAAAGAATATTGATTGAGAAGGTGGGAGGGTCAGAGCACATTAAAACAAGCTACTTCTCGGGTTTACCTCTGCCTCTCACAGGGTGTAAATGCCTGATGGCCACAGTCCACCAGGGCTGAAAAACTCAGTGCAGGGAATGCTGGACTGTAAGCTCCACCAGGCCAAGGATGCATCTCTCTGTTCACCTCTCACTCCCCAAGGCCCATCACCGTGCCTAGCTCATAGCAGGTGCTCAGCAAATACTGGTTAGATGAATAAGGAAAACTGCCTCAGTTGCCTCATTAGTCGCTTTGTGTGGATAATGTGTTTCCTTGTCCAACTGAGAATGGTTCTAAATGATAAAACTGAATCAAGAAGGTTAACAATCTAATTAGAAATAAGTACTGAAGTATCACCGCTTCTGGACATTGGGAACATGCATGTGTACACACCTTGATGTAAAGAAGGAATTCAGAGGCTGTCCTAAACCTAATAAACCAGAAAGGTCAGAGCTACCCATTTAAGAAATCTTTGGAACAACTTATTCAAATCTTTTTTTTTCTTTTTCTATGAGGCGCTTAAAACAGAGTTGGTGCCTTTTCAGTACTTTAATAAAGTTTGGAAACAATATGGAGAGACTGAGAACCCCAAGGCCCTTCCTCGCCAGGACTCTAAAGTCGGTGAAGACGCAGCGTTTGCCGCGTGCAGACGCGCCCACGGTGATGCTCTCCTGCCCCGGCACACACGAAGTCACGTCCACCCGAGAGGCTTCTACCTGCGCCCACAGGTTCCCTGGACGGCGCCTCGGCCTCCGCTGCAGCCAGGGGCTCCTCGCTCCGACCGGCTCCTCCAGCGACCGTTGTCCTCGGAGCAGTTGGCGCAAACCCGGCTCCCGACGCCGATCGGGCCGGACAGCCGGGGCCTCGGAGCAGCCGGCCGCACCCTCACCTCGCACGGCCGCCTCTGTCCGCCCCGGCCTGCCCGACGGCACGGCGGGCCCGAGAGAGGAGGCCGCGCGGCCGGCGCTGCGCCCCCTGGGGGCTGGGCGGGACCGGCCCGGGTGCCCCTCCGGGACTGCGGGACCGCGGGACGGAGGCCGGGCTTGGCGGCGGCCACCTCGGGCGAGCGGGCCGGGCCTGCAGAGGAGTTGGGCTATTTTGTAACTGCACCATCCACCCAAGCCTCATTACCACCTCTTAATGAGACCCCTTTACTCCGTGACGTGCAACCGCTCCATCTCATTAAGGAAATCGCTCTTCAATGCTGATTATTTTATTTGCAGCCATAATTATATTTCTTTCAGCTAAATCACGGTTTAATCGAGCCCACATGGAGGGCAGCAGCACTAATTACGGCGGGGGATGCGGTGGCGGCGGTGGCGGACGCCGGCCGGCTTGGGGGAGCGGGTAGGGGGTGCCCGGGCGGCGGGCGCGGCCGGGGGTCTGCGGGCGGGGAGGGGCGCGGGCGAGGGGCGGGGGCCCGGGCGCAAACACAACAACTTATTACTTCTAATTCCCCAACTGTCACCAAATCACCTGCACGAAACAAGAATCTAATTTGTTAAGCTGGCATGTCTGCAGATGGAAGATCGATCTTCTCTGTAGATTTCTCTAATTGAGTGAATATAGACGCCCGGAATTAGCTGCACTCGGGCCGCAGGGAGGGGGCAAGGGAAGGGGGGGGGGGGTAGAGAGAAATGGGTGGGGGGGAGGGAGGGAGAAGAAAGAAGAGAGGAAGGGGAACAGAGAAAAGGGGAGAAAGAGAAAGGGGGAGAAAAAGTGCGAGAGGAGACTGAAGGATGGAGGCAAAGGGTGAGAGAGAAAGAGAGGAAGGAATGGGAAGACGGAAAGGTAGAGAAAGAAGAAAAAGAGAAAGGAGGAAGATAGAATAAGGGAAGAGAAAAGGGGGAGTAAAAGGAAAGAGGAAAAAGGAAGCAAAAGGAAGAGCAAGGCCAGGACGGTAAAGGAGGGAGAAGACCGAAGAAGAGAAAATTCTACTTGAAGAAGGCTCACTCCCCGTAGAATTGTATCTCCCTCCCCCAAACCTTCCCCCACCGAAGTGTAAAATAGCTAGAGAAGGCTTTCGCCGTGTTCGTCTTAGGTCGGGACTAGCTGCTTGTGAAAAGAAAAAGGTTGGGACGGTGGAACAGGGCGGGGAGAGAGTGGGGAGGGGGCGGGCCCCGGCGGCTCCGAGAAATGGCTCACAGAATTACATTTGTTTTTCTTGTGATTTTATTAAAAGTCACTCCTCATCTCCAGAATGCGTGAAAATATCTACTTTCCACTCAGATACACCGCATTAACTTGTTGGAGGCGAATTTGTTTGTTTGTCTATTTTATTTATTTGCTAGATAAGATTGATGCAGTCTTATTAGCGCTATATCTAGTTATAGAAAGAGATAAGGATGAGATGTTTTTCTTTTTATTCCAATTACTAGCCTTGTCACCTAACTGAATAACTGATATATGATTATTTATCCTGAGTAAATAGAAATCAGAAAAGCAGAGAACTTAACACATACAAACAAAATCTCTATGTCACTTATTATATGCCGTGTGGCTGATTGGGGCCATTAAAATTACAGGGCTAAAGGCAAAAAAGAGGAGATACGGAGTCAGGGGGCGGGTACTGATCCGTCATTGTTTTGTGCCGAGCTTTCGGCGTTGAGGGCCACGGATGCTAGTTGTTAGAAGGCAAAGATTGAAAAAAATAAGCAAGGGAGCGGTTCCAGCGCCCACGAAGAGTCATCAGGTGGACTGCATGGCTGTAGTTTGCAAACTCGAATGTATGGGAAACTGTTTACTGCAGCGGAAAAAAAATTATGTTGACTCGTGTATCGCCACAGGCTTCTGGGAAGGGTAGGAAATCAGACTCTTTGGGGGCGAGTTTTCGTCCCCTCCGCCAGCGCCGGTACAACCCGCGGTTCGCGTGAGCAGGCAGTGGGCACACACTGTCCACACAAACACGCACACAAGTACACGTGTCAAACACACGCAGCCCCCGCTCCCTATGCCAAAAAAAAAAACAATGAAGGCTGGAGTGTGGGTCCTTGGCTTTTATTTTAGCTCCCAGGCTGGGGAGCCAGGGTCCCGTAAGCAAGGAGTTTTTTCGGCCACAGGCTCCGTGGCGACATCAGTGGGACAACCCTGGCTGGAGCGGCCCGGAGTCCCGGCACTCCTGGCCCGGAGAGGACTGGAGAGTGCACTTGGGGGCTGGGCCCAGGTCTGTTCGGCTAGGGGTTAGAGGTGCTCACTCGGCCCCTCGGGAGCCCCGGCCCGAAGGCGAGCCGAGGGTGCTTTCGCAGTGGCTGGGCCAGAGTCCTCAGCCAAAGCCTCTGTGGCTGTGGTCTCTTTTGCTGGGGACCTCGAGAGTGTTCTTTTAGGCAGAGAAGTGTGGAAGCGCCTGTCACCTCTTCCCAGAGACTTGACTGCCCTCCCAGATCCTTTTCCTTCCACTCACCCCATCCTCACATCGACTCCCCCCAGATGAGACATCAAGCCGTCCCAAACCTCAGTGTGGCCAGAAGTGGACCACTGACCCCTTTCCGGGAAGGGGGTGGGGCGGTGAGGGTGAGGGCCGGCAGAGCAACGGTTCCAGGCACCCGGGGATGTGAAAGCTGTGGGAGAAAGTGGTCATCATTGTTTCAAGCACAGTGGACTCGAGAGCTTCCTGGGTTTTTTTCCTCGAGTATTTGCCCCTACTCTTTATTCTGTTTGAGGTTTTAAGGTAGGCCTGAGGAACACGATCTGATTTGCCATTGCGTTTGGGTTATTGCATATCTAGAAAAGTAAACAGGAGTGTTCAAGTCACTTGATTTGTTTTCTGTAAGCAAATAATACCCAAAAGCATGGCTGTAATTTACCACGAATTAAAATTGATTCTTTTCATCAGGCAAGAAAATAGGAAAATGTGAGATCGTTAATTATTGAGGGAGGCACTCCTCATTAAATGGAACAATGTTACAATTCAGCATTTAATAGCAGGAATGTGAATAATAACGCGCCATATTTCATCCCACTGTCTGCAAAGAGAGAGAGAGAGAGAGAGAGCAGTTTACAAACAGCTCAAGCAGCCGAAAGTTACGTTTAATAAACACCCAAGGCTTCTGTAAGTGGAAAAAGCAATTAGGGCACTGGGCACACTACCCAATTCTTCTGGAGCATCTGGTATATATTTTTATTCGCTCTGTGTCTCTACAAAGGATTTGCAATGAACACAGAAATACAAGTAGAGAGAAAAATCAGAATTACAAACCTAATCAGCATAAACCCATCACTAAAGCACTTGCTGCATGGATCTCCCATACCATCCCACCTCTCGATCCAGCCACCGTTATGTTTCTAAATCTTGCTCTGGACCAGGATGGCAAAGCAGGATGAAAGAAACCGATTTTGTAGTTGCTGTGTTTGTAGTTTACATAATCAGCCTTCAAGGTTTTGTTTTGTTTTGTTTTAAAAATATATATCTCCCAGAAAGCCGCCTTCTTTCAAAACTACAAAGTTCTCTGGCTCTGTCTGGGCACGCGGCCCGGCGCGAGTGGAAACGGATTGCCTGGCCTTTAAATGCTCTTTGTGCTTCGTTAAAAAGTAGAAGGGGGAAAAAAGAGAAAGAAAAAAATGATTTCCCTGTGCATTGCCCCTTGGCAGGCTCTTGTACAAAATTCAATCTCTATTTTTTATGAGAAGTAAACTGTCTAAATAAATTTTATTAGGGGCAACCAATATATTTTCTAGTAGTTCCCTTTGTTCCGCTTCTACGTGTGTGTAACAATCTAAAACCTATTTATTGAAGAAAAATCACTGGATCCGTCATAGAAAACCCTTCTACTTTGCTTTGAAGTGATTTCTGAAGACATTCTTGTCATTCCGAAGATTTGGGGGCCATTGCGCTGAAGCCTCGCCTTGTTAGGGACTCCAGTTCCCATGATCGTGTGGGAAATGCCTTAAATTATCAACAGCAATGGGCCTGACCGGCACTTTCCCGGCTGCCCGAGGAACGTGGGAAGATGACGAGGAATAAAACTCTGTTAAATACATCTCAGGCGCTGCCCAGGTGGATTCAGACATTGGCCAAAATGAGCTGCAGAGAGGGAACCGGGCGCGGGGGCGAGCATTTTACGTCCAGACTATTGTCATTTTCCTCGCCACGCCTGCTGGCAGCAGGCTCCTGACTCGCGGTCCAGCTCCAGCTTGAGCTCGACGCCCCCATAACACCCCCGTCACACCCTCCCACTCTCAGATTTCCCTCTTTTTTTTTTTTCTTTCCTTTTCCCCTCTCCCCCCACCCCTACCCCCAGATGCTTATGCTCTGAAGTCTTGGAAGAAATGATTTAGTTTGTTTATACTGCTATAAAAATCAAGACCAATAGAAAAGTCATAAAATGAAGCGAGCTATCAATCACGCCGCAACATTGTTATTCAGCGGTTACTAACAGAGATGGATAATCCTTTGATTTCGTCCCATTGTTATTACTCTGATGTGTCTTCACATTAACTATTACACATTTATTTATCGACTTGAAAGATGCAACAAAACAGAATATACGAGCGTGTGCGTGTGGGAGAATGCTGCATGGTCCGCGGCTGTTCTGGGGGCGGCTGTGGGATGAGGACACGAGCGCTTGTGTGCACACACGTGTAGGCCCCGCACCCGTCTCCTTCTCTCTCCAGGTGGCGGCCTCTCCTCCCTCCCTCCAGACAGGGTGCCCAGCCAAGGCTGTGCCGCCTTCCGCGGACCTGCCGGTTTGAAGGATCGGGGTGTTGCCGCCAGGCCTCCAGTCTCTAACTCTGACACTTCTCCCCACCTCTGCCCCTGCGTTCTGGTCTTAGATACCCCCAAGCCCCACCCCGGTGGGCACAAACCCCCTGCGAGTCCTCGGGAGCTCGCAGCCAGGTGCGCGTTCTGGAACCACGTCCAGGGAGCACGCCGCCCCGCCCAGGTCCGCTATCCTGCCTCGTGCCGCGCTCACCGCGAGCCGTAGCTTCTAGATTTGGGGCTTTGTTTGGGGAAGGGAAAGCTTTTATTGGAGGGACTCTATCTGCTTTAGGTCTAGGTATTCTCTTCCCAAGCAAAGCCTTTGTCGCTAGGACACTAGGAGCTTGCCGAACACCCTCAAGGCTCCCAAACTAGCCGCCGCCGCCGCTCGGACTCCGCCGAACCGCAGCTGGTGGTCCTGGAGCCCCAGTCCCACTTAGACCGCTTTTGCAGCAGCTTCGGCGGCCGCTGAAGCTCGGCCAAGAGCACAGCTTCGGCGGAAGCGGTCTCCGCTGCTCGGAAGGAGCCGCTGTGGCTGATTCCCGACACTCACACGTGTGTGTGGATGTGCGCGCGCGCGCACGTGTGTGTGTGCATGGGAGGAGGGGAGTGGGCTGCAGGAGAGAAGAGGAAGGAAAACTGCCCCAGAGTTCGCCTTGTCGCCTCCTTTGTCTCCTTGCTCGGTCCCTGTCACATACACATAGCTAAGGACACACACACACACACACACACACACACACACACACACACTTCCTCTCGCATCTGCTCTCAGGCAGCATTTCCAATGTTTTGTGTAAGTCAATTGGACGGCGAACAAAAAAAGCCATTTGCTCGGTATTATTTAAAACAGACTTCATAGGGCCACCCTTTTGTGGAAGCTTTATTTGCACTAAATGAATAATCTTAATTGCATCACTCTCGAATTAAAAATCAATGTTAATCAAGTTGAGAGTAGTAAACATCAGTTTTCATTGTGCCTGGGAAGAGGGCATTTTTCTTGTGTTGCAAATAAAAATACAAGTCAAATAACTTTAAAAGGGCATTATGTTCTGCTACAAATACAATTGAAACGGATTGTTTAGGAGCAGATCAGAAATGGTACAGAATTTTGCACTTAATTTCCTCAGTTATCATTTACAATAAGAACCTCCGGTCTTGACAGCCAAGTCTAAACAGTAGTAAATTAGTACAAATTTATACTGATTTTACTCTAATAATCGTAATAAAAGCTTATAGATTTGGCACTAATTACATAAATGCCTAATGATCTTGAAAATTACTCTGGTTAGAAATATATTACTAATCTAAACTTTGTTGTTGGCTGGCTCTGAAAAATCAGAACATTAGAAATGGTTCGCTTCACTTGTGCAAAGCACTTTAAATTGTTCAAGTAGTTTAACATATTCGAGAGGAAAATAAAGAGCATTTAACTTTATTTACAGCCTAAAGTGGAGTTGGGAGCCGAGCTGAACTCAGAAACTTTGACCAAAGGAGCGGGCTGTGGGCCAGGATGCAAGCGTGGGCCAGGCGGAGCAGCAGAAGCCGGGCTCGAAAGGCGCAAAGTGCAAGAATCGGCACCGCGCACGGGTCCTTGAAGCAGACATCGAGGCCTGGCAGCGCCGGGGGAGTCGACTGCTGTTTTGCTCTCTAGGCCCTGCCGCGGGGCTGGGACTCTGTAGGCCCAGGGTCCCAGCCAGGGCGTCTGGACCCTAGGCGCAGGCCTGCTGGGCGGCAGCGAAGTCTAGAGGCGGTCTGGAGGGCGCGGCGTGCCCTTGTTGTGCTCGGGATCGACAGGCCTGCGCCAGTGGCAGGCCAGTGTTGCCCAGCGCGCTGGTGGGGGCTACTTTCGGGTCACCAGGGGGTCATGCCCTGCTCTGTCCCCTGCCCTGCCTCTGCCCCAGGAAGACCCTAGCTCAAAGAGACAGAGCTGCGCCTTTGGAGCGAGCAGGGCGGGACGAGGAGAAGGAAAGGTGTGCCTGGAGGAAATCCCAGGGAAGAACTATCGGAGGTCGGGCCGAGAAGCCCAGGGCGAGGGCTAGGCGGCCGCCGCTGCTTTAGCAGCTGCTCCGGGCTGGAGCCGCCGCCGCCGCCTCCTCGGGCGAGCGCGGGCGGGCGGGCGAGCGCGGGCGGGCGGGCGGGCGGGCGGAGTGGGGGACTCTCCGGGCGCTGACATTTGCAGGCTGCCCTCCTGATTGGTCCCCTCGCCGAGCTGCTCACGGGTTCATTCAACTGTTAAGCACCTCCCCGTCTCTCTAAAGGACATTATAATGCAAGAAGCCCCCTTTTTAACCACAAACCGAATTTTCTTTCATTTAGGTGATCTATATATATCTATATCGTATAGCTTATAGCTTATATCTATTTTAAATAACTTAAAGCCGCTAAAATTTGGGGGGGAACAGCTTTCACCCTGGAGCGGTGCGCGATGCTGTCTCACGCCGACCTCCTGGACGCCAGGCTAGGTGAGTGCGCGTCTCTCGCCCAGGCAGCCAGGAGAAGCCCGGGCAGGAAATTGTCAATTTGTTCCTTATTTTACCTTAATGTGCCCTAAATGGACTAATTTCTTTAAAAGTAATTGTGCTGCATTAAAGTTTAATTTGATTTAACATCGTCTTTTTAAAAAATCTATGGAATATGTAGATCCAGAGGAGCTGGGAAATGTTGTTACTTTTTGTTTTTCTTATTTTCTCTCTTTCCCCCTCCCCCTTATTATTTTTTTTTAAGGGAACGACCTACCCCGTGATAATTTGTTTGGAGGCATTTTTCTTTCTCTCTTTTCCCCTCCTATTTGCGTTAATTTGAGATTTCTTTCTTCTTTTTCCCTCTCTTCCTCTCTCCCCACTACCTCTTTCTCTCTTCCTCTTCTGAGTATGGTTGAATTTGTAAAAATCGGGCTTGAAGGAGAAGCCGCTGCAGTAGAAGCGGATTTGCTAAGTGTGCTCACTGAGAAAGGAGAAAAGCCAGATTCATCCTCACGGGCATCCGGCCTGCAAAGGGACTCGTCATTGCCAGTGGCCGAGAGGAATGCGCCTTTTATTTCTCCGGAAAGAAAAGTTGAATTCTCTAAAGCTTGATTCACTGTTATGTCTAGAGAGTTTACTTGAGTTTCCTTAATGCTGTCTGGGTTACTGGGCTCAGGGTTTCCGGTTTGGGAATCTTTGGTGATGGATGTGACTCCATTTTCCAAACACTTTCTCTGATTTGAGGGGGAGGCGGAGCTGATTTGGGTTGATTTCGGGAGGTGGAAAGCTTGGAGACTTATTCATCTTCCGAGAAAGTGAGAGGGAATCAGCTGAGGGCCGGAGGTAGAGTTCGTCAGGCTGCCTGAGCGCAGGTGGGGCAGCAACGAAGGAATCGTTTAATTTTTCTTCTTTCTTTTCTTTTCTTTTCTTTTTTCCCCCCTGGTCGAAGGATGTGCTCTCGGGTTGCTGGGGCACCAGGGGTACGGTTCATGAAAGGGACTCCGAGACATGTTTCATTGCCGGGACTGGGAGTGTTTCATTGTGGGAGAGAAGAAAGCATGTGCTGTTTACTACAGGACCCCGCGGCGGAGAGAGGGGAAAGGGCCGGGAGACGGTATTACAGCCTGGCTGTCCAAATCCTGGGGAACCCAGCTGAGCATCTCGGGAGATTGCTCCGTAGGGCGACCGCGGGCTCAGAGGGAGCCGAGGATGGGGCTGAAAAAGGACCGCGCGGGGAGAACAGTCCCTCCTGGCATGGCCAGGACAGTAGTGACCACCATCCCCTTGCCTCCTCAGGTATGAAAGATGCCGCCGAGCTTCTGGGCCACCGGGAGGCGGTGAAGTGTAGGCTGGGCGTGGGGGGCTCCGACCCCGGGGGCCATCCGGGGGACCTAGCGCCCAACTCCGACCCAGTCGAGGGAGCCACTCTGCTGCCCGGGGAGGACATCACCACAGTGGGCTCTACGCCGGCCTCTCTGGCGGTGAGCTCAAAGGACCCGGACAAGCAGCCGGGGCCCCAAGGTGGCCCGAACCCCAGCCAAGCAGGTCAGCAGCAGGGCCAACAGAAGCAGAAGCGCCACCGGACGCGCTTCACCCCGGCGCAGCTCAACGAGTTGGAGAGGAGCTTCGCCAAGACTCACTACCCCGACATCTTCATGCGCGAGGAGCTGGCGCTGCGTATCGGGCTGACGGAGTCCCGAGTGCAGGTACGCTGGGCTTGGGCGCCAGGGCAGAAGACAAGGAGGGGGCGGGTGGACTTGGGCAAAGGAAGCAGGGTCTTTCCTTCCCTTGCAGGGGTCCTGGGCTGCGCTTCCTCTACCTATGGTTTCCTGGGTCAAGTTAGCTCCTCTGCCCGCAAACTGGCCCCATCGATGGACAGGCAGTGCCCCCATCTCCTGCCAGTATAGCCACATCCCCGCAGAAACTCCTCAAAAGCGAAGCCGGCGTCGTTCAATTGCTAGGTCTCTTCCTTCCTCCTGAGAAGGGAACCTCCGGGTCTCCCACCTTCTGTGTCTCCCAGGCGGCTAAGTCCAGCACGCGATTACACTCCAGCTCTCGTAATTGACAAGCATTTCATTATCCCCTAATGAGTTTGTGTTAAGAGTCTGGATAAATGGGAGAACGCAACAATTATACAGAAAACATGAAAAGGGAGAAAACAAGGCGAAATGGGCACATTTCAAAAAAGATCTACACCTGGGTTTTACGGTGTAGCTTTATTCTCCTGCTTATCACACTCCTGCTGCTCTCAGGCAAAACACCTCTAGCTTTGATGTTTACAAAGGCTTTGAACTTGGCGGCCTACCAATGCGCTGGGAGAGGCTGGAGCGATCCCCCACAGACTATGAGTCCTGGTTTTCCCTAAGGTAACTTGGGGAGTGGGGAGGAAAGTGGGCTTTCTTGTACATCTCCGATTTGAAGAAAGGACATTTGGGGCAGGAAAGATTGACCGGCAATAGACAAAATCCTTACTGACCCCTTGTTCTCATCCAACCCCCCTCCAAGTTGTAAATTACATGTGACTTAGAAAACCACACCTGTAAGTTTTTTGAAAATCGGGGAATAAAAGTATAAGTCCAATGCATCTCGGATTTTTTCTGCTTTTTAGAAGAATGAAAACATTATGTCAAATATTTTATGGACAGGTGCTGGAGCTGAAAGTACAAGACGCGCGCTTAGTCTTGAGCTATCCAGGGTTCTGAAAACCTTCCTTTCCTGTCTTGGACGTGGTATTTTCTGTTCCTTACCCTGGGTGTTGATCTCAGCTCTAGCTGCTTTTACAAATTTTAAATATCTTCGCTTTACAAATTTTAAACATCAAAGTTTAAAGATCTCAGTTACTTTACATTTGATCTAAGAAGAGACAAGAGTGTCCTTAATCACGGTGTTGAGTTTTTCTGTCTCCATTCTGCATTTTAAAGATAGTCTAACCTGGAAAAATAGCATATGCTTCTGTTTTAAATAGTCAGCAAAAACTGTCATTAGGGACTTAAAGTGGTCAAATTAATATAGTAATATTCAGGGTATAACATAGATTAACATTTTTACTCAGTGTAAGTCTGGGTGGTTTCCTTAGTGAACTCTGGAAACCCTGAATCATGGGCCATTGAAATTAAGCATCAAAGGCATGTTAATTGCATTGTGCAGAAATATATTACTAGTGCTCTTAAATTTTTTTTACCTCACACCTCTTTTAAATCTTTTGAAATTGAGTTCAAATCTTAACAGAAATATACAGTTTCAATATTTCCATTACCGTTCATAATAGTACTGGCTTGTTAAAATCCTGTCGGTTCAAAATTCATAAATTTTTTGTCACTCAAGAGAAATGCTATACAATAATTTTTATTTTAAAGACTAAAATGCTGTTGCTTAACCTAGGCTTACTAGTAATTAGTTTGAATTAAAATAGAACTTAGAACCACAAATAAAATATAATTGGACAACTGACTTTATGAAAAAAGAAAATGAGGTCTATTAAACTTTATTAGGTCTTCCAAAGGTTAATGGCAGTGATTCTTTTAATATAAAAAGTTGTAAATGAAATAAAACACAAACTATGTAATAGAAACAGTAATTTTCAAGAAGTACACAAAAGAATAATCAAGAAGAATAGAGACAAAGTACTTTAATTGTTCTAACATAATGTTCAACCGAAGATAATAGCTTGATGTTGCTGATAGGAACAATTTAATAGAATGGCAATTTCAATATTTTTAAAAATAATGTTCCATAGTTTAAAAAGTAATCAGATCAACATAACCTTCTTAATTAACATTTCAAAATGATTAACATTATGTAATGTAATGCAAAAATAATTTATGTAAAATGTATTTACTTCTCAATTCATTGTATGGTTGCTCCTTGACCAAATTCAAATTAAATAGTAATTGGTTTATGTTCTTATATGATGAGTACTTCATAGTTTTCTATATAGTTAACAGATTGCCACACATTCTTTTCAGTACGTGGGGCCACTGCACTGATTAAAAATGATCTAAACATTTAATTTATTGCAATTGTATGTTTTTAAAGATACTTTTTGATTCTAGACTAAATGATCTAAAATATGTATTTTTATCTATATCTGGCATATATCATACTTTTAAGTATTTATTAAAGCACCTCTACTCACACGGAGGCCAATTCCATGTCTGATATCGCTCCTCTTTTCTGGCTAGTATAATAAAACCATTCCTTTTATAGCATGCCATTATTAGAAACCAATTTCAGAATTATTTATAACCTGGAATGGCTTATTAAGCAGCAATGCGAGAATCATGCAAATTACACGATCAAATGCAATATAATAAGCATAATCATTAGTCTCTAGCACGGATTAATTAACTTTCAATATTTTATTTACATAAAAACCAAATCAGTGAAATAACTTCTGCACAGCCAGGCTTGCCTTTCAATATTTTATACGAACAAAAATAATGTGCTGTAATTCCATTGACCGTGTCCCCCAGAATGGCCCTGTCACCTGCCACATCTTAATAGGGGGACAAGCCAAGAGTATTTTCTAGTTTTCTAATGGAATGAGAAATTGCATTTTCTTCCTCTCCCAGCACTATTAAAGTGTAATGAATTCGGCCCAGAGTTCACGGCTGGCTGATCGAAATGAACCTGAGATCTAGGCTTTAATACAGCTCCCCAGATTTCCTCCCAAATCTTCACATTAATCATTTGCTGGATTCCAATGAGATCTTCATAAAGCATTTGCTTCGAGGGGGAAAAAAGTAATATTCTCTCTTTCTCCCTCTCTTTCTCTATTTCTGAGCCATTTATAGGTGGGGAATTAAACGGGCTATATATTTTAAAATACATTTACAGTATGTCTATATTACTGTAAGAGCAGATATCATGAAAGTGGATTTTTAAATTCCAACCTCCATTAGATTCTCACTGTTGTATTAAGCATTTTCTGAGAAGAGCTGCATTTCAAACTGAGTACAAAGTTGGCCATGGCTGCGGTTAATATATTTCCTGGAGTTGTCATCTCTGCATTCTCAAAATCTCCCTTAGGTTTTACCTGCACTTTAATCTGTCATGCTCTAGTTTTCAAGTGGAAACATTCACATTTTAAAAACATATGCATCATAGCTTGGAACGGAGGTGCTCAGACCCCATGCAGATTTTTTTCCCAACCGCAGTAAGCCATGAAACATAAAAAATTTTGTAGCCATTATTTGACTACTAACCCTCAAACATAATTGAGCACGATTTTTCGATTATTTCTATAATATTTAGTTCTTCAACAGCTGTTCTTTTCTGCTTGGGCTTGAGATTCAGAAACCTTTCTGGCAGGCGTGTTTTTTACTGAGATTCTTCAGGGTAATTTCTCCCCCCTTTCTTCTGCTTTTTTTCCCAGTCCCCCACCCCGTGCCCACCCCAAACATTCAGACATTTCGGGATTCACTGACATTAGCAGGGTGATAGGAACCGGTATTCATAGATATCTTTCAAAATGTATCCGGGTGCGGAGTGTGAGGTGTGGGGACCGTCTGGACTCAGACACCGTCCCTTGTCTAGGGCTCCATCCGGTCCAGCCTTGGATGGGTAATGCAAAGCGACCTCTGGCAGCAGTTCTCGCTATGCTTTCCTGGGCTCCTGCGGGTTGCTCTCCGCAGAAGGCCGCTAACAGCTCAATCCGCGGCCTGCCACGTTGATCCCAGCCTGCACCTAGGGTTCTGCTGCCTCATTAATCCGCCGCGCCACCAGCTCAAGGGGCTTTAGCAGGGAAAGGACCCAACATCTTTACCCAATCCGGACACTGGAGTAGGCGGAAACATGGGAAGTGGGGTAGAAACCAGAGAAAGATAAGGTGGTGGGCGACGGGGTAGAAAGGCCAGAGCCAGCCCAAAAGCGGGAGAGGATTCTAGATTGCAATGCCGTTCACATTGGTAAATAGAGAGTGCACGGGTGTGAACAAACCATTGTGCATAGCCGGTTTACCGGGAAAGGCGGTCAGGTACTCATACTCATGATGCTTTAGTTTGCGGAATAAACACTGAATAGCTTGGATTAACGCATTACCTTTTGGCCGTGAATATGGTGGTCAAATTGCGTTGGCCAAATTATGAGAAAATTCAATCAGTACCTGAGCTGTGTCCCACATCATTTATATTTATGCATAGTAAGCCTCCAACTGACTAATGTTAAACTGTAAACCTGCCAAGTGGGCATGCTGGTATTTTTCTTTAAATAAAAAGATCAAATTTAAATATGGGACAAGGGGATGTTATCTTGGTCAGGCAGTTTACTTGATATCTTTCAGGAAGAACCCTTCCTTCCCCTGTGGTGGTGAATTTGACATTCATAGACAAATTTGTCTGGTAAGGTCTGAACTTCCAGGGTCACTGTTAAGAAAGAACTAATAGGCTCACTTTGGAGTATATTTTATAAAACACATCTCCTTTAAAAAGACATCTGGGTTTGTCTAAGCAAAATTAAATTTGATTCATACCTAGTGTGAGCTTTACACTTGACTTCTTTTAGTTTGTAGTGGTCAGAAAATTTGCTTTTAGTTTATAGATGAAACGAGGGGTGGGGTGGGGCTGAGGGAATTGGAGGCCTTGTTATTTGGGATCCTCAGTAAGTTCCTGAAAATAATAGATTTGAAGGCCTTGAGGCTTAGGGCTCTGGCAGCAGGTTCCAGCACACTTGCTCAGCCCAGATAAAGGTACCCTTAGAGGGGCTTGAGAATGAGGCACGGACTTGTGGCAGCAGTACCAGTCGCTATGAATCAGAAGTCACGGTGGCGACCCAAACAACACTGTAACTCAGTGGCGCTCGCTTTCCCACACGGATCACTATATTTACCTCTCTGCTCTGTCATCCATGGCGTTAGGGGTTCTCCTTTGTCTTTCGATTTTGGAACTGGCTATGTCATCCACGGCCCTTCATCAATTTCCAAAGTTACAGCGTTTCAGAAAATTCTATACCCCATCATTGTTATAAGGCACGCTATTAAGCCACATGGGTACGCAAGTTTATCTTCATTTGTACACCTGTGGGTCCAGCCTTGACACATGCCTGCCTGCAGACCTGTGCATCTAAGCAGCGAACAGAAGGTGCCAGCGTGCAGGGGCGTGGTGAATACTGCGCATGGTATATGTTTGCACCGTGTGTAAGCGCTCCGGGGCACGATCACTCAGGACCCCGGGAGTTGGCGCCCGGTGGATGCAAGGGGCGCCGGTTGATTCCAGCTGGTGGAGAACCAGGGTCAACGGCTGGGTGCGGGGGCCGTGCCGGGCCGATGGCCCTTTTTCGGCCTGGAGCTGAGTGGGTGGACCTGACGCGGGTTTCTAGGGCTCAAGCCCCCGCCCCTCCTGGCCCGCCCGCCGGCTAACAGCGCCCTGTGTGTCTCCCGCCCTGCCCGCTCCAGGTCTGGTTCCAGAACCGGCGCGCTAAGTGGAAGAAGCGCAAGAAGACCACCAACGTGTTCCGTGCGCCGGGGACGCTGCTGCCCACGCCAGGCCTGCCTCAGTTCCCGTCGGCCGCCGCCGCCGCCGCCGCCGCCATGGGCGACAGCCTGTGCTCTTTCCATGCCAACGACACCCGCTGGGCGGCAGCCGCCATGCCGGGAGTGTCGCAGCTGCCGCTACCGCCGGCGCTGGGCAGGCAGCAAGCCATGGCACAGTCGCTGTCCCAGTGCAGCCTGGCGGCCGGGCCGCCGCCCAACTCCATGGGCCTGTCCAACAGCTTGGCGGGCTCCAACGGCGCGGGGCTGCAGTCGCACCTCTACCAGCCTGCCTTTCCCGGCATGGTGCCCGCCTCCCTCCCCGGCCCCAGCAACGTCTCCGGCTCGCCCCAGCTCTGCAGCTCCCCGGACAGCAGCGACGTGTGGCGGGGCACGAGCATCGCCTCCCTCCGCCGCAAGGCGCTAGAGCACACAGTCTCCATGAGCTTCACTTAATGCAGCCGCGCCCGGCCCGCTCCGCCCCCGGCACCGCCCCCAGGTCCGCCCCGAGGCCCTGGCGGCAAGCGCTCGGGCCCCTGCTCGGGCCCTGGCCCGGGCGCCCCGCCCCCGGCCCCGGCCCCGGCCCCCTGCTCCTTCCCCCTCCAGGCCTCTGCCACCTCTCGCTTGGTTCTTTCCCTTGTCCTCCACTCTCCCGGGCTCACCCCCAAGCCCCAGCCCGCGAGGCCGCCCCTCCGTCTGATTTCGCTCCCCCCAGCCTCCCCAAAGCCCCCTCCGCGTCTCACGCAGCTCCTCCCTCCTCCCGGTCTCTAGCGCCTCACCCCACCCTTTCCCGCTACCCGCGGCCTTCCCGCTCGCACTCTTCGTGCTCGCGCCCTCCTCACGGCCTTCTGACTGGCTGCATTCCCATCCACACCTTCTACACAACGCCTGCGGCCCATTCGCCCACCGCCTCCCGTCCGGTCCCTTCTTTGCCCGCACCTCACGCCCCTCCTCCCGCGCCCTGCAAAAAGCATCCTTCCCGTCATTTTACTTACCAGGGAGTAGACTCAGGATCTGAAATCAGACACCAATGGACTGGTTTGTGGGCAGAAATACACACACTCGCACTCTCGCTCACTCTCAGACACTACACACACGCGCTTACACACACATACACAGTGCACCTAGGTCACACACGGACGTGTTCAAGGGACAGCACAATGTTAGGGATTTTTGTCTTAAAGGAGGACAAGCATCTACTACCAACCGCCACATCTGAGGACCCAACAGATTACAATTTGATTTATCCTTGTATTCTTGCTCCGAACTCCTTTCTTTCTTTCCTCTCCCACCACCCGTTCCTTGCCCTGTGTACCCAGTCACATCCATGCAGCCCTGTACTGGCTTGCAAAAGAACGCTTTTATTTCATCTTTCTTTTATTTTCTTAAGCACAACTGTGTGCGGGTATTGAGGGAAAGGCTTCTCAGGAGGAACATAACAGTGGATTGGGTGGCTGGAGTAGACTAAAGCAGTCATGTGATGAAAAGGTGATCTTACCCATTTTGATAAGTCTTTATAAGGAAGAATAAAATAAACATGTAAGAAAAATTTCCTTTTGTAAAAGCAAAAGCCACATCTCTTTTCTGGATCCTTCAAGACTGGGGTTTGTTCGCTTCCTTTTTCCGTTTCTCTCTCCTCGCTGCTCTGTGCCCTTGGTTGTTTTGTGGTCGTCCTGTCGTTCCTCGTGCCCCTCGGCCACCCCTCCCCCCGCCCCGGCCCCTGCTGGCCGCCGATGGGTGCACTCGGACATCTACAACCCTGCAACTTTGTACAGAGAAAACACAATCAGCTTTTTCTGCATGTGCTGGTCAAATCCAAACCCAGAGAACAGAAGCGCTTTCGAAGAATGAACAAACATGTGAAATAGGATGTTTTGTGTAGATAAAGCATTCTTGTTACATACTGGTCAATTTGTGATATGTTTTAACTTATTGTCTGTGCTTATTTATGGAATCTGGTTTTCTTAATAAATGTTTGAGCTAATATAAAGCATATTATTTGACTTTTCCGGACAAGTTTATATCAACTTAAATGTAAATGGATAAAATAAAATCATTTTCAGTATGTGATATGGAGAATAATGGGCTTTGGTGTGACTTTGAATGGCGGAAGGGTCTCGTGGTGGGGGAAGGGAAGAGAACTCTTCCAGGAGGTTCTCAACTCGCGCTCAGTCGGCGGGATCCCCACTTTTGGGACGCGTCCTCTTTTCAGTAGGCTTGGGTTCAGTTCCCTGGTTGCCCAGCAGCCTAGGCAGCACGCACCCACACGGCGTTCGGCTCCTCAGGCCCGGCCTGGAGTCGCGCGGCCCGCAGGCCGGAAGTGAGAAGCCGCGCAGTGATCTCCTCACGCGAGTTCGAGGCCTCGCGAGGCTTCGGGTCGACCCCGGTGCCTCCCGAGCCCGAGATGGGCCTACGGGCAGAGCTGCCCGCCCTAAACGCAGGGCACGAGAGTTGATATGCTTCTGGCGTGAACCGTTTCCCTCGGACAAAGGAGCTGACGGCAACCCTCGCCGGGCTGCGTCCGGAAGGACCACCGTGAAGGAAGCGTGGAGACCGGGAGCTCTGCCGTCTGGCGTCGCCCAGAGCCGCGTGTGGCCCCAGGTACGCTGTGGACGAGAGAGGCCCGGGGCTCCTCCCTTGGCGCCTAGGCCTCGAGGCCGTCCGAAAGAGGCGGCCCGGCCCCTTTGCTCCCGCGGATCCAGGTGGGGGCAAACGGCATGGCGGGAGAAGGGTGTCCAGGGCGGCCTGGCAGCGGGTCGGAACTTCTCAGGCTTTCCCCTGCGAGACTGCTCTGGTTTTCTCAGGGTCCATCTTTGGGTCGAGCTAACCTCAACTTTAGCCACGTGCTCAGTTCAAACTAAGTGGTAGTGAAAAATGGCTTTTTTTTCCTGTATAATGAGCTGGAAGGTTGCAGGTGTGTTTTAAACTTGGAGGCGAGTCGATATCACAGGTTTTCTTTGGAAGAAATCAACCTTGTGGTGTGAATTTTAATGGTTATTATAGGCATTAGAATGCACCTTTTCCCATGGGAAGATTTCTCAGTTGGTTGCCACAGAATGGAAACCCTAAAAAACACCCTTGTCCTAGAATACAATTTCATACCATTGGGAGCCGTTGTAGTTGTTACTCAACTGTTTAAGGAACTGTTGTAATTGTTACTAAACTAAGAGAACGCAGTGGCATCTCCTAGAAGGTGAGGACAAAAAGGCATGATTTTCTATGGTAATGAAAAATCATTTGTTCATGTTACCTTAGGAATTTTAATTAGAGATATTCAATAAAATTGGTGGGTGGGTTCACAGAATATTTCAATTCTACATTTTCTAAGGGTATATTTAATATAATGTTAAAATATTAAAGAGGATAAAAACAGGCTCATTTGGGATTTCATATAAAAGTGGAACATTTCTATGTTTTAGAACTCACCCTAGATTTTAATTTAGCAGCATAATAACCAAATTTCTAAAATATCTGTAGATGAAAAATACTTTTCCTTGTTTTTACATTTTGTCATATTCTCCCTTGGCTTAGATTAGTGCTCTTTTTTTTTTAAACTTGAAATTGTGGAAACTGTAATCTCAAGTCCCATTTAAGAGGTCAGTACAAATCACAGATTGTTTCACCAGTGAGCATGGAAGGTTGTTTACAAGGATGCTAATTTTACAGCTTTTTTATGCTGCTATAAAACATAACTTTATGATGTAGGAATGCAATAAAGGATGCTAAGTGGGATCTTTAAAAATCGTATTTCTGAAAGGCAAGGGAAATGGGATCTTTCATTTGAAAAAAAAATGGGCCAACTCAGAACACTGATGAGAAGTTGCAAATCAACTGAAGTGATAGATGCCTTCAAAGATACTTATATTTCATAATATAGTGGTTATTTATCAATATTATAATGAAAGTATACAGAGTTTTTCACTTGACCTGACTCTGGAAATTTGTTTCTATGGCAATAGATTTTTGTATTAAGAATTCTGAACATTTTAATGTCATATATGCCGTTAGCATAAGGGAAGGCAACCTGGTCTAAATTGTTAAGGTTGACAGTTTAGCAAAGATAAAAAGCAGTGAGAATCACAATCACAAGCCTGAAAGATTTCTATATTTTGAGAGAGAAAAAAAATAACAACAGAGTGATGCTTCATATTACTTTTTTACTCCTTATCAGCAGCAATTCTGACTCAAAACTGTTAAAGTCATAAAAATAACTAATTACATTTAATAAGGTAATAAAGACAATAATGATGAATAATATCAGAGTACAGGGTAGATAAGTACAACATGTTAGATGTCCTGCATCTAATGAATTGTACTTTTTACTGAGTAGTCTTTTTGGCATTGAATACTGTCACCACCACATGCTAGCTAGAAAAAGTCAAAGGCTATTATGATGTAATTATATGATTGATTTATTTGAGTACACATTTTCATCCTTGTATCTTTATTTTCTCCTCAATATTGGTACTAAATATCATACATGGCATGCAAGGGATGTCATAGTAATGATGTTGCACTTAGTTTACCTTTTGTTGATGGTGGAAGAAATAGGTTATAGGAATTCAACCTACTAAAGATGATGTTAGGGATTGAATAGAAAATAGGATGCAGAGCAATTTGGGTAAATCAAGGTAGACATAAATGGAAAATATTGAGGAAGTTCTAACTTTGGGGCAGTTTATGTTTGACGTTGTCAATGACTGCTTACCCTGAAAATGAAAATGTTTTTAATTTGTGTTGTGGACTTTACGTATTAATTTTTAGGATAAAGAAAAAACTTAGCCCACAAAGATGTGTGTTCTAGTAATGGTAGTAGTTAACCTGTCAGTTGAAAGAATGTAACCTTCCTTTTCTCCCTTTCATGACATAAAGGTAATCTCATCTGAGGGCATTTATGTGAAGAAATAACAGCATGGCATAGTGAAACTACTGGCTCATTAATCCTGGCATCTACTTCCTACAGGCTTCTTGATTAGTTAGATTCATTCATCGGGCATTTCGGAGTTTTTGATTTGTCACCATTGGCTAGGTTCACTGACTTCAGGCTAAATTGAGCCAGAAGCAATGTTTATTAGTAATTTTGTAGTACAGGCTACCCTAATAATTCAGCCCAAATATCTCATCTGAAGAATATCCATTCACCCTCGCCTTTAATGTGGGTTGCAGCTGTGTTCATAAGGAATTGAAAGAACACAAGTGATTGGGCATGTATTTTCTAAATTAGTAATATGATGGCTAATAGCTGTAAACCCATCTTCGTATCCAGTGCAGAAATTATGATTCATTTTTAAAATGAAAGCAGCAACAAAGGCGGGCACCCCCTGCCTGGCTCTGTGCTAACTCTCATCAGTGCAGAGCATTTGGTACGGGAACCATGGCCTATTTACATGTGATCATTACAGAGAGAACAATGCTTTTCGCTTTTCCTCATGCATGCTCTATCAAAACAACGCATGGATTTATAAGACTTACTAGAAAATGCTTTTAAGGAATTTCAGGCATGAGCTACACAGAGGGCCCTCTTTTGATTTTGACGATGTCATAATCAGTCTATAAGGGGGCATAATTAGTTGTTTGTGCAGTTAAGCTGCATCTTCCATCCACATTATCAAATATCCGATATATCCAAGTTTCCATCTTTAAAGCCACCTTGGATTTGAGATACACTTGCTGCAGTCGCTCCTGCTGCCACAATTCTTCTTAATTCTGAGTTGAAGTAATTCACAAGTACCAGGAAATATATAATTAACCCACATGACACATGTAGTATATGTTCTTTATATCTTTCATTGAAATATCACAGGACTTTACATGCTTTTATTCACAGTCCTTATTGAATCTATTTAAGATGAACCCAAACAATGTCTGGTTAAGAACCCCTAGAAGCCCTTAGTAGTGAAAAGATTATATGTGATTCTTATGAAATTAGAAATACTAAATTGTAAAACAGAAAACATAGGTATACTAAAATTAAATAAGTTCTTTCTAGATTTTCTAATTGCAGAATTCTGAATGAGTTCATTGAAGCTGAATTGGTCTCTCTTTTTGCTGCCCTTGCTTTATTAGTTATCACATGCTTAGTCTGCCTAGTTAGGCAGCTACTCCAACACTGATTTCAGAAATAATGTTTTCTGATGGTATTTATTACTTTTCCTCCAGTATGTTACATTTGAACCCCATTTTTCAGTTTATAGAGCACATTATCTCATTTAAATCATCATGGCATCTTTATGAAGTAGATATTCTGTATTTTACAGATGAAGAAATTGAGACTCATAGAGGTTAAGTAACTTGCCCAATGTTACATACCTAGTAAGTGGGAGAGATCATTCTTTTAAGGTGGTCTTCAGATCTTTTAGCAATAATATTGTGTATGTAACATGTAGATGCTGCTCTTATTCTTAAGGGAAGAAACTAAATAACTTCCCTTACTTAGAAGTTTAACAATCCACCCTTGTAATTTCAACAGGACAGATGCTTTTTGATGGGACATGATAACTGCATTAAAATTAAACATGGTTTCAAGAGTCTAGAAACACTCATTTCCTTCTGAACTTTACCCTCTCTTTAGTGATTAATTCAAGATAGTTCTAGTGTGCCACTGAGAAGGCTCTTTATTGTGTGAGCAATCTTTATCAATGGAATTGTCTCCTTGTGACATGATCTCTGGGCTGAGGTGGTAAGAAACTTGAGAACTAGCTCTGGGAGTACTTTGATGTGGGTGGCATTGTACATGGAGAGGGGATGGTTTGACTGTTCACAAGGGAGAGGATCCTTGAATCCCTTGGTCCTTCAGATGTGTTTCTTGTCTGTCCCTGCAAGATTTTATGGGAGATCTTTTGATGTTGCTTCTATATAATATTAAGTAGTCACAACACAAGATAAGCTATTTCCCATTTTCATGTTCTCCACATATTAGAAACACTCAATCATAGAATTATAAAATCTTAGCATTTGAAGGGATCTTTGAAGTCACCTCATTCAAATTCCCTGACCACAGTTGTTCCTTTTTCACTTCTCACCAAGGGGACTGACAGATTCTGGTTGAACACAAAACCTCTATTATTGGTCCAACTGCCCGGAAGTACTTCCTTTTATTGAGCCTCGTCTGCCTCATGCTCTTCCTTCTATAGTCTTGTCTCAGTGGGGACTTTATATTACACCTCTTAGTGCTAAAATAATTTTTCTTTTTAGTCTTCTTTTAGTATATCAGTCAGTATAACACCAGGCTATGCTGTGGTACCAGATAAACCTCTTCTCTCTGGCTTAACATAACCGAGCTATGTTTCTTGCTTACACAGATTCCACTGTAAGTGAAGTGATTCTCCTGGACACCTTCCCTTCATGTGTGACTCAGTGATCCAAGCTGTTTTCATTTTGTGGCTTGACCACTTAATTATGGGGTTTCCATCATCTTTGGGGAAGGAAAAGAAAGAACTGGAAGGTGTGAATTGACTCTAATGCATTGGCGCAGAAACTTAGGCTCAAGGTCCAATAAACAAGAAATAGTTAGATGGCTTCCTTTAATTGCAAGAGGGCTGGCAAATGTAGGGGAGCACATGGATAGTCAGTGAGTAGAAAATATCTCTGCCATGATCTTATTTTCCCTGTGATAAACACCTCTAGTTCCCTTATTTAATGTGTTTTTCATACTTATAAGTCAACAACTGTTTTTTTGTGTGTGCTTATTGACAAGGCATGGAGGTGGGGGTGCTAGAGAAGTCGATGATGTCCAGGCTCTTGAGGAACCCACCATGTAATTAAGGGGACAAGACAAATATATTTTGAAAAGAAAAATGTATAAGGCAGTTTTTAATGGTTTGATCAAGCGTTAAGTACTGTGATCCATATTGTAAATGAAGTGGAAATTCAAAGAAGCAGGAACTCATTGGGGATAAAATTTCTGGGCAAGGCTTCCTGAAGGAACTGGGCCTTAGAGGATAGCAGTGTCATCCTTAGGATTTTTTTGTCCGCTTTAGTGGAATTGTTTTGACCTTTCCTGTGACTCTTATTTTTAAATCAGTAAACTGTGTTTGGTATGTTTATATTATTACTAAATTCTTCACTTGCCTTCTTAAATTTGAAGCCATTGATCAGATTCAGGCCTCTAATGACCAGGACAAGTCATGGTGGACCATCTGCCATACTCATTAATAACCATTCATAATCTTATATAGTGTTATTGGAGTATCACTGATACTCTCTAATTGGATAAATTTTAGCAATATAATTCCCCAACATCTAGCATAGACTCTGGCACATAGTAGGTGCTCAATAGATGTTTATTAAGTTGAATTTCAGATGTGTTGGTGTTAAGGCTCCCAGCTTATTGCACTTGCTACTTATCTGTTATATCTCAGGGAGTAGTTACCACTTTTAAAATATCATATATTAAAGGGCTTACATTAAGGTGAAAAATAAACGAATTACTCCTGACAACAAGCAAAATAATATATTCTTTCCCACCAAAAGAGACCATGCTCATCCTATGGTGAGCTCATTGCTCACTTGGAGTAAACTAGTCACCCATGGGAGGCTAATTACCTTTTCCAAAGAACTGGGGAACCACATAGCATCTTCAAAAAGATAATTTAGTAAATGGTGCTCAGGTACATTGGAAGAGTTAATATGCCACTCTTAGAAACTCCAGTGACTGGATTGTTTCCTACAATAGAGGGAGGATCACATGCTTGCCAGGAAACCAGCCATCTTAAATTTCCCTGTTGGAAGACTTAAGAGCTTCATTTTCATTTTAAACTCAGTGGCTTCTCTGAGAACTGGTTGTATGCCATGAGACATTTCAGACTTGAAGAGTTACGATGAGAATTTTCTCCTTAGGCAGAAGAACTCCAAAGGAGGACCGTCAGGTTCTGGTAGGGGTTGCTTGTTAGGAGATTGCTGCTTCTCAGGGAGATAGGTTTTTTTTTTTTTTTTTCCTCTTTGAGTTACAGAATAACAATCTTTGTCCTGTTCCTACTCTGTTATAGTTGGGGACCTTGAAGAAATGCAGCATGGTTTGGAAAACATAGTTGTAATCCTTGGTCAGCCAATATCTGACTGTATGGTCTTGGTCGAGTCACTTAACAGCTGTGCGGTTCTGTTTCCTCCTATAATATCTGAAGTTCTTTCCCAGTGCTAACCATTTCTAATACATAATGTTATAACTCTGTATGGCTGACTAGTGTGGGGCAAGTCAATTAAAAAATACCTGTTAATCAGAGTCCTAGGCTGGTCTTTGTCTAATCTGTTTCTTTTAAAGGTATTGTCCTTTTATCTGGCAGGAGGGGATCTGAATCTGAGTCAAGTCAGCATTGTGTTAAAGGGAGTGAAAAGGTAAGCACAAAAACCTCAGTGTTCTGCTGAAGAGTACTGCCACTGACAGTAACCTCCTTGTAACAGGACCAGGGAAGAGGTTGGGGCTGCAGTGGAATTATTTTCCAGTGTGGGAAAGGAAGATTGGAACATGCAAGAATTTAACTTTCTATAGACAAATATGGCTGTGCAAAGGAATCCTCATCCCTGTCCTTAAATCATTAGTGCCATGGGGTTTGTATATCATCCAATAAAGTATGGTTATCCCATGCACTTAATTGAAAGGGAGAAATGAGAAAAAAGACAACCAAGACTTAGTCTCCTATAGGAAGCACTCTGTGTTGTTTTGGTTGGATTGATTGGATTCAGATAGTGCTAGTGTCTTATGTAAAGTTAGCAATGCAACTGGACAACTACTTAGAAGCTAGTGTGAGACAGTGTCAGCATATTTATTCAATTGCCAAGGAGATGCCTCGTGTTTATAACCACATGAGAGAATGGAAAGAATGGGCAGCCTAGAACTGTTCAGGTGAGCAAATGTACATAGGCCAGGAAGTGTCTCTGTTCATAACCTCTTTTTATGTATGGATGAAGGGAAATAATTCAAGTCCGGGGGAAACTGGTAAAGTATGTTGAGCTTTTTGGGAACCTTTGGCTTTCTTCCCTCCTCTGATACTTTTAGAGTCAGGACCTTGTCTTTGAAATCCTTTTCCCCATTCAGAATAGGAAATGAGCTGGTAACATTTACATTTTGACTGACTAGATTAAAGCAATATGCTAACTCATTCATTCAAAACCCTTTAATTTTATTGGAGAAAAAATGTCTTTATCTTAATCCATCTAAAAAAACTTAAGCATTAGGAGACAAATGAGAATGTTTTTGGAGATCCTTTCCTCTGGGCATTCTGCAATTTAAGGAAGTTATACCACACCTGAGACTGGCCCCCAGCTAAATCTACTTTAGTTTTTTAGGGCTCCTCCAGGAATTGGAGAAAAAGGAGTAAAGAAAAATAGTCTTCATTTGGGAGGCAGGAACACAGGTGTTTTTAAGTTATTCTTCAATGGCATATATACTCTTTTCTTTGTTGGACTTATTTCCCAATAAGAAAATGACGACCAAAGTACCAGTTGTAATTTTCTCCCTCCCTCAGTATCCCATCTTCAAACATCAGTTTTTTTTAGAGTTGCCAAGATTTTACAGATTCCCTTAGAGATTGACTGCCTAAAAGCTTGTAAGTACACAGAGGTACCTTCTACATTGTTGGTTTCTCCTAGGTGAAACCCTGAGCTCCAGTGTCACTTCAGTCATTTACCTGTCTCCTGGCTTTAAAGAAGTCCTCTTCCCTCACCTGTCCCTTGGAAAAAAAAAAACCCTCACCTCTTTCTCTTCCTTAATTTCTCGGCTTTGAAATCCCCAGAGTCCATTTTTTATTGTGTAATATTCTGCCCTGAGTTTCCTTCTTCCTTCCCTATGGTAATCCTCTTGTTTCTTCTAGACAGGCAGTACTTATGCTCCTGCCCCCAAATTTCTTCTGCCTTAGGGACACATGGAGTTGGGGTCAAGGTTGGGGAGAAGCAACAGCTGGACATGTTGCCCAATTACCTCAGGTAATTGGAGTGGGGAGAGGAAGGAAAATGGAGGCTTCATTGAGTGTAATACAGGAAAGTATGACTTGGAGCATAGGGTAGATTGAGATAGTGCAACCTGAGTTTGCCGAGAATCAGATCCAGGACTTTTGCCTCTTAACCTGTGCGTATTGATGATTAGTTTAGCTATTTCCTGGCCTGAATGCATGGTTCCTGACACTTACTAAGTGGCAAAAAATATTTGTTGAATAAATAACACTGAGGTGGTAATGAGGAGAAAACACCACATTGACTTTGATTTTAGGTACAGAAAAGTGAGAGAGGAGTCAAATGATTTTCAGCATAAAAGGGAAAAATCATATTGATGTGAGCTGCTTATCTAATTATCATGAGTCACTGAAGCAGTTATACATCCAATAAAATACTTCTAAATGAACTTCGAGTTCTCTTTTGTAACAGTGGTAGTCTACTAGATGTTAGGTAGGCTGTATCAAGGTAGGAAGGTCAGTCCCTAGTCATTTAATCTTATTATTGCTGGTTAAATTATTCACATAGATTATGTGAATGACCAAATGGTCATTTAACATCATCTTCGACATCTCCAAGAGACAGGAAACTCACCACCGTTTATGGATCCCATTTCTTCTAAAGCATTCTTATATCAAACTAAGAACATCCCCTGTAGGGATTATCCTTCATGTCCCACAAAACAGGTCTGCATCCTTTATTACTTGACAGGTCTGCACATGTTTAAAGAGAGCTTTTCTATTCCCCTTCCTTTCCTAAAATCTATGGAAAGATTAGAGGCTGTGGTCAGAGATGCTAGGGTTTCCCAAGTTATCAAAAAACTTGCTTAGCCGTCTTTATTAAATAGAAGACAGATTTTATCCATAAGGAGCATCAGGAGTCTTTATTCTTTTTCCCATCCCAGACATTTAAAGCAGGGTTGTTGTTTTTTTTTTTTAAATCATCATTTCTCAGTCTCTAGGGATGGGGTTTAGGAATCTCATTTTGAAGTTTGAGAACCGCTGTTTCAGTCACTGAAGCTATCCAGGTGAATTAAGTGTAATTGATGCTAATCTCAGGAATGGGTCACACCTAGAAAGCAATGTTGAGCCTTTCTGGCCTCTCACCTAACAGCCTTGGAACAATCTTAAGTCTTTTACTGATTAAATATTAACATCGACCTGCATTAGCTCTTTTCTTCTCATTTACAAGCTTGCTCTTTTCCCTCTTTCCCTCAGTCGTAGATTTCTCAATTCTAGTTATACCTTCCCCCCACAGCACACAACTTGAGTTCTGTTCAGTCTCATTATCCTTCTTATGCTGCTGGTATAGGATAGTCATCTGCTCCCAGCATTCAAGTTTTATGAGATTATTCCTGTGCTCTGTCCTTTAGAGCTCATTGCTCTTCAACGTTATTTTGTTTTTCTAAAGCTTTATTTGTATACAAACATTAATGCAACTCAACATGAATGAAATCCACTTATTATCCCTTCCTCCGTCTGAGTATTCTCATTGGTTTGTGATGCTTTTCATTACTTACATGTGTGCATTTAGTTTTTTAATATTTGTGTCCAAAAAGATAGATGATATTTTGTACTCTGCTTCTGTGTATTTTTCATATTGGGTTATATCTTCCTACTTATAGGTTTGATGACTATAGTATTATAGTCATTTTCTGATGATAAATATTACCTGTTTATTGTAAGAATTGTTAAGTATAAACACATATTTATTCATTCAAATATATTTGAATGCCTGATTCTGAAGCCCCATCACCCAGTTAAGCACTATTAAGATTTGATGTATGAATGTGTACGTGTGTGTGTGTGTGTGTGTGTTTATGTGTGTGTGTGTAGATGAGAGAGAGAGAAAGAGGATTTTTTAAAGATATATTTTAATTTATTTTGGTTGCGCCGGGTCTTCATTGCAGCACGCGGGATCCTTCTTTTTTTTTTTTTAGTTGCAGCATGTGGACTTCTTAGTTGCGGCATGCAAACTCTTAGTTGTGGCATGCATGTGAGATCTAGTTCCCTGACCAGGATTGAATCCAGGCCCCCTGCATTGGGAGCATGGAGTCTTATCCACTGCACCACCAGGGAAGTCCCCAAAGAGTCCTTTTAGATAAGGTTTTAAATTGGATCCATATGTAAATTTGGGGCTATACCTTGGTCATTTAGAGTGGGTATATGAGGGATGTAGTGAGGGTTCAGGAGTATATCAGCTATGGTTTGAAGCAGTTATATACACACTGAGATTCTCCTCCAGCTATGTCATAGCTGTTTGAGGAAAACGACTGTCTTCCCAGTTACAGTTTATCCAGTGCCTGATCTGAAATTAGCTGTACTTTCTCCCCAGGGTTTCTTCAGTTCCCTGCAGATTTCAAAAATGGTTATACATCAAACCCTGTGGACCTGGTCAGATGTGCTGTTACATTAATTATAATGCAGATCATGGTTGTGGATTCTGTATGCAGATGTGCATAAAAAGCCTGCAGATGTGCACAAAGGAAAAGCTGTTGAAAAGGCTTGAATACATTGCACTGGTGCCGGCATATTTATCACAGGGTTGTCACTAAGAATCCCGATGGATTTATTTCATGACCTGGGCAGTGTCAAGTACGTAAAGAGCAGAGATTCAGCTGAGCTAATAGAAAAAAAATGTATACATATCCAGTTCCTCCTCCTACCCCCCCAAAAAACAGAGTATGTTTAAACATTTTTTTGAAGTTTTAAATGGTGATTTAAAGGTAACCAATTAGTTTTTACTATGGGGACTTAATTTTAAAACTGAAACTTATTAAAATGATAATCTAGTATCTTCATTGCTGACAATATTGGGGAATCACAAACTCATCATTGACTTGGTTTATATAGCATTGACTGTGAAAAGGAGTTAGTGTAGCCTTTAATGTTTTTAAATTACAAAAAATTTCAAACATATACAAATGTAGAGAGAACAGTGAACTCCCATATATCTATCACCCAGATATAATAATTAAGATTTTTATTCCATCTGCTTCATTCATTCTTCATCTTTTTTCTCTGTTTTGTATTTTAAAGCATATTTCAAACATTGCACGTATTTAAATGTGCATCTCTAAAAATATGAACAGGTAAGCCATTTACACCAAAAAAAGTTTTAAGTAATTTTTTGTATCATCTAGTCTATAATCACATTTGACTATCTGAAAAATGTCTTTCTAGAGTTAGTTTGTTAGAATCAGGTCCAAACAAGGTCTATACATTATAGTTGGCTCTGTTTACTTCTTTTTAACTATTCAGTAATATTTAATGATTTTATGGAGTTGGGCAACCATCACCACGAACCAGGTTTAGAGTATTTCCACACCCCCCAAAATTTCTTCTAGACCATTTGTAGTCATTCACTCCTCCAACTTCCAACCCCAGGGAACCACTGATCTGCTTTCTTTTTGTATAAGTTGTCTTTTTCTGGACATTTCATACCTTAAGTCTTAAAATCTAAAGTAGTTTTCTCCTCTCTCTCTTTTTCCCCTGCCATCCACTTACTGTTCTGTAGAATGCCCTGTGTCTAGTCTTTTTGCTTCTTTCTAGTGTCATTTATCCCTCTCCCTCTCCATGTTTCTTGTAAATGGAATTTAGCTCCAGAGCAGCTTTATACAATAGAACTTACGCAGTGATGGGACTGTCTTGTACCTGCACTTTCTAATGGCTGCATGTGGCTTTTGAGCATTTGCGATTGAGAATTTTTAATTTTACTTTTTAAATTTAGCTACATGTAGCTAGTGGTTATCATATTAGTGCAGCTGTAGAGGCTTAATCAGATTTAGGTTCAATTTTTTAGGGCATGAATATTTCATAGGTGGTGCTGTATGCTTCATATTGGATCATACCAGGAGGCACACAATGTTTACTTGTCTTTCTGGTTGACCAGTGGGTTCAGGTGGTTACAGCCTGACCTCCATTGTACAGTTCCCCATCAACGTTTTATCTAATGATTTTGTCCATTTATGAATATTGCCTGAAGCAATTAGTTCACCAGGGCTTACAAGATGGTGATTTCCTAATTCTGTCATTCTTTCCACGTTTATGAGCTGGAATTCCTTCATCAACTACAGTTATTTGGTTGTCCTAAAATACATTTTTACAGAAAAGGCAAGATAAATGCCTAATTTTTTTGCCTTTTAACTGTCAATATTCAGAATAAGTCATGTATGCCCTAGTTGTTTCCAGTAGTGTTCAATGAGATTTTTTTTAGTATCGTTATGAACTTTAGGTTTATATATTCAGTGTTTTTTAATCAGTTGTATTTATATATTTTTTGATGCTCAGAGTATCCGATCTTTGGCCAATAGGAGCTCTTTATGTTGGCTCATATGTTCTTTTGATAAAACCATAGAGAACACTAACCATTATGGAAATGCAAATCAGAACCACAGTGAGATACCACCTCATACCCATCACGATGGCTACTATTTAAAAAACGAAACAAAATAACAAGTATTGGCCAGGATGTGGAAAAATTGGAACCTTGTATACTGTAGTTGAGAATGTGAAATGGTACAGCTGCTATGGAAAACAGTACAGTAATTCCTCAAAAACATTACTGAATGGTCCAGCAGTTCCTTTTCTGAATATATACCCAAAGGAGTTGAAAGTACGGACTTGAGGAGATGTCTGTTTACTCATGTTCATAGCAGCATTATTTGCAATAGACAAAAGATGGAAACAATCTTTTGTGTCCGTTGATGAATGAATGGATAAATTGAATGTGGTATATACATACAATGGAATTTTTTTTTTTTTTATTAGTTTCTGCTTTATAACAAAGTGAATCAGTCATACATATACATCTGTTCCCACATCCCCTCCTTCATGCATCTCCCTCCCTCCCACCCTCCCCATCCCACCCCTCCAGGCGGTCACAAAGCACCGAGCTGATCTCCCTGTGCTCTGCGGCTGCTTCCCACTATCTATCTACCTTACGTTTGGTAGTGTATATATGTAAATGGAATATTATTTAGATTTTAAGAGGAAGGAAATTCGATACTTGCTACATCTTGGATGAACCTTGAGAACATTATGCTAAGTAGAATAAGCCAGTCACAGAAGGACTAGTACTGTATGATTTCACTTATGTTAGGTACCTAGAGTAGTCAGATTCATAGATATAGAAAGTATTGGGTTGGCCAAAAGGTTCGTTCGGTTTTTTCCATAAGATGGCTCTAGTAGTGCTTAGTTGTCTTTAACTTCATTCAAAACAATTTTGTTAGATTGTATGTGACAACTGTCATACCAGTGTGCATTGAAAAAAAAGACATTAAAGTTGGTGAATTTTTGTGTAGCCATTTTAATATTGAAGATGGAAGAAAAAAAGGAAAATTTTCCGTGTACTGTGCTTTATTATTTCAAGAAAGGTAAAAACAACTGAAATGCAAAAAGATTTGTGCAGTGTATGGAGAAGGTGCTGTGACTGATGGAACATGTTAAAAGGTGTTTGCGAAGTTTCGTGCTGGAGATTTCTCACTGGACGATGCTCCACGGTCAGGTAGAACAGTTGAAGTTGATAGCAATCAAATTGAGACATTAATTAAGAACAATCAGCGTTATACAACGTGGGATATAGCCGACATACTCAAAATATCCATATCAGGCATTGAAAATCATTTGTACCAGCTTGGTTATGTTAATGGCTTTGATGTTTGGGTTCCACGTAAGTTAAGCGAAAAAAACCTTCTTGACCATATTTCTGTATGAAATTCTCTACTTAAACATAATGAAAACGTTCCATTTTTAAAACAAATTGTGACGAGCAATGAAAAATGGATACTGAGCCTGAGCTCTAGGGCCCACGAGCCACAACTACTGAGCCCATGTGCCACAACTACTGAAGGCTGCACACCTAGAGCCCGTGCTCTGCAACAAGAGAAGCCACCGCAATGAGAAGCCCGCGCACCGCAATGAAGAGTAGCCCCCACTCGCCACAACTAGAGAAAGCCTGTGTGCGGCAATGAAGACCCAACACAACCAAAAATAAATAAATATTTAAAAAAAAAACCACCCCCAAAACGAAGGCACTTTTTGGCCAACCTAATAGAATGGTGGTTACCAGGGTTATGAGGAGAATGGGAGTTACTGTTTAATAGGTATTGAGTTTCAGCTTTGCAAGATGAAAAGAGTTCTGTGGGTGGATGGTGGTGATGGTAGTACAACTATACTTCTTTTTTTTTTTTTTTTTTTGGCTGTGTTGGGTCTTTGTTGTGGTGTGTGGGCTTCTCATTGTGGTGGCTTCTCTTGTTGCAGAGCACAGGCTCTTGGCATGTGGGCTTCAGTAGTTGTGGCACGAGGGCTTAGTAGTTGTGGCTCACAGGCTCTAGAGTGCAGGCTCAGTAGTTGTGATGCATGGGCTTAGTTGCTCCACAGCACGTGGGATCTTCCCGGACCAGGGATCAAACCCGTGTCCCCTGCATTGGCAGGTGGATTCTTAACCTCTGTGCCACCAGGGAAGTCCCAACAATGTGAATATACTTAATGCTGCTGAACTGTACACTTAAAAATGGTTAAGATGGTAAATTTTGTTATTTGTATTTCACCATCATTTTCTTTTAAAAAGTGGTTTCATGAAGTTTTAAATGGGCAAAAGCATGGTTGGAGTGCATTTAAGTGAGAAGGGAAGGAGAATTGGAGACTCTAGATAAAGTCAATAACTTGAAACCTTAAAATATATACGAAATCAACAAAAAGCATTTAAAAATTCAGTTATATGCTACTTAAACTTAAGCTTTGTTATTTTTATATATTTTCTTCATATATGTGTATATTGTTAAAGAAATTCATGTCATTAAAAAATCCATAGGAAACATTTTCCCTCTTAGTATTCTTTTACATTTTAAACACATTTAAACCAAACTTATCTTGGAGTGTCAGATCTGGAAGAGTCATATAGAGCATCTAATTTAATCTCATTTTTCTGCTTATTGGTGGGTGGAGCTGGGGCTTGTCCCTCTGGTGGGCAGGGCCTCCTCAGAGAGAGTTTAATCCGCTTGTCTGCAGATGGTGGGGCTGTGTTCCTGCCCTCTTGGTTGTTTGACCAGAGGCGATCCAGCACTGAGCCTACAGGCTGTTTGGTGGGTCTAATGGCGGCCTCTGGGAGGGCTCATGCCAATGGGTGCTTCCCAGGACTGCTGTTGCCAGTGTTTTTGTCCCTGCAGTGAGCCACAGCTGCCCCCCACCTCTGCAGGAGACCTTCCAATACTAGCAGGTAGATCTGGCCCATTGTCTCTTGGGGTCACTGCTTTTTCCCCCCCTGGGTCCTGGTGCGCATGAGACTTTGTGTGCACCCTCCAAGAGTGGAGTTTCTGTTTCTCCCAGTCCTGTGGAAGTCCTGCGATGAAACCCTGCTGGCCTTCAAAGGTTTGATCTCTTGGGGACTCCTCCTCCTGTTGCCAAGCCCCCAGGCTGGGAAGCCTGACGTGGGGCTCAGAACTTTCACTCCTGTGGGATAACTTCCGTGGTATAATTGTTTTCCAGTTTGAGGGTCACCCACCTGGTGAGTATGGGATTTGATTTTATCACGATTGTGTCTCTCCTGTCAGCTCGTTGTGGCATCTTCTTTGTCTTTGGATGTAGGGTATCTTTTTTGGTAGGTTCCAGCATTTTTTTGTCGATGGTTGTTCAGCAGTTTGTTGGGATTTTGTTTTTTTCGTAAGAAGGGGATGAGTTCACATCCTTCTACTCTTTCTATCTATCTATCTATCTAATTAATCTCATTTTTAAGAAGAGGACATGGAGTCCAGGAGGTTGTGTTTGTTCAAGTTTATGCAGCTAAGTGGTGGTACAGCTGGCAGAGTACCTATCCAGTCTGATGTTCTTATCACTGCACCATAGCTGTTTCTAGTCACCCCCTTGAAAACTGGTTCTCCCTCTTGGTTTCCTTATCTCTGTCAGTATTGTCATTACTGCTCTAGCTACAAGGCTTGAAATACGGGAGTAATCATTAACTCCTATTCTCTTGTCTCCTCTGTCTCATATCCAGTAAATTAAGTCCTGTGGAATTTTTCTTTGTAGCATTTATCACACCCTCTATTGTCTCACTTTTAGTGATGCTGTAATTGATCAATGGGTTCAAGTGGTGACAACCTTACCTTCATTGTTTAGTTCCGTATTAACTTTTTATCTGACTGTTTCATCCATTGATGAATATTGCTCTTATCCTAATTCAGAGCCTTATTCCTTCTTGCTTGTCCTCCTGAGCTTTTTGGCTTTCTCTCCATCTGCACTACTGCTTGGTTTTTCTTCTTAATATATCTTTCTGATCCTGCTTCCTTCTTACTCAGAAACTTTTCTGTGGCCTTAGCAGAAGTCTGTGGTCTGCAAACTATTTTGTGACTGCAAAGTGCTTTTTGTTTTTGTTTTTAAATTTGAATACTTTTAGGCAAAGCATAGCCTCACGCCAGTTAGCATGATTCTATAGCTTTTATCAGCTCATTTCACTCATTTACACTTCCTATTTGTTTCGGTAGCCATTTTGAGTTTGCCACCCTTCTTGGTGTTTAGCATGGTCTTCAATGCCCAGAATAATGTCTGCAGTGTATTTTACCAAGTTTATTTCCTACTACTCCCCTATAGGAAACCTTTATCCATTTTTCTTATACTGTTGCTCCTTTTCTTCTCTCTTATCCTTATCCAAATACCTTGAAAATCGGCTCCTATCGTACTTACGACCAGTTTCTAGCACTGTGTGTGGAATTAATGGATGAATGAGTTTTTCTGGCACTAGTTAGTCTCATAAAATCTCTCTTCGAGAAACTCAGAGACAAGGGAGACTCTAGGACAGACTGGTATATAAACAGCTAACTGTAATAGTAAATAAAAAAGGACAGTTGAATTCTGCTTGGGAGGGCACGTATGGTAATTTCTACCTGAGAGAGCCACATTATCTAGCATTCCCTGACTACTCCAAATCATTGACTTCTTTCCTTGTCCTCTGACTATACACTTCATTAACATGTTTTTTTAGTTCTTTATGTCTCTAAAACTAGATTATAATCTCCTTGAGAACGATGATTGTATTTGTATTTTAGACTTCTGTATCTTTCCCTGTTCATAATAGGTACTCAAATTTTTGTTGAAAGTATATCAGTCAAGGTGTTTTATGGTAAGAAACAGAAAACTTTCTTACTGTTTTAAGTGAAAAGATTTCCTAGAAGGATAATGGAGGCTCACAGACATGATAGGAGGCTAGAGGAGTAGGCTTGGAAAATGGTCAGGAACCAAAAGGGCCCCAGAATGTAGGCAGCCATAACAGTCTGTCCAGCTAGGTGCTGTCGTCTCTGGATACTGCAGTTCTCACTGCATTCCTCCATAAGTCAGTCCTAACTGAACCTTTGACTTTGGGTCAGTTCTCCCAAACTTCAGAGTTCTGAACAGTTCTACCTTTCAGAGAGTAGAGAAAGGAAGGATCTATTCCCTTTGGCACCTCAGACCAAAATATCTCACAAGACTATCCAAAATAGATTCCCCCAAATAGGAAAAATAGGAACAGGATTGATGGTGGACAGCCACCCCACCCCCTGCCCATATTCCCACTCCCAGGGGGGAAAAAAACCAACAACAAATATTCAATACTAATGGATGAAGAATGTATGTAACCTTTGCCTCGGGAAATTTGGAGGGAGAGTGTGGCAGAGAAGTGAATTATGGTGAGGACCCTTGGGCATGTCAGGTATGGAGAAGGGGGTCAGTAATAAAGACTCTGAGAACTTAGGGTAGACAGTGGTAAGGAGCAGACCGAGTTTGTACTAACATGGGGAAAACGAAGTTAGGTAGGATGAGGATCCCAAAGGACAATCTGCACCATTTTATTTAGGGCTAGTTCTAGTCAGTAGCATGTCTTTGGTGGCTCATCCAGGAAGTAAAAGGTGGCTCCTCCAGTTGGAGAGGCTAGATTTTTTTTTTTTAAGGTAAAAAAAAATTTTTTTAAGTACATAATACATCCATATGGTAAAGAATTAAAACATGAAAGGATCTGTAGTATAATATAATATAATATAGTATAATAAAAAGCCTTCCTCTCACCCTCTACATTCCCCTAAACTTGCAATCTAAATTGTATGAAAAATGAAACATTAATATTATGCACAGTTTCTCTGCTTTATTGACATGCTTGCAATTCTTTCTGATGAGGATTTCAAGAAGATAAAATAGCATTATATCATTTTCATCCCCTGGAGATCAGCAATTGACTGACTCCCAGCAGGAAAATAAAATGATTTCCAACTTTCAAACCCAGTTTAGTTTGGGGTTCATCTCAGGTAGTATGTCTTGGCAAAATTAAAATTCTGTGAAGTGTCAAGATTTCATCCTAAAATTTTCCTTCTGATAATTAAAAAAAAATATTTTAGGCAATAATACCATTCCCACTCTGTTACCAGTTCCATGCCTCATTTTTCGTTCACTTATAATTCCTTTGATTTCAAAGGGAACGTTTCCCCTAGCCACCCTTAGGAGCTTTCAGAACTCCAGTGTTTGAGTTTTGCTTGAACCCCTTTTTTGACAACGTCTTTGTTGAGTTTACCCTTGCCTTGGGTGATAACCAGATACACACTGTTTAAGGCCTTTTTTTTTTTTCATATGTAGGTAGATAATATATAGAGGAAATTTTATGTAGTAAAATTCACGCCTTTTTAGATGTACAGTTCTGAGTTTTGACAAACATATACAGTCCTGTAACTACCACCACAATCAAAATATAGAATATTTATATCATCTTCAAAAGTACCCTCATGTCCCTGTTAGTCAGTTCTCCTCCTTTCAATCCCTGATCTGTTTATTGTCCTTATACATTTTATCTTTTCTAGAATATCAAATAAGTGGAATCATGTAGTATGTAACCTTTGCATTTGGCTTATTTCACTTAGCATAAAGGTTTTGAGATTTATCCATATTGTGACATATGTTAGTATTCTCTTACTTTTTATTGCTAGGTAATATTCCATTGTATAGATGTACCAAGGGCCATTATTTTTAGTGTCTTATTTAGAAGAGTGATTTGAGCTGATTGGTAAGGTGTGAGTACGTAGGTCAGTAATTTCAGTTCATCCATGGTCAAGCCCAGGTTATTCTATCAAATTTCAGCAGTATATTCTGGCATAAGAATCTTAAATTTTTTTAGGATTAGGCTGTGTAGAAGACATCACTTGAGTTATACTTGGAGGCCTGAGGAAGAAGAATGCCATGAGAGAATGTTACAGGGCAATAAGTGAGCATAACCACTAGACTCTTGAGTTCCTTGAGGAACTTGTCTTGCCCTTTTCTATACCTTTCACTCTCCAGTGCTATTTTAGGCCTTCCACAGTTATTTGTTAAGTAAGCTGAATTTATAAATGCTGTCAGATTGTGATTTTAATGTACTTTGCCCCTGAAGCGTAGTGCCCTTAAAACCACTGTACACTTAAAAGAATTATGCTCTATCCCCACCCCCAATGGCTGTAAAGAAAGAGGGCAAGCCTCTTAACATTCTGTTACATTAGTGTTTCTGTTCTTTTCATCACAAAGTGCCAAAGTCCTTTTTATCCTTCACCCCTCTTCCCACCATGGGACCCTGTGTCTTGGAAGATTTTATCTGTCATATAGCATTTATTAAATAGTTTACTCATTTGGAAAATCAGTCAGGGATAGCTATCTAGCTAGCTGTGTATGTGACAGTAAAAGAGCTTCTGATTAGCAAGAGATAACCACTGTTAACTGCGTAGAGTACACATAATTCCTGCCAAGAGCAAATATATTTATCTTTTAGTTAACTTCATTAAGGTAACGTGCAACAGGTTTTAGTCTTTTTAGAAGTATTAGTAATAGCTTAAGGATACTCATTACTACAGTTACATGTCTCTAAAGGTCTGGAGACTTCCAGCTTTGGAATTACTATGTGATTTCTTTTTCAGGAATGCCCGATCTGAATATTAACCATATGCTTTGAGAACTGGACTTGTGTCTTACTTAAGGCCGTGGGAATTCCAAAGACCTAAGGACAGACTTTGGCATTATGCTTCAGCCTTCATCAGCAACATTAGCGTTTGAACCATAATTGTCTGTGCAAATCTAGGTTGGGCCTTAGGGAACAGAAAAAAATACTACATCAGCCTGCACTCTTCCTTGTTAATGTCAGGAAACTTAACCCAAACTAAGGAAAAAAGGCAATTTATTGAAATATAATTCTAAAGGCTAGATTGACTTCAGGTGTTACTTGATTGCAGCTCAAGCATTGTTTGGAAAACCTAGTTCTTTTGTATCTCTCAGCTCTGGCACTGCTATTTGGGTTACATTCTCAGTCAGATTCTTCCTTGTGGTTCTAGGTTGCCTGTAGCAGCTCCTGTCTGAGTTTTTCCAGGTTCAAACCAGGTGGAAAAGAGAGAGGCTCTTCCCAAAATTTCCCAGAAAGAATTTGAGTCTCCTTGGCTCTGACTGAAACATGTGGTCATTTTATATAAGTGACTGTGCTCAGGGAAATCATGCACTGATTGTCTAGGCTCAGGCTAATAAATCTAGGTCTGAAGCTCTGTCCAGACATGGGGACTGAGAACTGGGGTGGGGCATTCAGCAGAGACAACTTGGGATATAGTTATCAAAGGAAGCAGGAATAGATGTATGGTAGCCCAGTACCAAATCTATGCACTAGCATTTATACATGCTTGTCATTTCCTATTTGCTAGGCACTGAGTTAGATACTTTCACAAATGTAGTTTCATTTAATTCCATTCTCACAATGCCTCTGTGAGGTAGTTATCTCTCTCTCTGCTTTAAGTTCAGAAGATAGTCTCAGGTTAAGTCATTGCCCAGTTTCATATCAGTGGCAATTGCTGGAACCAGGATTTTAGCCAAAGTCTTTCTGAATCCAGCTGCAGTGCATTTCCAACACTTCCTCTCTGGTGTTCAAAAAACATCCTGAGCAACAGCTGCAGCATCACTGGAAAATGATTGTAGTCTCTCTAATTATTTTGAAGATTGAAACACTCATCTGGTTGTGTTTGTAAAATGATGAATTATATTATTTCTAGTTTACTCCTTGTGTAGGCTCATAAGGACTGCTTTCATTTATCCAATAAATATTTGTTGAGTGCCTATTATGAGCCAGATACTGTTCTAGGAACTGAGGATAAAGCCGTGAATCAAACAAGTACCTCATCTCAAGGAGCTTATATTCTGGTGTAGACAAAACACATAAAGGGATATATAAATTCAGATGGTCATGAGGCTTCCCTTTTTGTTTAGATTACTGAGGGGGCATTAGCCCTCACAGGCATTTATTTGCTGGGGCAGGCAGAGCCATGGAATTTCATAGTTTGCCTAGTATTGACTCTTGATAAAACTACTAATTGAGGGAATTCCCTGGTGGTGCAGTGGCTAAGAATCTGCCTGCCAATGCAGGGGACATGGGTTCGAGCCCTGGTCCAGGAAGATCCTACATGCCTTGAAGCAACTAAGCCCATGTGCCACAACTATTGAGCCTGCACTCTAGAACCTGCGAGCCACAACTGCTGAAGCCCATGCGCCTAGAGCCCGTGCTCTGCAGCAAGAGAAGCCACTGCAATGAGAAGCCTGCGCAGCACAACAAAGAGTAGCCCCCGCTCGCCACAACTAGAGAAGGCCCGCACTCAGCAATGAAGACCCAATGCAGCCAAAAATCAGTCAATCAATAAAATTATAAAACAACAACAACAACAAAAAAAACTACTCACTGAGACCAGTCTCGGATCAGGACCAGAAGCAAACTAGAAAACTAAATGAAGTTAACTATTTAAAATCAGTCAAGCTATAAGGAAAGCCAAATGAATTAAACATTTATTTATATTGAGAACACATTTTCCTCAATTCTGGATTGTTTTTAGAAAGAGTTTGTCACTCTGCCCCCAACCTCTGCCTTCCCTCCATACACATAGATTTGTAGACTCTTGAGAGCAGTGGTCCTCAAAAGGTAGTCTGCAGATATATGGGGGTCCCCTTTTAGGAGGTTTGGGAGGTTAAAACCATTTTCATCATAAGGCTAAGATGTGATTAACCTTTTTCACTGTGTTGACATTTGGTCTGATGGCGCAAAAGCAATGGTGGATAAAACTATTCATGTTTTAGAGTGAATCAATACAATGACACCAGACTGTACTAGTAGTCATTATATTCTTACAGTAAAAAAAAAAAAAAGAAAAAAAAGTTTCACTTAAGAACATTTTGATCAATAAAAATTGTCTCAACTCTTTTTTTTTTTTTTTTTTTTTTGCGGTACGCGGGTCTCTCACTGTTGCAGCCTCTCCCGTTGCGGAGCACAGGCTCCGGGCACGCAGGTTCAGCAGCCATGGCTCATGGGCCCAGCCGCTCCGTGGCATGTGGGATCCTCCCGGACCGGGGCACGAACCCGTGTCCCCTGCATCGGCAGGCGGACTCTCAACCACTGCGCCACCAGGGAAGCCCTATCTCAACTCTTGAATAAATGTCTTTTTAATATTCTGGGTGATGAAATGGGAAATGTGCATAAAACACTTTTGCCTGCATACCGAAGTACAGTGGTTCTTGAGGAAAAGCATTTGTGCGATTGTTTGAGTTGTGAGCTCATCTAGCTACCTTTTTCATGGAATACTATTTTTACTTGCAAGAACAACTGACAAACTGTGGCTATTCGGAGTTGGGTGTTTGGCAGATATTTTCTCAAAAATGAACAAAGTGATATTTCAAGGAAAACAACTGAAAGTATTTGTTGCCAGTGATAAAAATTTGACCTCTCAAGTGAAAACTAGAAGTTTGGAAGACTTGTATTGATATTAGCCACTATGAGCTTGACAGTATCCCAGTATTTTTAAAAATTAATTAATTAATTAATTTATTTATTTTTGGCTGCGTTGGGTCTTCGTTTCTGTGCGCGGACTTTCTCTAGTTGCAGCAAGCGGGGGCTACTCTTCGTTGTGGTGTGCAGGCTTCTCATTGCGGTGGCTTCTCTTATTGCGGAGCATGGGCTCTAGGCACGTGGGCTTCAGTAGTTGTGGCGCGGGTGCTCAGTAGTTGTGGCTCGCGGGCTCTAGAGCACAGGCTCAGTAGTTGTGGCACACGGGCTTAGTTTTTCCACGGCATGTGGGATCTTCCTGGACCAGGGATTGAACCCGTGTCCCCTGCATTAGCAGGCGGATTCTTAACCACTGTGCCGCCAGGGAAGTCCGACAGTGTCCCAGTATTTAAAGAGTTTTCCCATGAGATTGGTATATGTGTTTTTTAAATACTGTATAATGAAATGTGTCAACATTTGAAAGGTCTACATAAGTTCGTGAACTAATGTTTTCCAAATAACCAATACATGGTGGTACAAAATCATGCAACTTAGAAGATCCATCCAAAGTGCAAGATAAACCAGTATATTTTTAATGTAAGAAAGTATGAAAATTTCATTGATATGGTTTCAGAGTCTGTATTGCAGCTAACTTTTTTTTTTAAAATAGATCTTTATTGGAGTATAATTGCTTCACAATACCGTGTTAGTTTCTGTTGCACAACAAAGCGAATCAGCCATATGCATACACGTGTCCCCATATCCCCTTCCCTTGAGCCTCCCTCCCATCCTCCATATCCCACCCCTCTAGGTCATCGCAAAGCACCGAGCTGATCTCCCTGCTATGTTGCTGCTTCCCAGCAGCCAACTATTTTACATTCGGTAGTGTATATATGTCGATGCTACTCTCACTTCACCCTAGCTTTGCCCTCCCACCCCATGTCATCAAGTCCGTTCTCCAAGAAATTATCACTTGACACATTTTGGTTTTTTATCAAAGCAGAATATCCACAGTTATCTAAAATGACTATTAAAATAACCTCTTTTCCAGCTACGTATCTGTCTGGGGCTGAATTTTCTCTATAAGTATACTTCAGTCAAAACAACATATCGTGACAAATTGAAGGCAGGCTCATTTATGAGAATTCAGCTATCTTCTATTAAGACAGTCTTTTCATTAAATTTTTTTGGAGGGAATACATTTACAGTTGACCCTTCAACAACACGAGTTTGAACTATGTGGGTCCATTTATATGCAGATTTTAAAAAATAGTAAATACTACAGTACTACACTATCCATGGTTGGTTGAATCCTCAGATGTGGAACCAAGGATATGGAGGGCCAACTATAAGTTATACTCAGATTTTTGACTGTGTACAGGGTCAATGCCCCTAACCTCATGTTGTTTGAGGATCAGCTATATCTTTAATAACCTATGTTATTTTTGTTAACATGCAGTGGGTTTACTTTTGTTTCAAAATGAATTAATAAATATTTTAAACTTTTTTCAGTTTTAATTTCTAATAGCACAGCTTTTGATATAACTTGTAAACAAATGCTGTTTGAGGTCCTCAGTAATTTTTAAGGGACCAAGAAAGTTTGAAAACTCAAACATTGAGAACTGCAGTCTTAAGGGCTGTTTTTTATTCTAGGGATCAAAAGATGTCTCTCAGTTCTCTACTTTTCTTCGTAGTGAACCTAACCAAAGAGTACCCCACAAAAGTGAAAATTTGTTACAGAATTCTTCAGTTATATGGTAGAATTTGCAGATCCTCTCAATCAGAGTCTTAATTTCTAATAATCGAAACCTTGGAATACAAATCAGTGGAGCTTCTTATTAAAATTAGAGGATTTGGTTTCAGAATTAGGCTGAGGTCTGTCTGGATAGGGAGCAAACATAGGGCCAAGAAATATCCCTGGTATACACTTCAACAAATGACTCCTGCTTCTAGAGCCCCTCCTCACCTCTTTGCAGGTGAAATTACCTTTCTACCTCAAGCTCCCTCCTTTAGGTCCCCTCCCCAAGCCACTGGTGCCAGAGTCAGTACGACACAGTAGGAGACTCCCTAAACTCCCTGGCAGGTGGCAGGAGAGTGGGAAACCATAGCTGAAAGACAGGTGTTCTTGGTTTAAACTGTGAATGCTCTTTTCTATAGGAAATGTAACACCAGTTATAGCTAGCTTCTATGATGAACTTACACATGGATGGAATAGGCTTCTGTGGGCTTCCCCCGGAGCCTTAGGTGCCCTGAGTTCCAAATAAAATGTTTAGGATATAACTTCCTAAATTGGGAACTGCTTCTACTTTAAAAATTGTACATTTTAAATCAGGATAAATGTTATATTATTATAAGGACAGATAAAATTAAGGATGGTCTTACAGTGGTAGAAAAGGGTCATTTTGCTCTTTATGAGACGGCATGATGAGATTTGACCCATAGGCTATGAAATTAAGCCCACAGGCAGTACTTAAACACAACAGAGGTAATAATCAAGAAGTACCTGAATTCCCACATTTTATAAAATGGCATCATATTTCTCAGGGCTGCTGACATTCAAAGAAAAAAATAGACATTCCACAAAATTGTCTATTTTCTAGTTAAACTGAGGTCTTATAACTGTATCTGAAAAGCTAAGTTGTAATTTTGAGGACACCATGGATGAAAGAGAAAAAAACTACTATCACTAGTAACAGATGTGAAATTACATTAGATAAATATAATCATTAGTTTCAGTCTCACCCTGGTTAATTTGTTTGTGGAAATGTGCAACCCATTATTCATTAGATAATTTTTCACACATTGATTAGGAAGCCATGTCGAATTGTGACCCTGCACATTTGGACCTACCTATCTTGCAATGAAGTATACTGCTTACAGTAGTGGAAATGGGGGACAAAATGTTTATCTCAGGCTGATTTTGTGCCAATAAATAAAGTAAATCAATAGCCAGTGAAGTGTGAACAACATTTCTCTGCTGTATAATATGGTTTTGGGGGCAATTTGACATGCTACAAGGGGAAACAAGGGTCTTGAACATAAAGGTAATAAAAGCAAATCATGCTGGTAACTATTATTGAAGTCCTGTATTTTTCTATACTTGGGCAGCTTTAAGATGTGAAAAATAATGCACATAAAATTATAAAAATATTGAGGCAACTTCCCCCATATTTATAAACATTCTCTCTTATAGCTGAACTTGATTTTATTGGTCATGCATTCTATACCTGTGACAAATCTTTTCTGTTTTCTATTTGATCTAATTTAGTACATAAATTCAGATAACTTTAAGGTATTTATAGCAAATACAACACAAAGATCTTAAATTTCAAATAGACTTGATTAGCATTCAGTAAGACCCCATCTGAATTTTACTCTTCACTATTCAGGTAACTACTTACAATAGTCAAAAATCTCTCAAATTAAAAATTATATTTTCTGCCCTGCAAAAAGCTTCAGGGAGAAACCCCCATTTTCTCATCTTGTACCTTTCTTACCATTCCAAGCCCTGCAGATCTTCTTGCCAGTTTGGACCTCAGATGTCTTTTAAATTAAGATGAAGGTAACACATTTTTTCCACATAATGCAGGCTGTATTCAAGTAATTAATGGTTAATTAACAGCAGGTTTTTTTCTGTAGGTCAGATAGTGAAGGGCTATGCTGTATTACCATAGAAAGGAGGTTAGGTTAGGTTATTTGGTTTCTAGAAGGTGCCTCTGGTCTCCTTGGTCTAAAATAAAATCATAGCCAGGGAAACCTGCAGATTCAAAGGAGAAATGGTTACTGGTGTCACAGAAACAGTGTTTTGCTGTCCAGGAATGTTATTTCCTTGACAAATTCTGTGTACCATTGTTAGAATTAAAAATATCGCTGACCACAGATATTTTAATAATGTGTGCTGACATGAAGTGTATTTATTTATAGTCAGTGACTTGATTCATGTGAAGAGTTCTACAAATATATGTATGCATATATATATGTATATATTTATGGCTTATTTTGAGATTATCCCTTCTCTCCTACCTTTTTAAATTTGGACAGGGTTTCTGCCTATTGTAGATTAAATTTTAAAAATCTAAATTTAACCATACTTATAATATGTTATATATAACATAATATGAACAAAAGAAAAGATTCTGTTCTAATTTCGTATTTGAATGCCAAACTAGCAGAAGTATAAGTGTTTGTGAGAGCCAATATAGTGGAGAGACCATGGGTGATAAAGAGTAAGTGTTAGTTTGAGAATTAGGTCTTTATTCTCATCCTTGCTGTCATTAAGTTCTGAAGCTTTTCTGGTTTTGGTAGACTAGGTGAGCTCTAAGTCTTCCAGCTTTAATATTTCATGCATATTATATTTTTTATAAAATAGCATCATACTATACATGGATGAATAAACTTTATGACTCAGATAATAGTCTATTTTTATAACCTGCTTTGTTTACATTTAATATAAACATTTTTCTATGTCCTTATGTATTCTTTTATATCATTTATAATAGACATCATTTATAATGGCTGTATCATATTCCATTATATGAATTTACTGTGATTCATTTAACCGTGTCTCTGTTAGTGGACACAATCACAGCCATCATATCTTTCTTGTAATGCTGCCATGGTTTATTAATTGGTCTCCCTTTTTTTGCTTTTGCCCCTTACAGTCTGTAATCACTAACTAGATAGATCCTTTTCTTTTTAGTGGAAATCAAATACAACTCTCCAACCATCCTTAGAATAAAATCCAAAATCATGGCCTATAGAGCACTGTGTAATCTGGCACTTACCTACTTCTGTAACATTATTTCTACACTCTGCCTTGCTCACTGCACTTCACCCACTGTTTTCTTGGCTGTTTTCTACTTATGACATTATTCCTCCCTCCCTCCCTTTCTCCCTCCCTCCCTGTCATTAGTAGGTAAACTCCCTGAGGGTAGGACTGCATCAGTTTTGTTCATTTTTAAAATCCCCAGCACCAAGAACTATGCCTAGCTTATAGAAGGCACTTGAAAAATATTTGTTGAATGACTGAAGGTTTTGTTTAGCATTTTTCTGTTATAAATGTAGTAGGATAAGGAAGGTTACTCTTTTGTCAATTGTCTTTGTTTGGAGAAACATCTTGATTGGCCTCTTTAGGTGGAAAGTGTGGCCCTGAGGAAATGGATTGAAAGAAAAAACCAGACAGAGCTAAAAGTACCTTGAAAAAAAATGAATAATAATTTGGGGGGTAACAGAGAGCAGATGAAGAGGATAGGAAGATGAGTGTGGAGAGAGGACCAGGGCTGAAGCATGAGTAGGCAGAAATGACTGAGGGAATTTTTTAAAGTACAGGGGTATTTCATATTTGTTTTTAAGTTATGCACCAATGTAAGCCTTCTCCCATTAACCCCAGAATCTCCCCAGCACACAGCTACCTCGTGGCAGTGTTTTGTTGGGGGAAATCAAGAAAAGCCATGTCTTATGTTTTAGTCAAAACCCAGGTGTTGATAAAGAAACAGTTTGTACAGTAGAATGAGAGTTCAACAGAATCGGAAGTGAAGCCAGAAGTTACAGGGAGGCCACTGGATTGCTCACTGCAAGTAGGAAGGGGAATTGAATAGATCTTATCTAGCTTAGAAGAGTGAGTTACAGAAAAAACACAGTGGTAAATATCTTTGTAGCTAATTCTTTATACAGTAAGCATACCCATGGTTTACTTAGGGTAAATTTCTAAAACTGGAATCACTAGATCAAAGTGTGTCGCCATTTTTAAGGCTTTTGTTATGTGATAATATTGCCTTCCAGAAAAATGGTACCAACTTAAAATCTGAAACATTTTATGAAAGCAAGAATTATTTTAAAAAACACCACCATTAGAGACCTACTAGTCTGTCTATAATTTTAACAATGGAAAATAAGAGTTGTTGAGGATGTGGAATAATCGGAGCTCTCATATATTGTGGGTGTTATTGTGAAGTGGTGTAGCTCCTTTGGAAAATAGTTTGACAATTTCTCAAAAAGCTAATAACATAGTTACCGTATGACTCCAGCAATCCCACTCTGAGGTGTATACCCAAGAGAAACAAAAACATACATCCATACAAAAACTTGTACACAGATGTTCAGAGCAGCATTAATTATATTATCCCCAAAATAGAAACAATCCGAATGTATCCAATAACTGATGAATGGATAAATAAAATGGGTATATCTATACAATGGCATGTTATTTGGCAATAAAAATAAATGAACTGATACATCTTATAACACGGGTGAACCTTGAAAACATTACCCAAGTGAAAGAAGCATGTCACAAAAGCCTGCATACTGTACAGTTACATTTTTGTGAAATGTCCAGAATGAACATTGGTTATTCAGTAGCATGTTGTTTAATCTTCACATATTTGTTAATTTTCCAGTTTTTTTCTTGTAATTGATTTCTAGTTACATACTGTTGTGTTCAGAAAAGACACTTGATATGATTTCAGTCTTCTTAAATTTGTTAAGACTTTTGTGGCGTAAACAGTTTTTAATTTTGATGAAGTCCAATTTATCTGTTTTTCTTTTGTTACTCATGCTTTTGGTATCATATCTAAGATTCCTTTGCCAAATTCAAGGTTATAAAGATTTATCCTATGTTTTCTTCTAGGCATTTAAAAGTTTTAGCTCTTATATTTAGGTTTCTCATACATTTAAAAAAAGTTATTTATTTTTGGCTGCGTTGGGTCTTTGTTGCTGTTAGCGGGCTTTCTCTAGTTGCGGCGAGCAGGGGCTCCTCTTTGTTGGGGTGCATGGGCTTCTCATTACAGTGGCTTCTCTTGCTCTGGAGCACGGGCTCTAGGCGTGCGGGCTATGTAGTTGTGGCACGCGGGCTCAGTAGTTGTGGCTTGCAGGCTCTAGAGCACAGGCTCAGTAGTTGTAGTGCACGGGCTTAGTTGCTCAGCGGCATGTGGGATCTTCCCGGATCAGGGCTCGAACCCATGTCCCCTGCATTGGCAGGCGGATTCTTAACCACTGTGCCATCAGGGAAGCCCAGTTTCTCATACATTTTAAGTTACTTTTTGTGTATAGTGTGAGGTAAGGGGCCAACTTTCATTCTTTTGCATATGGCTATCCAGTTGTCTTGGTGTCATTTATGAAAAGATTATTTTTTCCTCATTGAATGGTCTTGGCACTCTTGTTGAAAATCAGTTGTCCGTAGATATAGGGTTTTATTTTGGGGCTCTCAATTCTGATTAATGTGAAATGAGTCTTTGTTTTATTAATTTGCATCTCTTGATCACTACTGAGATTGGGCAACTTCTTGTATCTTATTGGTGATACTTATTTCCTGTTTGAAAATAGTGCCCACTTTTCTTTCTTTTTTTGTGGGTGGTGTGGCATGAAATGGGGATATTGATTTGTAGGGAATATTTTTATATCGTGGTACTGATTGTTTGTTGGTTTTATGGGTTGCAAATTAATCCTTCCAGTTTTGGACCATTGCTGACTGACCTGCAGGTGACATATGACTCTAGTTGGGCCAATATAGTTCTTCCCCTGGGAATACAGAAGAGACTTAGAACACAGAGAGAGAGCTGGGGATTGTGTTTGTGGCTAGGCTCTGGAAAAAAAGATCATCTCCTGAAGTCTCCAGGAGACTGGATGTCCTGGTCCTTTTACTTCCAATGTCAGCTCTTTGCGTCTGTGAAATATCCCAGAATCCTTTCAATACTCACTTATGTAAAGAAAAATTATGCAGTCTGGGGTCGATTTCTTTTTGCTTCTAACCACAAAAACAAATTTTAAAAAACCCAACTTTAATACAACTCTCAAATTTCTGGCTTGGGTAATTGGTCTGATAGTGGTGCCATTAAACAAAATAGGGATTATAGGAGAGGAGGAGGGAGTAATGTTTGAGGAAAGGTGATTGTTGCAGTTTTGGACATGTTGAGTTGTGATACCGGTAGAGTATCCAAGTAGAACTGTCCAGGAAGAGTGTGAGGTGTGAAAAGAAAAAGGACTAAGAACAGAAATCTACCTAACACTAACTCTTAAAGGATAGGAAGAGGAAGAAGAGGCAGTAAAGTGATCAGAGTTGAGGTAGCCAGAGCTCTAGGAGGAGAACTCATAGAATCTAGGGGTGAGAAGAGCATCAAGAGGGAGGGAATAGTTAAACAGAACGAATAAAAGGCCTGAGTTTCAAGGAGGGAGTAGTTAATAACGGGTCAAGTAAGATTCGGTAGTGAGGGGTCATAAGTGACCTTGGCCTGGTCAGGGGTTGGAAACCATACTGGAGAAAGTCAAGGTGTAAATGGCATGTTAGAATGTTGAAAGTGAGGGTAGAGTATTATTTTGGGGAACTTGATGTGAAGGGAAGCAGAGAGAGAAGATAATATCTAGAAGGGCATATGAGGTTGGAGAGGGGGTGATTAAAGATGTGGTAGACTGTACATGTTTACATTTGAAGGAAAGAGACCAAAAGGAGAAGTAAGAAAGATAGGCAAAACAGAATATGACTTCCAGGAGACAGGAGGGAATGGGGCAGAGCACAGGTTCTTCTAAGAAGGAAAGAGAATAAGGATGTGTTCTGTCACACAGCAAATAATTACACACTGTTTAAGACATGCTATGAAGTACGTACAAAGTGATGAGAGGTTATAAAGGAGAGAGCTACTAAATCTTTGTCTGTGGTATCTGGAAGACTTCATCCATTTGATGAAGTTCATTTTGATCCAATACAACTGACTGCCTATCTGTGTAGCCTGAACACGCAGGGAACCACAGACATGAGCTTTGTCACTTCATTGTCCTTGGGATCAAGGATGTTGTATACTTGATGCATTTTTTTAGGCACTTACTCTACTACATTAAAATGTGGCAGGTGGTACAGAAAAGAAATCTTGCCAACTTTATACTTTTTCCATATCTCTATACACCGTTCCATGAGAATAGTCTCAGTTCGTCGGCAGGGTTACCCTGTGAATCGAGAAGTTTCTCTTGCAATGCCTCCCAGCCTTTTTATACATCATGACATACAGGGAAAAAAAGGATAGTATTTATCCTGCACACTGGTGTGAACAACTTCTCACAACTGGTACCAGGGGCTCCTGCCTGACTGCTAGCCTAAGGGCTTCAATATCTTGAACACACCTGAACACACTTATAACTCATTTGATGTGCAGTGGCATACCGATTGAGATCTCTGCTCAGTTCTCCCACACTTTAAAGTGTGGTGCATTCTTCCACACTTAAAATTTTTTTCAGTTTCTGCTATATGATAAAAGACTTTTCCCTCCTACCATTAAAATCCTTACCCAAACTATTCAGTGTGTAACATGGAAGGGTGCTTATATGCTAAAAATCTCATGGTTTGCTATTTCCTTACATATCTCCTTCATAAATGTATATAATATCTTAAAGAACCATATACATTCAAATATATTTTATAGGTCTCTAAATTATCTCATTGTGAAGTTTCTGTTTCTCACTATATCAAATCTGATACAGGTGTCATAGCTTATTCTTTGACTTTTTTTCTTTCAGAAACTATAGTTTATTTCTTTCACAAGTTAGAGTGGTATAATGCTGGGAGGAAATATGTTCATTATATCAGACATTATACTGCAGTGTATACTTACTATACTTAAGTTTATTAATATATTTAAGTTAATACATTAATAAAATCATTCATATATCCTAGTAGGAAATAAGTTTTCTTTGTTTTTTAATTTCCTAAATGCATTTTAGGCCAGTCTTCCATGGACAGAAGCTTTTATTAAATGTTATTTTTGTAATTAAAAAAAATTCTCGAGTTCACTGCACGGCCGCCTCCACAGCCGCCGCAGCCCGTGAGACTCGGCCAGACTGCTGTCGCTGTCGCCGCCGCCATGGCTCAGTACAAGGGTGCCGCGAGCGAGGCGGGCCGCGCCATGCACCTGATGAAGAAGCGGGAGCAGCAGCGTGAGCAGATGGAGCAGATGAAGCAGAGGATCGCGGAGGAGAACATAATGAAATCCAACATCGACAAGAAGTTCTCTGCGCACTACGATGCCGTGGAGGCGGAGCTCAAGTCCAGCACCGTGGGTCTTGTGACCCTGAACGACATGAAGGCTAAACAGGAGGCCCTGGTGAAGGAGCGGGAGAAGCAGCTGGCCAAGAAGGAGCAGTCGAAGGAGCTGCAGCTGAAGCTGGAGAAGCTGCGAGAGAAGGAGCGCAAGAAGGAGGCCAAGCGGAAGATCTCCAGCCTGTCCTTCATCCTGGAGGAAGAGGACGAGGCAGGCGACGAGGAGGAGGAGGCGACCATGGACGACGACGAGCTGGAGAGGGAAGAGATCACCACAAAGAAGAGGAAACTGGGGAGGAACCCAGATGTGGACACGAGCTTCTCGCCTGACCGAGACCGGGAGGAGGAGGAGAATCGCCTGCGGGAGGAGCTGCGGCAGGAGTGGGAAGCCAAGCAGGAGAAGATCAAGAGCGAGGAGATCGAGATCACCTTCAGTTACTGGGATGGCTCTGGGCACCGGCGTACAGTCAAGATGAAGAAGGGCAACACGATGCAGCAGTTCCTGCAGAAGGCCCTCGAGATCCTGCGCAAAGACTTCAGCGAGCTCAGGTCGGCAGGGGTGGAGCAGCTCATGTACATCAAGGACCTAATCATACCCCACCACCACAGCTTCTATGACTTCATCGTCACCAAGGCGCGAGGGAAGAGCGGGCCCCTCTTCAATTTCGACGTTCAGGATGATGTGCGGCTGCTCAGCGACGCCACCGTGGAGAAGGACGAGTCACACGCGGGCAAGGTGGTGCTGCGGAGCTGGTATGAGAAGAACAAGCACGTCTTCCCCGCCAGCCGCTGGGAGCCCTACGACCCTGAGAAGAAGTGGGACAAGTACACGATCCGGTGATGTGGCAGCAGCGCGGCCCCCGCCTCTTCGGCTCCCTGCGGACCCAGGATTCCGGGCGCCCAGCTCCCCGCTCCCGAGACATGACGGGGCCTGCTCAGCCCCTGCCCCTGGCGCTGTTGTTTACCGCCTTTTTCTTTTACGACAGAGATATACGCGTCAGAGCTGGAGCACCTGTTGTGCGTTTTTTTTTTTTAATTGGAATATAATTGCTTAACAATGGTGTGTTGATTTCTGCTTTGTGGCGGGGTGAGTCAGTTATACATGTGCACGTGTTCCCATGTCCCCTCCCTCTTGCGTCTCCCCCCCGCCCTCCCTATCCCACCCCTCCAGGCGGTCACGGGGCACCGAGCTGATCTCCCTGTGTGATGCGGCTGCTTCCCACTGGCTATCTACCTTACGTTTGGTAGTGTATATATGTCCATGCCTCTCTTTCGCTTTGTCGCAGCTTGCCCTTCCCCCTCCCCGTGTCCTCAGGTCCATTCTCTAGTGGGTCTGTGTCTTTGTTCCTGTCTTGCCCCTGTGTTCTTCATGGCATTTTTTTTCTTGAATTCCATGTATATGTGTCGGCATGCGGTGTTTGTCTTTCTCTTTCTGACTTGCTTCACTCTGTGTGACGGACTCTGGGTCCATCCACCTCGTTGCAGGTAGCTCAGTTATGTTTCTTTTTATGGCTGAGTGGTGTTCCATTGTATATATGTGCCACATCTTTGTCCATTCATCCAATGATGGACAGTTGGGTTGTTTCCATCTCTGGGCTGTTGTAAATAGGGCTGCTATGAACATTTTGGTACATGACTCTTTTTGAATTGTGGTTTTCTCGGGGTATATGCCCAGTAGTGGGATTGCTGGGTCATATGGTAGTTCTATTTGTAGTTTTTTAAGGAGCCTCCATGCTGTTCTCCATAGTGGCTGTGCCAGTTCACATTCCCACCAGCAGTGCAAGAGTGTTCCCTTTTTTCCACACCCTCTCCAGCATTTATTGTTTCTAGATTTTTTGATGATGGCCATTCTGGCTGGTGTGAGATGATATCTCATTGTAGTTTTGATTTGCATTTCTCTAATGATTAAAGATGTTGAGCATCCAAAAAAATTTCTCATTTCCAGTTGTGCATAATTTTATGTTTGGTCTCTGGAGATTAAGAAGTATCATTAACTGTATATACCGTTTGTATTTAGAAAAGTTGTAGGAAGATAAGAACTTGGCCTTTCTCATTTAAAGTGTAACAAGAAGAAAAACATAGGAATGTGTCATGTAAGGAAATGTTGAGTTGTACGGGAAATTGTGTTTTAAGACCTACTGTAGATCTATGTCGGTGTCTGTGAAAGAGAGGATAATTAGTGCCTGCACTCTCAGTCATATCAGACCAAAGGTAATGGGGTGTAAGAAATGGTTCATTAGGCCCTCTCAAGTACTTTTACTGTGTCCATACTATTTATACCAGCAGAAAAAATTCAGTCTTTAAAATCAAGTCAAAGCATTAGCCTTAGATTTTTCAATATGAGAAATAACATTGAGTAATGATCCCTTAAAGCCAAATGAAAAAATGTACATAAAAAACCTACTCTTAAAAAAGAAACATAATAAAAAAACAAAAACCTAGTCAGTGTTCATCGGCTTATATGTCACCCACACTGAATATTTGCAATATCTGACCTCCTCCCTTCTTGACTGCTGGCTCTACTACACCTGCTGTATCTCTAGGAATTTGGAATGGAGGAAGAGGTGAAGTCAGAAACCAGTTTGCTAAACACAATCACTGTCTACATAGGAATTTTAATTGAAAAGGAGCTTTGTTGCAAAATGTCTCTTTACCTGGGGTGGATGGGGAATAGATGGGGGAAGCAAGCAATAATGCGGCCTTGGTTCTCACTCCTAGAAAAATTGCTTGTGATGCTAGATATGAAATTTGAGTCAAATAACATAGGTTATAGTGTCTTCCCACAACTTGTTCAAATGTTGCTCAGAGAGGTTTTGAGGGAGAGGTATTGGAAAGGGGAAGGGTGGATAGTGTGTTTGATGCTGCCTAGACCACATCTAGTTCTGATGGAAATTTCTGAGGTCAGTCTCTTATAAACCTTTCCCTGCTCTGATTCTTCCTAATTCCTATAAAACTGCTGAGCTGCACTTCTGAGCTTTGGAGTCAGTGCTGGGTGGGCATTAGCTATAGTTGGAAATTCTGTGCCTGCTTGCAGAACAATTCTTCAGCCTCCAGAAAGAAGGAGGCACCATGAAGAGTTGGTGGAGGAAGATCTACCACAGTTAGCAATTTGGGGTAAGTAGTAAATTTGATTGTTATGTCAGTCCCTTCTGCAAGTTTAGAGAATTGAGATAAAGTTGAATAATCTGTAATTTCTGTATTGAGTGGGGCCTGTGAGTGTTCTGGTAATGTTCTGAAGATTAGGAGAATCTTGCAGTAGATAAGGACAGGTCCAGAACTTGACTTGTGCCTGGTTTAGTTTTTTAAGGTCCCATTAGTTTCTAGAAACCTCTAAGCCTTACAGGCAGGTGGGCAAAAGTAGTAGAAACAGCTTTATCCTGGGTAAGAAAGGACCTCTGATTGTAAGCTCTTTGAGGGCAGTGACATCTGAACAGTGGCTTTGTGGTACCACAAGCAGTTATGGTACCACATGGTTTTTTGGTTTGATTGGTATAGGAGAGGAAGATTAGTAGAGAGGAAGAAAAAGCACAGCAAATATAAGGGAACTGCTCACTCATTTGCGCACACAAAAAGACCCTATTTTATACATCACTTTTGGGGCTGGATTGATCTAATGGAAGAGATATGCAATGAATATCAAATACTTATGGTAACTGAAAAACTCAATTGCCAGCAGATATTTTGGTCAAATAAGTGCCAAGCAACTAGCTTGAGGAATTTTTAAATAAAGTTGACTACTTTGAGAAATTTTGCCTTGCTTGAAATAAACGTTTCTGAAATGGTAAAGTGTCAGAATAGCAGGAAAGATGTTTCTTGATAGGCAAAAAAAATTTTCAGTACTTTTGATGATTGATTACCTATTACTTCATTCTCTTTAGGACTGGCTTTGTCTTCATTTACCCTCAAACTATGTCAGGAGATTAGGAAATGGTTAGGTAAAAATTGTCAGTGGGAAATGTTATAATTACTCAATGTTACTTTTTAGATGTTAAGAATTCCACATTGGATTAAAAGTCTATAATATGAAACAAGAAAATAAAACTCCCTTGAACTAACATATTTAATAGTTATAGCTGTTATAAAGCAGCAACAACTACTGAATACTCTTATATAATTTTTTCCCCTGCTTTATTGAGATATAATTGACATTTAACATTGTGTGAGTTTAAGGTGTATAGCATGTTGATTTGATACATGTATATATTGAAAAATGATTAACACAATAAGGTTAGTTAACACATCCATCACCTCACATAATTATCATTTTTTGCGGTAAGAACTGTTGATTTACTCTGTTGGTAAATTTCAAGTATACAACACAGTATCATTAACTATAGTCACTGTGCTGCACATTAGCTCTTAGAACTCATTTTTATACCTGGAAGTTTGTACCCTTTGACCACCTTCACCCTTTTCCCCTATCCCCCTACCCCTCACAACTACTAATCTACTCTCTGTTTCTATGAGTTTGAATTTTTTAGATTCTACATATAAATGAGATCATACAGTATTTGTCTTCTTTCTCAACTTATTTCACTTGGCATAACACCCCCAAGTTTAATCTATGTTGTCACAAATGGCAGGACTTCCTTCTTTGTTTTTTTTGAAAATGATTTTATCAGTTTTTTAAAAGATTTATTAAAAATTTTTTTTAATTTAATTTTTTTATACAGCAGGTCCTTATTAGTCATCCATTTTATACACATCAGTGTATGTATGTCAATCCCAATCACCAAATTCAACACACCACCATCCCCATCCCCCCACCGCTTCCCCCCCTTGGTGTCCATACGTTTGTTCTCTACATCTGTGTCTCAATTTCTGCCCTGCAAACCAGTTCATCTGTACCATTTTTCTAGCTTCCACATATATGCGTTAATATACGATATTTGTTTTGCTCTTTCTGACTTACTTCACTCTGTATGACAGTCTCTGGATCCATCCACATCTCTACAGATGACCCAATTTCGTTCCTTTTTATGGCTGAGTAATGTTCCATTGTATATATGTACCACATCTTCTTTATCCATTCATCTGTCGATGGGCATTTAGGTTGCTTCCAGGACCTGGCTATTGTAAATAGTGCTGCAATGAACATTGGGGTGCATGTGTCTTTTTGAATTATGGTTTTCTCTGGGTATATGCCCAGTAGTGGGATGGCTGGATCATATGGTAATTCTTTTTTTTAACATACGAATGCTTTTTCTTTTTTTCTTTTTTTAACATCTTTATTAGAGTATAATTGCTTTACAATGGTGTGTCAGTTTCTGCTTTATAACAAAGTGAATCAGTTATACATATACATATGTCCCTATATCTCTTCCCTCTTGCATCTCCCTCCCTCCCGCCCTCCCTATCCCACCCCTCTAAGTGGTCACAAAGCACCGAGCTGATCTCCCTGTGCTATGTGGCTGCTTCCCACTAGCTATCTGTTTTACGTTTGGTAGTGTATATATGTCCATGCCACTCTCTTACTTTGTCCCAGCTTACCCTTCCTCCTGCCTGTATCCTCAAGTCCAGTCTCTAGTATGTCTGCATCTTTATTCCCGTCTTGCCCCTAGGTTCTTCTGACCATGTTCTTTTTTTTTTTAGATTCCATATATATGTGTTAGCATACGGTATTTGTTTTCCTCTTTCTGACTTACTTCACTCTGTATGACAGTCTCTAGGTCCATCCACCTCACTACAAATAACTCAGTTTCGTCCCTTTTTATGGTTGAGTAATATTCCATTGTATATATGTGCCACATCTTTTTTTTAAAGATATATTATTTTTAATTTTTATTGTATTTTTAAACATCTTTATTAGAGTATAATTGCTTTACAATGGTGTGTTGGTTTCTGCTTTATAACAAAGTGAATCAGTTATACATATACATATGTTCCCATATCTCTTCCCTCTTGCGTCTCCCTCCCTCCCACCCTCCCTATCCCATCCCTCTAGGTGGGCACAAACCACCGAACTGATCTCCCTGTGCTATGCGGCTGCTTCCCACTAGCTATCTATTTTACGTTTGGTAGTGTTTATATGTCCATGCCACTCTCTCACTTTGTCACAGCTTACCCTTCCCCATCCCCATATCCTCAAGTCCATTCTCTAGTAGGTCTGTGTCTTTATTCCCGTCTTACCCCTAGGTTCTTTATGACTTTCTTTTTTTTCCCCTTAGATTCCATATATATGTGTTAACATACGATATTTGTTTTTCTCTTTCTGACTTACTTCACTCTGTATGACAGACTCTAGGTCCATCCACCTCACTACAAATATCTCAATTTTGTTTCTTTTTATGGCTGAGTAATATTCCATTTTATATATGTGCCACATCTTCTTTATCCATTCATCTGTTGATGGATACTTAGGTTGTTTCCATGTCCTGGCTATTGTAAATAGAGCTGCAATGAACATTGTGGTACATGACTCTTTTTGAGTTATGGTTTTCTCAGGGTATATGCCCAGTAGTGGGATTGCTGGGTCGTATGGTAGTTCTATTTTTAGTTTTTTTTTTTTCTTTTGTGGTATGCGGGTCTCTCACTGCTGTGGCCTCTCCCATTGCGGAGCGCAGGCTCCGGATGTGCAGGCCCAGTGGCCATGGCTCACGGGCCCAGCCGCTCTGTGGCATGTGGGATCTTCCCGGACCGGGGCATGAACCCGTGTCCCCTGCATCGTCAGGTGCACTCTCAACCACTGCGCCACCAGGGAAGCCCCTACTTTTAGTTTTTTAAGGAACCTCCATACTGTTCTCCATAGTGGCTGTATCAATTTACATTCCCACCAACAGTGAAAGAGGGTTCCCTTTTCTCCACACCCCCTCCAGCATTTGTTGTTTGTAGATTTTCTGATGATGCCCATTCTGACTGGTGTGAGGTGATACCTCACTGTAGTTTTGATTTGCATTTCTCTAATAATTAGTGATGTTGAGCAGCTTTTCACGTACTTCTTGGCCATCTGTATGTCTTCTTTCGAGAAATGTCTATTTAGGTCTTCTGCCCATTTTTGGATCGGGATGTTTGTTTTTTTAATATCAAGCTGCATGAGCTGTTTATATATTTTGGAGATTAATCCTTTGTCCGTTGATTCGTTTGCAAATATTTTCTCCCATTCTGAGGGTTGTCTTTTCATCTTTTTTATGGTTTCCTTTGCTGTGCAAAAGCTTTTAAGTTTCATTAGGTCCCATTTGTTTATTTTTCTTTTAATTTCTATTATTCTAGGAGGTGGATCAAAAAAGATGTTGCTGTGATTTATGTCAAAGAGTGTTCTTCCTATGTTTTCCTATAAAAGTTTTATAGTGTCCAGTCTTACATTTAGGTCTTGAATCCATTTTGAGTTTATTTTTGTGTATGGTGTTAGGGAATGTTCTAATTTCATTCTTTTACATGTAGCTTTCCAGTTTTCCCAGCACCACTTACGGAAGAGATTGTCTTTTCTCCATTGTATATCCTTGCTTCCTTTATCAAAAATAAGGTGACCGTAGGTGTGTGGGTTTATCTCTGGGCTCTCTGTCTTGTCCCATTGATCTATGTTTCTGTTTTTGTGCCAGTACCATATTGTCTTGATTACTCTAGCTTTGTAGTATAGTCTGAAGTCAGGGAGTCTGATTCCTTCAGCTCCGTTTTTTTCCCTCAAGACTGCTTTGGCTATTCAGGGTCTTTTGTGTCTCTATACAAATTTTAAGATTTTTTGGTTCTAGTTCCGTAAAAAATGCTATTGGTAATTTGATAGGGATTGCATTGAATCTGTAGATTGCTTTGGGTAGTATAGTCATTTTCACAATATTGATTCTTCCAATCCAAGAACATGGTATATCTCTCTGTCTGTTGGTATCATCTTTAATTTCTTTCATCAGTGTCTTATAGTTTTCTGCATACAGGTCTTTTGTCTCCCTAGGTAGGTTTATTCCTAGGTATTTTATTCTTTTTGTTGCAGTGGTAAATGAGAGTGTTTCCTTAATTTCTCTTTCAGATTTTTCCTCATTAGTGTACAGGAATGCAAGAGATTTCTGTGCATTAATTTTGTATCCTGCAACTTTACCAAATTCATTGATTAGCTCTAGTAGTTTTCTGGTGGCATCTTTAGGATTCTCTATGTATAGTATCATGTCATCTGCAGACAGTGACAGTTTTACTTTTTCTTTTCCAATTTGTATTACATTTATATGTTTTTCTTCTCTGATTGCTGTGGCTAAGACTTCCACAACTATGTTGAATAATAGTGGTGAGAGTGGACGTCCTTGTCTTGTTCCTGATCTTAGAGGAAATGCTTTCAGTTTTTAACCATTGAGAATGATGGTTGCTGTGGGTTTGTCATATACGGCCTTTATTATGTTGAGGTAGGTTCCCCCTGTGCCCACTTTCTGGAGAGTTTTTATCATAAATGGGTGTGGAATTTTGTCAAAAGCTTTTTCTGCATCTATTGAGATGATCATATGGTTTTTATTCTTCAGTTTGTTTGTATGCTGTATCACATTGATTGATTTGCGTATATTGAAGAATCCTTGCATCCCAAGGATAAATCCCACTTGATCATGGTGTATGATCCTTTTAATGTGTTGTTGGATTCTGTTTGCTAGTATTTTGTTGAGGATTTTTGCATCTATATTCATCAGTGATATTGGTCTGTAATTTTCTTTTTTTGTAGTATCTTTGTCTGGTTTTCGTATCAGGGTGTTGGTGGCTTCATACAATGAGTTTGGGAGTGTTCCTTCCTCCGCAATTTTTTGGAAGAATTTGAGAAGGATGGGTGTTAGCTCTTCTCTGAATGTTTGATAGAATTCGCCTGTGAAACCATCTGGTCCTGGACTTTTGTTTGTTGGAAGATTTTTAATCACAGTTTCAATTTCATTCCTTGTGATTGGTCTGTTCATATTTTCTGTTTCTTCCTTGTTCAGTCTTGGAAGATTATACCTTTCTAAGAATTTGTCCATTTCTTCCAGGTTGTCCATTTTATTGACATAGAGTTGCTTGTAGTAGTCTCTTAGGATGCTTTATATTTCTGTGGTGTCTGTTGTAACTTCTCCTTTTTCATTTCTAATTTTATTGATTTGAGTCCTCTCCCTGTTTTTCTTGATGAGTCTGGCTAATGGTTTATCAATTTTGTTTATCTTCTCAAAGAATGAACGTTTAGTTTTATTGATCCTTGCTGTTGTTTTCTATTTCATTTATTTCTGCTCTGATCTTTATGATTCCTTTCCTTATGGTAACTTTGGGTTTTGTTTGTTCTTCTTTCTCTAGTTCCTTTAGGTGTAAGGTTAGATTGTTTATTTGAGATTTTTCTTGTTTCTTGAGGTAGGCTTATATAGCTATAAACTTCCTTCTTAGAACTGCTTTTAGTGCATCCCATAGGTTTTGTTTGTTGTTGGGTTTTTTTTGTTTTTTGTTTTTTTTTGTGGTACGCGGGCCTCTCACTGTTGTGGTGTCTCCCGTTGTGGAGCACAGACTCCGGACGTGCAGAGTCAACGGCCATGGCTCACGGGCCCAGCTGCTCCACGTCACGTGGGATCCTCCCAGACTGGGGCACGAACCCGCATCCCCTACATCGGCAGGCAGACTCTCAACCACTGTGCCACCAGGGAAACCCTCCCATAGGTTTTGGATCGTCGTGTTTTCTTTGTCATTTGTCTCTAGGTATTTTTTGATTTCCTCTTTGATTTCTTCAGTGATCTCTTGGTTATTTAGTAACGTATCGTTTAGCCTCCATGTGTTTGTGTTTTTTACGTTTTTATCCCTGTAATTCATTTCTAATCTCATAGCATTGTGGTCAGAAAAGATGCTTGATATGATTTCAATTTTCTTAAATTTACTGTGGCTTGATTTGTGACCCAAGATGTGATCTATCCTGGAGAATATTCCATGCGCACTTGAGAAGAAAGTGTAATCTGCTGTTTCTGGATGGAATGTCCTATAAATATCAATTAAATCTATCTGGTCAATGTGTCATTTATAGCTTCTGTTTCCTTATTAATTTTCTGCTTGGAAGATCTGTCCATTGGTGTCAGTCAGGTGTTAAAGTCCCCCACTATTACTGTGTTACTGTCGATTTCCTCTTTTATAGCTGTTAGCAGTTGCCTTATGTATTGAGGTACTCCTATGTTGGGTGCATATACATTTATAATTGTTATATCTTCTTCGTGGATTGATGGCTTGATCATTATGTTGTGTCCTTCCTTGTCTCTTGTAACATTCTTTATTTTAAAGTCTATTTTATCTGATACAAGTATAGCTACTCCAGCTTTCTTTTGGTTTCCATTTGCATGGAATATCTTTTTCCATCCCCTCACTTTCAGTCTGTATGTGTCCCTAGGTCTGAAGTGGGTCTCTTGTAGACAGCATCTACATTGGTCTTGTTTTTGTATCCATTCAACAAGCCTGTGTCTTTTGGTTGGAGGATTTAAGCCATTCACGTTTAAGGTAATTATCGATATGTATGTTCCTATGACCATTTTCTTAATTGTTTTGGGTTTTTTTTTTTCTTTTGTGGTATGTGGGCCTCTCACTGTTGTGGCCTCTCCCGTTGTGGAGCACAGGCTCCAGACGCGCAGGCTCAGTGGCCATGGCTCACGGGCCCAGCCGCTCCGTGGCATGTGGGATCTTCCCGGACCGGGGCACGAACCCGTGTCTCCTGCATCGGCAGGCGGACTCTCAACCACTGCGCCACCAGGGAAGCCCTTGGGTTTGTTTTTAGGTCCTTTTCTTTTCTTGTGTTTCCCACTTAGAGAAGTTCCTTTAGCATTTGTTGTGGAGCTGGTTTGGTGGTGCTGAATTCTCTTCGCTTTCGCTTGTCTGTAAAGCTTTTGATTTCTCCATCGAATCTGAATGAGATCCTTGCCGGGTAGAGTAATCTTGGTTGTAGGTTCTTTCCTTTCATCACTTTAATTATGTCATGGCACTCCCTTCTGGCTTGTAGAGTTTCTGCTGAGAAATCAGCTGTTAACCTTATGGGAGTTCCCTTGTATGTTATTTGTCGTTTTTCCCTTGCTGCTTTTAATAATTTTTCTTTGTCTTAAATGTTTGCCAGTTTGATTACTACGTGTCTCGGCGTGTTTCTCCTTGGATTTATCCTGTATGGGACTCTCTGTGCTTCCTGGACTTGGGTGGCTATTTCCCTTCCCATGTTAGGGAAGTTTTTGACTATAATCTCTTCACATATTTTCTTGGGTCCTTTCTCTCTCTCTTCTCCTTCTGGGACCCCTATAATGTGAATGTTGTTGCACTTAATGTTGTCCCAGAGGTCTCTTAGGCTGTCTTCATTTCTTTTCATTCTTTTTTCTTTATTCTGTTCTGCAGCAGTGAATTCCACCATTCTGTCTTCCAGGTCACTTATCCGTTCTTTTGCCTCAGTTATTCTGCTATTGATTCCTTCTAGTGTATTTTTCATTTCAGTTATTGTATTGTTCATCTCTGTTTTTTTGTTCTTTAATTCTTGTAGGTCTTTGTTAAACCTTTCTTGCATCTTCTTGATCTTTGCCTTTTTCCGAGGTCCTGGATCATCTTCACTATCATTATTCTGAATTCTTTTTCTGGAAGCTTGCCTATCTCCACTTCATTTAGTTGTTTTTCTGGGGTTTTATCTTGTTCCTTCATCTGGTACATAGCCCTCTGCCTTTTCATCTTGTCTGTCTTTCTGTGAATGTGGCATTTGTTCCACAGTGTGTAGGATTGTAGTTCTTCTTGCTTCTGCTCAGGACTTCCTTCATTTTATGGCTGAATAATATTCCATTGTGTATATATACCACATTTTCTTTTTTTAAAATATAAATTTATTTATTTTTACTTATTTATTTTTTTGGCTGTGTTAGGTCTTTGCTGCTGCACGTGTGCCTAGTTGTGGTGAGTGGGGGCTACTCTTCGTTGTGGTGCATGGGCTTCCCATTGCGGTGGCTTCTCTTGTTGTGGAACATGGGCTCTAGCTGCGCAGGCTTCAGTAGTTGTGGCATCTGAGCTCAGTAGTTGTGGCTCATGGGCTCTAGAGAGCTGGCTCAGTAGTTGTGGTGCACAGGCTTAGTTGCTTTGAAGCAACTAAGGGATCTTGCCGGACCAGGGCTTGAACACGTGTCCCCTGTGTTGGCAGGCGGATTCTTAACCGCTGTGCCACCAGGGAAGCCCTATGCCACATTTTCTTTATACATTCACTCGTCAGCAGACACTTAGGTTGTTTTCATGTCTTGGCTATTGTTCATAATGCTGTAATGGAGATGGAGGTGTAGCTATATCTTTGAGATATTGATTTAATTTCCGTCAGATATATATCCAGAAGTGGAATTGCTGACCACATGGTAGTCTTGTTTTTAATTTTTTTGAGAAACTTCCATACTGTTTTCCATAGTGGGTGTATCAATTTACATTCCAACCAGCCATGTGCAAGGGTTTCCTTTTTTCTACATCCTTACCAGCTCTTTTTATCTCGTCATTTTAATGACAGCCATTTTACCGGGTGTGAGGTGATATGTCACTGTGGTTTTGATTTGCATTTCCCTTATGCTCAGTGATGTTGAGCACCTATTCAGCACCTTTTCATGTAAATACTGAATACTCTTGGGATCTTCTTAAATTGCAGTTAATTCACATAGCTAGAGCAGATACATGTTAAAAAGTTTTGAACACGAGATTTAGAGTCAAAAGACTTGGATTCATATTTCAGCATTACTGCTTCCTAGCCATGTCTCATAATTTCTGAGTACTTCACTCATCTGTGAAATGGGTAGAATAATATTAAAAAATAGTACGTCTCACAATGGAAGTACACTGTTTGTTCTAAAGTGCTGTACAAACAGTAATAGGAATAGTGGTTGATGTTATTATCATTAAGAGAGCATTATAAAGTGAACCTTCTCATTCCCTTTTTAGCCTGTCTTCCTTGACAATTTTTCACATTTTTGAAGTTTCGAGATCCACTTAATCCTTAACATATTAACACAGCGAGCCTAGAGAAACTTGGTTTTAGACCTTCCATGGTTGCTTGCATAATTGTGTGGCCCAGAAGCATACCATTTTTCTTGCTTATTCAGGTCTTAAGAATGCAAATATTAACCCAGCTTTTTCCACTGGAAAAACACTTTTCCCTCCTTCCCTGAGAATTGGGATTTAAACACATTAACGGCAATTAGTACTTGAGCCAAGAATTCAGGTTTTGATAAAAACTATGGTTGACACTTGCTCATGGAAGAGAGGGTGAAAAATGGTCCATAAAGTTTCTGTTAATTTCAAAAGTGGCAACATCTGCTGCAATCCGCAAAGCTTCAGGGTCTACCATGGAGGAAGAGAATGCTGTCGGCAAGCTAAGGATACTGTCAGCAGTTGTGTCCACAGTCTTTCTAGCTTGGCATTAAAACATCAGTTACAGCAAAAACTTGGAGAAGTCTTATAAAGAAAGATGTGAACCCAGTGTTATGCTTTAGACTGATTGAGGAAACTTGGAAGTGCAGCCATCTGAAACAGGCACTGCCAAATGCATTTATTTCACAAATGTTATTTCAGTTTCTCCTTCTCTTCCCCATCCTCTTCCTCCCTTTCCTTTCCTCCTACTCCTCATCCTCCTTCTTCTGGCCTCCTACCACAAATATTTGCATAATGCATTGTAGAAGTTTGTATCCTATAACTCCTTAGGACTGTTTGCTGATAGAGTCACTATCTATCTATTTATTTTTGGCTGTGTTGGGTCTTTGTTGCTGTGCTCGGGCTTTCTCTGGTTGTGGCGAGCAGGGGCTACTCTTCATTGCGGTGCGCGGCTTCTCATTGCCAGGGCTCCTCTTGTTGCAGAGCACGGGCTGTAGGTACGTGGGCTTCAGAAGTCGTGGCTCATGGGCTCTAGAGTGCAGGCTCAGTAGTTGTGGTGCACGGGCTTAGTTGCTCTGCAATATGCAGGATCTTCCCAGACCAGGGCTTGAACCCGTTTCTCCTGCATTGGCAGGCAGATTCTTTTTTTTTTTTTCCTGATTACATTTCTTTTTTTTTTTTTAACATCTTTATTGGAGTATAATTGCTTTACAATGGTGTGTTAGTTTCTGCTCTATAACAAAATGAATCAGCTATACATATACATACATCCCCATATCTCCTCCCTCTTGCGTCTCCCTCCCACCCTCCCTATCCCACCCCTCTAGGTGGTCACAAAGCACTGAGCTGATCTCCCTGTGCCCTGTGGCTGCTTCCCACTAGCTATCTATTTTACATTTGGTAGTGTATGTATGTCCATGCCACTCTCTCACTTTGTCCCAGCTTACCCTTCCCCCTCCCTATGTCCTCAAGTCCATTCTCTACATGTGCATCTTTATTCCTGTCCTGCCCCTAGGTTCTTCAGAACGATTTTTTTTAAGTTTGCATATATATGTGTTAGCATACGGTGTTTGTTTTTCTCTTTCTGACTTCACTCTGTATGACGGTCTCTAGGTCCATCCATCTCGCTACAAATAACTCAATTTCGGTTTTTTTTGTGGCTGAGTAATATTCCATTGTATATATGTGCCACATCTTCTTTATCTGTTCATCTGCCGATGGACACTTAGGTTTCTTCCATGTCCTGGCTATTGTAAATAGTGCTGCAATGAACATTGTGGTACATGACTCTTTGAATTATGGTTATCTCACAGTATATGCCCAGTAGTGGGATTGCTGGGTCGTATGGTAGTTCTATTTTTAGTTTTTTGTGGAAACCTCCATACTGTTCTCCATAGTGCTGTATCAATTTACATTCCCACCAACAGTGCAAGACGGTCCCTTTCCTCCACACCCTGTCCAGCATTTATTGTTTGTAGATTTTTTTTTTTCGGTATGCGGGCCTCTCACTGTTGTGGCCTCTCCTGTTGCGGAGCACAGGCTCCGGATGCGCAGGCTCAGCGGCCATGGCTCACGGGCCCAGCTGCTCCGCGGCATGTGGGATCTTCCCGGACTGGGACACGAACCTGCGTCCCCTGCATCGGCAGGTGGACCCTCAATCACTGCGCCACCAGGGAAGCCCTGTTTGTAGATTTTTTGATGATGGCCGTTCTGACTGGTGTGAGGTGATACCTCATTGTAGTTTTGATTTGCATTTCTCTAATGATTAGTGATGTTGAGCATCCTTTCATGCATTTGTTGGCAATCTGTATATCTTATTTGGAGAAATGTCTATTTAGGTCTTCTGCCCATTTTTGGATTGGGTTGTTTGGTTTTTTGATATTGAGCTGCATGAGCTGCTTGTATAATTTGGAGATTAATCCTTTGTCAGTTGCTTCATTTGCAAATATTTTCTCCCATTCTGAGGGTTGACTTTCTGTCTTGTTTATGGTTTCCTTTGCTGTGACAGGCAGATTCTTAACCACTGCACCACCAGGGATGTCCCTAGAGTCACTATTTAAAAAACAAAAAACAAAAACCCTTTTCCAAACAACGCTGTGGTTTTCTCGGTTACCTAAGTCTCCCTCCCAAAATTCAGGGGAATTCCAGACCATTTTGCAATTAGTTAAGGACTATATTTCCTTATTTTTATTAATTTTATGTAAAGTGGGATTTGTCAGTGGAGCATTCATTGACACTGACTTCAATTTATTCTGATGAAACTGACTGACATCTGTGTGTGCTGTTCATCAGTCATAATTTAAACCATTCTTAATTGCATTAAATGTAAATTAAGACATTCAATTTCAGCCATTATTTTTCATAAAACACTGTGAACTGAGTTTTAGTGGGTCATGAGAGCTTACATTCAAGATAAATAGGGTAAATTCAAAACTTGCCATTGATGTTCATATTTCACCCTTTGTCGACTATTTCTTTTGTTGCTTACTAGATTGGAACAATTAAGTAGCTCTCTGAAGAGATGGATGGCTAAGGGAGATGTAGCTGAAGTTTTTAACAAATGATTTTATCATTTTTAGAGCTTGCTTATGTTTTAAATATGTGAAAAATCCTTAACTATTTATCTAAAGTAAATTATAATTTGAAATGAAAGTGCCAAACTAGTTTCTGTGATTTGGAACTTGTACCTTTAAGCCCTTGGATTTTAGGAATTTAGGATTATATTTTCTTTAAAAAATTGCTTAGCTATGCTTATATAAAATTTCCGCTCTATGGATTAGATATACTAATGTAAAATTAGCAACATCTCTGATATGGTACATACCATATGACATAATAAAACATAACCTCCTCTCTCCCCACTACTTGACAAGTGGTTTTTTTTTCCAAATAGTTATTCTGGTTTCATTTGTAAGTAACTGTCCTCAGTGCCTACAATTCTCCCCATTGAATGACAACAGTAATCTTTTAGTCATATAGTGATTGAGTGACTATGATAATCATTAACAGTAGATAATAATAAGTATTTGCATGATAAAATCCATGGATAATATGTACCCCTAAAGAAACATTCAAATAGTACAGCCCATGTTGGAGAGCCTGAGAGAAATCAGGCCCAAGTGAAAATCATGCTGTTAGCAAGTATTAATTTCTAATAGACTACAGTATCAAATAGCTGTGGCTGAGAGATTGGATTTGGCTAGGTTCCTGTTGCTTATTTTTATCTAGAGAGAGATGGGAACACTTTTATGGGTGGTGTTTTTGTTTCATTTGTTTTGTTTGTTTTTTTATATCTTTGTCTCTACCTACATTACTACATACTGGATTATTCTGAGATAGAAAAGAAGTTCTCAAGATCTTCTGGATCTGCCCATATACTAAGGCTATATTGTACTGTGCAATGAGCTCCCCCCCGCAGGATATGTAGATTTATTTAAGAGAACATTCTGCTGCTGCTTACCCCACTCGATGGTGTAAGATTTCCTTCAGTAACAAACTAGCTAGAACTTTGCCATGTCATTAAACCCCTTTACTTTCCAAATAAAAGTTGGTCAACAAAGAGGAGGAAACTTACACTTGCCTAAGTCACTCATGTAGTAAAATTTTATATGACTATTATATATGACATTTACATTCCCATTTTAGTTCAACTGATGGAGAATGAAGTGTTGCAATAAGTCTGGAGATGGGTAGTGATGCAATCATCCTACCAGTTTCTTGCTATTAATATATGTCTCTTATTCATTTTTAAAGATAGCATAAATGAGAGTACTGAATATAAATAGCTTTTGTAAGTCATTCAGGTCAGTGAAGCATGTCAGTGTTTGCAACCTGAGTTCCATGAGAGCGCTGGCTGGTTGATAGGCACACCATATACTTTTCTCGTAAATGAAAAACACAAACAGTATTCACAGTGTTTAATAAATATTATAAAATAAAACAATGTGAGTTTCCATAGAAAAAACTAGTTGCATATACTTAATAGCATGACCTTAGCATGTCATCTTTAGAATATATAAAGCCCATATAGAAAGGCATTGTATAATTTACTTCTCCGGATGTAACATTAACAAACATTTTATTATGATTTATTTTTTGGCTCCTTGAAAGATGAAGTAAGTTCTTTAGTATTAGCATTGCTAATGATTTTAATGAGGCATTAAAATGTTGCAATATTGTAGGAACATTTTTCTTTTTTTAAACATTATTTCATTAATATTTCACAGGAATTTTAATGTTAAATTGATGAAAGAACCTGAGAGCATAATCCACAACATGTCAAAGTGCTCAGATAGTGGGAAAGAACCAGAGAAAGGCTGAGCACAGTGATGTGGGGAGGTCTGATGAGATGCCTCTGCCTGGAAACACTCCATGACATTACAGTCTATTATTGCTGAAATGAAGACAAAACAATTTTATTTTCTTGCTCAGGGTTTGTCTGCCACAGTCCACAGAAATCTAGTACACATAACATATACTGTTTGTATTCCAGATTAGGCATGGGGAAGCCAAACACACAAAGAGGAGCTTTTCTAGGAGAGCACAGTCTGTTGATTGACTTCTGTATTAGAGTAACGTTCCTTGTTGAACGTTTACAGTTTGAATCCTTTCTGCTACATGCTATTTAATAATTTCTAGTGTTTTCATGGCATGTGAGAATGTGCAGAGTGCTTTCATGGGTATTATATTGTTTAATCCTCACAAAGACCCTTGTGAACTATGGGAATGTTAGGGGAAATCATCTTCTCCCCCAAATTATAGTGCCAGTGCAAGGAGTTGTTATTTGGGTAATTTACAGTTACTACTAAGTGACCGCTCTTCAAAGTATATGGACCAGAGGAAATAGAGGCCAGAAGTTTTGTCCCCAGCTAGCAGAGTTATCATATGAATCCATAATTCTGGGAAGATGACTAGCTTTATTTTAGACGTTTGAGGAAGCTTAAACAGCAGATGAACCAAGGACTAAGCAACGTTTGCAGCTGTACAGTGGAAATCCTGGTGCAAAGTGGAACTGTTCTTGAATAAATTCTTCAATGTCAGGCAGAAATAGCCCTTGTCATGGTTTGGCCTCAGCAGCTGCTTTTTATGCCTGGATCAGAGCATGGCAGAATCATATTCTGGCTGGACAGTGTCACTCTCTTGTACATTTCATTATCTGTAAGCCTGATCTTGCCCTTAAGCAGCCCTTGAGGCTACACCTTAAACCTTCGTATACCCAGTATGTGAACACTTTAATCACCTCTTGCTTTAGAGGAAGTGTGTATTGGATCTTTAATGTGGTCTGTAAGTCATCATAGCTGATCTAGACTCAACTCACTTGGGGGTTATAGGACCAGAAAAACAACCAAAAAAAGATCTCTGACTTATGGAACTCTTTTTTTATGTCCTATGCAGTGATTTTCAAAGTATGGTCTATGGGCCCTCCATTCCTAAATCACTAGGGTGGGAATAGGGTGAGAAGGGTGAGGTAGTTATTAAAATGCAGATTCTTGGGCCCAAATCTACTGTGTCAGGCTCTCCAGAGGGAAATTTGGGGAATCTTTTTTTTTTAAAACAATATTCTTAGGTGATTCAGAATAGCAGTAGTTCCAAGCCTTGAATTTTCTTTTTTTTTTTTTTGATAGGTAGTTTAGGGTTCCTGTATCATATTTACTTTAGTACATAATCTGTAAAGATGCCACTTGTAAGTGATTAAAAATAGTTCCATTCATGAAATATTTATACTGTTATTTGGAATGAGAGGTTTACACTAACTCTGCAATGTTGCCGTGTTTATGGGTCAAGCAGCTCTGTGAGGATGAAAAGTGGCTATCCTTTTTCAATCCTGGCATCAACCAGCCATCTTGCAAATGCATGGACAGTAGTTAGTTGGTCATAGTGGACAAGGTGGGAGTGCAAATCTCTTTTCCAGTGGCTCAATAACACCTAACCAAGAACTCTAGAAGGTGTACAGAAAAGACTAAAAGGTGAAATGCAAGTCAGTCAGTTATGTTGTTCGTTAGCTAATATAAAAGCTTCATTGAGGGGGAGATGACTTAATACCTTGACTAAAATTAAATTTTGGTATTATCTGTGGATTTCAATTATTCATGCTATTCTAAAACTTCAAAGCATGAGAAAACCTAGAGCTGCTTATTGCTTGTTCTAGTAGGGCCACCAATAAGTATGTGGAAGCCAATATCAGTGTAAATAGAGCAATGGACTCTTGTCTCTCTACCTCATTTGTTTGCAGCATTTTAATAGGACTCAAATTTTCAACATGTCTGGCCCAAAATATGAAATCTGGTTGATGTACTACCATATTGGACTCTCCTCTGAATGTTGGAACTTATTTTTTTCCCATTGACATGAGCTGACAGAAGTGTCTTATTCCATCACATGGAGTGCCATTTAATTCTAGTGACTTCTGGTGCCCCTCAGATCATGCTGACTGTCAGGAACACCGTACCCCCAGGCCTAAACACGTGCACAGACTTTGATTGCAGTCAGTTCACGTACCCTGAGGTATAACAGGTCTGTGTGTCAGGAGTGTGTTAGAAGAAGTACACAACATATAAACAGGAAAACAAGTCACATATTACCCTGACATAAACAAATTTTGATGTCTACTTTCAAAAGCATATTCTTTAAGCCCCTGTGTCCCCCACCCCACTACCAATTAAACACACACACACAACCCCAACATGCTGATTTAACAAATCCCTTACTTCCAGAAAAAAAAAAAAAGGCAGCAGAGGCCCAAAAATACTGAAAAGGAAACCCTCTAATGAAATATGTCTTGGCCTGCTTTAATGCCCTTTCAAAATGGACAGTTTGATTCAGTGGGGATTTTTATTTGTCATAGATTTCGTTAGGTACTCATCACTGCAACTAATATGTATACATTTAGAGTCATCCAAAGAATTATGTAGTATCAATATAAGCAGAGATCCAGAGAGACCTACAGGACATACAGGAAAGTGAATAGAGAACAGGTGCCTTTATTTATTTATTTTTGGCTCTGTTGGGTCTTCGTTGCTGCGCACGGACTTTCTGTAGTTGTAGCAAAGGGGGGCTACTCTTCGTTGCGGTGCACGGGCTTCTCATGGTGGTGACTTCTTTTGTTGCGGAGCACGGGCTCTAGGTGCACGGGCTTCAGCAGTTGTGGCACGCTGGCTCTAGAGCGCAGGCTCAGTAGTTGTGGCTCACAGGCTTAGTTGCTCCACAGCATGTGGGATCTTCCTGGACCAGGACTCGAACCCGTGTCCCCTGCGTTGGCAGGCGGATTCTTCTTTTGTTTGTTTGTTTGGTTGTTTTTTATTGGAATGAGAAAGTTTCCAAAAAAAATTCAGGGTCCAAAATTACTTCCTTAAAAGATTCCTTGGTCTAAGCAGAATTTTTAAAATTTGTTTGTTTATTTTTTTTCACACACACACACTGTTTTATTTTTACAAGAGATAAATAAACTGACACCAAGCATTGTAAATGGATGACCACAACAAAAGCAACGATGATTGCAATTACCAAACACGAAACACACTCATACTATGTCATAATATTGACATTCAGTCCAGTAATCCTCCACTGTAACAGCTCCTTTACTTTGCAGTGAAAATTGATTTGTATATTTTTTGGCAGGCGGATTCTAAACCACTGCGCCACCAGGGAAGACTCAGATGCCTTTAAATAAGCAAAAATAAAGATTAATAAATAGAAAAATATCTTCTTAATAATAAGCAGATTAGCTAGATGGCCACTAAAGCCCCTTCTGGTGCTAACGTTCTATGATTCTGTGGTTTGTTGGTTAAGAACTTAAGCTTTGGAAGGACTACCAGGGTTTGAATTTCAGCTCTTCCACTGGTGAACTGTGTAAGGCTGGTAAGTTACTTAACCTCTCTGTGTTTATTTCCTCATCTAAATCTGAGTTTTATGTCGAAACTCTCTGGGCATGAGGCCCTGGACTAGAGCCATGGCAGTGGGAGTTGAAAGGACTATTCAGATGTGAATGATGTCTTAAAAAGGAAAGAAACTGGTGGTAGGTTAATTATAGAGGACTAAAAAAGAGAGAAAAGTCAATGATTACTTCAGAGTTTCCGCTCTGAGGATGAAAGGTAGTTTGAAGGAAGGTATGCTGAGATAAGTTGTGAGCCAGTTGAGCTTGAGTGGATGGCATTTCATTTAACAGAGCATTGTCCTGGACCCAGGTAGAACCTGAAGACTGAAGCACAAATCAAAGGTCAGGACTGGAGACAAAGATTTTGAGGTCACTGGCATAGTGTTGGTGATTGAAGCCATTAGAATGAATGCTCCCACTAGGGGGGAATAAGTGTAGAAAGAGGAGAGATGAGTGCTAAGAGTAGAAGCTTGGTTTGATACCTCTCCACTGGAGAGAGAGGCAGTAAAATGATTTCAGCCAGCAAGGGAGACAAAGTAGTTAGGCTATTTAGAATGTGAGATGATTGAACTTGGAGGCTTTTGAAAGTTGAAAAAGTAGTGACAAAACTATGTAGATCATCTGAACAGTATCCATGAAGCCTTAATGGGCTATTCTGCACACAGAATATGAATTCATTGTGAAAGAATGCAATTTGATGGTTAAATTATTATATCGGTTGTCCAGTGGTTCAAGTGCAAGGATTTGAAGCAGCAGACTTGCGAAATAAGGACATCAGGATTTGGTAGGTCTCTTTTAAGGGATGAGTAAAGTTCCCAAAGGAAGGAAGTAGGAAGGAGAAAAAAGTCACTAGGTAGTAGGTGCTGTCTTTGCACTGTACATGTATTAACTTGTTTAACTTATTTAATCTTTACAATTGCCCCAGAAGGTAGATGTTAATATGCACATTTTTATAGATAGGAAGTTAGGTACATAGTGATTGAGTAACTCATCCAGTGAAATATAATTAAAAAGAGGAGTAATTAGGATTCTAATCAAGCCTTCCTTATTCCAAACTATGTGTTCTTTCATACAATTTATTGAAAAATTTCAACTGCATTGTCTTGAATGGCAGAAGAAGTGTGAATACACAGGGGCATCAGAAGCAGTCTACTGAAAGTGGGAACTTTTTGAATTCTTGTGGTTTAAAAATTCATGTAAATTTTGCATTCTATTCCTTACATTATCTGTACTTATTTTAATATAAAAATGATGTTTTAAATTACTTAATTTCCCTATCCAATAAGATGTACCACTTTTTTTTAGTGGCTTCAGGTATTCCATGGCACACTGCCCAGTACCTCCTGAGGGTGCATAGCACTATATCCTAATTAACTTTTAGTGCCTGGGGCATAGTAGGCATTCAATAAAGAGTTGGTGAATTAATGTATCAAAGTTTCAGTGAAAGTAGCTGAATATACTGAGAAGGCATCTCATGGGATGGTTTCAAAGATTTGTCAGAAATGGGTGGAGTTTATATCATTTGAATTACCACGTGGTCAGGTGAAGGAATCTAGGGATATTATACATATAAGGGATCTGAATAGTATGTGTAGAGGAGTGTTGGTTTGGTGGTCTTGGCTGTAGATCTGTCTTAGATGAGAATAAGGTCTAGCATGTGGTTTTGCTGATGGGAGTCAGAGTCAGAAATCAGAAACTCCAAAGTGAGATTTCTGAGTGTTAGAGGGTCCATTCACCTATGTGTGGTGATTGAAGAAGTGGAGATTTAGGAAGTCAGCCAGGCATTAAAGTTAATGATGAAGTCTGATAGCTTTAAAATTTCATCAAATTAGAGACTGCTACCATGTTGTAGTCATGTATTTATCATTCATTCATTCAGCAAAAACATATTGAGCACTTATGTCAGGCACAGGGCTAGGTAAAGTGATGGTTATAAAAATAAAATAGGGGGCTTCCCTGGTGGTGCAGTGGATAAGAGTCCGCCTGCCAGTGCAGGGGGACACGGGTTCGATCCCTGATCTGGTAAGATACCACATACCTCAGAGTAACTAAGCCCGTGTGCCACAACTACTGAGCCTGCGCTCTAGAGCTTGCGAACCACAGCTACTGAGCCTGCGCGCCACAACTATTGAAGCCTGCGTGCCTATAGCCCGTGCTCTGCAACAAGCGAAGCCACCACAATGAGAAGCCTGCACACCGCAACGAAGAGTAGCCCCCGCTTGCCGTGTGCAGCAACCAAGACCCAACGCAGCCATAAATAAATAAATAAATTTATTAAAAAAAAAAAATAGAAGTGGTATTTGCTCTTAAGGAGCTTACAGTCTGTTGCAGGAAATGAGAGAATATCTATTATAAAGGTAAAGAGCAATAATAACAGTAAAAAATGCACAAATCAAATATCAGTAAGAAGTTCAAGGACGGAGAAATTACTTCTTGGGGGAATCAAGAATTGCTCATTTGAGCTGAGTCTTGAAGGATGAATATGATTTGGTAAGTTATAGATGTACTACCAATGTGTTTACTAGCCTCTTGGCATGAATTACTCTCACCTAAGCCAGAGCAAGTAACCTGTAGATTTAGAAGGCAAAATTCATGTACGTGTGTGTGTGTGTGTGTGTTTTAAACTGCATATCCGAAACAGCCTTCAGTGGTCAAGATGCCTAGGCAAAAAGACACATAGGCCAAGATGTTATATTTTGTCTCTAAATTGTCTTTTCCTATAACAATTATCATACCATTTTGTGTGTTCTTAAAAGGAAAAAATTTGGACATATGCAATTTTCTGTTGAAGACATCGTTAAGTAGCAGAATTTATTAGCAACTATAGTTGAACCAAAGGACATACCAACTGATTGTTAGTTCCCTGCCACCAAATGAAGATATATTATCAGTATTTGTGTTAAATATTCCATTTTAACAGTACAGATACATATTCATTAGCAGGCAGAATAACCTTAGAGTTTGCACTTTGCAAATGCTTGTTATTTTATGAAGTCAGAGCAGGTTTTAAAACTTTGCATTACCTCCTGCATGTAATCTCATAGTCTGTCATTCACATGTAGAAAACTCACTTCTCTATTTAGCCTGTGGTTGGTGAGAGATAGACATTTACAGGGCCCCTCTGCCCTTGAGCTGTTCCATTAGTGCATGGAAAGCACCTTGCAGCCTGTGACAAGCGCAGCAGATCGGCACTAAATCAAAAATCAGTGCCAGCCAGGGATCTAAGCCACCATGAAGGTCACAGCCATCAACCGCATGCCATCTCAATCCAAACAAAACACATTGGATACAGGGGGATTTTCACAACTCACAATAGGTGACAGAGATTTCATGTTAGAGTAATCCATAGCAATGAGACTGGGAACTGACCTTTTAAATACTTTTGAGTATTTAATCAAACTTTGAAAAAGCTGGAGATAATTTTTGGTAATAGTTTACATTTCAGAACAAAACAAAGTAAAACTTTCCCAGCATGGTGTTACTGTAATCAGGATTTTGATGGAAAAATTCTTTTTTGTTTTTGCTATTCATGTGTGCTTTTAAGAAACAAAATCATCAGAAACTTTATATAAAACTAGTTTTCATTTGCTTTCTCGAAACATGTGCCTTTGATCCAGTATGAGAGAAGGAATTTTTGTGTTAAATTACCCAGTTCTGCTTATTCTGAGAGTTTATAATTAGCATTTATATTAGATAGGAAGTATTAGGACTAGTCTGAACTTTAGTACAACTTTACTTTCAGCAACCCATTTCAACTGAATTTGAGACTAAATATTAATAGGATTTCTGTACTGTCCACTGAAGATTTTGAATAATATAAACATTATTTAAATATTATGGGTCAAATTCCCTTTTCACCTCTAACTCAAAAAAAAAAAATCCAAGAGGAAAAATGTTTCAAAATTAAATTATAAATCCTTTACCTAGTTGATAGGTTTTCTTTTATGGCATTCTGAGAAATAATTGCCTTGGTTAATAAGAATAATTGGATAGCCTAGCAGATCCAGCCAGATTTTGCTAAATTACCTTGGCAAATGCCTATGCTTTACGAAAATGAAAAGCTTATATGCAAAAATTATTTTCACAATGGAACTAGCATATTACTGTGATCTAATTGAATTATATCCACTACTCTGGGGGTGGGGCAAGGCAAAAGCTTAGTCCTTCTCCCTTTGATGAAATAACTGACAAGGGGTTAACATTAGGGATACATACATTAGCTTAACAAATGTGCTTTTGTGAATGATATTCAACAAAGCAGTGGATACAGAGAGCAGAGGAAAAAATGAAATACTCTTTATAGTTTGATCAGGTTCACAGTGACCAAGACTATTTTGAGAATATGCCATTTTAGAAACAAGTTATTGGTCCCAGCCAACTCTACCATTGAGTAAATTCATGGTTAATTTACACTAGCTGGTGGGTGAAGTTTCATGAAACTGAAATCAAAGCAATCCAGCAGGAGTGTATGTAATGGAAGAATGCCATCTGCTGGTGAACCCTATCAAATCCATATTTAATTAGGAAAACCTGAGGACACAAGCACTGCAGATGAGGAAGATTTAAAGTTTGTGGAAACATTTTTTTTCTTTTGAGAAATCTGCTCTCATTAAGCTGATGCATACCTTTGATATACATTATTCATTTTAAATTAACTTGATTACTAATTTCACGGAATCACTTGTCAGGAAAGCCTTGAAAGGAAATGGGTGCAAAGGGCTTTTTTCCCTTTTTGCCAATTTACAAAGTTTTTGTATTCATCATTCATCAGTAGTCAGCCAGTGAGTCTGTTCTGTTTAAAAGCTCTGGCTTTTCACTTAATGCATCCCATCTGTTTCTGAAATAAATTGCAATAATCCGTGTTTAATTATAATCAATGTATTACTAAATATGCAAATTATATTAAAAGCCGTGGTTTGAAAATGCTTTCATTTGTAAATATGGTAGCTTAAAACAGGAAGCATATCTAAAAGCCATTTAGATACAGTAGCCTAACTCTAACACTGTAGCTGATTTATAAAGCAGATCACAAGTTGATCTTTCTCCCACAAGGGGATATGTAAAACTGTTGCATATCAGATTTTGTTAACATCTGATGGGCTAGTGCTAACAGTGTAAGAGACTCATATATCAGCAACCATGTCTTTTACATTTAAATTAAGGTAATCTTATTCCATTCTACATCTCTCTAATTTTTTTTCTTTTACACAACACATGAATTTGTGTGATTGGTTTATGAATCACAGTTAAAGCAATTTGAGCAAGGCTTTCAATCAATCTTAAATTTTAGTGTCTAATTTACTTGTGATTTGCATAATTAATTGTGGAAGGGATCCTTTGGGAGTCTCTGTTTTCCCCCTTTTCCTTTCCTACCTTGTGTCTCATTCACCGACTAGACAGAGTGGGAATGATAGTGGAGTTTTTTCAGGCCTGCTACATGACTTTGTTAAGAATCCAGAAATTCTCTGTTACAAAGCTCAGTCTGATCTGTCTGGACTAAGGGGTAAATTCAGAAAATTAAGTCTGGTGTCTGCAAAACAGTTCGCTAACATTGCTGTTATTGCATTGTGTACGTACTTTACCAAGCAGTTACCTTAAAGGAGAATTTTGTAACTCTTTCTTATGTACAGGTCATAAGTGTACAGGAATGTATATACAATATAATCATGTTCATGTCATTTACTAATTGTTGTACCAGTTTGGGGACATTAACTAGATAGAGTGCAGACTAATCCGTGGTAAGCTGCAACAGAGTTTCAGGAATTTTGCCAGCCTGTTGTTAAACACAGTGATTATTAAAATCACATAAACTTATATTAAAATAAGCTATACTAAAAACAAAGGTAATACGTGCTCAAACATCACTTCCCAATTATTGTGCTACATTTTATTGTTATCTATGCCCTTAACGTTATTTACATCTATTATATATGTATGGTAAAAATACTAGATAATGATGTGCTACTGGGCATTTCTTCCCAACTCCACATTTAGTAACTTCAAATTGGTAGTTTGTAACTGGCTGTAGTGGGAGTATTTACAACAGAGAAATTGGCAAATACTACAAATCAAGACCCACCCCCCCACCAATAGAACTGTTAACCATTTACCAGCATACCACTATCTTTAATTATAGTACACAGCAACTCAATGCATGTTGTGTTATTTATTCTTGACCTCTTCTAAGAGAGTAACAATAATTTTCACAGACCTTTACAAAAAGCAATATATATATATATATATATGTATATATTTGATAAACATTTGACTCCCTAGGAAACCTTAGCTCTAATTCTTGTTAAACTTTAAAAATTAAGTTTTTCCTTATAGTGTAATAGATAATTTGGAAAATACAGAAAAATATTTTTCAGTGACTTCATTATTTTGAAAGGAGGAAAGTTATCACATATTCATAATTTACTTAGTAGTTTGTGTCTTCCATATTAATTTACCAGACAGTTTATTGCTGAGTTTCAGGGGCTGCCAAGCTGTTCTGAGACTGAATGTGTTAAGAAAACTGGTTTGTGGAATAAACTCACTGCAACAGTATAAATAGTAGAGTCATGCCAAGGACCATTTTTGTTAAAAATAAATTTATTTCTCTATGTAGATGATTTATTCATACTTCAGGATGCTTAATAATCAGTATAAACAAATACCTCAGCTTGTGACACAAGGTCATTTCCTTTTTTTTTTTTTTTTGTGGTACGCGGGCCTCTCACTGTTGTGGCCTCTCCCGTTGCGGAGCACGGGCTCCGGACGCGCAGGCTCAGCGGCCATGGCTCACGGTCCTAGCCGCTCCATGGCATGCGGGATCTTCCCAGACCGGGGCACGAACCCGTGTCCCCTGCATTGGCAGGCGGACTCTCAACCACTGCGCCACCAGGGAAGCCCCATGATGCTTTCTTTATAAAAAGTTTTTTTAAGTTAAATATTAATTAAAAATGTTAAGGTCTGAAGAATAAAATTTTGATGATTACCTATATGTCTACTCCTATTTTTTTTTTTTTTTTAAGAACATTTAGGGCTTCCCTGGTGGCGCAGTGTTTGAGAGTCCGCCTGCCAATGCAGGGGACACGGGTTCGTGCCCCGGTCCGGGAAGATCCCACATGCCGCGGAGCGGCTGGGCCCGTGAGCCATGGCCGCTGGGCCTGCGTGTCCGGAGCCCGTGCTCCGCAACGGGAGAGGCCACAACAGTGAGAGGCCCACGTACCACAAAAAAAAAAAAAAAAAAAAAAGAACATTTAAAGTGCCCTGTGTGCCCATCTCTTTCCTCTCTACTTAGAGATAACCATTATACTGACTTGGATTTTTCATTTTCTTGCTTTTACTTACAGTTTCAACATACTTTTTCTTCTATATAATATATTGATTAATTCTGCCTGCTTTTTGTCTTTATATAAAGAAAATTATACTGTATATATTCTTTTGTGACTTTATTGCTTCTACTACGAGTCATTACTTTTCTCTTATAGTACTGCATTGTATGGATATACTACAATTTGTTCATTCTACTATTGGTAGATATTTGGGCTGTTTGCTATTTTTTTTATTATGAATAGTGCCACTGTACTGTGAATATTCTTATGCATGTGTTTTGGTGCATATGTGGAAGAGTTTCTTAAGTTACACGCCTAGGAGTGGAATTACATACCTCCCATTCTACTAGATAATGCCAAATTATTTTCCAAAGTGATTATACTAATTTATACCACCACCAGTACTGCATGTGTTCTAATGCCTCAAAGTAACACATAATATTGTCAGAATTTAAAATTTTTGCAAACTTGGCAGATGTAAAATGTTACCTTATTGTGAGCATCTTTCATCTTTTTATGCTTTTGGCTACTTGTGCTTCTTCTTTGTGAAATGCTTGTTCAAGTTTTCTATTTTCTGTTGGGTTTTATGCCTTTTTCTTACTGATTTGTGGTGATTCTTTATATATTCTGGGTACAACTTTTTTTGTTTACTTAGTGGGTATTACAAGTAAGTCTCCCAGTATGTGCTTCATCTATTTACTCTTTCTGTGGTATTTTTTGATAAACAGAAGTTTTTTTTCCCCTATGGTGTGCAGTGCTACTTCTGTCAAAAATGAAGTCTGTTTCTGGGCTATTTTATTCTGCTGGTTATTTTGTCTGTTTGTGTTGCCAACTCCACTGTCTTAACTGTCTTAACTTATAAGTATACCATCTTATATCCGGTAAGGCAAATCTCCTCATTTTGTTTTTCCTCCTTAAAAATGTCTTGTTTTTTTTTTTTTTTTGCGGTATGCAGGCCTTTCACTGCTGTGGCCTCTCCCGTTGCAGAGCACAGGCTCCGGACGCACAGGCTCAGCAGCCATGGCTCACGGGCCCAGCCGCTCCGCGGCATGTGGGATCTTCCTGGACCGGGGCACGAACCCATGTCCCCTGCATCGGCAGGCAGACTCTCAACCACTGCGCCACCAGGGAAGCCCTGTCTTGGTTCTTTTTATACAAATTTTAGAATCAGCCTGTTTCCACAAAGAAATCTTGTTAAAATTTTGATTGGAATAGCATTGAGTCTTTATATCTTTATGAACTTAAGTCTTCCAATCCATGAGTATAAGATATAGCTCTATGTAGTAGTTCTTTAGTATCAACAAAATTTTATAATTTCTCCATAAGAATCTTACACATTGTTTAGAGTTATACTAGGTACATTATATTTCTTTCTTTTTTTTTTTTTTTTTTTTGCGGTACGCGGGCCTCTCACTGTTGTGGCCTCTCCCGTTGCGGAGCACAAGCTCCGGACGCGCAGGCTCAGCGGCCATGGCTTACGGGCCTAGCCACTCCACGGCATGTGGGATCTTCCTGGACCGGGGCACGAACCTGCGTCCCCTGCATCAGCAGGCAGACTCTCAACCACTGCGCCACCAGGGAAGCCCCATTATATTTCTTTTTAAAATTTTTATTGAAGTATAGTTAATTTACAATGTTGTGTTAATTTCTGCTGTACAGCAAAGTGATTCAGTTATACATATAGGTACATTGTTTTTTATATTTTTTCCATTATGCTTTATTACAGGATACTGAATATAGTGCCCTGTGCTACAGTAAGACCAAGTTGTTTATCCATTCTATATATAATAGTTAGCATCTGCTAATCCCAAACTCCCAATCCATCCCTCTCCTACCAGGCCTCCCCCTTGGCAACCACAAGTCTGTTCTCTATGTTTGTGAGTCTGTCTCCGTTTTGTAGATAAGGTCATTTGTGTCATATTTTAGATTCCACGTATAAGTGATATCATATGGTATCTGTCTTTTTCTTTCTGACTTACTTAACTTAGTATGATTATCTCTACGTTCATCCGTGTTGCTGCAATGGCATTATTTCATTCTTTTTTATGTCTGAGTAGTATTCTGTTGTGTATATGTACCACATTTTCTTTATCCATTCATCTGTTGATGGACATTTAGGTTGTTTCCATGTTTTGGCTATTGTGAGTAGTGCTTCTACGAACGTAGTGGTGCATGTATCTTTTTGAATTACAGTTTTGTCTGGATATATGCCCAGGAGTGGGATTGCTGGATCATATGGCAACTCTATTTTTAGTTTTTTGAGGAACCTCATACTGTTTTCCATAGTGGCTGCACCAGCCTACATTCCCACCAACAGTGTAGGAGGGTTCCCTTTTCTCCACACCCTCTCCAGGGTTTGTTATTTGTAGACTTTTAAATGATGGCCATTCTGACTGGTGTGAGGGTGATACCTTATCGTAGTTTTGATTTGCATTGCTCTAATAATTAGCGATGTTGAGCATCTTTTTGTGTGCCTGTTGGCCACCTGTATGTCTTCTTTGGAGAAATGTCTGTTTAGGTCTTCTCCCAGTTTTTGATTAGGTTGATTGTTTTGTTGTTGAGTTGTATGAGCTGTTTGTATATTTTGGAGATTAATCCCTTGTCGGTTGCATCATTTGCAAATAATTTATCCCAGTCTGTAGGTTGTCTTTTCATTTTGTTTATGGTTTCCTTTGCTGTACAAAAGCTTGTAAGTTTCATTAGGTCCCATTTGTTTATTTTTGCTTTTATTTCTATTGCCTTGGGAGACTGACCTAAGAAAACACTGGTACGATTTATGTCAGAGAATGTTTTGCCTATGCTCTCTTCTAGGAGTTTATGGTGTCATGTCTTCTGTTTAAGTCTTTAAGCCATTTTGAGTTTATTTTTGTGTATGAAGTGAGGGTGTGTTCTAACTTCATTGATTTACATGCAGCTGTCCAACTTTCCCAACACCACTTGCTGAAGAGGTTGTCTTTTCTCCATTGTATATTCTTGCCTCTGACGGAGAGGCAAGAATTGTCAAAGATTAATTGACCGTAGGTGTGTGGGTTTATTTCTGGGTTCTCTGTTCTGTTCCACTGATCCATATGTTTGTTTTTAGGCACATTATATTTCTTGATGCTATTGTATTTAATTGTCAATTCATATACAGTTGTAAGAAATAATACAGAAAGGTCTTGTGAATACTTTGTCCATTTTCCCCCAATGGTAACCTTTTGCAAAACTATGATATAATATTACAACCAAGAGATTCATGTAAGCCACTGATTTTATTCAAATTTCCCCAGTTTTAATTGTATTTGTGTGTGTGTGTGTGTGTGTGTGTGTGTAAATTCGGTGTATCCATTACCACTGTTGAAGATACTCAATATTTCCAACACCACAAGGATCCTTCCTCTTGCCTTTTATAACTGCACCACCTTTCTCCCTGCCCTTGCCACTTTCTACCATCTGGTAATCACTAATCTGTCCTCCATTTCTAAAATTTTGTCAGTTCAAAAATGTTATGTAAATAGAATCATACATTATGTAATCTTTTGGGGATTGGCTGTTTTTAAATTCAGCATAATTCCCTGGAGACTCATCCAAGCTGTGTGTATCAATAGTCTGTTAATTTTGATTGCTTAGTAGTATTCATGCTATGTATATATCACAGTTTCTTTAATCATTCACCCACTGACTCCAGTTTTTTAGCAATTACAAGTAAAACTGCTTATAAACATTCACATTCAGGTCCTTGCATGAAAATAATGTTCATTTCTCTGGCATAAATGCCCAAGAGTACAGTTAGTGGCTTTATGATTGTTGCATGTTTAGTTTAAAAAAAAAATCGTCCAACTGTTTTTTAAAGTGGTTGTACCATTTCACGTTCTCAGCAGTAATGTATGCATGAACTACTTTCTCTGCATCCTTGCCAGCATTTGGTGTTATTATTTCTTATTTTAGTTATTATGATTTGTGTGTAGTAGTATCTCATTTTGGTTTTAATATAAATTTCTCTAATGGTTAATGATCATGAACACCTTTTCATGTGCTTATTTTTCATCTGTATGCCCTCTTCAGTTAAATGTCTGTTCATCTTTTGCTCATTTTCTAATTGTATTGTTTCATTTTTACTGTTGAATTTTAAGAGTGCTTTATATAGTCTAGATATGAGTTCTTCGTTAGATATGTGGTTTGCAAATATTTTCTCCTGGTCTGTAGTTTGTCTTTTCATCTTCTTCACATGGGCTTTCACAGAGCAAAAGTTTTTAATTTCAGTGAGGCCCAATTTATCAGTTTTTTTTTAATGGATCATGTATTTGGTGTCAAGTCTGAGAACTATTGGCTTAGCCCCAGATCCTGATAATTTTCTATGTGTTCTTCTAAAAGGTTTACGTTTTATGTTTGTCTGTGATCCAGTTTGAGCCAATTTTTGTGTAAGGTGTGGAACTTAGGTTGAGGTTCTCTCTCTCTCTTTTTTTAGCTTGTGGATGTGCAATTGTTCTGGCATAATTTATTGAAAAGGCTATCCTTCCTTTATTGAATTGGTTTTGTGCCTTTGTCGAAAGTCAGTATAGCATGTTTTGTGTGGGTCTGTTTCTGAGTCTTTTATTCTGCTCCACTGATTTATGTGTCTGTCCCTCGGCCCATATCACACTGTCTTGACTACTCTGCTATATAGTAAACCTTAATATAGACAGAGTACTTTCTCCCACTTCTTTGTTCTCATTCTTTTTTTGTCAAGATTGTTTTGGTTCTTTTAAGGCCTATGCCTTTCCATGTAGATTTTATTTTAGAATAATCTTGCCTATGTAAAAATCTTACTAGTTTTTTGGTATGAATTGCATTAAACTATAGTCCAATTTGGTGAGATTTGACATGCTTACTATATTGAGTCTTCCAATTCATGAACATGCTATTTCTCTCAATTTAAGTTTTCTTTGACTTTTTAAAATGGGTATTTTGTAATTTTTAGCATTTTTAGCATATAGATCCTGTATATGTTAAGTGTATATGTAAGTATTTAATTTTCCTTGGAGTGATTATAAATTGTATTGTGTTTTTTTGTTTTTGTTTTTTTGCTGCATTGGGTCTTTGTTGCTGCCTGTGGGCTTCTCTAGTTGCAGCTAGCGGGGACTACTCTTCGTGGCAGTGCACGGGCTTCTCATTGCAGTGGCTTCTCTTGTTGCAGAGCACAGGCTCTAGGCGCACAGGCTTCAGTAGTTTTGGCACATGGGCTCAGTACTTTTGGCTCGCGGGCTCTAGAGCGCAGGCTTAGTAGTTGTGGTGTACGGGCTTAGTTGCTCTGCAGCATGTGGGATCTTCCTGGACCAGGGATCGAACCCATGTCCCCTGCATTGGCAGGTGGATTCTTAACCACTGCGCCACCAGGGAAGTCCCTGTATTGTGTTTTTAATTTCAGTATTGGCATGTTCATTGTCAGTATAATTGATCCTGTATGTCCTTTCATATTTATTTAAATTACTGATACAGTTTTATTTTTAATAATTTTATTTAGTGATTTTTATTCGTCCTACCTTTTGTATATTTCTTTCTTTTTCTCCTCTGAATCAATTGCATATTTTTTTCTCATTCAATTTCTACCCTATTAGGAAATTTTATACTCTATTATTTTTATCTTGGTAGTCACTCTAGAATTAGCTTTTGAATTCTAACTTATAAAAATCTAACATTAATTACTATCTTTACCCCTTTTCTTAAACATACAGAGTCCTTAGAATATTTTAACTGTTATCACAGCACTCCTGACTTGCATGCTTTGATTTATATGCTGTTGTTGTCATGTATTATAATTTTATCTTTTTTGTTTAGTTCCACAAAACATTAATATTGCTATTTTATAAGTATCGGTGTTTGCTTAAATTTAATCATGTATCTACCATTTTCCTTGCATGTAAGACCTTCCATTTGAGATTACTTTCCCCTGTCTGAAGAATATACTTTTGAATATAACTTATCCTTCTGTCATTCTCATTTCACGCATGTAAGACTTTCTCACTCTGTATTACATATCTCTTAACCTTTCTTTTATATTTTCTGTTTCCTTGTCTAGATATGTAGATACATGATTCTGCAGCATTCTGGACAAATTATTGAAATATATCTTCTAGCTCACTAACTCTCTCTTTAGTTCTTAATCTAATATAGAACTTACTCATTGAGTTTTAAATTTCAATTATTATATATTTGTTTATTTTTCAAGTTTAGTTATAATTTATTTTCTCTTGTTTTTTACTCATTTTAATTCTCTTATTTTACTAAAGATACTAAAATATTTATATTCTGTGATTGACATTCTGATATCTGAAGTTTTCATACATTTGATTCTGTTGTCAGTTATATCTGCTGTTTCTTACAGTGCCTTGTTTTCTTGTGTGTTTTGTGAATTTTGGTGACTGGGAGTTGACATTTCGTAGAATAGTGGGAATTCTTTAAGACCTACCTTGAAGGTGGGTTGCTTCAAAGAGGATTTATATTTGCTTCTGTTGTATGTCTGGGACCACTTTAAATTCTTGGCTTGAAGCTTTTCAGACCACTTAGGTAGTATGAATTCAGGATGCAGACCATGAGAAAGTTGTTGTGGATATTAATACTCGGGATTTTTTTTCCACTTTCATTTATTTTGCTCTAAGGTCAGGAGATTTTCCCTGCATTTCTCTTTGGAGGCATATGGAGGAAGGGGATTGGGATCATTTTTAGTATAACTACACAGGAGGTGTAGTGCTTTGTGGTCTCATCTTTATTGGAGGAATCATTTATTATGCTTTATACCTTGCACACGCCCTGATCTTTCTCTTCTCTCTCTCAACTCCTAGCAGGCTGTGAAAATCTCAGCTCAAGGTCATTTAATTGGGCATATACAGTCATCCTTTGATGTCCTCAGGGGATTGGTTTTAGGACCCCCTTGAGGATACCAAAATCTGAAAGTTCTCAAGTCCCTTGTATCAAACAGTGTAGTATTTACATAGAACCTACTCACATTCTCCTGTATACTTTAAATCATCTCCAGATTACTTGTAATACCTAACACAATGTATATGCTATATGAATAGCTGTAAATACAATGTATATGCTATGTAAATAGTTGCCAGTGTTTGGCAAATTCAAGTTTTGCTTTTTGGAACTTTCTGGGATTTTTTTTTTCCCTGAATATTTTTGATCAGAGTTTGCTTGAGTCTGCGGATGTGGAACCTGAAGATATGGAGGGCTGACTGTACTGTCAAGAGAAGAGTAGATTTCAGTGCTACATTTACTCTCTTGATTCCCATGTTTACTTAGTTTTTGACTTCTGAATATTCTTTAATATCTTGCCAGGTCATTGATTCCTTTAAAAAGGAGGTTTTAATACGTTATCAGAATTTTAATGTTTACATTAGGAGGTCAGACAGGTATCTAGCCCACCATACTTCTAGAAATGAAAGTTCATTTTTCTTTTGAAGGTAATTAAAGTGAAGGTTATAGTCATCCTTAATAGTGTTCACAATGACTTAAAATCATTTCTGTACCTAACATAGTTTATTTAGTTACATGCCCTGTCTTAGTTTTGACCCAAAGTATCTATGTGTTATATTGATACTGAGTGTGAGGGAGATACCCTCTATAGATGAAGTCAGAAAAGTAAATGTTAAGCCAAATGAGAACATTTGACTGTTATAGCTTCTCTCCCATTTTTGCACATTTTTTTTTCTTGGCTGCATTGTGTGGCATGAGAGATCTTAGTTCCCCGACAAGGGATCAAACCCATGCCCCCTGCAGTGGAAGCACGGAGTCTTAACCACTGGACCACTAGGGAAGTCCCTCACAATTTTTCATCATAAAGTATGAGATGTTTTTTGCAAACAGTGCTATGAAGTTGTTATTTTCATTGTATTATCAGGGTACTGTAAGACTTGAAGCTCGTAATGACTGAGTAGTAATAGCTGAATTATATTCCATTGAATTGATATATTACTTATTTTAGTTGTTAGTATTAAGGTTGGTTCCAATGTATTTTTGTTGTTGTTGTTGTTATAAATACTGTGATCATGAACTTCGTTGATATGAGTTTTTTGCTCCCTCCCCCTTTATTTTTCTTGTAAGAACATTCTTAAAAGTAGGATTTCTGGGTAATCGAGTATACAAATCTTTAATTATTAAGACATACAAGGCTTCCCTGGTGGCGCAGTGGTTGAGAATCTGCCTGCCAATGCAGGGGACACGGGTTCGAGCCCTGGTCTGGGAAGATCCCACATGCCGCAGAGCAACTGGGCCCGTGAGCCACAACTACTGAACCTGCGTGTCTGGAGCCTGTGCTCCTCAACAAGAGAGGCCGCGATAGTGAGAGGCCCGCGCACTGCGATGAAGAGTGGTCCCCGCTTGCCACAAGTAGAGGAAGCCCTTGCACAGAAACTAAGACCCAACACAGCAAAAATAACATAAATAAAAATTATATTTAAAAAAAAGACATACAGATGGCCAACAGTCACATGAAAAGATGTTCAACATTGCTAATTATTAGAAGAATTCAATTAAAACCACAGTGAGGAATCACCTCACACCAGTCAGAATGACCATCATCAAAAAGTCTACAATTAGGGACTTCCCTGGTGGTGCAGTGGTTAAGAATCTGCCTGCCAGTGCAGGGGACACAGGTTCAATCCCTGGTCCGGGAAGATCCCACATGCCACGGAGCAACTAAGCCCGTGTGCCACAACTCTGAACCTGCGCTCTAGAGCCTGTGAGCCACAGCTACTGAGCCCGTGTGCCACAACTACTGGAGGCCGCACACCTAGAGCCCGTGCTCCACAGCAAGAGAAGCCACTGCAATGAGAAGCCCACGCACCACCACGAAGTGTAGCCCCTGCTCGCCGCAACTAGAGAAAGCCTGTGCACAGCAACAAAGACCCAACACAGCCAAAATTAAAAATAAATAAGTTTATTTAAAAAAATCTACAAATAATAAATGCTGGAGGGCTTCCCTGGTGGCGCAGTGGTTAAGAGTCTGCCTGCCGATGCAGGGTATACGGGTTCGAGCCCTGGTCCGGGAGGATCCCACATGCCGCGGAGCAACTAGGCCCATGTGCCACTACTGAGCCTGCACTCTAGAGCCCGTGAGTCACAACTACTGAGCCCACGTGCCACAACTACTGAGGCCTGTGTGCCTGGAGCCCGTGCTCTGCAACAAGAGAGGCCGCTGCAGTGGGAGGCCCGCGCACCGCAACGAGGAGTGGCCCCTGCTTGCCACAACTAGAGAAAGCCCGCACACAGCAGCGAAGACCCAACACAGCCAAAAATAAATAAATAAAATAAATAAATTTATTAAAAAAAAAAATGCTGGAGAGGATGTGGGGAAAAGGGGACCCTCGTACACAGTTGGTGGGAATGTAAATTGGTACAGCCACTATGAAGAGCAGTATGGAGTTTCCTTAAAAAACTAAAAATAGAGTTACCATATATCCTACAGTCCCACACCTGGGTATATATCAGGGAAAAACTCTAACTTGAAAAGACATATGCACCCCAGTGTTCACAGCAGCACTATTTACAGCAGCCAAGACATGGAAGCAATCTAAATGTCCATCAACAGATGAATGGATAAAGAAGGTGTGGTACATATTATACAATGGAATATTACTCAGACATAAAAAGGAATGAAATAATGAAATAATGCCATATGCAGCAACATGAATGGACCTAGTGATTATCATACTAACTGAAGTAAGTCAGACACAGAAAGACAAATATCATACAATATCACTCATATGTGGCATCTAAAAAATGTTACAAATGAACTTATTTACAAAACAGAAATAGACTCACAGATATAAAAAACAAACTTATGGTTACCAAAGGGGAAAGTGGGAGAGGGATAAATTAGGAATTTGGTATTAACAGATGTACACTACTATATATAAAATAGATAACCAACATGGACCTACTGTATAGCACAGGGAACTATATATTCAATATTTTGTAGTAACTTATAATGGAAAAGAATCTGAAAAGAATACATATCTATAGCATATATCTGTGTGTATCTGAATCACTTTTCTGTATACCTGAAACACTGTCAACTCTACTTCAATAAAAAAATAAAAATTAAAGAAAAGTCTCATCTAGGTATGTTAACTTGAGATATTGTATTCCTCAAGTTTAGTGTAATAACCCTTAGAGAATCACCAGAAACTTCATAAAGGTTGTGGTTGTAGTGGTAACCTCAGGATCTTTACTAGTAGAGGTCTTGAAACAATTTTTTTTTTCTAGGACTTTGACTCCTCTTACACCTGACAATTTGTAACAAGATTTTTTCCTTTTAGTTGTCAAACTATCTCCTTCATTAGCTGAAGCCCATAGGCCTTAAATGTGAGACAGGTTTATACAACTTGATTATAATGCAGCAGTTTGAATGTAGACTTGAAACTGTTTGAAATGTCACAGGGTCATTAGCTCTTAGCAGTGTATTTAACAGGCATTATTGGCTTATTTGGGCCCGGACAGCATGGCCTCTAAATGTCTAGCCACTCTTGAAAAGTTGTAATAGTTGAGATTTAAAAATTGAGTTTCTTTGACCATTTCCCCGAGGCAGCTTGAGGCAACAAGACCAGTTCGGGATCTTGGTGCTGCTGCTGCTGTACCTGCTGAGAGAGAAGTCAACAGAATTAGCAAAGCAAGACTCATTTCATGGGGTCCTGCCAGCTGCTACAGGGACATCCGCCCCTGCCCCCGCTTTCTTTTACGTATATGGAGAATTCTGTCGGGAGTGATGAGATACCTTAACTATTTCCCTGTCAGCTGGGTATCTTCCTATTTTCCTCCTCACTGGATTAAGGGAGGCTAGGAGATAGTCTTAAAGATTGCTTATGTTTTACCTGTGTTTTATCTTGTGAATCTAGGTGTACTCTGTGTAAAGGCCTAGTTATGTAGAGGAAAAGAACCTTGTTTTCTCTCTGGGAGGAGAAAATTAATCTTAATCAGAATATCATAAATATTCTTTTCGACAGGTTCGACCATTTTTAAGTCTTATTGGATCTAAATTGGGTTTCTGAGGACATTCTGAATATTATCATTGTTACCATTTGTGCCATTATTATTATATTATTATATTGGTGTATTTTAGAAATGCTCCTGTTTCTAGGGGTCTGCAAGTATAAACTTCTTCCTTCATGATGATCATTTCTCTGTCTTCATGTCTTACCATACCTGGTTAAAACAAATCCCTGGTACGTTTTTAGAATACGGTGATTAACAATGGTTTCTCCCAAGGAACCTACATTCTAGAGGGGGAGGACAGGAAAAAAAAAAAGATGTAGGTAAGGCTAGTTGGTATTCAGCAAAATGTCTGTACTGATTATAGCCAACATTCGCTTTGATTGGTCAGTGTCCATACAAGATGTTCAAGATTTTCAATAGCATCTCTATTAGGTAAACCCTAATCCCATTTTTCTTATCAATTAAGTTTCTGTAGAGAGTCTGAGATGAGGCAGGAACTAAAACCATAGTCTTGGAACTTAAAGTCCAATGTTCTTTCTCTTTTAAAGTATAATTCTGAACTATGTAACTCTTAAGCTTTTTTGACTTTGTTTATAATTCCCTTTTTCTTCCCTTCTCTGACTTCAGAACTGTTATTTTTAGTTCAACTACTACACTTTCCATGGAGACTTCTCTGGTGTCCCCAGGTAAATTTCAGTACTTTTTTTTTGCACTTGCTTATGCATCTTTTAAAGTCCTTTTTTCATTTTGCTTCATTTACATCTATGTCTCTTTTATTACTCTCTGAGCTCTTTGAGGTCAAGAAAGATATTTATATTATTATCCTCAGTACCTAGTACAGCACTGTGCACATATCATAGGATCTCAATAAATGCTGAAATGAAATGACTGATTAATCATCAGGCGACTTGTGGAAGGGCTTGCTCTTTCAAACCCGAGTCCTATATATAATTTTCCTCATGCTAGCATAAACTTATATGTGTACATAGTGACTCAGGTAACCACTGTGGGAACTACCTGACTGGTGGGATGTGGCAGAAAATAAAGTCTTTGTTATTAGCCCTCTGGACTAGTCATCCTTGCCTCTGAGCTGTGCCTACATGGAGGTGTTTTACACATTACAGACATAACTGACATCAAAGCAAACGTAATGCAATAGCTTTCCAAGAGAAAAAGCTTTGTTGTTACCTTAGGGTCTGACATTACTTTTGACATTTTAAATATCAGTGTTTATGAGAAACATCAATAATAATAACCACACTTTGCATGGGTATAGCACCTTTCTCCCCAGGCTCTGAGTGTTTCATAAGCATGAAGCATTCTGTGCAGAAGGGGAAGCTGGAGTGGGAGAATCTGGCCCCAGACATTTAAGAGCTAAAATTCGTCTCTACAGTGAGCAGGGAACATAAGGGGAACAATTTAGGATAGGAAATGAAGAGACAAAAACAACAAACTCAGAATCAGTGGATCCATGAATAGCTCTGGTATTTGCCCTAAATAGTAAAAGTACTAGATAAAGTTTAATTATAACTACCAGCTTCACAAACTCATCTAATATAATTTCAGAACTAAATGTTTTGTCTTAATTTGTACATATTTTATAAATACAGTGAAAACATTCCTTTTTGTCTGGGGAGTAAAGACACTGAAAACACCACTGCCGCCACAGTGTGTCATTTATTGTTTTTAGACTTTGGTCCTGAGGGTAGGACCTGTGCCTTACATACTTCTCCATTTCCTTACCTTATGCATTTAATGCATAAAGTTATTGAAAAAGGGAACCATATTACTGTAAGTTCTAAATAAGTATTTGAATCCACATCTTCTACCTGAACAACATATTTATAAATCTTGGATTGCTTGATGAACTAGATGTAAACAGAAAGACACTTCTCCAGCCAGAAATACAAACGTGATTATATCTTTTCTATTTCTTTAATTACTTGATTCCTCTTCTATATCCTTTGGCTATATTAGGCAGAAGTCCAGAATTTCCCTCTTAGGACACCATTGGGCCATAAAATTATTGGGGCTTACTCAGGTCCAGAGTTGTTGGAGCTGCTTCCAAAAATGAGATGGTGAGCAGTGGGACATTTTGATCAGTTCACTGTGGGTCTCTGATTTAGGGTTCCCTTGCCTCTGTTTCCAGAGGTAGATTTTTTTCCCCAAAAATATTTAGGAATTTTCAAGTTATCTTTTAAAATACTGACATTTAGCTTAGTTGCACTGTGGTCAGAGAACATCTCTGTATGATATCAGTCATAGTCTGTATGATTTCAGTTCTTTGAAATTTGTTGAGATTTGCTTTGTTGCACATTTTCAGACATTTTTGAAAATGTTATTTATGCATTTGAAAATATGGCCAAGAAAGGAGCCATATCAGGGATACAGATATAAGCAAACTCAATTTTCACTTTTTCATTGACAGGGAAGGAAAATCTAGGTTTATTGAATTATGATTGCAGTTACATGAATCACACAGTGCCGTGTATATGTGTGTGTGTGTGTGTGTGTGTGTGTGTATATATATATATATATATATATCTGAATCTGAAATGTGATTTTATCTGTGATATAGAAGGGACCTTTTTAATGGGGTTTTACTGTAATTTTATTAGACTAGAGAAAATAATGAGAGCCATAGCTTATGTATGTTGGGGTGAAAAAGCAGGAAGGATATCTGAAATAATTATTCAAGTTTTAAAAATATATTGAGGGACTTCCGTAGTGGCACAGTGGTTAAGAATCCGGCTGCCAATGCAGGGGACACGGGTTCGAGCCCTGGCCCAGGATGATCCCACATGCCATGGAGCAACTAAGCCTGTGAGCCACAAATACTGAGCCTGCGTGCCACAACTACTGAAGCCCGCATGCCTAGAGCCTGTGCTCCTCAACAAGAGAAGCCACCGTAATGAGAAACCCGTGCACCACAATGAAGAGTAGCCCCCACTCGCCACAACTAGAGAAAACCCGCGTGCAGCAACAAAGACCCAACGCAGCCCAAAAAAAAAAAAAAAAAAAAAAAATATATATATATATATACGGGGAGAGACTGGGATAAGGGTTGGGGAGGTGTGCCTGAAGTTAATGACTTATGTGTAAGACCCTTGTAAGTACAAGTTCAGAATAGAAGTTTGTAAAAAGCAAGAAAAATAGGATTGTTGAATACTGTTTTGTCGTGAAGTAGAAATAAATATTTAAAATAAATATTTTAAATGGAATAACTAAAAAGACATTTTTGAGATAAATAAGGAAATTTAAATATTGATTGGCTATTAGATGTTATTAAGGAATCATTGTTAATTTTTTAGGTATGACCATATTGTAGTGATGTAAGAAATTGTCCTTGTTTTTCAGATATAAACATAGAAGTATTGGGGGTTGAAATGACATAGACATGTCAGGAATTTACTTTAGAATTTTTGGTAACAAAGAAAGAAAAAAAGGAGAGGTAAAGCACATGTGCCAAAATGTTAAAAGCTATTGAATTTGGTCAATAGGTTACATGACAGTGAAATTTAAAAATTGTAATAAAATTTTTTAAAGAAAAAATATATTCCTGGAAAAGCACTGTATCACCTTAAAGTTAAAAATTTAAGTGTTTTTGTGATGGATAAAATTTTTATATATAAGATTTAAAAAATGACTAGAGGCTAGAAAATGAACCAGAGAATGCTAAAGACGGAGCGAGCACTGGCTTCAGACCACCTCTAATGAGCTCCACCCCATTTGGCAGGATCATTTACCAATCTGGGCCTCAGGGTTTTTTTGTTTTTAAGATGAGGCATTGGCCTAAATGAGCTCAAAGTCTTTTTCAGTTCATTTCATCTGTGGTTCTTAATGTACTACATTTCTGCCTCTTCTCAAAAATTTGATGTTTCCTTTTTTTGGGTAACTCTCCTAGGAAGAGTTGGTCTCTCTGTGCTCACTGTGTACAGTTATTTTTATAGCTCTTACTCTGTTGTACTGCATGTCCCTTCCCCCAAGACTGCAAGATCCTCAAGGTAGGGATTTTCTGTTTCGTTTTTGTATCTTGAGTATCTAGGACACAGTCTGGCGTGGAAAGGGGCATAATACATATTTGTTGAATGAATGAATGGATGAATGAAGGAATAGGTGAATGAAGGAAAGCAAACTGAAATAATTTTGTGGCATTTAATTTCATGGGACATAATGAAAAGAATATGAATCCTTCTTTACTATTAAGTTTAGAAAGTTTTGGCTCTTCAGTGGAGTACATTTACATATGCCCACTCATTCTCTGTGTTGCCTCCTTACTCCACCCTCCTCAACAATCTTCAGTAGTATGTTGTCTCTTGAAAGATTCATTTGATCAGAAAACATTGTGTCCTCCCCTCATTACCTAAACTCCTATAGCTATAGTTCTAAAACTGAGGCTGAGAGGCCAGTAAGTTGGGAAGCCATTGGATTTGTGGTGCATCTTCCTTGAGGGTTGATTTTACTCAAGTATTAAGAGAAATGTAATGTAAGTGGTAAATAATTTAGAGCACTATTTTATATTAAAAAACATGAATGTATTGTGGGGTAGAATGTTCAATTAACACAAAATTCTAAGATACATCTTGAGCTTGTGGAGAGCCTTTTGGGCTATTAATGTCCTTCCTACCCCAATTCCTGGCTAAGTGTTTTATTCTTTTTATGGTACTTTGGTAGAAAATGCCTCAGTTGCACTAACCTAAAAAACCCTATATAAAAACCCTAGAGTAATAATAAGAGAAAACAAGTTATTTATTCTATTTTTAAATGGCCATATTTTCTTTAGAAATAACCTGATTGTTTTGTCCTTGTGTATGAGTACAGGTACCCTGCTGTTTTTTTTTTTTTTTAATATTTTCTTTTTTTTTTTTTGACAGTTTTGCTTTATTTATTTATTTATTTATGGCTGTGTTGGGTCTTCGTTTCTGTGCGAGGGCTTTCTCTAGTTGTGGCAAGCGGGGGCCACTCTTCATCGCGGTGCGCGGGCCTCTCACTGTTGCGGCCTGTCTTGTTGCGGAGCACAGGCTCCAGACGCGCAGGCTCAGTAGGCGTGGCTCACGGGCCCAGTTGCTCCGCGGCATGTGGGATCTTCCCGGACCAGGGCTCAAACCCGTGTCCCCTGCATTGGCAGGCGGACTCTCAACCACTGCGCCACCAGGGAAGCCCTACCCTGCTGTTTTAAACTATGAGATATAACTTATAAAAAGTGTAAGAAAACAAGTTTATTAAAATCTTAGCATATTTTTTTTGAAATAGCAAATGAGTTGAAACAATTGTCAATTCCTCAGATAATTAGATGCCCCATTGCTCTTTAATAAAAGGATTGCATATTCAAATTCTTAGTTCATTCAGGTCTTTTTTTTTCCTCCTATTTTCTTAGGTTTCAAATGAATGGGCATTTAGTGAGTTAGTGGAGTCAATATTTAATGTTCGTAATTCTTACTGAACTGTAATTTGATCTTTATTCTCCCTCCCTCCCTTCCTTCATTTTTTTGGCTGCATTGGGTGTTAGTTGAGGCACACGGGATCTCTTTGTTGAGGCACGTGGGATCTTTTCTTGTGGCATGTGGGTTTTCTCTCTCTAGTTGTGGCACATGGGCTCCAGGGTGTGTGGGCTCTGTAGTGGTGCGCAGGTTCCAGAGCACGTGGGCTCTGTAGTTTGTGGCACGCAGGCTCTCTTGTTGAGGTGTGCGAGCTCAGTAGTTGTGTGCGCGGGCTTAGTTGCCCCGTGGCACTTGGGATCTTAGTTCCCCGACCAGGGATCGAACTCGCATCCCCTGCATTGGAAGGCGGATTCTTTTTAAAAAATATTTATTTATTTATTTATCTATCTATCTATCTATCTATCTATGCGTTCGGTCTTCGTTGCTGCGTGTGGGCTTTCTCTAGTTGCGGTAAGCAGGGGCTACTCTTCATTGCAGTGCACAGGCTTCTCACTGTGGTGGCTTCTCGTTGTGGAGCACGAGCTCTAGGCACGCAGACTCAGTAGTTGTGGCTTGCAGGCTCTAGAGTGCGGGCTCAGTAGTTGTAGCGCATGGGCTTAGTTGCTCCACGGCATGTGGGATCTTCCCGGACCAGGGATCGAACCCGTGTCCCCTGCATTGACAGGCAGATTCTTAACCACTGTGCCACCAGGGAAGTCCCAAAGGTGGATTCTTTACCACTGGACCACCAGGGAAATCCTTTGATCTTTATTCTTTATATTCAGTTTTTTTTTTTCCGGTATATATGTAGGTATATTCAAATCTGTTTCTTAGCATTTGCAAGACGGTTGAACTAAGAAAGAGCCTGGTACTCCACAGGGCTTACAGTGACACTAAATTTAAATATTTGTAATTCAACACAGTTTAAAAAAAAGTTATTAAGCACTGAATAATGCTAGGCACTATAATAAGCATGGCACTGGTATAGCTTTCTGAATATGGTAGGTAATCAATGAAAGCTTACTAACTAGGAATAGTAATAATAATGAAGAAGGTACTTAAACCTGCCTTTACTCCATCTGCAAAATATAGTTGTTTCTCTTCATAAAAGTTATAAAGGAGAGTAATAAATTAGATACTTTCCAAGCACTTGATAAATATAAAGTTTGTGCTTTAAAGAGAGAAATGTTATTTAGATTATTCTAAAAAGTAGAAAATATTCCATTTTATTTTTCAGATGCATGAGTTGTTTACCATTATTTACTTCTCTGATTTTCCTTTTCTTAGCTGACTACTACAGTTGTTTATATTTTTTCTCACATCAGTGCCCTGATCTGTTACCTTCATTTCCTCACCATGCATCACACATTCCCTTATAGTCTTTACTGAAACCACACTTTCAAAATCTCTAGTGGCTTCCTTCTAGTCGAAACGATTACCCTTTGCTCAGATGCCTCGTAATCCATAATCTTTTTACAGCGTTTAATTTTTCTGGTCAACCCCTTTGGGAAACTCTGTTTTACTTTGACTTTTATGGTGCTGTGTTCCTTGGCCTTCTGTCTCTTGGATGGTTCTTTCTGTTTCTTTTAAAGACTGATTTCTTTCCCTCTGGCATTCTCTAGGACTTTTCTTGTTCTCTGGAATTAGCTGCTGTCTCAAAGGTCCAGTTTTTAGTTCTGTTTTCCTCAACTCTGTAGCTCTTATTCCAACATCCATCCACTAGAACTACAGTCTATCTGTACATCTGCTGGAGGGCATCTTCACACATTGCCTCAAATGCCAAAAGATGTGTAATTGAATGCATCTCAGGCCTACTTCTCCTCCTGACTTCTCACCTTTAATGTTTTAGTCACCTGTAGGTCATGAAGTTCTGTTGACTCTTCTGCAAAAATAACTCTTGTAAGTATCTCAAACTTAGTAAGAACCAGATGACTCATCCACAGTTACTGAGCTAGAAGGTGGGGCCAGGAATCAAGCTGAAGTCTTAAAATCTGAAGGACCAGAGGCCTATTGCTTATAAGGCCCACGGTGCCTAATCTGAAATCTTTGGTACCAGATGAATTTCAGAATTTAGAATTTTTTAGAGTTTATCAAATAGTAATGTACATATGCTATTTATAATACTCTTTGGGGGCAGCACAGCAGACCTGGTCAAATACATTAGAGTTTCTGCAGTGAAATGTGTGAATATTCACATGGAATGCGCTAAAACAAGACTAAAAAAGCCTCACATCAACTTAGGTTAGGTTTTGCCACCAAATATGGTCAAATGAAGTTTTGCCACCAAATGAGTTATACATATTTTTCATTTTTGAGAGCTTTTTGGATTTTGGAATTATGGATAAGGGATTGTGGACCTGGAAGATTAATGACTTGGAATTAATGTTTGCTTTTTTTTTTTTTTTTTTTTGTGGTACGCGGGCCTCTCACTGTTGTGGCCTCACCCGTTGCGGAGCACAGGCTCCGGACGTGCAGGCTCAGCGGCCATGGCTCACGGGCCCAGCTGCTCCGCGGCATGTGGGGTCTTCCCGGACCGGGGCATGAACCCGTGTCCCCTGCATCGGCAGGTGGACTCTCAACCACTGTGCCACCAGGGAAGCCCATGTTTGCATTTTTGATACATCATTTTCATTGGGCAAATGGGCAGTTTCTCCCATAATTGTCTGGGGAACAGTTATTTTGTACCCTAAAGGGAACTTTAGGAGACAGAGGGGAGTCTAGGGGCAATACCAGTTTGTTTGGGCTAGACTCATAAGGTAGCTAGAGTCTCCTGGCATGTAAAACTCCCACAGGTTAGGGACTGAGGACTAGAAACTTAGTTGGTTTAATGAGTTCCAGCCAGTAAGATGTCCTGGAGTCATGGGAACTTATAAGAATGAAGGATGTATGTTTTCAGGTAGTCATCAGGACTCAAATGGAGAGTTGCCCAGGCCATGTGTTCTTTTTAAGCTCTCCTCTCCCCTCTTCACCTCTGTCCACCTCACCTCACTTCGCTTTATCATGTTTGCATACTAGAGATCTTTAATGTGCCTTTGTAGTGAGGAAGTAAGAAAAGACATCAAGTGATGAAATTGAATAGGTAATGGATTACAGCCTCAGTTCTAGGTTTGCTCATAATTTAGTCTCCTCTTCAGTGAAAAAGGAGATTCAGTGAATTATTGCAAAGGTCTCTTTCTTTTTTTTTTTTTAAGGTAGAGTTTATTAATTTATTTATTTATTTTTGCTGTGTTGGCTCTTCGTTTCTGTGCAAGGGCTTTCTCTAGTTGCGGCGAACGGGGGCCACTCTTCATCGCCGTGCTCAGGCCGCTCACTATCGCAGCCTCTCTTGTTGCAGAGCACAGACTCCAAACGCGCAGGCTCAGTAGTTGTGGCTCATGGGCCCAGTTGCTCCGCGGCATGTGGGATCCTCCCAGACCAGGGCTCGAACCCGTGTCCCCTGCATTGGCAGGCAGATTCTCAACCACTGCGCCACCAGGGAAGCCCGCAAAGGTCTCTTTCACTTCTCAAATGCTGTGACTATGTCTTGTCATTCCATCCATAAATTTTTCCTTATAGTCAGCCCATATGCCTTACCAGAATCCTTACCTCAAATTCCTAAATTTTGGTAGGTTATACCAGGCTGAGAATTTAGTTAGGTGGGAGCAGTGAAATAAGGGCATATAGAAACAGGAAGGGTTTGAGCTGATGAGGAGAGGACAGCCTTGTGCATTTTTTCTCAGTACAGAATGGTTATAACAACTAATCATTTTTCTTCTATATAGATAGATGAGCAGAAATAAATTTATGACAGTGATAAGTATATAGACTTATATATAGTAAGTTCTCCATTAAGAATATAAAATGGAAAACTAAGTAATTATTTAATTATTTGGGACAATATAAGTTAGCAAAATATCATGACCCAGAGAAGGATTTTTTCCTTTCGTTTTTTTTTTTGAAGTATAGTTGATTTACAATGTTAATTTCTGCTATAGAGCGAAGTGACTCAGTTTATACACATGTATACATTCTTTTTAATATTCTTTTCCATTATCGTTTAAGGAGATTGGATATATTTCCCTGTGCTATACAGTAGAACCTTGTTGTTTATCCATTCTAAATAGTTTGCACCTACTAATCCCAAACTCCCAGTCCATCCCTCCCCCAATCCCTCTCCCTTGGCAGCCACAAGTCTGCTCTCTATGTCTGTGAGTCTGTTTCTGTTTTGTAGATAGGTTTATTTGTGCCATATTTTAGATTCCACATATAAGTGACATCATATGGTGTTTGTCTTTCTCTATCTGACATACTTCATTTAGTATGATAATCTCTAGTTGCATCCATATTGCTGCAAATATTATTTTGTTCTTTTTTATGGCTGAGTCGTATTCCATTGTATATATGTACCACATCTTTTTTATCCATTCATCTTTTGTTGGACATTTAGGTTGTTTCCATGTCTTGGCTATTGTGAATAGTGCTGCTGTGAACATAGGGGTGCATGTATCTTTTTGAATTATAGTTTTGTCTGGATATGTGCCCAGGAGTGGAATTGCTGGATCATATGGTAATTGTATTATTAGTTTTCTGGGGGACCTACATACTCTTTTCCATAGTGGCTGCAGCAACTTACATTCCCACCAACAGTGTACGTGAGTTCCCCTTTCTCCACACCCTCTCTAGCATTTGTTATTTGTAGACTTTTTACTGATGGCCATTCTGACCCTTGTGAGGTGGTATGTCATTGTGGTTTTGATTTGCATTTCTCTAATAATTAGTGTCGTTGAGCATCTCATGTGCCTACTGCCCATCCTTATGTCTTCTTTGGAGAAATGTCTATTTAGGTCTTCTGCCCATTTTTTGATTGGGTTTTTTTTTGTTTTTTGTTTTTCGTTTTTCCTTTGCGCGGGCTTCTCTAGTTGTGGTATGTGGGCTCTAGAGCGAATGGGCTCAGTAGTTGCGGAACATGGGCTTAGTTGTGGCATATGGGATCTTAGTACCCTGATCAGGGATCGAACCCAGGCCCCCTGCATTGGCAGTGCGGAGTCCTACCCACTGGACCACCAGGGGAGTCCCTTGTTTGTTTTTTTGTTGTTGATTTGTATGAGCTGTTTGTATATCTTGGAGGTTATTCCCATGTCGGTCACATCATTTGCAAATTTTTTCTCCTATTCCATAGGTTGTATTTTTGTGTTTGTTTTTTTTAATGGTTTCCTTTGCTATGCAAAAGCTTGGGCTTTTAAAAAATATTTATTTTATATTGGAGCATAGTTAATTAACAGTGTTGTGTTAATTTCAGGTGTACAGCAAAGTGATTCGGTTATACATACACATGTATCTATTCTTTTTAAAATTCTTTTCTCATTTAGGTTATTATAGAATATTGAGCAGAGTTCCCTGTGCTATACAGAGGTCCTTGTTGGTTATCTGTTTAAAATATAGTAGTGTGTACATGTCAATCCCAAACTCCCAATCTATCCCTCTCCCCCCACACCTCCCCCCTGGTAACAGTAAGTTCGTTCTCTTAAGTCTGTGAGTCTGTTTCTGTTTTGTAGATAAGTTCACTTGTATCATTTTTAAAAAAAGATCCCACATATAAATGATATCATATGATATTTGTCTTTCCCTGTCTGACTTACTTTATTTAGTATGATAATCTCCAGGTCCATCCATATTGCTGTAAATGGCATTATTTCATTCTTTTTAATGGCTGAGTAATACTCCTCTGTATACATGTACCATGTCTTCTTTATTCATTCATCTGTCAATGGACATATAGGTTGCTTTCATGTCTTGGCTGTTGTAAACAGTGCTGCAGTGAACATTGGGATGCATGTATCTTTTTGAACCATGTTTTTCTCCGGATATATGCCCCGGAGTGGGATTGCTGGGTCATATGGTAGCTCTATTTTTAGTTTTTTAAGGAACCTCCATACTGTTTTCCATAGTGGCTGCACCAATTTACATTCCCATGAACAGTGTAGGAGGGTTCCCTTTTCTCCACACCCTCTCCAGCATTTATTATTGGTAGACTTTGATGATGGCCATTCTGACTGGTGTGAGGTGATATTTCAGTGTGGTTTTGATTTGCCTTTCTTTAATAATTAGCGATGTTGAGCATCTTTTCATGTGTCTACTGGCCATCTGTGTATCTTCTCTGAAGAAATGTCTATTTAGGTCTTCTGCCCATTTTTTGATTGGGTTGTTTATTTTTTTGGTATTGAGCCACATGAGCTGTTTGTGTATTTTGGAAATAAAGCCCTTGTTGGTCACATTGCTTGCAAATATTTTCTCCCATTCCATAGGTGGACTTTTCGTTTTGTCTATAGTTTCCTTTGCTGTGCAAAAGCTTTTGAGTTTGATTAGGTCCCATTTGTTTATCTTTGTTTTTATTTCTATTGCCTTGGGAGACTGACCTAAGGAAACATTGGTATGATTTATGTCAGAGAATGTTTTGCCTATGCTCTCTTCTAGGAGTTTATGGTGTCATGTCTTCTGTTTAAGTCGTTAAGCCATTTTGAGTTTATTTTTGTGTATGGTGTGAGGGTGTGTTCTAACTTTACTGATTTACATGCAGCTGTCCAACTTTCCCAGCACCACTTGCTGAAGAGATGATTTTTTTCCTCATTTTATATTCTTGCCTCCTTTGTCAAAGATTAATTGACCATAGGTGTGTGGGTGTATTTCTGAGCTCTGTATTCTGCTCCATTGATTCGTATGTCTGTTTTTATATCAGTACCACATTGTTTTGATTACTGTAGCTTTGTAGTATTGTCTGAAGTCTGGGAGAGTTATGCCTCCTGCTTTGTTTTGTTTTTTCCCCCTCAGAATTGCTTTGGCAATTCTGGGTCTTTTATGGTTCCATATACATTTTTGGGTTATTTGTTCTAGTTCTGTGAAAAATGCCATGGGTAATTTGATAGGGATCGCGTTAAATCTGTAGGTTGCTTTGGGCAGTATTGCCATGTTAGCAATTTTCTTCCAGTCCAAGAGCATGGGACATCTTTCCATTCTTTGAATCCTCTTTAATTTCCTTTATTAATGTTTTATAGTTCTTAGCATATAAGTCCAAAGAAAGGTTTTTGTTGAAATAATTCTATTTGTTCAATTCTCCTGAGAACCCCTGGATTTTTAATGAAATTACAGCAGTGTGTCAGGTACTTTATATAATCCCCATGCTTTATATAATCTTACATAATTATATTAACATACTTATGAAGGAATAGAACTGTTGCCATATTACAGATGAGGAAGCTGAGATTCAAAGAGTAATCTCAAAGAGTACAAAGAGTTAAGTAATGTGTTTCAATTCACAGTGAGTGGCAGAGCTGGATTAATACCCAAGTTTGTCAGACTCTGAACTCCATTCATTATCAAACCAAGTTGTCTGCCTTTAAAAAAAAAAAATAAAGACTGGTTGGGTCTTGCTATGTTAAATAATACCAAGCATAGTCTGAACCCACTTACCCACAAGGGGTTCTTTTGAACAGATATAGCATACTTCATAATGATTGGGAACAGGGTGGGTTTCAGGTGTGAAAGGAAGTTCATTTCCAAGGTGGATCAGCAGCAGAGGAGGAGCAGGAGGGGCGAACGTGAGGAAAGTCTCGATTAGCTGGGAATATGTCTAGTAAATATAGTGATAGAGATGGTCATTCTGTGTGCACTAGTGTGTAAAACACCTCCTGCTTATTCAGTTGAGTTTCTGGGCTTTGAGCTCAGTTTCATCTGTTGGTATTGCATGTGTGATTTTTAGCAAATTTATTTCTTGGTGACTTGTTTTTCTCATGTGGAAAATTAAACTAACCATACCTACATCTGACTGCCTCACAGAGAAAGAGTGAAAATTAATGGGTTAATGCTGGAAGAGCACTTAAAGATCTTTAGACAAAAGTGCTGTTACCAATTCTAGCATAGAATCATTTGGACTCTAGAAAAAATCTCTAAAGAGATTACTAAGATATTGTCAATGCACATTTATTAGAGTAGATGTTTTTTTCAAGTTGTATCTGTGGTTTCTCATTTAACAAATCTAATTTTATTTAGTCAATCCATTCTAAATGGGCCTGGAACCCAGTCAGAGAGGGATCATACACCAAAAGGGCGAGATAGATAATTATTCTTGTTTTCTCATGTGACTGTTAGTTCTCTAATTATGCAGTTTTTCCTAGTGAGCCTATGCATGGGCCCTCTGAAAACAACACGGTAAGTGATTTAAAGGAAAGTCATGTAGAGGCCTAAAGTTTTAAAGTTGTTTTTATTTTACTAAAAAAATACAAAATTTTAATGTACTGGGAAGAGTGTATTGAAGTAATATATTACATTGAAAAAATAATGGTCTTTAATATTTTCAGTGAGTAATCAGGGTCTTAGATGAATTAATCTTCTGGAATTTTGAATATAAAAGCTTTCTTTTGTGTATCTGTGTGTGTTAGCAGAAAAGATTTCATGGTTTTTGTTACCATGAAAGTTATAAGTAAACTCATGAAAAAAATTTAATTGCATGCCTAGAATTGGAAAAATTTTGGCATGGGCTTTCAATTTAACATAAAAATGCAAATTCATTTAATAAAGATGAAAAAGTTTAAAAAGTCTTTTAAATTACCTAATCTAGATGCAAACTAGGCTGTTTATCAATATTGTTTTAGAAAAAAATTTTAAATCTGGCATAAGTCTTCACAAGAATCTATTTTCAAGTTGAATCTTAATTACTTCTCAATAAATATAATTTTGTTTGAATTGCTTAGTACATTGTTAGAGATAATTTTTTCTTTTTTTAATTGAAGTATAGTTGATTTACAGTGTTTCAGGTGTACAGCAAAGTGATTATTTTACATATATGTGTGTGTGTCCGTGTATATATATCCTTTTTCAGATTCCTTTCCATTATAGGTTATTCCAAGATATTGAATATAGTTCCCAGTGCTGTAGAGTAGGTCTTTGTTGTTTACCTATTTTATATATAGTACTGTGTATCTGTGAATCCCAAATTCCTAATTTATCCCTCCTACTCCTTTCCCCTTTGGTAACCATAAGTTTGTTTTCTATGTCTGTGAGACTATTTCTGTTTTGTAAATAAGTTCATTTGTATAATTTTTTTAGATTCCACATACAAATGATATCTTATGATATTTGAAATTAGAGATAATTTTTTTTTTTTTTTTTTTTTTGCGGTACGCGGGCCTCTCACTGTTGTGGCCTCTCCCATTGCGGAGCACAGGCTCCGGACGCGCAGGCTCAGCGGCCATGGCTCACGGGCCCAGCCGCTCTGCAGCATGTGGGATCTTCCCGGACCGGGGCACGAACCCGTGTCCCCTGCATTGGCAGGCGGACTCTCAACCACTGCGCCATCAGGGAAGCCCTGAAGTTAGAGATAACTTCATACAGCAGTGGGTAGATTAAATTTGGAAAGAACAAAGACTAAGTCTTGGAGTTCAATTGCAGCCTGAACTTTCAACTTAATATGTTGATTATTTAGTAAATAAAGTATATATAAAAATTCATATCCTTAGAAAGTGATACCATAGAATCGATTATGATGTCTGCTACTCAAGTATAGTTTGATAAATTTCGTATCACGTACTTTCAAAATAACTTATAGAAGGTTGTGGTGTTAAAAACTTATATATGCAGGTACATAGAGCTGCAATTTAAACAAGTTTATTTGGCTGAATGTAAATAACTGGGAAGCACATTTTAATAAAAATTATTTTCATTTTAGTATTCATTACAGTAATTTACTGTTAAATTACATTAATCCCATGCCTGACATTATATTTATTGAATACACAAATTCCATTATTTAATATTAGCTGAAAAGCATGCCTGTTCACACCTACTCCTAGCATTTAGCTAAAGATTTCAAAGGTGTTTTTCAGTTTAAGAAAAGTAGTGTTCTTGCTTTGAATTCAGAGAAACTGAGTCTAAGAAAATTAATAATATTTCAGAGGTCACAGAGAATTAGTGACAGTTGCTAATAAAGTTCTCTTTCTCACTGAGATTATTCATTTGTGATTGAATTTATATTTTGCATACATATTTATTTAAACTTATGTTATTGGATTCTTACAGATGAAGTAGTATCCCTGAAAAAAAATTTACATTTTGTTCTTTCTGGAAGTTTTGGTTTATGAAGTATTTTATTTTGAAAAATGCTTTCTCTTAATCAAAACACGAATTCATAACTACTTCAGAATTGAGAACCTACTCAAAGTGAAGAATAAACAGATTAAGAAAATAGTATTTTTCATATCCATATTTATCATTGGAGTAAAGGGAATTTTTTGTTAAAGTAGTTTCTGATCTGTGCCATGTGAAAACAAACGACTTAGGAAAATCAAGGCTATAATGCCATCTGGGGGCTTTTAGGGACATCACAGTTCACTAGAACTAAGAATCCTACAGGGTAATTTACAGTTACCTCCATTTGTCCTTCAGAACCATAATTATCATTTATTTTTTCCTTTTCACTGATTTTTGTAGTAATAACACAGTAAGAATAATGGCGCAAAATATCTTATTTTCTATAATCTACCTTACCAAGATGTTTCTTTCCTGTATGTAGCCAGGCAATGTTTTTTTCCTCTCAAGAGGCAGGATATGTACAACATAAAATGTCTAAAATTTTACATTACATTATGATGTGCAATAGGATTATAGGGTGAAAGCAAATAAGAACAAACTTAACAAAAAGGCATATAGTAATATGCATCTATGGCAGTAAAATATGTCCTTTTTGGGTTAACCTTAAAAACCCATAGAAGGGTTAGTCACACTGACAGAGCCACCTTAGAGTAAAGGTAGCATTTTAGAAGTGATTGCAATGCAATACCCATTTTTAAAAAAAATTTATTTTTGACTACGTTGGGTCTTTGTTGCTGCGTGTGGGCTTTCTCTAGTTGCCGTGAGCGGGGGCTACTCTTCATTGTGGTGCGTGGGCTTCTCATTGCTGTGGCTTCTCTTGTTGCAGAACACAAGCTCTAGGCATGCAGGCTGGGTAGTTGTGGCTTGCGGGCTGTAAAGTGCAGGCTCAGTAGTTGTGGCGCACGGCTTAGTTGCTCCACGGCATGTGGGATCTTCCTGGACCAGGGATTGAATCCGTGTCCCCTGCATTGGCAGGCGGATTCTTAACCACTGCACCACCAGGGAAGTCCCAGCAAAACCCATTTTTGAGGACGTCCATTTGCGTTGATCAATTAGTAGTCCTAACTGAATGCCAATTTTTTTGCTGAATATTAAGAAAAAAGAAAGATTATGCTGTCAGGAGGTAGTATATATAATACACATGAGGTAAAAACACGTAAGACCTGCCAGTGTCTTTATTTATATAATTTTTGTTTGTTTATTAATAAATGTTTATTTATGTTTTTACAATTCCATGAGTGATTTTTGCTATCTGATGCTTTAACTATGTCTTTCCCATTTGGGTGATTTTTAAATCCCTGTTGCTGTAAACAGTGTCGTATTTAATTTCAATCTCATTATTCTATTTGTCAATTTATTCACATATTTTTTTGTTTCTGCTAATTACCTATTAGCCTGATATATAGTAGATGTTCAATAAATGAGAATAAATGTCAATTTTGGAGTTTTTCTAATTGTCCCAACAGAAAATATGTGTTATAAAGGAAAAGAAAAAAGTTGAAATAGACAGTGGCTAGATTTGTGGGATGATGGATTTGGTCCATTGTTTGCAGCCTGACTCTGTGGCTATTTTATGCACATGTTCGGAGGACTCAGAGAAGTCTAGTTGTTGCAGGGACATTTAAAACAAGGAGAATAAATTTGTGATGAAATGTGATCCATGTTTTAGTCAACTGGTTATGATTGCATCTGCAGAAGCTCTGGTTAGAGTTGATGAGATTTGTAATATTTAAAAATGAACATCTGTAAGTTATTTGTAGAGTATTTGAACTGTATTACATTATTGTGGCAGAGGCTAGTAGTAGTTCCTCAGTATTCATCTTTGTCATCAGAAATAGAATTTTTAAAAATTTATTTTTATTGAAGTATAGTTGAATTATAATGTGTTAATTTCTGCTGTACAGCAAAGTGACTCAGTTATACATATATACATTCTTTTTCATATTCTTTTACATTATGGTTTATCACAGGATATTGAATATAGTTCCCTGTGCTATGCAGTAGGACCTTGTTGTTTATCCATTCTGTATGTACCAGTTTGCATCTGCTAATCCCAAACTCCCAATCCAACCCTCTCCCACCCTCCTCCCCCTTGGTAACCACCAGTAGAAATAGAATTTTAATTGGGCATTTGACTACCCCAAATAGAGGCTATATTCCTTAGCTTCCCTTGCAGCTGCCTGTATTCCTGTGACTAAGTTCTAGCCTATGGATTGTCAATAGAAATATCTTGTGGCAACTTCTGGAAAACATTAAAAAATTTTTTTTCACATCTTTATTGGAGTATAATTGCTTTACAATGGTGTGTTAGTTTCTGCTTTATAACAAAGTGAATCAGCTGTACATATACATATATCCCCATATCTCTTCCCTCTTGCACCTCCCTCCCTCCCACCCTCCCTATCCCACCCCTCTAGGTGGTCACAAAGCACCGAGCTGATCTCCCTGTGCTATGTGGCTGCTTCCCACTAGCTATCTAGTTTACATCTGGTGTGTATATATGTCCATGCTACTCTCTCCCTTTGTCCCAGCTTACCCTTCCCCCTCCCCGTGTCCTCACGTCCATTCTCTAGTAGGTCTGCATCTTTATTCCTGTCCTGCCCCTAGGTTCTTCATGACCATTTTTTTTTTTAGATTCCATATATATGTGTTAGCATATGGTATTTGTTTTTCTCTTTCTGACTTCTCTCTGTATGACAGACTCTAGGTCCATCCACCTCACTACAAATAACTCACTCAATTTCGTTTCTTTTTATGGCTGAGTAATAGTCCATTGTATATATGTGCCACATTTTCTTTTTCTTTTTTTTTTTTTTTTTTTTTGCAGTACACGGGCCTCTCACCGCTGTGGCCTCTCCCGCTGCGGAGCACAGGCTCCGGACGCGCAGGCTCAGCAGCCATGGCTCACGGGCCCAGCTGCTCCGCGGCATGTGGGATCCTCCCGGACCAGGGCACGAACCCGTGTCCCCTGCATTGGCAGGCGGACTCCCAACCACTGCGCCACCAGGGAAGCCCCCTTTTTTTTTTTTTTTTTTTTGTGCCACATTTTCTTTAACCATTCATCTGTTGATGGACACTTAGGATGCTTCCATGTTCTGGCTATTGTAAATAGAGCTGCAGTGAACATTGTGCTACATGACTCTTTTTGAATTATGGTTTTCTCAGGGTATATGTCCAGTAGTGGGATTGCTGGGTCGTATGGTAGTTTCTATTTTTAGTTTTTTTAGGAACCTCCATACTGTTCTCCATAGTGGTTGTATCAATTTACACTCCCACCAACCGTGCAAGAGGGTTCCCTTTTCTCCACACCCTTTCCAGCACTTATTGTTTGTAGATTTTTTGATGATGGCCGTTCTGACTGGTGTGAGATGATATCTCATTGTAGTTGTGATTTGCATTTCTCTAATGATTAATGATGAGCATTCTTTCATGTGTTTGTTGGAAATCTGTATATCTTCTTCAGAGAAATGTCTATTTAGGTCCTTTGCCCATTTTTGGATTAGGTTGTTTGTTTTTTTAATATTGAGCTGCATGAGCTGCTTGTAAATTTTGGAGATAAATCCTATGTTAGTTGCTTCATTTTCAAATATTTTCTCCCATGCTGAGCATTGTCGTTTCATCTTGTTTATGGTTTCCTTTGATGTGCAAAAGCTTTTAAGTTTCATTAGGTCCCATTTGTTTAGTTTTGTTTTTATTTCCATTTCTCTAGGAGGTGGGTCAAAAGGGATCTTGCTGTGATTTATGTTATAGAGTGTTCTGCCTATGTTTTCTTCTAAGAGTTTGATAGTGTCTCGCCTTACATTTAGGTCTTTAATCCATTTTGAGCTTATTTTTGTGTATGGTGTTCGGGAATGATCTAATCTCATACTTTTACATGTCCCTGTCCAGTTTTCCCAGCACCACTTATTGAAGCGGCTGTCCTTTCTCCACTGTACATTCCTGCCTCCTTTATCAAAGATAAGTTGACCATATGTGCGTGGGTTTATCTCTGGGCTTTCTATCCTGTTCCATTGATCTATCTTTCTGTTTTTGTGCTAGTACCATACTGTCTTGATTACTGTAGCTTTGTAGTATAGTCTGAAGTCAGGGAGCCTGATTCCTCCAGCTCCGTTTTTCTTTCTGAAGATTGCTTTGCCTATTCGGGGTCTTTTGTGTTTCCATACAAATTGAGAAATTTTTTGTTCTACTTCTGTGAAAAATGCCAGTGGTAGTTTGATAGGCATTACATTGAATCTGTCGATTGCTTTCGGTAGTATAGTCATTTTTACAGTGTTGATTCTTCCAATCCAAGAATATGGTATATCTCTCCATCTGGTTGTATCACCTTTAATTTCTTTCATCAGTGTCTTATTGTTTTCTGCATACAGGTCTTTTGTTTCCTTAGGTAGGTTTATTCCTAGGTATTTTATTCTTTTTGTTGCAGTGGTAAATGGGAGTGTTTCCTTAATTTCTCTTTCAGATTTTTCATCATTAGTGTTTAGGAATACAGGAGATTTCTGTGCATTAATTTTGTATCCTGCTACTTTACCAAATTCATTGATTAGCTTTAGTAGTTTTCTGGTAGCATCTTTAGGATTCTCTATGTATAGTATCATGTCATCTGGAAATAGTGACAGCTTTACTTCTTCTTTTCCAATTTGGATTCCTTTTATTTCTTTTTCTTCTCTGATTGCTGTGGCTAAAACTTCCAAAGCAATGTTGAATAATAGTGGTGAGAGTGGGCAACCCTGTCTTGTTCCTGATCTTAGTGGAAATGGTTTCAGTTTTTCAACATTGAGGACGATGTTGGCTGTGGGTTTGTCATATGTGTCCTTTATTATGTTGAGGTAAGTTCCCTCTATGCCTACTTTCTGCAGGGTTTTTATCATAAATGGGTGTGGAATTTTGTCGAAAGCTTTTTCTGCATCTATTGAGATGATCATATGGTTTTTATCCTTCAGTTTGTTAATACGGTGTATCACATTGATTGATTTGTGTATATTGAAGAGTCCTTGCATTCCTGGAATAAACCCCACTTGATCATGGTGTATGATCCTTTTAATGTGCTGTTGGATTCTGTTTGCTAGTATTTTGTTGAGGATATTTGCATCTATGTTCATCAGTGATATTGGCCTGTAGTTTTCTTTCTTTGTGACATCTTTGTCTGGTTTTGGTATCACGGTGATGGCAGCCTTGTCGAATGAGTTTGGCAGTGTTCCTCCCTCTGCTATACTTTGGAAGAGTTTAAGAGGGATAGGTGTTAGCTCTTCTCTAAATATTTGATAGAATTCACCTGTGAAGCCATCTGGTCCTGGGCTTTTGTTTGTTGGAAGATATTTAATCACAGTTTCAATTTCAGTGCTTATGATTGGTCTGTTTATATTTTCTATTTCTTCCTGGTTCAGTTTTGGAAGGTTGTACTTTTCTAAGAATTTGTCCATCTAAGAATTTGTCCATTTCTTCCAGGTTGTTCATTTTATTGGCATATAGTTGACTGTCGTAATCTCTCATGATCCTTTGTATTTCTGCAGTGTCAGTTGTGACTTCTGCTTTTTCATTTCTAATTCTATTGATTTGAGTCTTCTCCCTTTTTTTCTTGATGAGTCTGGCTAATGGTTTATCAATTTTGTTTATCTTCTCAAAGAACCAACTTTTAGTTTTATTGATCTTTGCTATTGTTTCCTACATTTCTTTTTCATTTATTTCTGCCCTGATCTTTATGGTTTCTTTCCTTCTGCTAACTTGGGGGTTTTTTTGTTCTTCTTTCTCTAATTGCTTTAGTTGTAAGGTTGTTTGAGATGTTTCTTCTTTCTTAAGGTAGGATTGTATTGCTATAAACTTCCCTCTTAGAACTGCTTTTGCTGCATCCCATAGGTTTTGTGTTGTCGTTTTTCCATTGTCATTTGTTTCTAGGTATTTTTTGATTTTGTCTTTGATTTCTTCATTGATCTCTTGTTTATTAAGTAGTATATTGTTTAGCCTCCATGTGTTTGTATTTTTTACAGATTTTTTCCTGTAATTGATATCTGGTCTTAATAGCGTTGTGGTCGGAAAAGATACTTGATACAATTTCAGTTTTCTTAAGTTTACCAAGGCTTGATTTGTGACCAAATATATGATCTATCCTGGTGAATGTTACATGAGCACTTGAGAAGAAAGTGTATTCTGTTGGTTTTGGATGGAATTTCCTATAAATATCAATTCAGTTCATCTTGTTTAATGTGTCATTTAAAGCTTGTGTTTCCTTATTTATTTTCATTTTGGGTGATCTGTCCATCGGTGGAAGTGGGGTGTTGAAGTTCCCTACTATTACTGTGTTACTGTTGATTTCCCCTTTTATGTCTGTTAGCATATACAGCACCTTATGTATTGAGGTGCTCCTAAGCTGGGTGCATAAATATTTACAATTGTTATATCTTTTTCTTGGATTGATCCCTTGATCATTATGTAGTGTCCTTCTTTGTCTCTTGTATTAGTCTTTGTTTTAAAGTCTGTTTTGTCTGATATGAGAATTGCTACTCCAGCTTTCTTTCTTTTTTTTTTTTTTTTGTGGTACACAGGCCTCTCACTGTCCTGGCCTCTCCCATTGCGGAGCACATGCTCCGGATGCGCAGGCTCAGCGGCCATGGCTCACGAGCCTAGCCGCTCCACGGCATGTGGGATCTTCCCAGACCGGGGCACGAACCCGTGTCCCCTGCATTGGCAGGCGGACTCTCAACCACTGCGCCACCAGGGAAGCCCTCCAGCTTTCTTTTGATTGCCATTTGCATGGTATATCTTTTTCCATCTCTTCACTTTCAGTCTGTATGTGTCCCTAGGTCTAAAGTGGGTCTCTTGTAGACAGCATATATACGGGTCTTGTTTTTGTATCCATTTAGCTAGTCTATGTTTTTTGGTTGGAGCATTTAATACATTTACATTTAAGGTAGTTATCGATATGTATGTTCTTCTTACCATTTTCTTAATTGTTTGGGGTTTGTTATTGTAGGTCTTTTCCTTCTCCTGAGTTTCCTGCCTAGAGAAGTTCCTTTAGCATTTGTTGTAAAGCTGGTTTGGTGGTGCTGAACTCTCTTTTAGCTTTTGCTTTTCGGTAAAGATTTTAATTTCTCTGTTGAATCTGAATGAGATCCTTGCTGGGTAGAGTAATCTTGGTTGTAGGTTTTTCCCTTTCATCACTTTAAATATGCCCTGCCACTCCCTTCTGGCTTGCAGAGTTTCTGCCAAAAGGTCAGCTGTTAACCTTATGGGGATTCTCTTGTATGTTATTTGTTGTTTTTCCCTTGCTGCTTTTAATATATTTTCTTTGTATTTAATTTTTGATAGTTTGATTAATATGTGTCTTGGTGTGTTTCTCCTTGGCTTTATCCTGTATGGGACTCTCTGTGCTTCCTGAACTTGATTAACTATTTCCTTTCCCATATTAGGGAAGTTTTCAAGTATAATCCCTTCAAATATTTTCTCAGTCCCTTTCTTTTTCTCTTCTTCTTCTGGGACCCCTATAATTCGAATGTTGGTGTGTTTAATGTTGTCCCAGAGGTCTGAGACTGTCCTCAATTCTTTTCATTCTTTTTTCTTTATTCTGCTCTGCAGTAGTTATTTCCACTATTTTATCTTCCAGGTCACTTAACCATTCTTCTGCCTTAGTTATTCTGCTATTGATTCCTTCTAGAGAAATTTTAATTTCATTTATTGTGTTGTTCATCATTGTTTGTTTGCTCTTTAGTTCTTCCAGGTCCTTGTTAAAAGTTTCTTGTATTTTCTCCATTCTGTTTCCAAGATTTTGGATCATCTTTACTCTCATTATTCTGAATTCTTTTTCAGGTATACTGCCTATTTCGTCTTCATTTGCTTGGTTTGGTGGGTTTTTACCTTGCTCCTTCATCTGCTGTGTGTTCTCTTTCTTCTCATTTTGCTTAACTTACTGTGTTTGGAGTCTCCTTTTCGCAGGCTGCAGGTTTGTAGTTCCTGTTGTTTTTGGTGTCTGCCCCCAGTGGCTAAGGTTGGTTCAAGTGGGCTGTGTAGGCCTCCTGTTGGACTAGTGCCTGTGTTCTGGTGGATGAGGCTGAATCTTTTCTTTTTGGTGGGCAGGTCTGCGTCTGGTGGTGTGTTTTGGGGTGTCTGTGACCTTTTTATGATTTTAGGCAGCCTCTCTGCTAATGGTTGGGGTTGTGTTCCTGTCTTGGTAGTTGTTAGGCATAGGGTGTCCAGCACTAGAGCTTGCTGGTCGTTGAGTGGAGCTGGGTTTTGGTGTTGAGATGGAGATCTCAGGAAGATTTTTGCTGTTTGATATTACATGGAGCTGGGAGGTCACTGGTGGACCAGTGTCCTGAACTTGGCTCTCCCACCTCAGAGGCACAGGCCTGACACCCGGTCAGAGCACCAAGACCTTTTTGGGTGGTCTGCGTTCTTCTGCCAACATTCAGTAGGTGTTTTGTAGGGATTGTTCCACACGTAGATGTATTTCTGATGTATTTGTGGGTAGGAAGGTGATCTCCATGTCTTACTCTTCCGCCATCTTGAAGCTCCTCCTTGGAAAACATTCTTAAGAGACAGGTGGCACACACCATTTGCCTCCTATTCTTCATCCCTTTATCTGTCCTGCTGCCTGGAACAAAGATGCTGCTGTCTTGGGCTGCAAGTTAGAGGCCACACAGAGTACATCTATATGGAAGGAGCCAGGGTCTGTGGAGTGCCATAACAGCTCTAGACCACTTACCTGGGAGAGAAATCAACTTCTATTATGGTACAATTACTTTGGGATTTCTATGACTTGTAGCTGAATTTAATACCAAGTAACAAAATTGTCATGGAAAATACAGATTCACTTGATGATTGCAGTAACTAAAAGTGTATTCATGTTTTCAAATTGATTTTTGTATAGCACATTCATGTGTTTATCTACTGCATTAGTTTAGTCCGTTCTTGTAATACCATCATCATGATAGTATGGTAAATACTACAAATAATACACATAAGAAAAATATTCAACCTAAAACTAAAAATGCAGATTAAAACAATAAAATATCCTGTATCTCTTAGTAACTTAACAAAAACCTTTTTAAAAAAGGCTGTTGGTACACCAAGTTATTGCTTGTGGCAACATAAATTGGAAAACATTTTGGAAATATGTGTTAGGTGCCATAAGAATGTGTTTGCCTTTTGATCCAACTGTTCTTGGGAAAGAGTTCTAGGGAAATAATTGTAAACACTGAAAATGTTATGCACACAAAGATACTCATTGAGGCATTATTAATAATGGTGACAGATTGTAAATGATCTAAATGTCCAACAGTAGGGATTGGTTAAATGATATATGATAGTATATATCAGACAAATTGTCAAATGACCATTGAAAATGAGGATTACTTATTCAACAGGTTATATTTGTTGGCACACAGTGCCATGTCAATAAATATTTGTCAAATGTGAGTGTCTGCTACATTACAGGGTTTGTTCACATTGTACAATGATGGGCAAAATAGACAGACATGGTCTTGGTTCTCTTGGAGCTTATAGTCTTGTGGGAAAGACAGATGATGAAATAATTACACTATGGGGACTTCCCCTGTGGTCCAGTGGTTAAGACTTCACGCTTCCACTGCGGGGAGCATGGTTTTGATCTCTGGTTGGAGAACTAAGATCCCGCATCCTGCATGCCTCGTGTGGCGTGACCAAAAATTTAAAATGAAAAAAAAAAAAAGAAATAATTACATTATGGTTAGTGCTATGTAGGAAAGGAACATGGTTCTATGAAAGCAAATAACATAATGTGACATAGACTGAGATGTTAAGATAGGCATCATTAGGGCTTCTGTGCTGGTGCAGTGGTTAAGAATCTGCCTGGCAATGCAGGGGACACGGGTTTGAGCCCTGGTCTGGGAAGATCCCACATGCTTCGGAGCAGCTAAGCCTGTGCACCACAACTAATGAGCCTGTGCTCTAGAGCCCACGAGCCACAATTACTGAGCCCACATGCCACAACTACTGAAGCCCGCGCGCCTAGAGCCCATGCTCCACAACAAGAGAAACCACCACATTGAGAAGCCCATGAACTGCAACGAAGAGTAGCCCCTACTTGCCACAACTAGAGAAAAGCCTGCACACAGCAATGAAGACCCAATGCAGCCAAAAATAAATAAATAAAATAAATAAATTTATTATAAAAAGGAGGATAGGCATCATTAAAGATGTGACCTTTGAATTGAGGTCTGCAGAATGGGAAGACCAGGAGAATGGATAGAAACATTATGTAGTAATAACATGGAAAATGCTTAGGTTATAGTAACTGGAAAACACGGGGTACAAAAATGAATCTACAGTGTGATTATGTGCAGTAGTGTACAGAAAAAAAGACTGGAAGGAGTACATCAAAATGCTAAGAATGATTTAAATGATGGTAGGATTATGTGATTTTTTTCCCCCTCATAAATTTTCTCAATTTTCTACATGGTGCTATAATTAATTTTATGAAATTTAAAAAAAAGAAATGCTATTTTTCCATTATATTAACATATAAAACTAATAGCATAACACATGTCGGGAAGCTTTGACTCTTACAGTACAAGAAAGAAAAAAAAGCTTTTGTAGAACAAAATAAAGAAAAATGTTTGATTAAGCAATCCTTGATGAAGAAAGGCTTCTGTGGGCATGTGCAAAGGAGTTTAATAGTGGAGAGGGGAAGGTTTTCTATCATTCAGAGGGTCTTTCCTAATCAAAGGAGCTAGAAAAATGAATCAGGCTCGTGAACATTTAAAAACCATATGTAAAATCTGGCAAATACTATGTGGAAATGATTAACAGTGTTTGGAAATTGTTCTGTTAAAGTATGTATAAGTTTTTATGAAGGAAAAAAGCATAAGTAGCCCTTTTAAAGGACTGGTTTGGAAAAACTGGGCAACTTCTTTATGTTATCTCTGTTATCGTTTGCAAAATACTTTTTATACCTTCACGGAATGCAAGGAGGAAGGAAGCAGATGGATGAATGGGGAATAGTAATTTAGTTCTCAAGGAAACGTTTTGTTAATTGGAAAAAGGGGCAGGATCAGGATCTGTGGCTATGGCAGTGTGTCTAGACAGCTATGAATTTTTCTGCTGTTATTTTCTAATCTTGAAAGAAGGAGGAGGTTGCATTACAGATTTTAAGAGCTAATTTAGTTATATGGTGAATGCTGACCACTAGCAACATAAGAAAGGCAATGCCAGTGAAGAATTCAGGTTATCACTGGCAGATGCACAGATCTGTAGAGTGCCAAGCAGTAATAAGACACTGGAATCTATGAATTAAACTCAGGAATCTTTATAAGATTTCCTTAAACAGGAGATAACAGAAGAAAATGTAGAGAAGTACATATGCCATGTAGTTCACATGTAGTTGCTCACTCCAAGAATATAGAGGTGGAACAAATCCATGTATACTCAAAATATGACAGAGACTTAAGAGTGTTTTAGCTACCACCTTTGGAATAAAATCATAATTATTTAAATTTGGCCTTTAGGCTGCAATCAAGTAGGAAAAAACATAAGCCTTTTTATTGTCTTAATCAGAAAATTTCCACTGCTACTTAAGATTCCCTGAGGGCTAGAAACAGGGCTTGGCATCTAGTAAGAATATTATATGTGAGTGTTCAATATGATAATGCATTTATATATTAATTACTGATTTCTATTTTCAGAATTTAAAAAATCATTCTGCTACTAGGAAAGTTGAGGTCTCCACCCCAGCTTTATGTCCCAAAGACTTCTACTTGTTCTCCCTCTCATCTTAACAGCTCCCAACATGCATACTCACACACACAGACATACACACAATTGCAAACCTTCGCTTTTCTTAACTTCAGGTTCATATTAGAGTCATTTGGGGAATATCAAAAAATCTGATGCCCAAGCTGCTCCCTATGCCAGTTACATCAGATTCTGGGTGGGATATAAGCATCAATATATTTTAAAAACTCTTCAGGTAATTCTAGTGTGTGGCAAAGTTGGGAATCACTGTTCTAGATAAACAACTAAACTAGCAAAATTATAAATTCATTTTAGTTTTTCCCCCTTCAGTTTTGCTAAAGGCATAATACTGTTGTTCTGTATCAATAGTTACTGGCTGTGTATGTGCAATGGAATATTGTATTCATTGATTGATTAACTGCTTAAACCCCTAAGGATGGTAAAAGTGGAATAGGTGGTAAAGTAAGTATAATATACATTATGTATTACTGATTTATGAAGTGTCCTAAATGTGCTCTCTGTAGTATTAATAATTAGGGTGGCTTCTGGGTAAGAATCCAAACTTAAGTAATGCTTGTTGGTAACCTAAATGGAGTTTTAGTATCTCAGAAGTTTTATGTACCAGAATTCTAAACAGTTACAGTGATAGTAACAATAAAGCAATTAAGCTCATCTCTTCTTGCACTTTCTAGCTGCTGACAGTGAACTAACCTAAGCTGACCTTTACTAATAGAACTGCAGTTGTAATGGAACTGTGGATGGATGTTTGAACAGATTCATATTGTTAAAGATTGCTCCATGGGTTACATGGAGAGAAAATAAAAATTCTTTGCTTATGTTGTTTAGAGAATTAATATGATATACTATTGACTGACTATGGTTGATTAATAAGTCATTAAATAAGAGTCTGAAACTAATGCAGACAATGGAATATCTTATGGTGGATTTCTGTCATCACCAATACACTCATTACAAACACTGTGATTATGAATGAAAAGCCATTAGAGATAGAGACTGAGAACTCAATTTAAAATTCTGCTGCATTCTGCTTAATTCCATAAAATATACAACGGACTCTTTAGTGGGACTGCAACACCCTTAGCTGAACAATTCCTTGTTTGAATGAGAGCACAGGATATATTGATGCAGTGGAGCGTGTTGAAAAGAGGTCAGCTGGAGAGAATGAACTAACTGGTTGTGTTTGTTGGAGGGGAAAGTAAGAGAGAGCTTTAAATAAGAATTGTGACCTAAAGAATCTTTCAGTAGGAAGTTCTAAAAGTTATAAGTAATGCTTCGTTTAGTGTAAATCCTAATTAGTAGGGGTGTGCTTTTTAAAATTTTAATTTAGTCTTGAGTCAGAAAAACCTGGGTTTGAATCCTAGCTCCATCGCTTAACAGGCAGTGTAGCCATGATTAAGTTACTTCACATCTTTGAGACTTAGTTTCATTATCTGTTAAATGAAGCTGTTTTTCCTGCCAACTTCATAGGTGGTTATGAGGAAAAATTAGGGTAGTGGAAAGATAACCATTCTGACCAGTGTGATGTGGTACCTTATTATAGTTTTGATTTGCATTGCTCTAATCATTAGAGATGTTAAGCATCTTTTCATGTGCCTGTTGGCTATCTCTATATCTTCTTTGGAGAAATGTCTATTTAGGTCTTATGCCTATTTTTTGATTGGTTGTTTTTTTTGATATTGAGCTGCAAGAGCTGTTTGTGTATTTTGGATATTAATAACTTGTCGGTTGCATCGTTTGCAAATATTTTCTTCCATTCCATAGGTTGTCTTTTCGTCTTGTTGATAGTTTCCTTTGCTGTGCAAAAGCTTGAAAGTTTGAGTAGGTCCCATTTGTTTATTTTTGCTTTTATTTCTATTGCCTTGGGAAACTGACCTAAGAAAACATTGGTACGACTTACGTCAGAGAATGTTTTGCCTATGTTCTCTTCTAGGAGTTTTTATGGTGTCCTGTCTTACATTTAAGCCTTTAAGACATTTTTAGTTTATTTTTATGTATGGTGTGAGGGAATGTTCTAACTTCATTGATTTACATGTGGCTGTCCAGCTTTTCCAACATCACATCTAATATCTAGAAAGATATTACTAAGAGTGATGTCAAAGAGCATACTGCCTATGTTTTCTTCTAGGAGTTTTATAGTTTCAGGTCTTACTTCATGTCTTTAATCCATTTTGAGTTAATTTTTGTGTATATGTTCTATGTTCTGAGATAGTGGTCTATCTTTTTTTTTTTTTTTTTTGCATGAAGCTTTCCAGTTTTCCCAACACCATTTTTTTTCTTTCTTTCTTTTTTTTTTTTTTGTGCACCACATAGCATGTGAGATCTTAGTTCCTTGACCAGGGATTGAACCTGCGCTCGCTGAAATGGAAGTGCAGTGTCTTAACCACTGGAGTGCCAGGCAAGTCCCCCCAACACCACTTATTGAAGAGACTGTTTCTTCTCCATTGTATGTTCTTTGTTGTAAATTAATTGTCCATGTAGGCATGAGTTTATTTCTGGGCTGTCAGTTCTGTTCCATTGATCTATATATAAAACTATTATATTTTGATTACTATGGTTTTGCCATATAGTTTGAGATCAAGGTGTGTGATACTTTCAGCTTTGCTCTTTTTTTCAGGTTGCTTTTGCTCTTCAGGGTCTTCTGTGGTTCCATATGCATTTTATAATTTTTTGTTCCATTTCTGTGAAAAATGTCTTCAGGATTTTTATAGGAATTGCATTGAATCTGTAGATTGCTTTAGGCAATATGGACACTTTAACAGTGTTAATTCTTCCGATCCATGAGCACAGAATATCTTTCCATTTATTTTTGTCTTCCATTTCTTTCAACAATGTCTCATAGTTTTCAGTGTATAAGTCTTTCACTTCCTTGGTTAAATGTATTACTAGGTGTTTTATTCTTTTTGTTATGATTATAAATAGGACTGTTTCTTCATTTCTCTTTCTAATAATTCATTGTTAGTATATAGAAATACAACAGATTTTTGTGTATTGATTTGTTTCTTGCAGATTTCCTTATTCATTTATTATTTCTAATAGTTTTTGGTGGAGTCTTTAGGGTTTTCTATATATGAAATCATGTTTTCTGTGGGTATTGACAGTTCTATTTCTTTCTTTCCAATTTGGATGCCTTTTGTTTATTTTTTTTTCTTGCCTAATTGCTCTGGCTAGGACTTCTAATACTGTTGAGAGTTTTTATCATGAAAGAATGTTGAATTGTGTCAAGTGCTTTTCTGCATTTATTGAGATGATTGTATGAGTTTTATCACTCATTCTATTAATGTGGCATATCACATTTATTGATTTGTGAACATTGAACCATCCTTGCATCCTTGGAAGAATGCCCACTCGATCATGGTGTGTGTGCCTTTTATTGTGCTTTGGGATTTGGTTTGTTAATATTTTGATGAGAATTTTTGCATCTGTGGTAATCAGGGATGCTGGTCTGTAGTTTTCTTGCAGTGACTTTATCTGGCTTTGGTGTCAGGGTAATGCCGGCCTCATAAAATGAGTTTGCAAATGTTCCTTCCTCTTCAGTTTTTTGGAAGAGTTTGAGAAGTATTGCTATCAATTCTTCTTCAACTCTTTGAGAGAATTCACCAGTGAAACCATTTGGTCCTGAGCTTTTCTTTGTTGGGAGGTTTCTAGGACTTATCCTATTTATTCTAGATTATCCAATTTGTTGACATATAATTGTTCATAGCAGTCTCTTTTGATCCTTTGTATTAATGTGGTATCAATTGTAATAGTTGCTCTTTTACTTCTGATTTCCTTTGACTCCTCTCTGTTTTTTTATTAGTCTAGATAAAGGTTGTTAATTTTGTTTCTTTTCCAAAAACCAACTCTTAGTTACATGGATTTTTTCTATTGTTTTTCTGGTCTCTGTTTCATTAATCTCTGTTCTTATCTTTGTTATTTCCTTCCTTTTACTAAATTTGGGCTTTGTTTATTCTTTTTTTGTCTAATTCTTTGAGGTATAAAGTTAGGCTGTTTATTTGAGATCTTTTCTTTCTTTTTTTAATTTTTATTTTATATTAGAGTGTAGATTTACAGTGTTGTTGTTAAGTTTCAGATGTACAGCAAAGTGATTTAGTTTTATATATATATATATGTATATCTATTATTTTTTCAGATTCTTTTCCCATACAGGTTATTACAGAGTACTGAGTAGAGTTCCCTGTGCTATACAGTAGGTCCTTGTTAATTATCTGTTTTATGTATCATAGTGTATATATGTTAATCCCAACCTCCTAATTTGTCCTTCCCCCACCACCTTTCCTCTTTGCTAACTATAAGTTTGTTTTCTAAGTCTGTGAGTCTGTTTCTGTTTTGTAAATAAGTCCATTTGTATCCTTTTTGTAGATTCCACATATGATATCATATGATATTTGTCTTTCTCTGACTTAATTTGTTTAATATGATAATCTCTAGTTGCATCCATGTAGCTGCAAATGGCACTGTCTCATTATTTTTTATGGCTGAGTAATATTCCATTGTATAATATGTACCACATCTTCTTTATCCATTCATCTGTCGATGGACATTTAGGTTGCTTCCATGTCTTGGCTGTTGTAAATAGTGCTGCTATGAACATTGGGGTGCATGTGTCTTTTCGAGTTAGAATTTTCTCCTGATATATGCCCAGGAGTGGGATTGCTGGATCATATGGTAACTGTATTTTTGGTTTCTTAAGGAACCTCCATACTGTTTAACATAGTGGCTGTACCAATTTACATTCCCACCAACAGAGTAAGAGTGTTCCCTTTTCTCCACAGCCTCTCTAGCATTTATTGTTTGTAGACTTTTAAAAATAATTTTTAAAAATTAATTAAATTATTTTTGGCTGTGTCGGGTCTTCTTTGCTGCGTGTGGGCTTTCTTTAATTGCAGCGAGCAGGGGTTACTGTTTGTTGAGGTGTGCGGGCTTCTCATTGCAGTGGCTTCTCATTGCAGAGCACAGGCTCTAGGCACATGGGCTTCAGTAGTTGTGGCACGTGGGCTCAGTAGTTGTGGCTCGCGGGCTCTAGAGCGCAGGCTCAGTAGTTGTGGCTCATGGGTTTAGTTGTTCTGTGGCATGTGAGATCTTCCTGGACCTGGGCTCAAACCCGTGTCCCCTGCATTGGCAGGCAGATTCTTAACCACTGTGCCTGTAGACTTTTTGATGTGGCTGTTCTGACAGTTGTGAGGTGATACCTCATTGTAGTTTTGATTTACATTTCTGTAATCATTAGCAATGTTGAGCATCTTTTCGTGTGCTTTTTGGCCATCTGTATGTCTTCCTGGAGAAATGTCTGTTTAGATCTTCTGCCCATTTTTTGATCGCAGTGTTTGTGGTTGTTTGCTTGTTTTTTTTGATATTGAGCTGTATGAGCTGTTTGTATATTTTGGAGGTTAATCCCTTGTTTGTTGCATCATTTGCAAGTATTTTCTCCCAATTTGTAGGTTGTCTTTTTGTTTTGTTTATGGCTTCCTTTGCTGTGCAAAAGCTTTTAAGTTTAATTCAGTCCCATTTGTTTATTTTTGTTTTTATTTTCATTGATCGAGGAGGTGGATCCAAAAAGATATTGCTACGATTTATGTCAAAGAGTGTTCTGCCTGTGTTTTCCTCTAAGAGTTTTATAGTTTCTGGTCTTACATTTAGGTCTTTAATCCATTTTGAGTTTATTTTTTGTGTATGGTGTTAGAGAATGTTCTAATTTCATTCTTTTACATGTAGCTGTCTAGTTTTCCCAGCACCACTTATTGAAGAGCCTGCCTTTTCTCCATTGTATATTCTCACCTTGTTTGTCATAGATTAATTGACTGTAGGTGCATGGGTTTATTTCTGGGCTTTCTATCCTGTTCCATTGATCTATAAGTCTGCCTTTGCGCCAGTATGATACTGTTTTGATTACTGTAGCTTTGTAGTATCATCATCTTTCTTTTTTAAGTATTTGTGTTTACTACTATAAAGTTCCCTCTTAGAACAGCTTTTGCTCCATTTCATAAGCTTTGGTTTGATGCTTACTTTTTCATTTGCTTCCAGATATTTTTAAATTTCATTTTTGCTTTCTTTGTTGACTTACTGTTTATTCAGGTGTGTGTTGTTTAATTTCCACATATTTGTGAAGTTTGCAGTTTATATCCTGTTCTTGTTTCTAGTTTCATAGTATCGTGGTCAGAAAAGATACTTGGTATGATTTTTTTAAAAAATAAATTTATTTATTTTTGGCTGTTTTGGTTCTTCATTGCTGTGCGTGACTTTCTCTACTTGAGGTGAGCGGGTGCTGCTCTTTGTTGTGGTGCGTGGGCTTCTCATTGCAGTGGCTTCTCTTGTGGAGCATGGACTCTAGGTACGCAGGCTTCAGTAGTTGCGGCACATGGGCTCAGTAGTTGTGGCTTGCGAGCTCTAGAGCGCAGGCTCAGTAGTTGTGGCACACAGGCTTAGTTGCTCCACGGTGTGTGGGATCTTCCCAGACCAGTGCTCAAACCTGTGTCTCCTTCATTGGCAGGCAGATTCTTCTTTTAATATAAATTTATTTATTTATTTATTTATTTATTTTATTTATTTATGGCTACATTTGTTGCTGTGCACAGGCTTTCTCTAGTTGCGTTTAGTGGGGGATACTCTTCATTGTGGTGCACAGGCTTCTCAATGCGGTAGCTTCTCTTATTGCAGAGCCTGGGCTCTAGGTGTGCGGTACGCGGGCTCAGTAGTTGTGGCTCGTGGGTTCTATAGCGCAGGCTCAGTAGTGACACATGGGCTTAGTTGCTCCATGGCATGTGGGATCTTCCCGGACCAGGGCTAGAACCCATGTCCCCTGCGTTTGCAGGCGGATTTTAACCACTGCGCCACCAGGGAAACCCACTTGGTATGATTTTAATCATATTTGCAATTTCAGTGTTGTTAAATTTGCCAAGACTTGTTTTGTGACCTAACGTATGATCTATCCTGGAGAATGTTTTGTGTACACTTGAGAAGAATGTGTATTCAACTGCTGTTGGATGGAATGTTCTGTATATGTCTGTTATGCCTATTGATAAACTATAATTCAGGTCCGGTGTTTCCTTATTGATTTGTTAACTGGATGATATGTTGAAAGTGGGGTATTGAAATCCCTTACTGTTATTGTATGTATAGTTGTCTAATTTCTCCCTTAAGATCTGTTAGTATTTGCTTAATATATTTAAGTTCTCCAATTTGTGTGCATACATATTTATAATTGTTATATCCTCTTGATGAATTGACCCCTTTATTATTATATAATGACCTTCTTTGTCTCTTGTTAGTTTTTGACTTAAAACCTGTTTTATTGGACATAAGTATGACTACTCTTGCTCTCTTTTGGTTTCCTGTTGCATTGACTGTCTTTTTCTGTGTCTTCACTTTGGGTCTATGTGTCTTTAAAGCTGAAGTGAGTCTTTTGTTGGCTGAGTATACTTGCGTTTGTTTGTTTCCTGAAAATCTGTTTAGCCACTCTATGCCTTTTGAGTGGAGAACTTAGTCCATTTACATTTAAAGTGATTATTGATAGGAAAGAACTTACAAATGCCTTTTCCTTTCTTCCTTTTTGCTGTCTTTGTGGATTTGTGATTTTCCGTACATCTTTTTCTTTGATTTCCTTCTCTTTATCATTGTGTATCTACTGTAGGTTTTTGTTTTGTGGTTACCATGAGGCTTACATAAAACATAGGTATAACAGTCTTTTTTAAACTGATAAGAACTTACTTCAACAGCACACAGAACTTTACCCTTTCACTACCCCCACATTTTGTTTCTGGTGTCACAATTTACATCTTTTTATATTATGCTTCCATTAACAAATTATTGTAGCTATAGTTGTTTTTAGTACTTTTGTCTTTTGTTTAGAGTAGAGTCAAGTGATTAACACACCACCATATTACAGTAGTATGCTGAATTTGACTACATATTTACCTTTACCAGTGTGTTTTATGCTTTTCTATGTTTTTCTGTTACTAATTAGTGAAATTAGGAAAACTAATTTCCTGTTTCATTTCAGCTTGAAGAACTCCTTTCAGCATTTTTGGTAAGGCAGGTATAGTGGTGATGAACTCCATCAGACTTTGCATGAATGGGAAAGTCATTATTTTTCCTTCATTTCTGGAGGACAGCTTTCCCAGACCTTGCTGTGTATATTTGTGCTTCACACTTGTTTCCTCTTGGGTTGGGGGGATTTTTCAGATTGTATGCTGCTCTCTATCCTGCAAAGCCAGGCTGTGTGCTATCAGTGTTCTGTTTACTTTCCCTAGAGCAATGCTGATTGCTCAAGTTTGTGTGCTTTCTCCCAATCCTGCAATCAGGCTGGCTTTCTGTACATTATCACTAAAAAGGCTCCCACCACCATCAGGGACATATGTAGATAGCCAGCCATGAGGTGTGAGTGAGGTGTGTGAAGCATTGGGAGGGCCTTTCGGCCAGTTGGGGGATCTACAGGTGAGGCCTCCCCAGCGGCTCCTTGGCAAGCTTCCTGATCAAGTTTGTGGAGCAGTTAATAGGATCCATGTTCCTGGTGCTGTCCTCCCAGCCACTCCCCAGCCCCTAGTTGCACAGCTCACATCAGTATTTTACCCTCTTGTATGTATTCAATCTTGGATACTTTTTTGCTTCAGCAGTATACTGGAGCTTCTCTGCTGGACTCCCAGACTTCCACAAAGGTACTCTCCTCCATGGGTGATTGTCTGAGTCACTGTTCTTTGGGGGAAAGATGGTAGAAAACTCTTTATTCTGCCATGTTGATGATGTCATTTCCTATTTTTATTTTTTATTGTGGTAAAGTACACATAATATAATACTTAACTATCTGAGCCATTTTGAAATGTACAGTGCAGTAGTGTTAAGTACATTCACATTGTTGTGTAACCAATCTTGAGAACTCTGATGATTTTAAAATAAGATTCCATTAAAACTTACTCCTTGAGTTTACTCAGTACTAATTTGTATGTCATCATTACCCTTCATTTACTTCTTACTAACATGCAGGAATCTCCTCAGCGCTAATCTAAAGTCTACTATAACTTCCTCGAGATCAGGTACTATAATGTTCAATTTAAAATATTGTGAGTATCCTTCTCAGTTCCTAACAGTGTCTCACAATGTATTCTAGTTCCTTTGTCCTTCCTTATAAATTTTAGAAGCAGCTTGCCCATCTGTAGGAAATATTCCTGGGATTTTCATTAGTATTTGCCACCTGGGCCTAGAAGGTTTTTTTCAGAACATTTTAAACTATGAATTCAGCATTATTAATGGTTACAGGACTACTTATTTATTTGAGCTAGAATGAATTTGGGTAGTTTGTGATATTTGAGAAATTAGTCTACTGTGTTGAAGTTGTTAAATTTATGTTTGTAGAATTGTTTATAATATTCTTTTATTATCTTTTTAATGTCTCTCCTTTTAATGTTTATAGGGTTTATAGTGATATCGCCTTTTTCATTCCTTTATTGCTAATTTGTGGGGGTTTTTTCCTCTTTTTTTTTTTTTGGTCAGTCTTGCTAGAGGTTTATCAATTTTATTGATCTTTTAAAAGAAGCCAGATTTTGGTTTTATTGATTTTCTCCATTCAAATTCACTGACTTTTTTCTCTGTCATCTTTATTCTGCTTTTGAGTTCATCCAGTGAGTTTTTAATTTTGATTACTGTATTTTTAATTCTAAAATTTCCATTTGTTTCTTCCATTTTATATATTGTGTTTCTTTGTTGATACTTACTTTTCATTTTAACATTTGTTTCAGGAGTGTTCAGAGTTGCCATTTGAGCAGTTTTATAATAGTTCTTTGAAGTCTTTGTCAGATAATTCCAGTGTTTGTATCATCTTGTCATTGTCATCTTTGAATATGTTTTCCCACATGGGTTGAGGGTTTTGTTTTTTTCATATGCCAAGTAATTTCAGATTGAATTTCTGCACCTTTGTTGTATGACACTAAGAAGCTGTGTTAAGTCCTCTAGGGAATGTTGGTATTTTTATTTTAGTAAGCAGTTAATCTGGCATGTTCCAACCTTTCTCTTGTGACTGTGGTTCCAATGTTGGTTCAGTTTTAAAGCCTTAGCAGTAGTATTTGAATTTGTACCCTGTGTGCCACTGAGTAGTTAGCCTTGGACCTGAGTGAAATTTTATCTGTTAGCTTAGTTCTCAGTGTCTTTAGTATGCTAATTAGGATAAGATCCATGCATATTCAGGTGAGAGGAGTGAGCTTAGGAGTTAATATAAAACTTTATGTGGCTCTTTTCCCCTTTCTACTATGTTTTTCAGGGCTTTCTGGTTCTTTGGGGCTCCCCCTTTTGGATCTCTGATTAGAAACCACGTATTTCCACAGTTGTTCCACCTGTGGTGCCAATTGATGGGAGGTAGACAGAGGGAGAAAAACAGATATAGGCTTTGGATCTACCATCTTGCTGCATTAACTCCATCAAATGAAGAGGAAGTGTTTGTTTTCCTTTAGAGTTTTGGCTCCTGCAGTCTCCTGTTGTTAGCCACTGTTGCTGCTACCACCATTGCTATTGGCTATCTCGGAGTCTGTGGTATGAGAGAATGGAGAAAAAGGAGCAAACCCTTCTACACCCCAGGGATGCTTCCATTTTCTCTGAACTTTAAGGGTTCCTTTTCTGACTCTTCTAGCCAGAAATTGAGAGCTTTTCCTGCATCTTTCTCTGTCTCCCTGACTGTGCTCATTTCTAGATTTGAGGCTGCATTGGATTTAGGCTGGGGGTGGGAGTTACTGGAGGAAAGAAATGCTGAGTTGGTAGTGTTTTGAATTTTCTTTTCCTCCCTCCTTTTTCTCTGATCCTCAAATAGCTGCAGTATCCAAGTTTTATAGTGTTCACTTGGAGAGAAAAGGTATTGTGTGTTTAATCCATCTTACCCAAAATTGGACCCCTATTATGTTTTGAGAATTTATGTTCTGGGTATATACTCTTCATCGGATACTGATTTATAAGTATTTCCTTCAGTTTATGGCTTATCTTTTAATTCTCTTAACAGTGTTTTCTGAAGAGCAGAAATGTTAATTTTGATGAAGTACAGTGTCATGCTTTTGAAGCCATAACTAAGAAGTCTTTGCCTAATTCAGGGTCACAAAAATTTTTTCTATGTTTTGTTCTAGAACTTTTATAGTTTTAGGTTTTACATTTATGTCTGCGATACATGTTGAATTTTGTACATAGAGTGAGGTGCAGATTGAAGTTTATTTATTTGGGTGTGTATGTCAGATTTTTAACACCGTTTATTGGAAAGATATCTTTTCTCCATTGACTGACTTTATACCTTTGTAAAAAATTGGTTTCCGTGTGTGTGTGTGTGTGTGTGTGTGTGTGTGTGTGTGTGTGTATAGTTCTATTTCTGGACTCCAAATTCTGTTCCATTGTACTATTTTTTTCCCCCGGTAAAATAAACATTACATACTATTTATCATTTTAGCCATTTGTAAGTGTACAATTCAGTGGCATTCACAATGTAGTATAATGATCACTGTTATCTATACCTCAAGCTTTTAAAAATTTTTTTACCATTCTCAACATAAATTCTGTATCCATTAAACAATAACTCTCAATTCTCCCTTCCCAGCCCCTGGTACCAGCCCCTGATACCAGCCGCTGGTAACTTTTATTCCACTTTTTCTCTATATGAATGTGTGTATTCTAAGTACTTCATATAAATAGAATCATACAATATTTGTCCTTCTGTGTCTGGCTTATATCAGTGTAATGTTTTCAAAGTACATCATGTTGTAGAAATACAAACATTTCATTCCTTCTTACGGCTGAATACTATTCCATTGCATGCCTATACTTAGAGGTCAGTGAGCTTCTTGGATTTGTAGATTTATGTCTTTCATCAAAATTGGGAAGTTTTCAGCCATTATTTCTTCAAATATTCTTTCTACTCCTTTCTCTTTTTCTTTACCTTCTGGGATGATTACGGTTCATATGTTGATCCACTTGACGGTGTTCCACAGGTCCCTTAGGCTCTGTTTACTTTTCTTTATCCTTTTTTCTTTCTGTTCCTCAAACTTACTAATTTCAATTGTCCTATCTTCACTGCTTCTTTCTTCTGTCTGGTAAAATCTGCTTTTGAACCTCTCCAGGGAATTTTCCACTTCAGTTGTATTTCTCAGCCTCAGAATTTCTTTTGATTCCTTTTTACGTCTTGTTTTTATTGATATTCTCATTTTGTTCATATATTGTTTTCCTGTTTTTGACCATGTCTTCCTTTTGCTCTTTGAGCCCCTGTAAAACAGTTTCATTGTTGCATTTTTTTTTTTTTTTTTTTTTTTGTGGTACGCGGGCCTCTCACTGTTGTGGCTTCTCCCGTTGCGGAGCACAGGCTCCGGACGCACAGACTCCGGACGCGCAGGCTCAGCGGCCATGGCTCACGGGCCCAGCCGCTCTGCGGCATGTGGGATCTTCCCGGACCGGGGTATGAGCCCGCGTCCCCTGCATCGGCAGGTGGACTCTCAACCACTGCGCCACCAGGGAAGCCCTGTTGTTGCATTTTTTAAGACAGTTTTTAAAAAGTCTTTGTCTAGTAAGTCGAATGTCTGGGCTTCCTCAGGGTCAGTTTCTGTCAATTAATTTTGTTCCTTTGAATGAGCCATACTTTCCTGATATTTTGTATGCCTGTGATTTTTTTTTAAACTGCACATTTGAATTTTTCAATGTGTTAATTCTGGAAATCAGATTCTCCCTCTTACTGGGAATTTTGTCTTTTTTAATTCTTCAAAGGTGTTTCTGTGGTGGGGATTAGCTTGAGATGAAAGCTTCAAGGTCTCTTCAGGTCTTTTTTGAGCCTCTGTCTTTCCCTGGGCATGTGTGGTAGCTTACTAAACTCCTCTCAAATGGGGAAATGTCTCAAAAGGGGGAAAAGGTCAGGCAAAAAAACCTCAAATGTGTACTGTTCCTTTAAATCTCCTGGAGGCAGTTTCTGTCAAGGTGGGTTGAAACAGTGGTGGCCACACTCTGTGCTAGCCAAAATTTCCCATGGAAGCTGCAAACTTTTTTTTTTTTTTGCTTTTTATTTATTTTTTATACAGCAGGTTCTTATTAGTCATCCATTGTATACACATCAGTGTATGCATGTCAATCCCAATCTCTCAATTCATCACACCCCCACCCCCCTGCCACTTTCCCCCCTTGGTGTCCATACATTTGTTCTCTACATTTGTGTCTCAGTTTCTGCCCTGCACACTGGTTCTTCTGTATCATTTTTCGAGGTTTCACATACATGTGTTAATATACGGTATTTAATTTTCACTTTCTGACCTATTTCACTCTGTATGACAGTTTCTAGATCCATCCACGTCTCTACAAATGACCGAATTTCGTTTCTTTTTAGGGCTGAGTAATATTCCTTTTTATATATGTACCACATTTTCTTTATCCATTCATCTGCCGATGGGCGTTTAGGTTGCTTCCATGACCTGGCTATTGTAAATAGTGCTGCAGTGAACGTTGGGGTGCATGTGTCTTTTTGAATTATGGTTTTCTCTGGGTACATGCCCAGTAGTGGGATTGCTGGGTAATATGGTAATTCTATTTCAGTTTTTTAAGGAACCTCCATACTGTTCCCCATAGTGACTGTATCAGTTTACATTCCCACCAACAGTGCAAGAGGGTTCCCTTTTCTCCACACCCTCTCCAGCATTTGTTGTTTGTAGATTTTCTGATGATGCCCATTCTAACTGGTGTGAGGTGATACCTCATTGTAGTTTTGATTTGCATTTCTCTAATGGTGAGTGATGTTGAGCATCTTTTCATGTGCTTCTTTGCCATCTGTATGTCTTCTTTGGAGAAATGTCTATTTAAGTCTTCTGTCCACTTTTTGATTGGGTTGTTTGTTTTTTTAATATTGAGTACATGTGCTGCTTATATATTTTGAAGATAAATCCTTTGTCCGTTGATTCGTTTGCAAATATTTTCTCCCATGCTGAGGTTTGTCTTTTCGTCTTGTTTATGGTTTCCTTTGCTGTGCAAAAGCTTTTAAGTTTCATTAGGTCCCATTTGTTTATTTTTCTTTTAATTTCCATTACTCTAGGAGGTGGATCAAAAAAGATCTTGCTGTGATTTATGTCAAAGAGTGTTCTTCCTATATTTTCCTCTAAGAGTTTTATGGAATCCGGTCTTACATTTAGGTCTGGAATCCATTTTGAGTTTATTTTTGTGTATCGTGTTAGGGAGTGTTCTAATTTCATTCTTTTTTTTTTTTTTTTTTTTTTGCGGTACGCGGGCCTCTCACTGTTGTGGCCTCTCCTGTTGCGGAGCACAGGCTCCGGACACGCAGGCCCAGCGGCCACGGCTCACGGGCCCAGCCGCTCCACGGCATGTGGGATTTTCCGAGACCGGGGCACGAACCCATGTCCCCTGCATTGGCAGGCGGACTCTCAACCAGTGCGCCACCAGGGAAGCCCTAATTTCATTCTTTTACATGTAGCTTTCCAGTTTTCCCAGCACCACTTACTGAAGAGATTGTCTTTTCTCCATTGTATATCCTTGGCTCCTTTATCAAAAATAAGGTGACCATAGGTGCGTGGGTTTATCTCTGGGCTCTCTGTCTTGTTCATTGATCTGTGTTTCTGTTTTTGTGCCAGTACCATATTGTCTTGATTACTCTAGCTTTGTAGTATAGTCTGAAGTCAGGGAGTCTGATTCCTCCCGCTCTGTTTTTTTTCCCTCAAGGCTGCTTTGGCTATTCAGGGTCTTTTGTGTCTCTATACAAATTTTAAGATTTTTCGTTCTAGTTCCGTAAAAATGCCATTGGTAATTTGATAGGGATTGCATTGAATCTGTAGATTGCTTTGGGTAGTATAGTCATTTTCACAATATTGATTCTTCCAATCCAAGAACATGGTATATCTCTCCGTCTGTTGGTATCATCTTTAATTTCTTTCATCAGTGTCTTATAGTTTTCTGCATACAGGTCTTTTGTCTCCCTAGGTAGGTTTATTCCTAGGTATTTTATTCTTTTTGTTGCAGTGGTAAATGGGAGTGTTTCCTTAATTTCTCTTTCAGATTTTTCATCATTAGTATACAGGAATGCAAGAGATTTCTGTGCATTAATTTTCTATCCTGAAACTTTACCAAATTAATCGATTAGCTCTGGTAGTTTTCTGGTGGCATCTTTAGGATTCTCTATGTATAGTATCATGTCATCTGCAGACAGTGACAGTTTTACTTCTTCCTTTCCAATTTGTATTCCTTTTATATGTTTTTCTTTGATTGCCGTGGCTAAGACTTCCAAAACTATGTTGAATAATAGTGGTGAGAGTGGACATCCTTGTCTTGTTCCTGATCTTAGAGGAAATGCTTTCAGTTTTTCACCATTGAGAATGTTTGCTGTGGGTTTGTCATATATGGCCTTTATTATGTTAAGGGTAGGTTCCCTCTATGCCCACTTTCTGGAGAGTTTTTATCATAAATGAGTATTGAATTGTGTCAAAAGCTTTTTCTTCGTCTATTTAGATGATCATATGGTTTTTATTCCTCAGTTTGTTTGTATGGTGTATCACATTGATTGATTTGCATATATTGAAGAATCCTTGCATCCCAGGGACAAATCCCACTTGATCATGGTGTATGATCCTTTTAATGTGTGTTGGATTCTGTTTGCTAGTATTTTGTTCAGGATTTTTGCATCTATATTCATCAGTGATATTGGTCTGTAATTTTCTTTTTCTGTAGTATTTTTGTCTGGTTTTAGTATCAGGGTGAGGGTGGCCTCATAGAATGAGTTTGGGAGTGTTCCTTCCTCTGCAGTTTTTTGGAAGAGTTTGAGAAGGATGAGTGTTAGCTCTTCTCTAAATGTTTGATAGAATTTACCTGTGAAGCCATCTGGTCCTCCACTTTTGTTTGTTGGAAGATTTTTAATCACAGTTTCAATTTCATTCCTTGTGATTGGTCTGTTCATATTTTCTATTGCTTCCTGGTTCAGTCTTGGAAGGTTATACCTTTTAAAGAATTTGTCCATTTCTTCCAGGTTGTCCATTTTGTTGGCATAGAGTTGCTTGTTGTAGTCTCTTAGGATGCTTTGTGTTTCTACAGTGTCTGTTGTAACTTCTCCTTTTTCATTTCTAATTTTATTGATTTGAGTCCTGTCTCTCTTTTTCTTGATGAGTCTGGCTAAAGGGCTATCAATTTTGTTTATCTTCTCAAAGAACCAGCTTTTAGTTTTATTGATATTTGCTATTGTTTTCTTTGTTTCTATTTTATTTATTTCTGCTCTGATCTTTATGATTTCTTTCCTTCTACTAACTTTGGGTTTTGTTTGTTCTTCTTTCTCTAGTTCCTTTAGGTGTAAGGTTAGATTCTTTATTTGAGATTTTTCTTGTTTCTTGAAGTAGGCTTGTATTTCTGTGAACTTCCCTGTTAGAACTGCTTTTGCTGCATCCCATAGGTTTTGGATTGTCGTGTTTTCATTGTTATTTGTCTCTGGGTATTGTTTGATTTCCTCAGTGATCTCTTGGTTATTTAGTAACGTATTGTTTAGCCTCCACCTGTCTGTGTTTTTTACGTTTTTTTCCTTATAATTGATTACTAATATCAGAGCGTTGTAGTAAGAAAAGATGCTTGATATGGTTTCAGTTTTCTTAAATTTACTGCAGCTTAATTTGTGAGCCAAGATGTGATCTGTCCTGGAGAATGTTCTGTGCGCACTTGAGAAGAAAGTGTAATCTGCTGTTTTTGGATGGAATGTCCTATAAATATCAATTAAATCTTTTTGGTCTATTGTGTCCTTTAAAGCTTGTGTTTCCTTATTAATTTTCTGTTTGGATGATTTGTCCATTGGTGTAAGTGAGGTGTTAAAATCCCCCACTATTATTGTGTTACTGTCGATTTCCTCTTTTATAGTTGTTAGCAGGTGCCCTATGTATTGAGGTGCTCCTGTGTTGGGTGCAAATATATTTATAATTGTTATATATTCTTCTTGGATTGATCCCTTGATCACTGTGTAGTGTCCTTCCTTGTCTCTTGTAACATTCTTTAAAGTCTATTTTATCTGATATGAGTATTGCTACTCCAGCTTTCTTTCGATTTCCATTTGCATGGAATATCTTTTTCCATCCCCTCACTTTTGGTCTGTGTCCTTATGTGTGAAGTGGGTCTCTTGTAGACAGCATGTAAAAAAAGATATGGATCTTTTTTTTGTATCTATTCAGTGAGCCTGTGTATTTTGGTTGGAGCATTTAATCCATTCACGTTTAAAGTAATTATCAATATATATCTTCTTATTACCATTTTCTTAATTGTTATGGGTTTGATTTTGTAGGTTCTTTTTTTGTCTTGTGTTTCCCACTTAGAGAAGTTCCTGTAGCATTTGTTGCAGAGCTGGTTTGGTGGTGCTGAATTCTCTTAGCTTTTGCTTGTCTGTAAAGCTTTTGATTTCTCCATAGAATCTGAATTAGATCCTTGCCAGGTAATCTTGGTTGTACGTTCTTCCCTTTTATCACTTTAAATACGTTATGCCACTCGCTTTTGGCTTGTAGAGTTTCTGCTGAGAAATCAGCTGTTAACCTTATGGGAGTTCCCTTGTATGTTATTTGTTGTTTTTCCCTTGCTGCTTTCAATAATTTTTTTTGTGTTTAATTTTTGTCAATTTGATTACTGTGTGTTTCGGCGTGTTTCTCCTTTGGTTTATCCAGCCTGGGACTCTCTGCGCTTCCTGGACTTGGGTGGCCATTTCCTTTCCCATGTTAGGGAAGTTTTTGACTATAATCTCTTCAAATATTTTCTTGGGTCCTCTCTCTCTCTCTTCTCCTTCTGGGACCCCTATAGTGCGGATATTGTTGCGTTTAATGTTGTCCCAGAGGTCTCTTAGGCTGTCTTCATTTCTTTTTATTCTTTTTTCTTTATTCTGTTCTGCAGCAGTGAAGTCCACCATTCTGTCTTCCAGGTCACTTATCCGTTCTTCTGTCTCAGTTATTCTGCTGTTGATTCCTTCTAGTGTATTTTTCATTTCAGTTATTGTATTGTTCACCTCTGTTTGTTTGTTCTTTAATTCTTTTAGGTATTTGTTGTTTAATTTTTGTAAGTCTTTGTTAAACATTTCTTGCATCTTATCGATCTTTGCCTCCATTCTTTTTCCGAGGTCCTGGATCATTTTCACTCTCATTATTCTGAATTCTTTTTCTGGAAGGTTGCCTATCTCCATTTCATTTAGTTGTTTTTCTGGGCTTTTATCTTGTTCCTTCTTCTGGTACATAGCCCTCTGCTTTTTCATCCTGTCTGTCTTTCTGTGATTGTGGTTTTTGTTCCACAGGTTGCAGGTTTGTAGTTCTTCTTGCTTCTGCTGTCTGCCCTTTCGCTGCAAGCTTTTTAATAGATTTCAGAGTTCCAAAATAGTTCACACAGTTTCTACCAGTATGGTTGTCTAGGTGGAGAGATGGATTCTTAGTGCTTCCCACTCTTTTGGCTTTCCTAAGGTTACTCTAATATACTCTTTTATAAAGTTTTTGTCAGTTGTCCTAAAAGGAAGCAAGGGAGGAATTGTTCATCCCTGGACTAGTGCTTTAAGGATCAGAAGAGTGTTCCTTAGATCACAGTAATGAGGCAGTGGACAAACCCTCAAAGAATGTGGTAAATCAGAAGAATAAAATTTAGGCTACCAGGGCAGCCATGTTGCCTCACTTGAAGATTGTCCATCCAGGACTAAAATTTTGGTGTTCTTGGGTTTTTTTTTTTTTTTTTTTTTTTTTTTTTTGCGTTATGCGGGCCTCTCACTGTTGTGGCCTCTCCCATTGTGGAGCACAGGATCCAGACGTGCAGGCCCAGCGGCCATGGCTCATGGGCCCAGCCGCTCCGCGTCATGTGGGATTCTCCCGGACCGGGGCACGAACCCGCACCCCCCGCATCGGCAGGTGGACCCCCAACCACTGCGCCACCAGGGAAGCCCTGTTCTTGGGTTTTTGTTTAACTTATCTTATATCCCCCTTTTCCTAGGGCTAGTCTGTTTTGGTCTTGTCTTCAAATGTATGCAGACTCCAATTTGGGAATAGCACACTGAAGGCAACCTTCTTCTGACCCTTGGGAGTGTTCCTTCATGAAGTGCACTCAAAATGAATACAGAGATGAATCATGGGAGATCCTAGTTCTCTAAAAACTGTCAGTTAGATTGGGTAGCTGCGCATAACTAACGTACCTTAGAGTGTATGGCCTTTTCTTACTGGTGTGTAGTACATTCTGCCTTGATCTTAAAGGGCAGCAATTTTATATGATTCCTTTTAGTATCTCTAGTGAATCTGTGACCAGTAATGTTTATTGAGTTCATGCATTGGTTGGGACACTTGTGGTAGGTTTTCTATAAGAATTTACTGCTAGCACCTTTATTTGAACCTAACAATCGCATATGGAAATATATATATGAACTTTTACCGACATATGTAGTCCCTAGACCAGTGATTCTCCACCCTTGCTACTCATGAGAATAACCTGAGGAACTTTCCCCAATACCTGATTTCTATGTTCTAACCATAGACATTATTTTAATAAATCTGGGGTGGAAACCAGGAATATATATATTTTCAGAAGCTACCCAGTAATTCTGATATGCACCCAGAATAGAGAACCACAGCCCTTTGAGTACCTATGGAAATCTAGTAGTAAAAATAGAGGATATGAGCAAATAGAGAAAGAAGAACAAACAAAACCAAAGTTAGTAGAAGGAAAGAAATGAAAGAGATCAGAGAAAAAATAAATGAAATGAAGACTAAAAAGGAATAGAAAAGATTAATAAAACTAAAAGCTGGTTATTTGAAAGATAAACAAAATTGATAAACTTTTAGCTAGACTTATCAAGAAAAAAAGGGAGAAGGCCCAAATCAGTAAAATCGGAAATGAAAATGGATAATGCCATGTGCAGCAACATGGATGGACTTAGAGATTATCATACTAAGTGAAGTAAGTCAGAAAAACAAATACCATATGATATCACTTACACGTGGAATCTAAAATATGACACAAATGAACTTATCTACAAAATAGAAAGAGACTTACAGATGTAGAGAACAGACTTGTGGTTGCCAAGGGGGAGAGGGTTTGGGGAGGGATGGATTGGGAGCTTGGGATTAGTAGATGCAAACTATTATGTGTAGAACGAATAAACAACAAGGTCTGACTGTATAGCATAGGGAACTATATTCAATATCCTGTGATAAACCATAATGGAAAAGAATATGAAAAAGAATGTGTGTGTGTGTATAAAACTGAATCACTCTGGTGTACAGTAAAAATTACCACAACAGTGTAAATCAACTATACCTCAATAAAATAAAAAAATGAAAAAGAGGTTATAACCAACACCACAGAAATACAAAGCATCATAGGAGACTACTATGAGCACCAATTTATACACCAATAAAATGGACAACGTAGAATAAATAGATACATTCTTAGAAAGGTACAATCTCCCTGGACTGAACCAGGAAGAAATAGAAAATATGAACAGAACAATTACCAGTACTGAAATTGATTCAGTAAACTCCCAACAAACAAAAGTCCAGGACCAGATGACTTCACAGGTGAATTCTACCAAACATTTAAAGAATACTTAACACCTATCCTTTTTGAAACTATTCCAAAAAATTTCAGTGTAAGGAACACTTCCAAACTCATTCTATGAGGCCACCATCACCCTCATACCAAAACCAGACAAAGATATCACAAAAGGAGAAAATTACAGGCTAATATCACTGATGAAAATAGATGCAAAAATACTCAACCAAATGCTAGCAAACTGAATGCAACAGCACATTAAAATGATCATACACCATGATCAAGTGAGATTTATCCCGGGGATGCAAGTATTTTTCAGTATGCACAAGTCAGTCAGTGTGATACACCACATTAACAAATAGAGTTAAAGCCATATGATCATCTCAATAGATGCAGAAAAAGCTTTTGATAAAATTGAACATCCATTTATGATTAAAATTCTCCTAAAAATGGGCTTAGAAGGAACATACCTCAACATAATAAAGGCCATATATGACAAGCCCACAGCTAACATCATACTGAACCGTGAAAAGCTGAAAGTATTCCCTCTAATATCAGGAACAAGACAAGGATGCCCACTCTTGCCACTTTTAGTCAAAATAGTTTTGTAAGTCCTAGTCACAGCAATCAGAGAAGAAAAAGAAAAGGAGTCCAGATGGGAAAGGAAGAAGTAAAACTGTGACTGTTTGCAGAGGACATGATACTATACATAGAAAATCCTAAAGATGCCATCAGAAAACTATGAGAGCTCATCAGTGAATTTGGTAAAGTTGCCTGATACAAAATTAATATACAGAAATATGTTGCATTTCTATAAACTAACAATGAACTATCAGAAAGAGAAATGAAGGAAATAATCCCATTTACCATCATATCATAAAGAATAAAATACCTAGGAATAAACAAGGCAAAAGACCTGTTTTCTGAAAACTATAAGATGCTGATGAAAGAAATTGAAGACAGCACACACAGATGGAAAGATATACTGTGTTTTTGGATTGGAAGAATCAATATTATTAAAATGAGCATACTTTCCAAGGCAATCTACAGACTGAATGCAATCCCTATCAAATTACTAATGGCATTTTTCACAGAACTGGAACGAAAAATTTTAAAATTTGTATGGGAACACAAAAACCTGCAAATAGCCAAAACAATCTTAAAAAAGAAGAATGGAGCTGGAGAAATTACCCTTCCTGACTTCAGACTATACTACAAAGCTACAGTCATCAGAACAGTATGGTACAGACACAAAAATAGACACATAGATCAATGGAATAGGGTAGAAAGCCCAGAAATAAACCCATGCACTTATGGTCAATTAATCTACAACAAAGGAGGCAAGAATATACAGTGGAGAAAAGATTGTCTCTTCAATAAGTGGTGCTGGGAAAACTGGACAGCTACATGTAAAAGTATGAAACTAGAACATTCTCTAACACCATATACAAAAATAAATTAAAAATGGATTAAAAACTTAAATGTAAGACTGGGATACTATAAAACTCTTAGAGGAAAACATAGGCAGAACACTCTTTGACATAAATCATAGCAATATTTTTTGGGATCTGTTTCCAGAGTAATGGAAACAAAAGCAATAATAAATGGGACCTAATTAAACTTAAAAGCCTTTGTACAGCAAAGGAAACTATAAACAAAATGAAAATGCAACCTACGGAATGGGAGAAATATTTGCAAATGATGTGACCGAGAAGGGATTAATTTCCAAAATATAGAAACAGCTCATACAGCTCATTATCACAAAACTCAAACAACCCAATCAAAACCTAAATAGACATTTCTATAGAGAAGACATACTGATGGCCAAGAGGCACATGAAAAGATGCTCAACATTGCTAATGATTAGAGAAATGCAAATCAGAACTACAATGAGGTATTCCCTCATAGCAGTTAGAATGACCATCATCAAAGTCTACAAATAATAAATGCTGGAGAGGGTGGGGAGAAAAGGGAACCCTCCTACACTGTTGGTGAGAATGTAAATTGGTGCGGCCACTATGGATACAGTATGGAGGTTCCTTAAAAAACTAAAAATAGAGCTACCATATGATCCAGCAACCCCACTCCTGGGCATATATCCAGAGAAAACTCTTAACTTGAACACATGCACCCCATTGTTCATAGCAGCACTATTTACAACAGCCACAACATGGAAGCAGTCTAAATGTCCATGGACAGATGAGTGGATAAAGAAGATATGGTACGTATACACAATGAAATACTACTCAGCCATAAAAAAGAATGAAATAATGCCATTTGCAGCAACATGGATGGACCTAGAGATTATCATACTAAGTAAGTCAGAGAAAGACAAATATCATATATCACTTATATGTGGAATCTAAAAAAATGATACAAACTTATTTACAAAAGAGAAATAGACTCACAGACATAGAAAACTAATGGTTATCAAAGGGGAAAGGGGGGGAGGGATAAATTAGGAGTTTTGGATTAACAGATACACACCATCATACATAAAATATTGAATAAACAACAAAAACCTGAACAGCACAGGTAACTATGTTCAATATCTTGTATAAAGGAAAAAACCTGAAAAGGAATATATATGTATAACTGAATCACTTTGCTGTACACCTGAAACATTGTAAATAAACTATACTTCAACAAAAAAAGTCAAAAAAAGAGGATGTGTAGTGCCTTCTGTTCTTTAGGGAGATTATGTGAAACAGTATAGCATACAGTTAAGAGCACTAATTTTGGAGCTAGGATATTTGGTTCCAGTGTGTGTAGCCACTTTCTAGCTGTTATCCATAGACAAACTACCCAATCTTTCAGAGGTCAGCTTCTTTATAAAATAGGGAGTATAGGCAGTATAGGGTTACTGTGAGGATTTATGTAAAGTCTTAGCACAGTACTACAGCACACAATAAATACTGGCCAGATTTATTATGGTGTACACACGTGCCACTGGGATTAGCCCGGATGAAAAAGCCTACTGAAGTACACCTTCTCCAGGCAGCTCTTTAGGAAACCGCCGGGAGATGGAAAGGCTTCCTGGTCCCCAAGCTTGCCAAGTGAAAGATGCAAAAGCCATCTAAAAAGGGAGGGGACTATTTATTCTTGGCAAGCACTTGCGCAACGACGGGCTCCAGTTGCTGCGTTCCGCGTGTCCACCAGGGGCCGCTCGAACTACCCAGGCTCTGTGCGCGCAAATCAGGCGACGCCCGCGCGTGCTCACTCGGTGCCGCGCGGGCCTCTGAACCTCCGCGGACACCCTAGCTTTCGGCTGCTGCTCCCCTGGCGGCTACCCTTAACCAAACCTCTTGCGGGTGGGTACGGCAGCTCTTTGGGGACAAAAGTCTTCCCTATTCGTTGCGCTCTGCTTCGTACTTCGTATTTTGGGCAAATCTGAGAAGGCAGGTATTAGCGCCTCCATTGAGCTGCTACCAGAGAGGTAGGAGAAAGGCTGAGCCTGGCGCGGAGTTCGGGCTGACTGGGGCCTAGGCCCGTGAAACGCCGTCGCTGCCCGGATGTTGCGATGGCTGATCGGGGGAGGCCGAGAACCTCAGGGACTGGCCGAGGTAAACCCCGGGGTGGACCCTGCCTGCCACCGCAGAGGCTTTGCTTGCCGGAGCTGCGGCTTGTGTGAGCCGGGATCCTGACCGGATGAGGGAGACCCGGCGGAGGCGGGGCCTGCGGGTTGCGGGGGCGGGGTCGCCGGGGTCGACGGGGGTGGATTGCGGGGGCTCTTTCCCTGAGAGGTAAATCCATGTTCCACTAGGTGTGGAAACTGAAACTGACGTAGTTCAGCAACAGGCTCAAGGACCCTTAACTAGTCTCCCCACGTAAACCAGTCTCATTTCAATAGAAAAAGTATCCGGTTTGGTAGAGACTAAGAAACGGTGACTGCAGATTTACACTTCTGGTTTGTTTGATATGGTGTCGCTTCCCAACATCAACTGATGCTTGCTCATGGAATATGAAATTAATTTGATTATTTATATAAAACCAAAAAAGATATAATTATTTTAAAAAATAATTTGCTTAAAAGTCAAAAAAATTATGTTATAGCTACTGTTTTGGGTTCCATAGTCACACTTTCTTCATGGGCCTGAATAACTGACCAGACTAATGAGATTTACATTTGAAATGTTGTGAATAAAATAATTTTGGAACCTGAAAAGTGTCGAGGTCTGGAATTTATTTCATATGTCACTGAAGAATAGAATTTGTGTTGAATTCCCTTTTATTTTTCATAGAAAATATTTGTTTTGATTGTTAAAAAAAAACTTGGGTGGTTGTAAGCAACGTTACTTCTCCGTTTTAACTTCCTCATATTTTTGCAGTTGAGGCTTATTGTCTAATTTTTAAGAAGTATTTCTTATTTAAAATTAGGCTTATTTCAGATAGGCTTGAATTCTAAAGATTATGAAAGAATTGTGGAAAAGTGATTAGTCCATTTGTGATATATATGACAATTATGTATTAACCTGATTATTTGATTAGTTGTAGAATTTGATTAACTAATTCTGCAGTGCTTCTTGGCAAGCTTTCATTTGGGGGAAGTGGTATACAGTTTTCAGATTTCTTGCCTTTGCTTTTCTCATCAGAACCACTGCTAGAAGGGAGATGGGATAAATAAAAAATTACTGCTTTGAGGGTGAATTAAAAAAAAATTCATGCGTGTTAAATTGTACATTTCTTCATGTAAAAGTACTTCAGTTTTAGAACTGCTGTGAATCTGTACATTATCAGAACCAAAGATTTTCCCCTAATTATGCAAGAACTTTGTATCCAGGCTTCTAGTTTAAGCAGTGTTTGTCTGCTGGGATGATTTTGCCCCTTAGAGGACATTTGGCAATGTCCAGAGATATTTTTGATTGTCACGATTTGGGGGTGGGGAGAGAGGTTGGATTTCTATTGGCATCTAGTGTGTAGAAGCCAGGGATGATGTTGAACATCCTTCAATGCACAGGAAAGCCCTCAACAAAAGAATTACCTAGTCCAAAATGTCAGTAGTGTCAGGTTTGAGAAATTGCAGTTCAGAGGTTAAGAACACAGGTTTTTATCATGAAATATTACTGGGTTTGACTATAGAAATCGGGTTGATAAGATCTTCCTTACAGAATTATTGGGTGAGTTATAAGCCATATGTGCTTTACACAGTGTGTGGCATATGGACTGCCGCCCATATGTTTGCAAATAGGGATGAAGGTGTGTAGGTTTAGGACTGAGCTTAATACTCTGTAAATGTTACCAGTTATCTTTATCAATATTATTGTCTGAAGTTGAATTTATTGAATTCATTGACTGAATTATTTCATTTCTTCCTTTATTTATTCAGTAAACATGTGTTGAGTGCCTATAATGGGGTAGGCACTGTTTTAGTCTATATTTTACCCCTTTGACCTTCAGTTTTGTTTCTGCCAAGTTTTAATTGGCAAACATCCATCCTAAAATATTGTGTTGGTTTGGCCCATTGATTTTTTTTTTTTTTTTTTTTTTTTGTGGTACGCGGGCCTCTCACTGTTGTGGCCTCTCCCGTTGCGGAGCACAGGCTCCGGATGCGCAGGCTCCAGACGCGCAGGCTCAGCAGCCATGGCTCACAGGCCCAGCCACTCCGTGGCATGTGGGATCCTCCCAGACCGGGGCACAAACCCGTGTCCCCTGCATCGGCAGGTGAACTCTCAACCACTGCGCCACCAGGGAAGCCCCTGGCCCGTTGATTTTTTTAGGTCAGGTTTATTGAGGTGTAATTTCCATAAAACAAAATACACCCTTTAAAAATTTATTTTGAGTTCAAAATTTAAAATTTATGATGTGGATTTGTGGTAAGAGAAATGTTTTATGTTAAATTGGCAGTTACTTGATATTAGGGGAAATAATATATAGTATTAGAACATAATATCTTACAGTTTTTTAAACCTTGTGTTCTTAGATGCATACCATGTGTTTTATTCAAATGTGATCTTTTATCATAAATCATTTTATCCCTTTTTTTCTCTCTTTTTTCCCCCCATTACAAGCAATCTCCTTTACAGACAATAGGTGAAGAACAAACCCAGAACCCCTACACTGAACTGCTTGTACTGAAAGCTCATCATGATATTGTACGGTTTCTGGTACAGTTAGATGATTACAGGTAAGAAACTCTGGTTTTCCAATTGACTACTGTTTGGAAAGAGTTTTTAGGGAATTGTATGTTAAAAACAACTTCAGAATTAATCCAGCTTTTCTAAAAATTTCAAAACTGATCATTAATAACATTTAGTAGAAATTGACCTCTGCCTCTTGATGAAATATGTGTCTGAAGTCTTTTTGCCCAAAAGTTGGGATGTCATTTCTGGTGATTTTATGGTTATTTTTGTTTGTTTCAGGTTTTTTTTTTTTTTTTTTGGTCTTTTGAATACTCACAAATATTCTCATTAGTTTAAAGGAAGTGTATGACTTTAAAATGTTGATGGGAGTTTTAATTGTATATTAAGGTGAAGCTAAATTTGAGAACCAATATGGGAAATGTTTAAATATCAGGTACCTTCCAGGAATGTACTGTTTTTAGTGGAAGGTAAGGTAAGTATTTAATCTGAATTTTTTGTTATTTGTGAAACCCTTTAAAATGTACATTATTCTGTACTTCCTTGCTAACATGTATAATGTCGTGTTTAATATATTTGCAAATAGAGATGAAGGTGCGTAGGTCTTAGAACTGTAGATTTAGCTTATTATTGATCTGTATATCTGTTTTATTAAGACTTTGTTCAACTATATGCTTATCCTTTGTAGCCTTAATAACAATTACACAATTAATTGTGTAACTGTATAATATTTATGTTCCTCTCTAGATGAGAGTGAGGGCCATGTTATTTTTTTATTCACCACAGTATCTTTAGTACCTGGCACAGTGCCTTACATGTAGCAGGTTATTACTAGTTGTTAAATGAATGAATGACTCCCTCAACTATTAAGTGTACATGTTGCATGCCATCCTAACTCTCTAACTCCACTTCTCTTGTCCTTATCAGTTATTCCCCTATCATCTCTTAATTTTCTCTTTTGCCTTTGATACTGTCTTTTTTTCCTTCCATTTTTGACTCAGTGGATGAGTGCTACTATGATTATTTCTAATACTCATTATCACTGCTGATGTTTTTTAACCTTGTCTTTGCTCGTTCTATGTTTTTGGTATTTAGTTGCTTTTCCCATGTACAGTGCAATTCTGGCACTACCTGGAGTTAGGTTGAATTTTAAAGGTTAAGGGCACAGTCGTGTACAACAGTCCCTTCACCTCAGTCACAGCTGCAATCTCCAGGGTTCCCAGGCCACCTGCACTTCTGACCAATTAACTAAAAATTCCTACTACCCGCTCAGGTTTGATAATTCTCTAGAATGACTAACAGAATTCAGGAAAGCACTATACTTATGATTACAGTTTTATTACAAAGGATATGATCGGGACTAGCCAAATGTAGAGATGTATAGGGCAAGGTCTAGGAGGGTCCCAAATGTAAGGCTTCTGTGTCCTCAGGACACATCACCCTTTCAGCACATCAATGCATATCACCAGTGAGGAAGCTCACTCAAGCTCTGGGTGTCAAGAGATTTTATTGGGGTTTGATTACATGGGAATGATTGTTTCACTTATTTGCCTCATGATTGAACTCAATTTCTAGCCCTTCTCTCCCTGCCATCCCCTCCTTGCTCCCCCAGGTTGGGAGGTCAGGATGATATCCCATGGCTCAAAGCCCCAACCCTCTAATTGCATGGTTCATATTCCCCACATGGCCAGTCCCCATCCTTAAATTGTCCAGGGGTCCACCATGTGTCATCTCATTAGCATAAACTCAGGTGAGCTCTGAGGGGCCCAGCTCTCTTTTAGAAACCAGGGACAAGTCCAGCCACATTATTATGAAAATATGCTCCTCAACTTTTGCTTGAAAGGATTTGCCTTTTTTTATATTACTAGCCTATTAACACAATTTTCATGTTGTGATGTGAGCCAACCAAATTATAGCATGTCAACCATAGTATAATAATCTTCAGCCTTTTTGGTAATACTTACTTTTGCTATGTCCTAAGAGACATTTACTTATTTATTTAGTCAGCCATCTTTGAAACTAAACATTTTTGGAAAGATAGGACATATGGACAACTAAAGTTGTCTTGTACTGTCTTTTACCATTGTAAGATGCTACGTAAGTTAAAAAAAAAACCCAAAATGATTTCTTAGACCATAATCCCTAATATTTGGGCCTTAAGGAGTCCTCAGATAGTTTTGTCTAAGAAAGCTAAATACAAAATATACAGTATACTTTCAGGATGTGGTCTTTAAATTTTTTTTAATTAACTGTTAAGATTTCATGTTGATTGCTATCTGTCCTTTAAAATGTCTTCTTGATTATTCTTACTACATAGTTAGAAGAATCTGCAGAAAAGGCCATCTTGTAGAGTAATGATCATTGTACAGGTACTGATATTTGATTACCTTTTCCCAAAGTGGTGCTTGTGTATACTTCAGTTATTCAATGATATAGTAAATGTTACGTAAACAGTAAAAAGCTATAGATGAGTGTATCAGTTATCTGTTGTCCTTGTTAAATATCAGCCCAAATTTAGTAGTTTAAAACAAACGCTATTTATTTATTTCACTATTCTGTGGGATGGCATTTGGGTTAGGCTCAGCTGGGTGGGTTCTTTTGTCTCTGCTGGGATCAGCGGATCTTGGTTAGGTTCACTTATGCTTCTGTGGTCACCAGGTAGATTGGCTGGGGTTGGCAGGTTTACAGTGGTCTCAGCTGGGATGACTGGGGTCTCTTTCCATGTGGTTGCTCAAGTGCTAGTTCACATAGGGATGGAGTTCAAATACCAGCAAAAGGGCAAGCCCCAGTGTAAAACTCTTTTCAAGTCTGTTTTCATCATGTTTGATGTTGTTTCATGGGCTAAAGCAAGTCAGGAGCTGGCGTGAATTCAGTAAGTTGATAAATAAATTCTGCCTCTTGATGGGAGAAGCAACTAAATCCTATTGCAATTGGTGGTGGAAATAGGGAGATTGGTGGCCATGTTTGCTGTATACCACAGTGAATCTAAATGTCTAGAATAGATTTTCTAAAAAAGCCTACTTTTTGGCTTTTGCTGTCAAGTGAACATATTACTACATGAACCACATTTAATTCTTTGTACTCAAGTCATGACTTTGTCAAAAGTTACATATAATTAGGTATGAAGTTTTTTACTCAGTTGCAGACCTGAAGAACTTTCAATCTGATTTATTTTAAAAGATTTAATTCTGTAGTGTACTAGAAAAACAAAACAAAACTGAAAGAGTCATTATTGGTAAGAAATACATTAAAAAATGTACAAATGATGTAACTATTATAAATAGTAGAGCTCAGTGTTTTCATTCTTGATTTAATAGTTTAGATAGTTCAGATATCTTTTTACTGTTACATATGTATACTATATATGCATTGTCAAATTATAGAAATACCTTTCCAGTTTTTAAATAAATATTGTTATACTTTTTATGTTTTTATTTAGTTTTTATAGACATCACATTCTGGGTTTTTGGTCAGGTGTTGTAATCCAGGTTTCACGCTTCAGGTCTTTAGATAATATCATTTTATTGAGAATTTTGCAGAAGGATTTTCTTGTTTTCTCAGTGGCTCAGCTAAAATCAGTGAGTGGAAAATTTTCTCAGGTTGGTTTTTGAAGATACCAAATAAATCCTGTATAATCTAACAGACAGCAGCCTTTTCTTATCTTCTTTAGTATTTTTTGAACATGAAGTGAGGGTCATATTGATTGGGAGATCACTAAAGAAGGCTAAGCCTCAGCAAGAGTCATCCAAAAAATGGACTGTGCTAAAATTGCATGTAATACTCTAGCATTTGACACATTAAACTAAACTGGGTTCATAACACATTTTAAGAATAGTTTTCTCTGTTGCTCATTTGACCATCCCTTGCTCCTCCAGGAAACAGACAAGGTTATGTAGGATGGTGATCATGACTGGAAAAGAATCAGATGACCCATGAAATGCCAGATTGAAGAACAAAATGTACCTTAGGATGACTGGTGAAGCTGTACATTCACAAGAATCTAGACAAACTTAGTACAGTTTGATAATTCACTAACAGCAAACAATGTGTTACATCTTTAAGACAATGTTCTAAAGCTAAGAATATCTTTTTCACTAACACTTAGAGAATAGAAATCAGTAATCAAGATCATTTAGATCCTCCTAATACCTGGTTTCCCTGGGAAGTAGACAGTAAAGTGGAATTAAGCATGCAAAAGGTTTATTAGAGAGAAATACCATTGAAGGGAAAAGAAAAGAGACAGGATTGGACAAGAGGAGCTGTCTCAAACTGTGATGCAGATTTGACAAAGTCTCTGCAAGCCCAGTGTGGAGCTCTGGAGGAAAGAATGCTCTTTAGATGAGTCCTGTATTAGGGAAATAACTAAGAGTGTTTAGCCTGCATTGCTTAGACATTGGCTGAGGGCCATCCAAGAACGTGCCCTGGCTTCCACCAACTTGCTTATGTCCCAGGGGCTGGGGGCCAACTGAGATAGTTTGACTTCAACTTGAAAACTGAAATGGACCCTGAAGTCAACAGCTGGAGGCAGATAACCATATTCCTCATAGCTGGGCAGCAAGTCCTCTCTTGAAGGGGTATCTGCAAGTCAAGATCTATACTGCCTTTCTATACAGACTCTATCTTGAGATCAGTCATGTTGGATGAGAGGACATTTTCTTTATAGAAGAATTCAAGTTAGGAAGAATCATGGAATTGGAATATTATAATTTCACAGCCTCTAATATAATAACAAATTTAGGCAATGGTTATTGATAGCTGTTAACATCACACACACACAAAAAGATTGCTGGAAATTGTATTTCCTGTTGGGATACATAAACTGCTTATGAAGTGGTCTTACCAAAAAGTCAAATTCAAATATGATTAAGTCTTTAGATCTCTCAATTTACTAGAAACACTGGGGACAGAGGTGCATATCAAATGACAACACAAGAAGGTAGCTAGCAAAATCCAGACTGTGAGAACTCTGTAAGACAAATGTTTAATTGCAAGGAAAAAAATACATGAAGAAAGAATCAATAGAACAAGAGAGACTTTAGAGATCAGTTGCAGTGTATGAACCTTATTTAGATCCTGCTTCTGATACACTTAAAAAACATTGTGAGACAGGGAAATTTGATTACACTGTGGTGACATTAAGAAACTAAATGTTAACTTTAGTTGTGATGTAAATATATTGAAATATTTATTGATGAAATGAAATACAGTGACTGAGATTTGCTTCAGAATAATCTGCAAAGGGGGGATTGGCTGTGGTACAGATGAAACAGTATTGGTCATGAGTTGATAATTATTGAAGACATGTTACCTGGAGATTTTTGTTATACTGTTTCCACTTTTATATATACTTAAATTCTTCATAATGAAAAGTTTAAAAATGATATATATTTGATATAGAGAAAAAAACGCCAATTTAAAAGGTATTTTTGTTTCAGTATAAAATAAAATTTTTTCTTAGATATTATTAGATGCAGGAATCACACAGATGGACATGAACCCATCAGCTTAATAAAGTAATAACTAGCAAAAAGCTGGACGAAAGGTTGTAGCTTTGATATACAACCACAGTGGGTTTCCTGATTTTCACCCTGAGTTACGTAGACTTCACTGAATCACAGGTAGTGCTGGACATCTGCAAGCCTCCCACTCGGATGTAAGTTTACCTCAAAAATAAGAGCAGACCAGAATGTTGCCTCTTTATAAACAGACAAATCTCAGAGAAAACCCAGAAGGGTCTAAACTGAGCATACGCAATTCATTGTCTTAAACTCATTTATTACATCAGTGGGACAGAGAGAGGCCAAGGAACTTTCTCTAGTAGAAGTTCCTTCAGAGACACTTGAGCTCAGAGTAGTGGAGGTTCCCACTAATAGAAGTCACAGGGATTTTTTTGTATTCTAATACTTGTAAACTTGACATAGTTTAGCTTTCTATTTGTGATTTGGGGGAGGGGAAAATTACCAAAGGTTTTACCTTTCCAAATGACCATGGGAACTATGGATTTTTTCCGTCTCTATTCTATTTGTGAGACATTGATATTGGAATTGTGTTAATACATATGTATTACTTAATCAAGGAAAAAAAAGTTTTAATGCTCAAGTACATTGTGAAAGGATCAGTGACATCAGTATCTATGGTTCCTGAAAATGCTTTGAAGTTGCCTTTAACTTCTCTTATAAGTCTCTGTCTACAAACTTCTCTAATTTTCTTCAAGTAATTTTAGAATACAAGATAAGTAGAAGTCCATTTTAAGTGAAAATTTTGTTATTTTTTATTTTTGCCTGGTTTCTGATATTAGCATTTTTCAACTTTACTACATTGTAAAAAGTGTATACTGTTTTAGTTGCATCATGATTAGAAAGTACTTGTCGATTCGGTGGGAAGTTAGTTAACCACAGGGACTTCTGTATTGCCACAATAATACTCTATTATTTTTCCAGTGCTTTATGGTTATGTAAATATTGAATACAGGAAAGTTTATGTTCAGGTTTATGGATTATCTTTTTTATGTCCTGTAAGGTTATGTTTGAATCTGTAGCACCTTTGACTTAGTTGAAATAAATTCTCTTGAATAAGGACTATTAAATAAGCATATAGGTAATGGACATAGGAATTACTTGTGGAAATATTTTATTTTATACAGATCTTTGTGAACCTTTGCTGTACTTTAAGCCCACAGTTGGCAAGAATGAGAGTGCTTTCTCTGAGCTGTCCAAAGGAAGGTGTTTAAAGGAAATGATTTCTATAAATGGAAATGAGTATAACTGAGAATTCTCAGTGGATTCATAATTTGGACCCTGTAGCATTCTATAATAATGTAGACTGTGAGCTCTTCAAGGGCAAGAACTATCTCATTGATCTTTACCCTCAGGAGCAAGCATATAGATATGTAAAGTTAATGCTTAATATATAGTTAATGCTTAATATTTCTTGAATGAATGGATCATTGACTCTCACAATTAATTCTCATAATGAGGGGAAGAGAGAATGGAACATTCTAGAAGCTCTGCTATAGGTCTTCATTAAATCACACTTCATGTTTTTAAACTTTTTTCATGCGTATAGTTTTGTGGGGTTTTTTGCGGTACGCGGGCCTCTCACTGCTGTGGCCTCTCCCGTTGCGGAGCACAGGCTCCGGACGCGCAGGCTCAGCGGCCATGGCTCACAGGCCTAGCCGCTCCGCGGCATGTGGGATCTTCCCAGACCGGGGCATGAACCCATGTCCCCTGCATCGGCAGGCGGACTCTCAACCACTGCACCACCAGGGAAGCCCATGCCTATAGTTTTTGCTTAATCATTTAATTAAATGTCATTGAGTATGTCTCAATGAGTATTTTTAAAGAGTTGGTTTCAAGTTGAGAAAACTTGAAGGTTATGCATAAGAATGGGACAAGAGGGGCTTACCTGGTGGCACAGTGGTTAAAAATCCACCTGCCAATGCAGGGGATATGGGTTTGAGCCCTGGTCCAGGAAGATCCTACACGCTGCAGAGCAACTAAGCCCGTGCGCCACAACTACTGAGCCTGTGCTCTAGAGCCCGTGAGCCACAACTCCTGAGCCTGCGTGCCGCAACTACTGAAGCCCACATGCCCAGAGCCTGTGCTCCGCAACAAGAGAAGCCACCGCAATGAGATGCCTGCGCACCGTAATGAAGAGTGGCCCCTGCTCGCCGCAACTAGAGAAAGCCTGCGCATAGCAACGGAGACCCAACACAGCCAAAAATAAATAAAATAAAATAAATTCATAAAAAAATAAAAAAAGAATGGGACAGGAAAATGAAAAAATAAAAGTAATTTATTTTTGTATGTGGTGAGATTCTGGGCTTTACATATTTTGAATTTCTAGTTTTGTTTTGACAGTATGTTGGTATATTAGTCATGATTAAAGGGAAAAGTGAGGTTACATTAATACTATTAATCTATTTTACAGAGCCCTTTTAACACTTAAGTGTTTGCTTATTCATGTATTTACTGAAAAAGCATTTCTTTAGTCCTTTAAACCTGCTAGACGTAATCAGAAATTTGTTGGACTAGAAAGTGCCATACTAGAAAGATCAATAAATACAACAATTACTAAATTTCATTGATTCTAAAAAGCCTATTTTTCCTATTGTAACATCTTTAAAATTTGGATACATCATATAATTGATGGTGTCTTTCATTAATAATTGACATCATTTTTTCCTTAATAGTACCTAAAATAATAGTATGGCTTATATTTGATATCTTTTTTTTTTTTTTTTTTGCGGTATGCGGGCCTCTCACTGTTGTGGCCTCTCCCGTTGAGGAGCACAGGCTCCAGACGCGCAGGCTCAGCGGCCATGGCTCACGGGCCCAGCTGCTCGGGGATCTTCCCGGACCGGGGCACGAACCCGCATCCCCTGCATCGGCAGGCGGACTCTCAACCACTGCGCCACCAGGGAAGCCCAGTATGTCTTATATTTGATGAAATATAGTACATTTCTAAACAATCACTAAGTTTTAAGATCTTGAAGCAAGAACAACATGTAATTGATCTTGGCATTTCCCTAACACATGACATGAAATCTCATTTTGTGTTAATCAGTAAAGAAGGATTTCTCTTAAAATATTATCTTTAGATTTGAATCTTTGGATTCTATTAATTTAGAGTGTTTAAATTTTTTTTTTGTATATTATTATATGACAGTATAGCCACTATTCTTCCTTCCATTGACTAGATTAAACCTTATTGACATCTTAATTCCTTCTTTTTTATGGTTCATTACTTTTAATCAATTACAGTGTATCTTACTGTTAGGGATTCTTGAGTTGAATTTTCATTTCTGAAAATTTGGAGATGGCTGGAGTGTGTGCTTGACTGATGAGGATAAACTGATTAAGATAAACTGATACAGTGCTGCTAGTTTTCAGTTATTCATCCTAGGAGAATGGGTAATTTGCAAATGATCTCCCACCCTTTTATTAGTTAGTTTATGATTGGTACTAATATGTAGCAAAGTCATACTGGTTTATATTTTAAAGCTTCACGTTTCCTCTTTAGAGCAGGTAAAAAGAAATACTGGAATGGGAAAAAAAAAACCCCAAACAATAGAATATATGAGAATTGAAAAGCCTGAATAGTATACACACTGGGTAATTGACCTCTGAACAATTAAAAACAAAAAGGGCTGTGATTTCATGCATTACTATTGAGCGTTGTTTAGATTTAACTTTTGTTCACCACTGATTGAATTAAAGTTTGAGGTGAAATGCTCTGTATCTCATTTCTAAACTCTCAACCGTTCAGTCATCTCTCATTGTGAAGTCATGAGATTCAGACATGATAAAACAATAATGAGAAGTTAACAATCAGGGTTAGAAAAAAGTATGTATTTTAAACCTGCGCTCTTCTAAAAGGGAGAAAAGCAATTATAAGAGTTTCAAGAATCAATAGAAATTGATGTTTTATACCAAAGAAATCTTAAGACCTTGAGTTCTGCCCTCCCCACCATCATGATACAAATAAAAAGAAATCAATAGGCCTAGAAACATAAGCTATTAAAGATTTACATCCAGCGACTATTTTTGATACTCAAGGCATTGTTTAATGTTTTGATTCAGAAAATCTATGTAATTAAGCATAAGAAATTACATTTTAAAATATAAAATGATTGTTTTCTTTTTAGTCTCCATATTTTTTATATTTCATTTTGAAAATAAAATAAATGTTAGGTATGGATTTTAAAATAATTCTTTGTATGATTTCTGTCTAGTTAACTAAGACGTTTTAAAGGTCCTTTCTGTTAAAAAGATACGTAGCTCTTTATTAAAAAATTACTAACGGACTTTGTCGGACTGTATTAGGCCAGTTTCCCATCTCCTGGATAATCTCTTAGCTCTTGCAGTAGAAGATGTAAGCAAAGGATTTTGAAACGAGTGCTGGGTATGGGAATTGTCAGAGCCAGTGAAGACAATAGCTATGTGTGAGGCTTTGAAACTGAGCATGAGAAATTTGAACTTGAAGCTCAGTTTAGAGTGCTAAGGAAAGTGTTACATGACTGAAGTAGTGAGATTATATGGATATCTATAGGGTAAAATTCAATAGAACATACTCTAAGGAACAAAGTAATTCTTGTGTCCTAATGTATCACTTCTCTACTTTTCTCCCAATGACACACATAAGGCTTAACAATGATTACTTTAATGAAGCTGTTCAAGGCATGCCCAGATTTTTGTGAAAACACACTAACAGTCTTGCAAGGAAGTAACACGTTTTCTAAATGCCATAGCTGCTAACGGAGTATCATTTATTAGTGGTTGTTAACCATAACCGCATGCAGTTCATAGCTGGCTCTCTACAACACCACTTCTTTCTCTCCTATTCAGAAAAGCAAACTTTGAATTCAAGTGAATGAAAGATATTATTGGAACAACTGAATTGATTTTGATTCCTTAAAGAATCATTTACAGCTCTGCAGTGACCTAAATGGGAAGGGAATGTATAGAAGAGTGGATATATGTTTAACTCACTTTGCTGTACTGCAGAAACTAATAAATATTGTAAAGCAACAATATACTCCAATTAAAAAAAATCATTTACAAACTTGTGTACTACATTATTAATAACAAATTACTTGACATGCTTACAACGTGATTGCTGTACACCACTGTGTTGGGACACTGCTTGAGAGTAGTGTTTGATTTTACTATAATGCAGGCACTATGGATGAATAATCCTGTACAAGTGATTTTTCTTGATAGTGTTTGTGTCATGGTTATCTTCTACTCTACAAAATATAGATGATTGTTCCTTGACATGTAGTGAATGGGTGGTAAAGGGGAGAGAGAAGCTATAATTTAGTTCATCACAGCTCTTTTTTCATTCCATGAAGCAAACTTACCTTTACCTCTTTTCATTTCAAGAATTTTCGGTGAAAAAAACAAAACAAAGCAAAAACCAAACCTTCCAAACCAAAGAACACAGTATTTATGTGGAAAGACCACAGAGCTGAGGGGAGCAAAGGAGAGAAACTGGCTTTAAATAGTAGAGTTAAAATATCTAAATATCTTTACCTAGAAAGTAAGGAATCTAAGGACATGATTCCTTTGTTCCACTCCTAGAATATCATTTCCTGTCACTGTAGCTTTTCCTCAGCTTGGTTTCATGTCACTTAAGTCAGGGTTTAATCATAATTTTAAAGCAAGGAAGGACTTTAAAGATCATTGATAGCTCTCCCTTATTCTTAGTCTAGCAGTTTATTCATTTTAACTTTCTGAATGGTCTTATTTATCTTTGGATTCTTAGTACCTGGCACAAAACTTAGAATGTATTCTGTAAATACTTGTTAAATTAGCTTAAAGAACTTAATCTGTATTGATATTAGTAAGTCAAAATACCATTGATAAGGTCTGATGGTATCTTAGTAATCCTAGCACTTAAATGTCATCAGTGATTTTTTTTTTCTTGACCTTTTTTCTCTAACCAGATTTGCATCTGCCGGTGATGATGGAATTGTAGTTGTGTGGAATGCCCAGGTGTGTATTGTTTCTATGTGGATTGTGTAATAAAGACATGACTGTATAGTTGAGTATGCATTCATAAACATTATCTGGAGATACACCTGCATATCAGTAGGTTGAGACTAGTTAATGCTCGAAAGGGCTGCTTAGGATGAATCCATTTAAAATGAGGACCAATGTTCCATAATAGATTTTTTTATTTAAGATTTTTTCCTGATAAACAAATGCTAGATTATGAAAATAAAAGTTTTAATCTTAATTAAACAAAATTTAAGTTATCAGCAACTATGCACTGATTCTGAAAATGAATCAGATGTTGATTTTTGTGGAAGACAGTTTTTCTGTCAGAATTGTTTGATAGCATAATATAGCATTCTTATCATGTTTGACTATAATAGTAATGTAATAAAAGGTTTATTTTTTCAAAAATATTTAAGGCTTTACCAAATTTCTCTAGGACTTCTCTTCTTATCCTTGGATTCTCAAATTATTCTCTTTTGAAGCATTTATCTTCTTGCCCTTGTTTGGATTGTTATCTGGTCTGACTCAGTCAAGATCCTCATTTTTCGGTGGCTTTGCCTGTGATTAAAGCAGTTTTTTTTAACATTATGTTCATCACGTGCATCATGAAATCCTGCAACCTTGGAGAGATTTGCAATTTATCTTATATTTATATTGCATTTTTGTATGTTTACTACTTGGGAAATCAGTGAGAAACTGATAGATGTAGACATTGGATGGATGGGAATAGCTGTTGATGTTAGAGAGAAGTAGAGTCCATACTGACTTTACGAGTGGTTGATACATTACTGGATATATATATCCAATTGTTGTTACTGTTACGCTGACTTTTATTTTCTGCCACAGCATTATAACTGTGAAGACTTAGATAACAGATGCTTGCATAATGAAGACTCCTTATTTTTTTCCTGCTGATTAAGTTACTGATGAAGTTACTGATATTTTTACGCTTAATTTACAGAGTTATAATCTTAAAACCATATGGAAAGAATACTCCTTTAAACTTCCTATAACAATCTGCTAAAAATTAGTATTTTCTATTAGAAAATAATTAAAATTAGTTATAGCTACTCTTTTAGCACCTAATGTTCAGATATTATTTGATTGTTTAAAGTTAAATTATAAAATCTAAGTAATTTCGATGGAATGTATATATTTTCTACCTGGTGATTTTTCTTAATGTTGCCATTTAAGATTATTTAAGTTATGAAATATGAAGTACTATTAACATTTTATTGGTATTTCAGACAGGAGAAAAACTTCTGGAACTCAATGGACACTCTCAAAAGATAACAGCTATCATTACATTTCCTTCTTTGGAAGCTTGTGAAGAAAAAAATCAACTGATCTTGACAGCCTCTGCTGACAGAACAGTTATTATATCCTTAAATCTAGAACCAAGTAACATAGCTATGGTGATCCAAGGGACCAGTACATATGTTATTAGTCTTTATCCTCTTGGGGTCTGTCTGTACATTCTGTTTTAGCAAAAATGATTTTGTTCTAGCCTTCATAAGACACTTAAAAGTATTAGGCGTCTGAAAAGTATTAGACTGGAAATTGCAAGTTAAGACTTATTGTTGTTGGAAACTTCATAACTAAAGCTGTTTTTCTCAGTTACTATTATATCAAATTACATAAAACAGAGGAAATGGGAGAATGTGGGCTTAAAAATATTTATCATCTCAGATTGCTTTTCAATTTAGAGAAACAAAGATGAGTTGAACTGGAGAATAATTCACATTTTTTTTTCTGTTCATTGTACAGCAAAAGAAACGTAATGGCCCCAACCCATAAGAACTTTTTTGAGGATATGAGTCTGGCAGAAAAGTGAATTACCATCTGCTCAGTGTTTAATATACTTAGTATTTTATTTTATTTTATTTTATTTTTATTTTTGGCTGCGTTGGGTCTTCATTGCTGCACGCAGGCTTTCTCTAGTTGTGGTGAGCAGGGGCTACTCTTTGTTGCGGTGCGTGGGCTTCTCATTGCGGTGGCTTCTCTTGCTGTGGAGGATGGGCTGTAGGTGCATGGGCTTCAGTAGTTGCAGCACACAGGCTCAGTAGTTGTGGCACACAGGCTTAGCTGCTGTGCAGCATGTGAGATTTTCCCAGACCAGGGATCAAACCCATGTCCCCTGCATTGGCAGGCAGATCTCTTTTTTTTTATTATTTATGTTTCCTTTGCCTTTTATTTTTATTTTTATTTTTCTTTATTTTTCTTTTTTTTTTTTTATTAGTTTCTGCTTTATAACAAAGTGAATCAGTCATACATATACATCTGTTCCCACATCCCCTCCCTCATGCATCTCCTTTGCCTTTTAAAAAAAATTATTTAACTTATTTTTGGTTGCATTGGGTCTTTGTTGCTGCGCGCGGGCTTTCTCTAGTTGCAGCGAGCTGGGACTACTCTTTGTTGCGGTGCGTGGGCTTCTCATTGCTGTGGTTTCTCTTGTTGTGGAGCACGGGCTCTAGGCGCGCGGGCTTCAGTAGTTGTGGCTCGCAGGCTCTAGAGCGCAGGCTCAGTAGTTGTGGCACACGGGCTTAGTTGCTCCATAGCATGTGGGATCTTCCTGGACCAGGGATTGAATCCATGTCCCCTGCATTGGCAGGCGGATTCTTAACCACTGCACCACCAGGAAGCCCCATATTTAGTATTTTAAAGCAATTAAAAAATGTAAATGATCTTTCCTCCCCACACTTTTAGTTGAAAATTTAAGATGTAGTAGCCATAGTAAAGTGTTATAAATTGCTTATATGTGCCAGGCATTGTTCTATTTTACATTTATTAACCCATTTAATCCTTATAATAAGTATTTCCATTATTTTCATTTATAAATAAGAAAAGAGAAGCACAGAGAGGTTAAGTAACTTGCCCAAGGTCATGCAGCCAGTATAGGGCAGAAGGCAACAGACTGACTGCAGAGTCAGAGCTCTGAATCACTATGTAATACTGCTTTCATAAAATATTTTTCTTAAACAAATTTAGCCCTTTTATATTTGTTTGTGGAATTGGGTCTGTGAAAGCCATAGCTAAATGCTATTGATAGCTAATCTTTCATTACTTTTTTTTTAAGGTATCATAGATTAGCTTTAAAAAGTCTATGCTTATCTGAGAATTCTATTTAAATAGCTTCAAGCATTACTGAAGTAAGTTTTGGAGTAAGTCCAAAGGTATAGGTGTTTCTTAGGCTTCTGTAGAACCAAGACATAGCTTATGACACATTTTAAATGAGCTCATTAGCTGCAGTGATTTCTAGACAGATTGCCAGTAGGTGAAAGAATTTGAAGAAAAGGTTTAAGTGGAGATAAATGATATTTTGTGGTGATTACAATATTGCATAAACAGGGGCATAATATGCACTCATATGTTTAGGTCAGAGTAGCTTTACTACTGTTGCTCTGTTGAGGCAAGTGTTATTTTATGGACTAAAGGTCTCTTTTTTGGGTTTGTTTTTAGCATCAGTATAATCTCTGCAAAAATAGAATATCAAATACTTTTTATTAGACTGTTCCTAAGGTACTATGATACTATTTAGAGCCAATTATTAAAATTACTATTACAGTACAGACGTGAGTAGCTGGGACAATATCAGTATAAACTTTAACTGTAAATGATAGTATAGAGTTATTTCCTTTGCTGAATGACGTTTTTTGTTAAAAATAATTTCAGGTTGCTTTGTTGGCAGTTCCTTTTATTCATATGAATTCTAAATTTACCCTGCTTGGGTCTTTGCTGTTAACTAACTTCATTAATTAAATGCTGAGGGTAGACTTTATTTCTTTGTCAAGTGATGGTCTTAAGAGTCCATATATATGTACATATTTATTTGTATGTAAACATATTCTCAGATATGATATAAAATATATATCTTACCATAGGAAATGCTATGAAAAATTTGAAAATCATTATGCTCCTTAGGTCAAACTAACCTTGGACATTTTATGAGAGGTCCTCTAATTATTTTAAATATGTATATAGGTAATAGGAATACACTGTTACTGTCTTCCTTCAATCAAGATAACAGTAGTAAATGATGCCAGGCACATTGAAGGAGCTTTCAGTAAATGTTAATTAATGGATGTGATAGTTTTTAGTATAAATATTTTACGTTCAATGTTTATTAGATTACGGTGGACTGTTTTGGAGAATAAAACTTAAATTTTATATAGTTGCAATATTTAATGCCTGTAAACATTCAGTATTCAGACCATTCATTCTGTTGGTATTTTCAAATGGTTTGATAGTAAAATTTACCTCAGACTTATTTTAGATTATAAGTCTGCTATGCTAAGTTGATGAATTGATTTTTGTGGTAGTATAAACATGAAATATTTCATGCTTTATATATTTTCTATGTAAATGTGTAATATTTGTGATTTATTTATTAGAAAAATTATAATTAAGGTTTTAAAATTCTGCTGAGAAATTATTTCTTAACATAAATTTAGGTATGGGATTGTGATACTGGCAGACAAGTTCATAAAGTGTCATGCTTCCAGTCTACTGTAAAGGTAAAATCTTAATCAGATACTTTACGGTAATAATCTTTTTGTTTCAGAAAAAATTGTTTAATGATTTAGATGAAATTACTTTTGTAGGTTTCAAAAATTATTTCTTCCACACATACACAGTCATTTGATTCTTCTAAGACTAGATTTTGGGGAGTATATATATTAAATGCTAGAATTTTGAATTTTAAATTAGAGCAAGAGGTGAATCTCTATAGTAAGCTAAGGAAAAAGGTAGTAGTACCTAGTATGTTTTTAGTAGGTAATTCTAGGAAGAGATATTACTTTCAAAGAGACTACAGCAATAGCTAGTCTCTTTTTTGTTTGTTTTAGCTTTGAACTAAAACATGGAATTATTTGTCCTTCACCGTCTATCTTCTATAAAATGATAAGGGTAAGACATAGCAATTACTTAGTTCCAGAACAAAATCTTTTGTGGCTAATTGGCTGCTACTGTTAGGTTCATTCATTTTATAAACAAATATTAATCGGAGCTTATTACTTGATAGGAACTCTGCTACATGTTGGAGAAACAAACTTGGATAAGACTTGGCTACTTTGATTTCTGTAGAAGAAATTACCTTAAATGTTCTCAGAAAGTACACTGTTTTTCAATAATGTCAGTAAGTTTGGGGAAAGATACTAGTAAAATGAAATAGTGTTTCCTTGTTTCCTTTGAAGATTACTGATCTCTGTATTGGAGCTAACACTTACAATGTAAAAAAAATCAGTGTGCCAGTAGTCAAAGTATTTCATTTTTTTTCCTAAAAGGCAGCATCTCTGGTAGCCATCTTATGCTACTATGCTATTCTGATTATCAATTTAGAAAAGTTTCTGGGGAAGAAAGTGCCATTTACTGTATACTGGTATCCAATTTTACAATGGACTGTCTTTGAGGAAGTCAATAAAGTATTGACTTGATCAAAATCTCTATGCTTTATGTGAAAAGATGCTCCTATTAAATCCCTCAAAAAATAGTCTTGCTTATTTGACTGAGGTAATTAGGATTCAAATGAAAATATATGCATTGAAGGAACAGGGAAGGAGAAAAAATTTAGTGTATTTTGGGGAAATTCCTTTGGTGAGCTGTTTCATGAACTGGTCAATAAAAAGTATCTTATTTTGGTATGGTGAAAGGACTTCCTCTTTTTTTTTTTTAATGAGCAGCCTCCTTCCCCTTGAAAGTACTTCTTAAAGGGGTTTTACTGTACTGTTAACCAGCTAGATAGTTGTATTTGTTCCCACTGTGATCCTGTTTCGCATTTTAAAAAAATCGTTAAATACAGCATTTCGCTCATTTTATTTTAGTTCAGTGGTTCAATTGTTCTTGAACTGATAGTTTATCAAAGAATTTCATATCCTTAATAAATATAAGAAATACTATTATTTATTTTTTGAACTAGTAAAGTTTCTTTATAAGAGATGATATTAGCAAGGAGATGCTGAAATTGGCATTTTTATTGTCATTGAGAGTATAATCAAAATGATCTTCCTGGAAGGCTGTTGGCTTTATGAATGAATCTTAAAAAATTATTATATGAATTGACCCAGTGATTCTACTCCTAGAAAACTCTTTAAAGAAATGATAAAAACTTGGGCAGAGATTTATGAACAGAAATATATATTACAAATATATTTTATAAATGGATGATTGACAGTATCCTAAATGTCTTATAGGAAAATAGTTAACTTATGGTAGATATATATGCTAAAAATTGTTTCAGAAGAACACGTAGCATTTGGGAAATGCTAATGATAAGATGTTAAGTAACAAAAGCAGTATAGTATCCTCAACAAAACCTAGCAAACCAAATCCAATAATATATAATAAGGATTATGTACCATCATCAAGTGAGATTTATCCTAGGAATATGAGTTTAGTTTAACATCTGAAAAATCAATCAATGTAATATACCATACATGGTAAGAATAAAGGATGGAAAACATGATCATCTCAATAGATGCAGAGAAAGCATTTGACAGACTCCAACATCCTCTCATGATAAAATACTCAACAGACTAGCAGTAGACGAGAGCCTCCTCAACCTGATAAAGGGTATCTAGGGAAACACAGCACCTAACATCATATTAATGGTGAAAGACTGACTGAATACTTTCCTCCTGAGTTCAGGAACAAGACAAGGATGTCTGCATTTGGCATTTCTCTTCAACATTGCACTGAAGGTTCTGACCCAGGGCAGTTAGACAATAAAAATGAAATAAAAATCATCCATAGGGACTTCCCTGGTGGCGCAGTGGTTAAGAATCTGCCTGCCAATGCAGGGGACATGGGTTCTATCCCTAGCCTGGGAAGATCCCACATGCTGCAGAGCAACTAAGCCCGTGCACCACAACTACTGAGCCCGCGCTCTAGGGCCCACGAGCCACAACTACTGAGCCCAAGTGCCACAGTTACTGAAGCCTGCGTGCTTAGAGCCCGTGCTCCACAACAAGAGAAGCCACCGCAAGGAGAAGCCTGTGCACCGCAACAGAGTAACCCCCACTTGCCGCAACTAGAGAAAGCCTGTGTGCAGCCCCGAAGACCCAACGCAGCCAAAAACAAATATAAATAAATAAATTAATTTATTTTAAAAACATCCATATTAGAAATGAAGAAATAAAACTGTCTATTCACAAGTGACACGCTCTTCTATATAGAAAATCCTAAATCCATGACAAAACTATTAGAACTAATAAATGGATATAGCAAGATTTTAGGATACAATCTCAATATACAAAAAATTAACTGTATTTCTTTAAACTAGCAATGAGCATTCCAGAAATGAAATTAAGAAAATTTATTTGCAATAGCATCCAAAAAATAAAATAGAAATAAATTTAAAGAAGAGCTATGAGACTTGTATACCAAAAACTACAAAACATTGTTGAAAGAAACTAATGAAAATATGAATAAATGGAAAGAAATTCATGGATCAGATTTAATATTGTTAAGATTGCAACGTTACCCAAATGATCAACACTGGACAGAATCTCAGCAGGCTTTTTTCCCTCAGAAATTGACAAGCTGATCCTAAAATTCATGTAGAAGTAAAGGGGACCCCAGAATAGCTAAAACAGTTGTGAAAAGAAAGAACAAAGTTTCAAGATTGAAACTTACAAATTTCAAAATTTACTACAAAGCTGTAGTAATCAAGACAGTGTGGTACTGGCATAAAGCTAGACATACAGATCAGTGGAATAGAACTGAGAGTCCAGAAATAAAACCTCACATATGTGGTCAATAGATTGTTGACAAGGGTGTCAAGACCCTACAATAAGAGAAAGAATAGTCTCTTCAACAAATAATACTGGATCTAGATATCTACATACAAAATAATGAAATTGGATCCCTACCTCATGCTGTATCCAAAAATTAGTTCAAAGTGGGTCAAAGACCAAGATATAAGAGCTGAAACTATAAAACTCTTAGAAGGAATATGAGTAAATCTGTGTGTCCTTGGGCGGTACAAAGTGTCGCCTTTGTGTCCTAGATGTGATAGCAAAAGTATAGCAACAAAAGAAAAAAATGATAAATTGGACTTCATCAAAATGAAAAGCTTTTATGCCTCAAAGGATACCATGAAGAAAGTGAAAAGACAACCAATAGGATGGGAGAAAATACTTGCAAATCATATATCTGATAAGGAACTTGTATCTTGATTATATAAAAAGAGCTCTTACAAATTAACAATAAAAAAGACAACCCAGGGCTTCCCTGGTGGCGCAGTGGTTCAGAGCCCGCCTGCCGATGCAGGGGACACGGGTTCGTGCCCCGGTCTGGGAATGTCCCACATGCCACGGAGCGACTGGGCCCGTGAGCCATGGCCACTGAGCCTGCGCGTCCGGAGCCTGTGCTCCGCAACGGGAGAGGCCACAACAGTCAAGAGGCCCGCGTACCGCAAAAAAAAAAAAAAAAAAAAAAGACAACCCAATTAAAAACAAAGAATTTGAAAGACATTTCTCTGAAGAAGGTGAGCAAATGGCCAATAAGCACATGAAAAGAAGCTCAACATATTAGTCATTAGAGAAATGCAGTTCAAAACATAATGTGACACTATTTCACATGCACTAGATGGCTAATATCTAAAAGACAGATAATAACAAATATTGGTAAAGATGTGGAGTAATTAGAACCCTCTTACATTGTTGGAGGGACTGTAAAATGGTACAGCCACCTTGGTAAATAGTTTGATAGTTCATCAAAATGTTAAATAGAGTCATTTGACCCAGCAATCTCACGCCTAGGTATTCCCAAGAGAAATTAAAATGTCCACACAAAAACATGTACATGAATGTTCATAACAACATTACTCTTACTAGCCTAATGTTGGAAGCAACTTAAATGTCAATGAACTGATGAATGGATAAAATGTGTATACCATCCAGTGGAATATTATTTGGCAATAAAAAGGAATATAGTACCGATATTAAAAAATCAGAGATTAGACACAGTAGGACCTCTTGAAGTACAAACTGCATTGATTATTTTCAACCCTTTTTATTCCAGCAGTTTAAAAAGCAACCCCATCCTCAGCCCAGGGAAGACTACCAGAAACGTTTCCTCTTTTTTTTTTTTTTAACATATTCTCTCTTGCCCTTGTGTTCACTCAGAGTTAATGGGTGGGGAGAGAACTATTAAAGGTGTGGACTTTAAAGTACTATTAAAGGTAAAGGACTTCTACCAACCTTGAAACAATTACCTGAGTCAAGAATTAGGAGGTTTGAATTTGAAAGATACATAAAAACTAAGGTCATATTTTCACTTTTATTTAAAAAGCAGTTTATGTTAAGCTTGTGTATTAGTTGTCTATTACTGAGTAACAAATTACCTCAAAACTTAGTTGTTTAAAACAATATCTCAGTGTTGGTGGTCAGGAATAGAGAGCAGTTTAGCTGGATGGTTCTGTCTCAGTGTCTCTCCTGAGGTTGCTGTCACCTTCAGGTGACTGGGGTTGGAGGGGGTCAGATGCTTGGTGAGTTAGTGTTGGTTGTTGTCCGGAGGCCTCACTTCCTTGCCTCACTTCCTTGAGGGTAAAAAAAAGATGCCAGCCACAATTAAAAAAAAAAAAGATGGATCTTTCTCCATGCGGCTGCTTGTGTGTTTTCAAAACTGTAGAGTGAGTGATCTGAGAGAGCAAGGAGGTAGCCACCATGTCTTTTATGACTTAGTCCTTTAAGTCACACACCATTCCTTCTGCCACATTCTGTTCATTGGAAGCTAGTGACTTAGCAGAGCCCACATTCAAGGGGAAGAGAATCACCTCTTGAAGGGAAAGGGTATCAACTCGTGGACATATTTTAAAACCACTGATGAATGCTTGAATTTCTAAACTGATAACTATTTCACATGAATTTTGCAGTGTTTAGCTCTTCTTCAGAGACTAGATGTTTGGCTTTCTGGTGGGAATGACCTCTGTGTGTGGAACCGAAAATTAGATCTCCTGTGTAAGACTAGTCACCTTTCTGATACAGGTAAAAACAAATCAAGGTAATTGTGAACCATGATAGATAGACTCTAAAAAGACTCAGTGAATCTTCAAAGAGACTTTCCGTGAATACAAAGGAAATATAGATTTTCTTTTTAATTCTGAATATAAGATGTAGCCGTATTTCTCCAATTCAGGTTAAGGGTTGTGTAAAATATATTTCCATCTCAAGTTGGAAGGAAAACATCCCCCTTCCTTTGGCTTCCCCTTCCTTTCTAACAGAATTTCTCAAAAGTGATCAAGAAAAACCTTTTCATATATGCTTCTGGGCCATGTCTTAAACTGAGTTTGATGAGCATGTTGACACCTGGAAGCAGATCTTTATGACTTTACAATAGCATTTTCTTCTTTATTTGTAGGGTCATCAGACTTTGAATAGATTCCTAAGGATGACCTCATTTTACAGTTGGTTTTTACTAAAGAAATTTCACTCATGTGCAAACTTACTAACAAAATTCTATTTTCTCAGAATTCTGTTGACATATACTTTGGGTTTTAATAGAAAAAAAATCAGTTTTGACTTATATTGATATCAAGGAACTTAAAAAATAAAATTTATTCAGAGTAAAAATATTTAAGTATAAATGAGTAAATTTAAATGACAGTAACCTTGAAGTCATGTGATACACTATTAACTATTTTTGTTTCTAAAAGTAGTGAAATGAACCCATGGACATCCTAGAAAGAATACAGGCATACCCTGTTTTATTGCACTTTGCTTTATTGGGCTTTGTAGATACTGCATTTTTTACAAATTGAATATTTGTGACAGCTCCGAGTCATGCAAGTCTGTTGGCACCATTTTTCCAACAGCATTTGTTCACTTTGTGTTTCTGTCACATTTTGGTAATTCTTGCAATATTTCAAACCCTCCACCAGCAAAAAGATTATGATTGGCTGAAGGCTCAGACAGTGGTTAGTATTTTTTTTAGCAATGAAGTATTTTTAAATTAAGGTACTAATATGTACATTGTCTTCTAGACATAATACTTTTGCACATTTAATAGATGACAGTATAGTGTAAACATAACTTTTATATGCACTGGGAAACCAAAAAATTTGTGTGACTTGCTTTATTGTGACAGTTGCTTGATTTTGGTGGTCAGGAACCGAACCTGAAATATTTCCAAGGTATGCCTGTGTTACTAAAGCATGTTGTCATCTTAAGGGTAGTAGGAGCCCTGTGAGTTGCATTTACACTTCATTATTGGAACTAGTTTATCTCCACATGGGTATTATAAAATACCAGAAAAATAATATGTCTTAGGAAAACTAAGTCCATACCTTAGTAGGATTTACAGTTTAACTTCTCAATTCAACGTTCAATCACTAGTAATCTTGTTTGAATCTAGAGTGTATTTTCGTGTTTACTATTATCATGAGTTATATCTCTTTATTTACATATACATTTTCCTTCCTATTTCTTATACTAGCCTGTGGGTATCTGTGAATTTTTATTTCGTGAATTATTAGTAATTATGTTGTGAAATATTGAAATCAGGGCTAAAAACACCTTTTGTATGTTAATGGAAATAACCACCTATTATCGCAGTCCCCCTTCCTGTTACGAGTTATCTTTGAGGACTGTACATTAAGTAGTCACAGTATTGCCCTGTTTATCAGTGTTTCAAGAGATAGCAGAAATCTTTGAGGAAATCAGTTAGAAAGCTTTGAAAAGGCCTTAGGTTGCCATTGGTGAGCTTTTCATGATTTGGATTTAGCAGTACTCTTAGACCCTTATCTTATAAAGCTCCTTTCAATAAGCCTTGCTTGATTTATGGATTGGCAGGGCTTTTAGAACAGTTATTACATATTTGGAAATAAGCAAAGATAATCTTAGTCTGATGCAATGGAAGGAGCCTTGGACTAGAAAACAGAACATCCATGCCCTTTCCAGCAATATGTTCTGTGATTCTGTGTATTAAGTTGCTACTTCTGGATTAATGAGTTTCCAGTAATTTTATTTCATAAATAATTTAATAAACATTTTTTTAAACAAGCTGTTTTCTGCATCTGGAATTCTCCTCTGCTACCCCTTCCCCTGCTCTCCTATCTCTTCTACTTCTTGTACCACTCCTCCTCCCCTTTCTCCTCCACCACCATCATCTCCCCGTCTTGAACATGGGAAAATAGAAACATACTGTTAAAACAGTATGTGGAGAAAAGATTTTGGCCAGAAATACTCCCCAAGTGGGAAGGTAAAGTAAATGAGTAGAATACTTTCCAAATTTGTGTATATGTTATAAATTACATATATATAAAATTACATATATTTTATAATGGAGAAGTTAACTTTAATAAACAGGGTTTTTTGCCAACACGTGGTGGTTCTAAATCTAATACATGAATATTTTTTGCTGACAGAAGTAATAATTGTAACATATATTATAGAAGTTATGGTTACCCTAAAATCATTTCATGATTCAGCTATAAAAAAGATACTTAGAACTGTATGCTTAATAAATGAAATGTGATGGAATGTTGAATCTGATTATTCTAGTAATACAAGGAGTTTTGTAAATGTGTTGATTGATTATAAACATATTATTTGAAGGCCACTTTCCTAGCTGTTGACTGTCGGCTCACTCATTTACTGCCAGGGAGCCCACCCAGGCTTCTTAAATTTACATTGAGGAACATGCCAATTTTATATCTCATTTGAGCTAGCCATCTTGTAAATGGTGATGATGATTATCTTAAGGGGTCCCTGGTAAATAAGTTCACCACAATAGTAAAAATATTCAAAGAGCATTTCCTACCCTTAATAAATCAATAATGTCTTCCAGAGGTCTCACCTACTTTTCACAAAATCATTTTCCGTATGTAAGCAAGCACGGAAGTGTGATGTAGCAAATTGTGTGTGCTTTATAGTTACCATCCCCTTTATAGGATTGACCAACATAAATCTGAGAATGTTTTTGTTTTTGATGTAATCCATGAAGAAAATAATTTAACCTTCGTTTTATATGTTTTTGTGAAGGGATCAGTGCTTTGATTGAAATACCTAAGAACTGTGTTGTGGCAGCAGTTGGCAAAGAACTGAGTGAGTATGACTCTTTTTTTCTTTTATTTCTTCTTTTTAAAAATTTTAAACTAGCCTTGTATACACATTTCAGAAAGAGTAATTCAAGGGACATCTTTCCCACCCCATTCTTGGCCTCCTGGGATTGTTGAAGTGATGTGGAGCCCAAGACATTTCCAAGATGTTAGGTCAGTTTTTGTACCACACTTGGTCTAGCATAGCCAAGTGGGCAAGGTAGCCCCACTCCTCTGATGCTAGAGAAGGCCATTTACATTCCACAGTCCTGTCTGTTGCTGATCCACACTCATACACTTACTTAGCAAAAACTTTAGCCACGTAAAACAACTATCAACATTCTGGAAACTAAAAGCTTGAGTTGGGAGTGTTGGAAGAGGATTATTTGGGGAGTTCACTAAGATAGGAACTGCGGAGGTTTTGCCTCAGGAAGCCAGAATGGGGCCCATTTTCTTGTGGGGGAGTTTATGCCATTTCCCTCAGAGTAGTGGGACAGCAGAAGGAGGGATAGCAACAGGAATTTTGTAAATGTATTAACTGATTATAAACATGCAATTTGAAGGACACTTTCTTAGCTGTTGACTGTTGGCTAACCTCATTTACTGCCAGGAGCCTGAAGTAAAAAAAAACCTTCTACGTTCATTACCTTATGGATGAAATTTGGGTGCTGAGAAGTGATAGAGTAAGCACACTTCTTAAAAGCTGCTTTTTTCTTGAAGAATTTTTGTAATGTAGCCCAGAGGGCATTTGCTATTACTTGTGCTGCTGCTTCTAGAGACCAGCCTTGAGATTTGCTATGACCATCAGTTGGCATGTTTTCAGATACCAGTGAGCCATGAGCTAATTGTTCACCATTTATAAACTGCTGTCTGCAGGCTCCACTGCTTTGCAGTCACATTTCTCTTTCTTCAACTGAACTTTCTGTGTGTAATCATGTCTGAGAAGTAATTTTCTAGACCCTATGCTTATTCTTTCTTTTCATAAAGTAATTTCTAAAGATATAATTTTGTGTTTAGTTTTTTTTCTTTTTCCTTCCTTGCAGAAATTCAGTTTTCCCATGTTCTTTATTGACCTGGAAAGACGTCTAGCTTTTCCCTGCCTTTTCCCTCTTGTATCAGTCACTTGTGTTTTGCTGGTTTTACTCTAACTCAGTGGTTCTTACATTTTAGTGTGTGTGAGAATGACTTGAGGACTTGTTAAAAACACAGATTACTGGGCCTTACTCCCAGAGTTTCTAATTCACTAATTCTGGAGTGGGGCCTGAGCTTCTGCTTCTAACAGGTTCTCTGGTAGTGCTGAGGTTGCTGGTCTGGGACCATACTTTGAGGATGGCTGCTGTAAATATTTTGATCCACTTCTTTCCATCTCAGTACTGTTGCTCTATTCAGGTACTCATCTCCTCTTTTGCCTGCTCTGTTGTGATAGTCCCCTAACTTGTCTTCCTTCCTCTACCTTACTGCTTCTCAAATGCCTTCTCCTCTAGTTTAGTGCTTCCCAGATACATTTTTTAGTAGATGCTAGAGGGATCTATCTAAAATGCAGGCTTCAAGACGATACAGATGCCCTTATTTGCAAAGCAGGAATAGGACACAGAGGTAGAGAATGGATGTATGTATACGGGGCAGGGGGCAGGGGATGAATTGGGAGATTGGGATTGAAATATATACACTATTGATGCTATGTATAAAATAGATAACTAATGAGAACCTACTGTGTAGCACAGGGAACTCTACTCAGTGCTCTGTGGTGACCTAAATGGGAAGGAAATCCAAAAAAGAGAGGATATATGTATACGTATAGTTGTTTCACTTTGTTGTATAGCAGAAACTAAAACAACATTGTAAAACAACTATACTCCAGTAAAAATTAATTTAAAAAAAAAAGCTTCAGTAGCTTCCGATTGCCTACATCAGTTGTTTCTGGACTCTCAAATTTCTGATTAGTACAAAAGGTCAAACTTGTGGAGATCAACATAGAGTTGCCAGTTTTTATTTTGTTTAGTGAAAACATTAAAAATCCCAAACCAGAAACCAAACAAACTACCATTTACCACCCTGATTTTATAAAAATAAGTTTTAAACAACAAAATATGAAGAACATGACCTCAGAAAAAAAAGAATAGGACTTTAAATTGAATACATTTAGTTTTATTAAAAAAACTTATGTAGTCCTTATTTTTTCTCATTTTTACTCCGGATGAAAGAAATCTTTGCCCTAGGGACCAATGTAAGCCTACAAGTCCAGATTTTTCAACATATCAAATCATGCCCTCTGTTATTTCCCTCCTGCTTCCTTTGAGTCCTGTATCACTTGCTTGTTAACACTGAATTGCCTGGGATTCCCCAACCTCTATGCCTTCATTTCTGTTGTCACCCTGTATTGGACTTGTCCTCCTACTTATTGTCCTCTTCGATCTGGCTAATTTCTAAAATAAGAGATTTTTATTGAATGAATTAGTGAATTCATTGAAATAGTAATAAAAGCAACACTAATGCCTCAATGGAAGTTAGAATATTAGCTAAAAAGAAGAAATGAAAGTTGGTTTTATTCAGAAAATAATTTATAAAAAATACAAATATTCTTAAAAACGAGGTTCTGCATTTTACTTAGTCTTATAAAATAAATGTTGTGCCATTTTTCCTTATAAAAATAAGTTTTATTCCTTTAAATGTACTATCTTTTCTATTTCTAAGACTAAGCTTGTGCCCATGTACTTGGTTTTAAATGTTCCATACCAATTTCTCTTTTTCTAATGTGAGGATTCCTCTCAACAGGAAGTAGAATTTCTGTGTGCACTAGCTGCAGTGACTTTGAGGCTTTTATTATCAATAGCTAAGCAAGGCTGTCAGCTCTGAGTACTCATCCTGGTTCAGAAGTCCAGGATTTTTCTATTAATCCTTTTTAAGAATTGACTATTGCTTCTCTCTTTTTTTTTTTTTTTTTTGCGGTACGCAGACCTCTCATTGTTGTGGCCTCTCCCGTTGCGGAGCACAGGCTCTGGACCCACAGGCTCAGCGGCCATGGCTCACGGGCCCAGCCGCTCCGTGGCATATGGGATCTTCCTGGACCGGGGCACGAACCCGTGTCCCCTGCATCAGCAGGCGGACTCTCAACCACTGTGCCACCAGGGAAGCCCTACTGCTTCTCTTTTATCTTCTGATCTAATTCATATTTGTTTTTATTTCCTCGAAGTTATTACATATGTGACCCTTGTGAATACTTGTCTATTGAGACTATATTTATGGACTCACTGAGCAGTTTCACATTATCTTTTGTACTTTGCAGTTTTTTGTTCAGAGGCTTCATGGTTGGTAGTGGGTTTAGAAGAGTTTTAATAAAGGAACAGAGCTCTGAGGACACACTCACTTGGGATTTTAGTAGATCATTTCAAACATCTCAAGCATTTGAAAGAAATATTTTAAAGTAGTATGAACAAGGCTCTCTTTGGAGATGGGTTTTTCAGTATTTTAGGTATTTCTCACTTAATGAAATGCTACTTTTTGAGCAGAAATATAACTTTAATCTTTGACCATTTTAATAAAATTATATCTGTCTTTTCATTTAGTAATTTTCAGGCTGGTAGCACCCACAGAGGGATCACTAGGATGGGATATTCTTCAAGTTAAGCGCCTCCTTGATCACCAGGATAATATTCTCTCACTGGTTAATGTCAATGGTAAGCTCATTGTGTACATGTTGATATTATGTAAAAATTTTTAAACTTTTTAACCTGTTTTGAACTTTAGTCTTGTTTTGTTCTAGGATTCTGGAATTACCATGATGAAAATAATGCTGTTAATTAGTAGGGATTGGCAGTCTTTTATTTTCTGAGGTTTAAACCAGTGGAATTCATCAAGTTTCATAGATTGTTAGGTCTTAGATTTAGGCACAAGGGGAAGAATAGAGTTGGGCAGAGAAAAGGGATGACGGAGGAGAGAGCATACTTACCTCAGGTGCTGCTTGGTAGCTGTGGGATGATTGTTGTAGGCTATCGGTACTAATGCTTGGTAGCATTTTGACTTTTTTGGCAAAATGGTCCTGGCTAGTTTCTCTTTTGAAGATCATACATTACAAATTATATAGCACTCTACTTACAGTAGAATGAGCTGGATTCAAGCCAGTTGTAATTATGATTGAAGAGTCAGAGAATAACACCAAACTAAAGGTCTGCAGAAAATGGGTCATATCTGCCCTTCCTCATGGATGTGTGTGTTGGTTTGCCAGACTTTCTTTCTTTCTTTCTTTTTTTTTTTTTTTACTTTTTGACTGCATGGCACATGGGATCTTAGTTCCCCGACCAGGGATTGAACCCCCCACCAACCCCACAGTGGAAGCACACAGTCCTAACTGCTGGACTGCCAGGGAAGTCCTGCCAGACTTTCTATTTGACTTTATAATGATTTTAATGAGTTAGCTCCTGTGAGCTGAACCTGACATCAGATGACAGGATAGGATCACAAACCACAAATCCTGGGATTTAGCTACTTCACTTTCAAATAAAGTGACACCTTATATCATCAGAGCTTTCCTGGGTGATCTGTGGGAGGACTCCTGGGTGGCTTCAGTTTGATAATCTGGAGGACACTATAAGAGGGTCCTGTAAGGATGCCATGAATATGATGTTGTAAGGGGACTGGACTGCACCCCCTGACCTGAGATCTGGGTTGGCTGTTTTTGAGCAATACTTTGTAGAAACATGAGGCAGAGGGAAAGGGGCACAGACAGTGTAGTCTCCATTTGTATGCTGTTCAGTCACATTTTCAGATACATCATTGAGAATGTCCCTTCCAGCTCCAAAATTTTCCTCTCCAATAACCATTTGCTTGTTCAACCCAGCTGCAAGTCTTGCTGCCGACTAGATTGTCTATATGATAGAAATAATAATATTAGGAGCACCACTTTATTTTTCTCTGGGGGCTCCTTTTCTTCTAGCCATGATGGCAGCACAAAAGACAGGTTCTTATTTGGAAGTCCCTCTGACACTGAGCCAGAGAAGCTCCAAGGCCCTAAAGCTGTTGAGAAAAGCACAGCAGTGTTTTGGCCATTACAGTGGTCATGCCTAGTTGTCCCATTTTAGCAGTGAAGCATTGGTACCAGGACCTGGCATGTTTCCTTAATGCAGGTGATGGGATGTTCCTGAGGTAGCCTTAACCTCATGGCACTTTTGCTGTGTGACGTACAGAGAAGCTTATAACAGTTTAACCAAGAAAGCTTTCTTCAAGTATTTCTTTGCCAGCTTTTTAAGGGAAGGAAAATGGAAAGCTAAAGCAAAAAAAAAAAAAAAAAAAAAAAAAGTTAATAAAAATTACAGAAAACCCCTAGTGCTTTTTAGTTTATAAATTCCATGACTATAAAATTACACTACAGAATATAAGTAAGCCAAAAGCATATTTAAGAATCATATATGGACAAGTAGTCTGGTAAAATTTGAGAATGATATTGTGACAGTCTTACCTCATATATAGACACGTCTGCCATGCTGCAGATTTTGGCAATCCTGAAATGATTATGTTGTACAATTCCCAGTTTCACTTTCAGCCCTGCTTCTTTATCCCCACCAATTACCAGTTAAAGATATGGCCAGTTACTGGGTTTATAACTCACAGGAAAAGTGCATTTTCATTGAGGTGGCCCTGGGGCAACCTTAGAATGGTACAACAGAGAACTCCTACAAATGTGGATAATGAATACCAGGTTTGCCAATGAGGTCTGAATGCCTGTGCACAGATTTTCTAAGACAGACATACAAGATAACCTTGCTTATCTCTTCTGGCAAAAGGCTCTGGGTGCTGCTTCTTTATTTTATTCCTTTTCTTGTTTTGTACTGACAGCATGGTATGGTAGTCACAAAGTATTAGTACTTTTGAGGGATGGGTAGACAGGTATCAGGTGAGATTTTCATACTAAGTGACTTTTGATAATTGCATAGGATGAAAATCCATCCATATATATAAAACACATCGAGGTTGTTTGGTGTGAAACATTTTGAATGACTAGTTTGGGATAATTTACATAGCAATAAACTATACTGACTCAGGTCAGTGTCAGCATTTTATTTTTAGTGAAAACTTCTAACTGGGCTCAAGTACTTTGCTATTACATAGATGAATTACACTTGGAGGAGATCAGAGCAGGCAGCTGTGTGGTCTCAGTAGGTTAACTCTGTTATAATGACGCATGCAGAATTGGAATCTAGAAGGATCTTCACTTGTTAACGTCTCTGGTTCTTTTGTAGTTTGAGTGAGATTGGAAAGAGGAGAGAAAGGAATGGAAAAGAAGGTTATGGAAAGATATCTTCCATATGTCTTAACTTTCCCACTATTAGAACTAGGAGCCTGTTTCTCTCCACAGATGAGAAATGAACTTAATTCTTCATAGAGAGAATTCTATAGAGTCTGTTAATAAACTATATAGAAATTGGACTTGGAACCAAGACAAAATAATATTTACCTGTATGATTGCTGGTAATTCTTTATTTCTATGAGATTGTTCATCTAGTTATTAGAGATTTCTGTCCTGCTGGTTTATTTGATAAATGGGATAATTAAATCATAATTACTCATCCATGTATTCCTAAATTACAAGTAACTGGATGTTTTAATACTGTTAATATGGAATAATACCAGGGGCTCAAAATAATACCAGGGACTCAAAGATAACATATGATGTCTTTTTTAAATGGCTACACATTATTTAATTTGATTTTTACAATCATCTTCATTTAATGCCTGAGAAATCCAAGATAGAAAAAGATTAAATGACTTTCTGAAGACCAACCACATGGCTAGTAACAGGCAGAGCCAAAATTAAAACTAGAGTTTCTAGACTCACAGTGCATTGTTCTGTTCCTCCTAAATATAAAGGAATTAAAATAAATTACATTTCTTTAAGATAGTTTTTAGTCTCAGCAGTTGTACGTTTTCTATTAAATGTATAATTTGTCAACTGTCTTAGTTGGCCCACTAATTTCATTTTTATTAAAGGTTTTAAAAACTTGTTATTGTGCAAATAATACATATGAGGAAACAGAAACATAAAAATGAAAATGAAAATCATCCTACCATACAGCATTAAGTACAGGTTCATATCCTTCTAAGTGTTTTTCTGGGCGTATATATGTATGTATATGTATATACATATGGTGTGCTTTTTGTAACAGTATGTCATGAATATATTTCTGTATTAATATACTTTTACAACTTAGTTTTCAATAACAGCATAACTATTTCATTTCGTGGATGTTATTATGTTATTTATTTATTTGATCCCCAATTGGATGTTTTAGGATACCTTTAGATTTTTAATACTATGTGTAACAGCCTTGTCACATATGTCTTCTATGTACTTTCCTCAGGATAAATTTCTAGAGGTGGAATTGTTAGATCAATGGGTTTACAATTTTTTAAGGTTTTGATGTATATTACCAAGAATTGCAAAGATTACACCAGTTTATACTAGGGCATGAATAGTATGTGAGTGTGCTGATTCCTTATGCTTTTGCTGGCATTGGGTGTTTTCGTGTTTTATAATCTTTCCCAATTTGCAAGTCAGTAAATAGTATCTCATTGCTTTTAGATGTCTTTGATTATTAGGGAATTGAACGTCTTTTCACATGTTTACTGGCCATTTGTATTTCTTGTTTTGCCAGTTCGGGTCCTTTGCCCATTTTGCTGGAGTGCTTATCTTGTTCTTAGTGATTTCTAAGAAGTCCTTATGTATCAAGTATAATCAACCTATTTCGACATCTAAATTGCAGACTTCTCCCAGAGTTTTGTCATTTAAATGTATGATTTGGGGGACTTCCCTGGCCGCCCAGTGGTTAAGACTTCCCCTTCCAATGCCAGGGGTGTGGGTTTGATCCCTGGTCAGGGAGATAAGATCCCACCCACATGCCTTGAGGCCAAAAAACCAAAACATAAAACAGAAGCAATTTTGTAACAAATTCAATAAAAACTTAAAAAATGGTCCACATCAAAAAAATCTTTAAAAAAAAAGTATTATTTTGTGCTAAGCAGGTGTTTACTCATATCTCTTTCCCCAGCCTCCACTCTGTCTCCTTGAGAAGCCTTTTAGCGCTCCATATTCATAAAACATTCACCTTTATTTTCCTCAGTTCTTTAAATACCTTTAATATTTTAATCTGTTTGAAGCTTTGGTATATGTGAAATAACAGAAAATATATATATTGGTCTTTGCCCCCAGTTCCTGGCACAGAGTTCCTTAAAACTCTTATAATTGCCCAAGAGATAAGAGCACAAGGAACATCTTTTGTTCTAATATGTGGTCTAATATTTCCTGACAGAGCTCCTAAATCCCTTGGAATTTCCTGAGTGATAGGAGTGTCTTTTGTTCTAATGAGGCTACTCTTTCTTGACGGGCTCCTGGATGGGGGCTGGTCACCAGAAGGACCAAGCCATTATTAGAAGCTTAGAATTTTTGGTCACCGGCCACCCGCCCCCGCGGCAATTCTCCAGAGAGGGGAGAGGGGCTGGACGTGGAGTTAGTCATCGATCATGCCTATGTGATGAAGTTTCCATAAAAATCCCAACAGTATGGGGTTCAGAGAGCTTCTGAGTTGCCGAACACGTGGAGGTGCTGGGAGAGCGGCATGCTCAGAGAGGGCATGCGTGCTCTGCGATCCTTCCCACATACCTTGCCCTGTGCATCTCCTCCATCTGGATGTTCATCTGTATCCTTTATCACATCCTTGTATAATAAAGTAAGTAAACTGTTTTCCTGAGTTCTGAGCCATTCTAGCAAATTAATTGAACCTGATGAGGGGATGTGGGACTCTTCGATTTATAGCCAGTTGATCAGAAACACAGGTAACAACCCGGATTTGCAGTTAGTATCTGAAGTGGGAGAAGTCTTGCAGGACTGAGTCCTTAACTTGTGGGATCTGACACTGTCTCCAGGTAGACAGTGTCAAAGTTGAGTTGAATTGTAGGGACACTCAGCTGGTGTCGCAGGATTGCCTGGTGTGGGAAAACCCCACGCATCTGGTGTCAGGCACGTGGTGAGTGTGGGAGTAAAGGAGAAACAGAAGTGTAGCTTCTCTTCACTGTGTATGATCCAAGGTAAGGTTCTTTTGTTTTTATATTCCAAATACTTAACCAAATAGTCCAGCATGAGGTATTTCTTTCTTCGCTGAATTGAAATGCAATCATTATCACATACTAAATTTCTAAGTAAGCTTGAGTCTATTTCTGAGAATCTTCCTGTTTGGCTTGTCTAGTTACTTCACTGTTCTAAACATTGTGATTTTATAGAGCAATACTACGAGACAGTTCATTCATTTTTATGTTTAGCCTAGGTAAATGGTCAATAATGAGACATATATGAACTCTGCCTAGATTTGAGTTTTGTAACTGGCTCCCATGTTGGAGAGCTCATCATCTGGGATATCCTGGACTGGACTGTGCAGGCCTGTGAACGCAACTTCTGGGACCCATCTCCACAGCTGGACACTCAGCAAGAAATAAAACTCTGTCAAAAGCCAAATGACGTTTCTATTCATCATTTCACATGGGGTGAGGAGGTAAAAAAAAAAAAATTGAGAAAAATATCTGTAATCTTGTCTCTTTTAATAAGCCCAGTTTCTCATTTTTAAAATTTAATCTCATGATCATATAGAAAGTTATCATTCCATGTGTTCACGTTGTGCTCTAAAATGTTTTGATATTTTTCAAAGATTGCATCACTTGCTTTAAAAAAGAATTTTAATCTTAGCTCTTATCTTTGAGGCAAGGAAGTGATTAAATGGCCACAGATTTAAAAACCCTATTGAAATTTTGAGTTGGATTAAATATTCCCACAGGATTTGAGGATAATGCTTAAAATTGTTCTAAGAAACACTTCGAGAAAGAATCCTTTTGAAGATTCTGGTGCATTTCCTGGAGCAGTAAAGGAAATTGAAAATTTCAGGAATGCCTTTCTTTTAGTGTTCTGGCATCATGGGGCAAGATGATTGTGTGAGAATTACTGATTTCAATCCTTTAGGCCTTGGCAGTGATGCTTTTGAAGCACTTTACATCCTTTTTTGCAGTAAGAGATGAGTGCCAATGGATTTCTGAATCTTGGCTCTGATCTGAACATGTCTTCTTTTAGCTTCAGGGGCTCAGAAAATATGTTTAAAATGGGGGTTCCTTTTCTAAATATAATCACAAGAAATGTTTGAGTTATAAACTTCGAGGAGAGGGGTTAGAGGAGGCTTTTATCTCACTTTATTTTGTGCCTTCCTGTACTGTTTAAATCTTCTAATTGTATGTGTTTTGTTATTTTTATTTAAAAATTCAGTAATAGTGTTCTGGTTGGGGAGAGCATGGTCTGTTTTTTTGTTTTTGTTTTGGCTTTCTTTGCACCTCTCTTAAAAACAAAACTAAAACAGAGGTAGGGTAAGAATAGGTTAAAGAACACTATTATACCTAAAGATTAAGTTTCTTAATATCCCGATTTTATTTTTTTAAAAAAAGTAAATATGATAAGACAGTAGTCTCAGAAAAGATGAAAACTATTTCTAGGAGTTGTAGCCCTAAAAATTTTATATGTATATATATTTTTATCTTTCTTTTTTTAAAAATTAATTATTTATTTTTGGCTGTGTTGGGTCTTCTTGCTGCGCGCAGGCTTTTCTCTAGTTGCGGCGAGCAGGGGCTACTCTTCAGTTGTGGTGCGCGGGCTTCTCATCGCGGTGGCTTCTCTTGTTGCCGAGCACGGGCTCCAGGCGTGCGGGCTCAGTTGTTGTGGCTCAGCCTGCTCCGGAGTGCAGGCTCAGCAGTTGTGGCGCACGGGCTTAGTTGCTCCGCGGCATGTGGGATCTTCCCAGACCAGGGATCGAACCTGTGTCCCCTTTATTGGCAGGCGGATTCTTAACCACTCTGCCACCAGGGAAGTCTGTATATATTTTTGATACCTTTTTCTCACTTTTGTAAAAGTGTTTAAAGTTTTGCATTTTGTATTCTCTTTAATCTTAAAATTTTTTGATTGGTGTTATTAACTGCTATAAATGCTTAATAAAGCATTAATAAAGCACTCAGTTTTCCCTAATTTTCTTTGTTTTATCGGAGATTTTTTCTTTCTTCAGGGGGGCCATTCATTGTTGATGACAAGTGATTGATAGAGTGATTCTGTTGAGTAAGGGCTGCCCCAAAGCTTATTAATTCTCCAGTTGTGTTGATAATTTTGTGACTTTGGATAAATTGTTTAAACTCTGCACAGATTTCCTGGTCCATATAACTAGTTTCTGAGGTTTCTCTGCATTGAATGTCACCCAGGGCGCTAGATTTTAGCAAGTTGGCTAGCTGTTCTCGTTAATGCTCATGGCACTGGTCTTCAGCTTGCATTGCTACATGCAGAATACCAATCCTGAGGGTCAAGGGGATCATTCCAGATTTAAACTCTGGTAAGCCTTGGGGGGCATGTTTTGGTCGAGATACTGTAGGTCTGAGTTGGCGTTGTAGCCTTTGAGGCTGCATGAGAAGTATTCTTTGGTGAGAACAGGTAGGCAAAAAAAAAAAGGATTTTTGAAAGGTCTTTCTACTGGCATAGCAACTGAGTAAGAATGAATGATTCTAAGACAAGAGCTACCAGAAGTCTAGTGACTTGCAGAATAATTTCGGAAGCTAGGTGGTATGGTATGAGGCAAGAGTAAGGGACTGGAGTAACATGACCTGGATTCTAATATCAAACTCTCAGGTCTTCATTTTTGTGTGATATTAATCTTTTTTTATTTTGACTTGTTATTCTGGAAAATAGCTTTTCCTACATTAATGAGATGTTGTGAGGTTGAAGTAAGGTAAATATTGGTGAAAGTACTTTCAAAAGATTAAAGCTGTTTTAGTAAAAAGGTGTTTCTAATACTACATTTGGAAAAATGTTTTTGTGAAGCCACTGTATATATGCCACTATAGCATATGCTTTTTTGTATCCTTTATAGGTCTTGTGACACTTAAGATGTGGAGTGCAAGTAATTTTGCTCACATTTTTCAGGCAAAAGAAGCTAAGTAGTTTTCCCAAGGATATAGTATTATGTGGATGAAAACCTAGGTTGTACCTCAGCAGCTCCACCTCCACTGCAGGCCAGCCTGTCAGCCACAGCTCCTTTCTCTAGCTGTCACGTTTCAATGAGGAAGAAAGCGATGCTGTGGGGTATAATGTACAAAGCTTTCTCTGTATTAGCAGTTGTGTCCTTCCACCTTCTAAATGCTGAGCTTTCCTTTGTGCTTTGATATTTTTGGATTTCAGAGGGCAGTACAATAATTTGGGCTGAAGGCTAGGAATAGGGAAGGTAACAATGGCTTTCTGATCTCACACCAGGGCTGGAAATCTATTACACCAGGTAGTGGTAAGTACTAGTTTTATGCCCATTACTGAACTTCCCCCCCTGCCCCCCCCCCCCCAGAATGTGTTTGTTGCAGTTGGAAGGGGTTTATACGTGTATAACCTTCAAATGAAGCGTGTGATTGCCTGCCAGAAAACTGCACATGACTCCAATGTCCTGCACGTTGCCAAACTTCCAAACAGGTACAAGTTTCCGTCAGTTCTGTAACAGGTGAAAGAAATGCATAGTTCCCAGGGCCACCAGTGTAATTTTTCAAGGGGCAAAGTCACCTGGCTCCATGGCTTAACCTGTTATGTTCTTTTGGAAATGGAGAATACCCCATGGCTGTCTTAACAGAAGAGTCTGTGGCAATATATTATGAAATTTACAAGAAGCAAGGTTCAAATGAATTACATTGAACTTCATTATAAGAAGAGATAATTTAAAATTCGGTATTTATTTTAAAAGATAAAAGACTTTTGGGCACTGACTGTGTACTAATTTTTCCTTTTATATTTTCCACAAACCCACCTTTTTGGTGGTGGTGTTTGATTACGGCTACAATTAAATGGTAGTCTCCTGTTGGCTAAGGCTACCAACCGAGGGCTTTCCCCTCAGGGTAGATTTGGCTGTTGAGTTTCTAGGGATGAATTATATGAAGGAAATAGAATTATTTTCTATGCAGGATACTTTTAGAGTGAGAGGCGCCCTGAGAAGAGATACAGTGAGAGGAAGGAATGAGACTTCTCAGGATATTGTGAAACTGTAATTCGTAACCTGTTTCCTGAAGGCATTTTTAAAAATGGAAATGATACATATTTATAACATTTGAACCAATGTAACAATATAATGTGTGCCTTTCTTGAGCAGTGCTTTTACTTTGCATTGTAAAGCCATATTGATAAATTGTGATTTTTATTGGCTCCTGCCAAGAGCTGAATAAAAGCAGTTGAGGGCTCCACTGATTTCTTTCACTGCAGATTTAGCATTGGCCTTCCATGGTGCTCTTTTTATCACTGATTTTCTCTTCTGACAGGCAGTTAATCTCATGCTCAGAAGATGGCAGTGTACGCATTTGGGAGTTACGAGAAAAACAGCAGCTTGCAGCTGAACCTGTACCAACAGGTGAGTATCTTTTCTCAAAAAGGTAGTCTTGCTTTTTTTTTTTTTTTCTCATATGCAAGACAGAAGAAAGGCAGTGGTATGTAACCACAGAATAATATACAGTGTTGTCCAAATAAGCATCAGATGTTTACATGAAGCATTTGGTAATTGGGATCTAGGATTCACATTTAAATATTGCTTTACCGTAGAACTACCTGTTTATTTCAATTCAAGTCAACCAGGATTTTTTTGTTTTGAGGGGAAACTATTATTCCTGGTAATCTGACTGACCAAAAGGCCTAATGAACTATTTACTCATTTATATTGTCTGTAATTATGTCTGGTACACAGACAGAATTTGTATCATCAGGTGTCAAAGTTCTTTCAGCCTTAAAGCATTATCATTAACATAGAACTCTATAAACATTTTTGTATTTATATCATAATCTCATGAACTCTTTGATTTTCAGGCGTTTGATTTGAAAAACAATCCCTGTTAGTTAGCAACCTTTGCATAAGAAATCAGATGCTGGTACCCCTGGAATTTCTTCTGGTTATTTGAAGTCATAGGGCATTGCTCTGGAACATCCCTATGTTGCTTTTTGTCTACCCTTTATCCATAAATCTGAGTTGTGACCTCCCCCACCCCCGCCCCACCTCATTGCCGTTCAGGCCTTTCATTTCTCTCCCCTTTGATTCCCATTGCCTTTTCCTCACGTTAACACACCTTCACCAGTGCATGAGTAGGGACAATAAAAAGAGATGAGCAACAAACCTGGGTAGCTAAGAGGAAACGAAGTAACATATTTAAAAAACATTAGCATAGTACCTGGTACCATCCGCTCACTTAGCCCTTGACTAAAATAAGTGGGGAACACTTTTTGTATTTAAGTTTTGTTTTTCTGATCTTACATTATTATTATAAGAAAAGAGCACAGTAATTTCAAAAATGACTGAAATGGCTATGTTTTTCTAGGTTTTTTTAACATGTGGGGATTTGGAAGAGTAAATAAACAAGCCAGCCACCCTGTTAAAAAACAACAAGAAAATGCCACTTCATGTTCACTAGAGCTTATTGGAGATTTAATTGGACACTCATCATCTGTGGAGGTATTATTTTTAATAGGCATATAAATGTCCAGGGAACTCCTGCTTTTTGCATCTCACTGCTCTTCTTTCATTTGGTCTCATAAAGACCTAAACTTTCTCTTATCTGTAGGTTTTTGTGGAATCTAAACATGGAATGGGATGGGTTATATAGTAGGTGCCATTAGGATCTCCTTTTACAGAGAAATGATTTGAAGAAGGAATGTCTTCTAAAAAATCGCTTAATTACTATTACTTATGAGATGTAGGTAGATAGCTGACAATAAGGACGGTGTGAATAATGTTGAATATATAACAGTATTAAATAGAGGGTACATGGAGAGTTGTGCTTATATATGTAGAGGTAAAGCCTTATAGAATCTAATTCCAGGGACGTTTATCAAATTCATGAACAGAGTACTGTTTTTACCTCCCTTTGGAGGATAATAATTTGTTAGCTTTAGTGAAACCCAATGTCTTGACTGTCATTGTGCATATATGAAAATAATAGTTGAGAATTATAGGATGCATAAAGCTCTAACTTGTTATAAATATATTCAAATACTTTAATATTTACTACAGGCATTATTGCCTGTAATGAAGAAGGAATAAGACCAGTCGAGGTAAAGAAATGATTGGAACTGGTAACACTATAAGCAGAGCCCTAAGTAATGAATTTTTTTTTTAATTCCTCCCCTGCTCCCTCCCTTCCCGGCCCCCCCCACCCCCGTGCTGGTCTTAGTTGCGGCATGCGGGATCTTTGTTGTGGCATACGGGCTCCTAGTTGTAGTATGCGGGATCTAGTTCCCATGTGCTGCAGGCCCCCTGCATTGGGAGCATGGAGTCTTAACCACTGGATCACCAGGGAAGTCTCATGAATTTCTTAAATTGTTCTTCCCTGTTTCATAGCCAGGGAGGAACAAATTGTTTTTCACTTGAAAGTGCATTTATACTTAGAAGCAACAGCACAACACTTGTTATTAGCATTTCCTGTATTTCAGGCACTACACTAGACACTGGAGTTTACAAAGAGATATAATATAAAAATATTATGGCCCTGAATCTGAGCTGAACCTTGATGCTTAGGTAGGATTAAGATAGTCTTATGACCATAAGCTCCCTGATTTTGGGTACTTACATCTTACTCATTTTTGCCTTCCTCTGCCAGGTAGCCCAGTTGTTTTCATTTTGTTTTTAACTTTGGGAGTTGTGTGGATGGAATGTGGTAGAGAGGAGGGCAAAGAATCTACTTGGTGGCAAGGAGCAGGTTGGCTAGGCTGGAGGACTGTGTTCCAATGAATGGACACAGTAGGAGATAATGCTGGGAAAGTAGTTTGGGGTCAGATTACTGAATGTAAGGCTAAGGAGTTTGGACTTTTAAAAAAAATTCATACATACATATATACATACATACATACATACATACATAAAAAGTTTATGTATTTATTTTGGCTGTGTTGGGTCTTTGCACACGGGCTTTCTCTAGTTGCGGCAAGCAGGGGCTACTCTTCGTTGCGGTGCGCAGGCTTCTCATTGCGGTGGCTTCTCGTTGTGGAGCATGGGCTCTAGGCACGCGGGCTTCAGTAGTTGTGGCGCACGGGCTTAGTTGCTCCACGGCATGTGGTATCTTCTTGGACCAGGGCTCGAACCTGTGTCCCCTGCATTGGCAGGTGGATTCTTAACCACTGCACCACCAGGGAAGTTGCTGGACTTTGTTTTAAATAGTAGGAACCTATTAAAGGTTTTTAAATGGTGTGGCACATTTGTCATTGTATGGAAGTGTTCGATTCTTAGAAATTTTCCTGAGTGGAAGTGTTGACATTTAATTACTTTTTAAAAGTATCTCTGGCTTCACTGAGAAAATCTTGGCTCTTTCTTGAATTTTCTCGTTCCTTTTTTCTTTTGATCCTTACTCTCTAAGCCTAGTCCTATCTACCTGTATTTATTGAATTCTAGCTTTTCCATCTCCTGAGGAATTTTGCTCTGCTAGGTCTCCACCCCTCACTCCTACATCATCAGCTGAGCCCTTCTCCTGCTATCTTCAGAAATGTATGAGTTATTTCTTAGAAAACTCGCATCCTATTTCTCTCCTGTATTTCACTCTTTCCCTCAAAGAGCTCATCCTTTTCATAGTTTCATTTATCTCCTCTCTAATACCAGCTCTCTACTCCATAGGATGCATGCTGCCTTATCATCAACATTCCATTTTCCTATTCTTACCTTCCAGCCTGTTCCTTCACTGGGCATGACCTTCCTTTTATTTGGAGAGTTTTATGTTTTTGAAGCTTTTTCTGACAATTTCATTCATTATTGATCTATGCCTCCTTTTTCTGCATTTCTGTGGCAAATCATAGCCTGAACTATGTTATTTAGTACCTGATTACATCATCTTTAATTGGTACCCTTATTGTTTCAACTATGATTTTGTTTTCACAACTGAATTAGAACCTTCTTGAGGGTAGGGACCATAAGCATATAGATGACACTCAGTAAATGCTTAAGGATTGATTATGTCTCTGTTTATATAGAGAGCTAAAGCCATTGTTTATCTTGAAGAATTTGGAATTCAGACATTTTATTGGTGGCCATTTTTGCATAAATAAGAAGGCCAGTAAAAATGATTAAAGCAGGTTTGTTGGGACTTCTGACAAAAATCTTAAAACCAATACCTGAGGAATTAGATAATGGTAAAATTTAGATGATACTTTGGGAATTCATGTACTTTACAAAAATAGCTGTTATTTATAGTTCTGTAGTTGAGTAGTATTTACAAAGTTCTGATATTTAAAATACTAGATATTGGTCTAGCATTTGTATGTGATTATCACTCACACTTAAAAATAACATTTCTCATGAAAGACACGGAGTTTTACAGTCAGATCCAAAGAAGTCGCCAAGGTACACATTTTAACAAGCACCTGTCTTAATCTAGTTAGTATTAGCCTCTTCTCCTTGAAGTTACTATAATCAGTAATTAAAAATTTTTTTTACAGATGTTTCTGTACTTTGAAGATCATGGACTAGTGACATGTTCTGCTGATCATCTCATTATTTTGTGGAAAAATGGAGAACGAGAATCTGGATTGCGCAGCTTAAAGTTATTTCAAAAATTAGAGGAGAATGGTGGCTTAAATCTTGCTGTTTAGTTTAAGGAATTTGAACACCTGTGCATGAACCTTGAACAGTAAATATAGGGGTACTCTGAAAACCATTACTATATTAATCACTTAAATTTTGTAATTTTTTTTTTCTTGTTACTCCATAAAATTCCAATTGTTTGAGTTCTTTTTTCTGTGGCTGCAAACCAGCAACAAGTTGCTTCTCAGGTATTAGTACATTCACCAAAGAATATAGCACAAGTTTTTCATTTGACTTTTCACATAACAGTTACCTGAAACCATTGAAGGAATGGGTCTAATTTCAGCAGTGAATTTTCAGAAAGTGAAGTTTTCAGAATTCATCACATATACCTGTTGAAGCAGAATTAAATTATACCACAGTGTCCTCACAGAGATAAATTTTTTATGCTTTGAAAAAGGTTCTACACCAGAAATTATATGAGCTTATGTTTAATGAGGAGAAGAGTACTTGGAACCTCTCACTCTCTTTAATGTAATTATATTGCCTATAACTAAATTTTTATTCATCAAAAGGGATTAGATTTTTAAAATATTACATGTAATTTCTTTCCTTTAGCCTTTTTGGATTTTGAAATACCTGACTTTGTTCTCCAAAGTTAGTATTTTAACTATACCTACCTGTCATTCTTTTAAAGATTTATTCAAGGAACCTACTTTTATGGACATAAATATACATGATCATTATAGGCGATATTTTGGGAGAAAAATGAAAAAAATCCAGTGAAGAGTAAATAGGTAGGATGTAGCATATCTTGAATTTAAACCTTGAGATATCCAGAAAACTGAGGAAGTTTTCCTGTAGGAAATGAAGATTCCTCCCTGTAGGAAATGAAGATTCCATAATAATTGTACTTTTTGCTGCTATTGAAGTGGTGAGTGCTGTATTTTAAGCTTCTTAATTTGAACCTAGACCCTGGGAGGAGGTAGAAATAGAAATAACAGTATTTTTTATTCTTTGGTTTTCTTTAGAGCCTGTTTGTTTGATTAAGAATTCTTGTGATAAATTTAAATATATCCCTTCTCCTACAAATCCCCCTGGGTCTTTAGTAACTCCCAATGTTCTAAATATGAAGCAAACCTGAATCTCTCACTGTTTTAACTACAGCTTTTTTTTTTTTTGATGCCAACTAATTTGTTTAAATCATTTTTTTTTAAATTCTAGCTACTAAAATCCCTATAAACTCAAATCAGGAGGAATCTTATTAGGGTGTATTTTTTCCCCCTAGCCTGAACAGCTATTGACTAGATTCTTGGTAATAGACCAGCAGCTGCCCCTCATATATGCCAGAGATGAGAGTGAGATCAGTAAAGTTACAGTGTTTCCGAAGTGCCTGATTCATCTTACCATTGGCTCAAATATGAAATGCTTGAGACAGGCATCACTTATGAGTTTCTTGCAGACCACTGAGATTTACTCATCTTCATCACCCCATCAGCCTTAGAGCACTCTTTCTCCCTTTTGGTACTAAAGAATAAAAATTAAAAAGTGTTCCATACATTAAAAAATGGGTGGGTTTAATTGTGGAGTTAATCTTAAACTGCTGATGAAAGAATAGTATTAAAGTAAACACCAGGTGGCTGATGTGTCAGAGGACTAATCCTTCTCAAAGAACACTTTCTGGATTTATTTGTTCATCACACACCCTAATGGAATCTTTGTAAATTGTTGTTTTTCACTAGTTTTACCTTTGACCGTTGTTGTTTCCTCAACTACCTACAAAGTCTGGAAGAGCTATGGTCATCTATGCCAGACCAGTGCCATAATGTTATAAATAAGGAAGCTGAAGCCCAGTCAGGTAAGGCCTTCCAGTTAGTTAGCTCAATTCTCATTAGCATCAGTAAACGAATTTAAAAACAGAAATTGAACATGACTGGAATGAGAGAGAAGGGTTGTATGATTACCCCTTGAGCAAAACCAGATAATGTTCATAGTCATTGTTTCTGTTTTAATTCACAATGAAAATACCTTTATGGAGAAATATAATAAAATTTATGTAACCTCCATTATATAATAGGAGAATGTGAATAGAAAAATTAGCACTGCCTTTTAGCTAACAGATTGTTGTTATCGTGGCATATCTGAGCAGTCATACTGAGGCACCACTAATCTTTCATCCTGAAATTGGAACCTGGGTAGGATTCCTAAACCAGGCAGACATGCATTTTGGTCTGAGTGCATCAGATTATTGAGCAGAGTCATTTTTAGGCTCTTAATTTTCCTCCATAGATGGACTTTCTCCTATTACCAGCTAGCTTTTTCTTTGGAGATTCTACTATTAGGTCATGAGTTTTAAAGTTTTCTTGAATTGTATAAGATATTCAATGAAAAGTTTTCTTGAATTGTATAAGATATTCAATGAATTATAAAAGGAATTCATAGGTTCTTAACTGCTTTTTTCCTAATTTGTTCTGGATTAGTATTATGTAATAGTAATCTATTCACGTGAATGATACAAACCACAGGTGAGTTGGGGGAGCAAATAGTACTGATGAAAGTACCACTGTGAGTCCTTCTGTTGTTATTAAAATCTAGAGGAAAACCTCCAACCCATTCACGGGAACTTGATGGTTTTTGCTTTCATGAATGCCCTAAGGTCAGAGATGGAGTAAAACAGTGAGATGGGAAAATCTAGCAGGGACTCAGACTTGATGGCTGCTTACTAGTTGTATGCAGACTGCTGCAAAAAGTTGAACTTTCAAATTAGAAGAATACAACTATAACTGAGGTCGATAAATATTATGTGCATTTTTTCCATTTCCCTAGCTTAGCTTTCAGTGCTGTTATATTTGCAACACCAGAAGTAATACTATGCAGTGGGCCTTGTCATTTTTATTTAAAAATATCCTTATTACCTCATTCTCTGGCTTACTCACATAACACAATCAAGAGCATAAACCTGAGGGACATTGTATTTATCTTTCTCAAGTTGAGTGCGTTCTGATTAATAGATGAGGCTTGTTCTTTGTCCACAAGACTAACCAGTCCTAACTCTGAAGGCAAGCATATTTTAAAATCTTAAATTGGAAGTAAAGAATAGCCTAATTAAATTATAGGGTTATTCTGGTCCCAGTAACAGTGTTTTATAACTAACTTCTGGTTAAGTAGTAGTAGTAATGTGACTTCTCTCTAGATTAGATCATGTTATATTTTCCTAAATTAATAGGGTTCCCCTCAACACAGACTTATGCTCAGTATGAGAGATAATTATAATAGTTTATACTCACTCATCTGATACACATACCATCTGAAAGACTATTTGGAGGAATGCACTATTTAGTTAGCAACTCAGTAGAGGATTACACCATAATAGATTACACTGATAAAGAGCAGAGCTATGCTAAAGCTTTAGTACCTGGCAGTGTTAATATGAAATTAATTTGAAATTATACTGAGTCAGCTCTAACAAACATTCACATAGAAAAATGTCAGACATCTGATGAATGTCACTTACCAAATGGAACCAAAAGCGAGATGGTCAAGAAAAGAGTGTCGTTGCCTCAGGCAAGCTTCTGAAGCCTAGGCAAATTATTTAGCTCCTTAAAATGGGATTCTGACATCCTGAATTTAATGTGTTCTGAAAACAAAGCGTGTGACTCATGAAATAAAGAACACTAAACCGAAATATTGAAATTATGAAAAATTTAGGCCAAAGAGGTAAAATAAAAACAGCTGTTAGGAATGAAAAATGGCTGTAGGAATTTAGTTACAAGTACTTCACAAAAACATTTTCATCACATTTACTTAGTGCAGCATTACAATACAAAGCTAGCTGCTGTCCTGACCAAGCAAGTTCTCTTACCATCTAACAAAAATAATTTAGGTACATTTCTTTGCATGGAATTGTCATATGTGTTTCCATTTGTTGGTACAAAACATAGAAAAAAACATTGGCATGATAAGTAATTTTTTCCCCCATGTACTAGTTCCACATGTTCTGCATTCCAATTTTCATTTGAAAAAAGTAACTAACTACTGGTTCAGTTAATTTAGTCTCTGTTTGTTTATACCTCTTAGAAATGCAGCATGAAGTACAGAGAATTTGAAAGAAAAAGATTTTGTTTACAGAATCTCTAATTTATAATACATAGAGAAGGGTTGGCTGGTAAAAGAGAAAAGAAAATCTCAAGTCTGACTTCATGTAGACCACAGAAAGTTGTGAAAAGAGCTGTATAAAAATATGCACTTGTGCTTTAGAAGCTTTTAGCATACAATTAATAGCTTAAAATTGTATTTACTGCTTCCCCATATGCTATTTTCTGATATATTTACACACCTTGCAATCTTTTTTTCATCATTAAAGCAAAATGGCATGATCTTAAATACAGATAGGTTAAAAACATCTGAACCTTGAAACTTCCTCTGTCTCCTCAGTACTTGGCACAATGTACTCCATGGACTTAAACCCAGAAAATTTAGATTGCTTTAATAAAAATTTTAAACAGCAAATGTATATAAATTTTTTTTTTTAAAAAAAGCTTGTCCAAGGGCATTCAGATTAATGGCTTGTATATAATACCTACTATAGTGCCTCGTAACTGCCTCTGTAAACCAGAAATAAAGGGAAAAAGCTCTTGGATTCCCCCCAGACAAGATGTTACTTCCTTCCCCATCATGGTTGGCTTTCTGTTAAGATGAATCCCTTTTGTAGGAGAGAGGACTACACAGGCTGCTGATACCAGTCTAGAGAAGGCACTCACCAGGCCAAAACAGACTGTGTTCTAACTTGGGTGTTACACCATTGATCAGAACCCACCTAGCCTTGGAGGCTCTGAAGCTAACTAGTTTATCAGCAGTTTGGTCCTAGTTGTTTTGCTCACTTTATATGGTTTTTTTTTCTTAGATATTCTTACGAACCTTTTAGATTGATGCTCTTGAGGAAAATAGTCAAGCTAAACAGCGATGGTGACTTTCATGGTAAAAGATGAGCTAAACCACTAGCTAAGCTACATGGTCCATCATCCACAGAGATGATGGGCTCGTGGGCACCAAGTCTTTGCTGCATGTCTCCTGCTAGTTACAGTGAATCAGCTGCAGGGTTTGATGAGGGCAGACAGGATGACAGCAGGGCAAAGGATTTTGCCATGAGTTTGTTCTGTCACTAAGTGATTGTTCAAAAGAACATACATTTTTCTTCATGGAACATAATTTTCTAAAAATAAAATTTGGGAAGTTGAATGATTCAAAGTCAGATATTAAACATTAGCTCCTTAACCTACACCTGTCATTTTCATTATAAAGGAAAGCCTCTTGTTTACACTACTGTGATTCACAGTGCCCTTTGTAGAGCAAGAGGTCACCTTCTCTTTCTTGGCTTTAGCTGTCAGATGGAAGCCTCAGACTTTTGCACTTTAGGTCATCTAACGTCTTCCAGTGTTTGTAGTTATCGGCCAAATGTTGCATCAGGGTTGGCAGGTGTGCAAAGGCTGCAAGGATATAAGAGAATAAAAAGAAGCCTGTTAAGTTAGATTCCAGGAGCATTTATAAGGTTGGGGCTCTGTGGGACAAATTTCGGATCAGAATTGGAGGAGAGGTACCCTAGGTTAGGCCTAAGGTGAACACAGAAGCATGAGAAGGATGAGTTATTAAACACTGGTTTCTGAAATATGAACAGGTCCTTTTAACTAAAAATTGATAACAAAAGATCAGAAAGAGGAGTTAAAGAAACAATCCCATTTACCATCACATCAAAAAGAATAAAATACCTTGGAATAAGCCTACCTAAGGAGGCAAAAAACCTGTACTCTGAAAACTATAAGATGTTGATGAAAGAAATCAAAGATGACACAAACACATGGAAGGATACCATGTTCTTGGATTGGAAGAATCAATATTGTGAAAATGACTATACTACTCAAGGCAATCTACAGATTCAGTGCAATCCCTATCAAGATACCGATGACATTTTTCACAGAACTAGAGTGAAAATTTTTTTAGTTTGTAAGGAAACACAAAAGACCCTGAATAGCTAAAGCAATCCTGAGGAAGAAAATCAGAGCTGGAGAAATCAGGCTCCCTGGCTTCGGACTATACTTCAAAGCTACAGTAATCAAAATGGTATGGTACTGGCACAAAAACAGAAGTATAGATCAATGGAACAGGACAGAAAGCCCAGAAATAAACCCATGCATCTATGGTCAATTAATCTACGACAAAGGAAGCAAGAATATACAATGGAGAAAAGACAGTCTCTTCAATAAGTGGTGCTGGGGAAACTGGACAACTACATGTAAAAGAATGAAACTAGAACATTCTGTAACAACATACACAAAAATAAACTTGAAATGGATTGAAGATCTAAATGTAGGGCTGGCTACTATAAAACTCCTGGAGGAAAACATAGGCAGGACACTCTTCACCATAAATCGCAGCAGTATCTTTTTGGATCCACCTTGTACCTAGAGTAATGAAAATAAAAACAAAAATAAACAAATGGGACCTAATGAAACTTAAAAGCTTTCGCACAGCAAAGGAAACCATAGACAAAATGAAAATACAACCCACAGAATAGGAGAAAATATTTGCAAATGAAGCAACCAACAAGGGATTAATTTCCAAAATATACCAACAGTTCATGCAGCTCTGTATCAAAAGAATCAGAAAACGGGCAGAAGATCTAAATAGACATTTCTCCGAAGAAGACATACAGATGGCCAAAAAGCACATGAAAAGATGCTCATCATCACTCAATGAGAAATGCAAATCAAAACCACAATGAGGTATCACCTCAAACCAGTCAGAATGGCCATCATTAAAAAGTCTACAAATAACAAATGCTGGAGAGGGTGTGGAGAAAAGGGAACCCTCCTACACTGTTGGTGCAAATGTAAATTGGTGCAGCCACTATGGAAAACGGTATGGAGTTTCCTTAAAAAAGTAAAAATAGAGCTACCATATGACCCAGCAATCCCACTCTTAGGCATATACCCAGAGAAGACCGTAATTCAAAAAGATACATGCACCCCAGTGTTCACTGCAGCACTGTTTACAGTAGCCAAGACATGGAAGCAACCTAAATGTCCGTTAACAGATGAATGGATGAAGAAGATGTGGTGTATATATACACATATACAATGGAATATTACTCAGCCATGAAAAAGAGTGAGATAATGCCATTTGCAGCAACATGGATGGACCTAGAGATTATCATACTAAGTGAAGTAAGTCAGAAAGAAAGACAAATATCATATGATATCACTTATATGTGGAATCTGAAAAAAAAGATACGATTGAACTTATTTACAAAACAGAAATAGACTGACAGACTTTGAAAACAAATTTATGGTTACCAAAGGGGAAACACGGGGGGAGGGACAAATTAGGAGTTTGGGGTTAACATATATACACTACTATATATAGAATAGATAATCAACAAGAATCTGTATAGCACAAGGAACTCTACTCAATGTTCTGTAATAACCCATATGGGAAAAGGATCTGAAAAAGAATGGATATATGTATATGTATAACCGAATCACTTGGCTGTACACCTGAAAGTAACCCAACATTGTAAATCAACTATACTCCGATATAAAATAAAAATTAAATTCAAAAAAATTAAAAAGGATCTCAAAAAAATGAAAAGCTGTTTATCAACTGATACTACGAAAAGAATCTGTGATTCAGAGTAGACTTAGTATATTTTATGTTCTCTCTAGAACTTCCTCTAATGATAGAATAAAACTCCTGTAAGCTTTGTAAACATGTCCTTGGAAGAGTTGAACACCTGTTTATCCAGTTACCAAACATCCACTGAGTCTTCCATACACATGGTTTGTGCTGAGGACACACAAAGTGTTCATGCACCCCCACCACACCTGGCCACAAGCAGCTGACTTTTTTTTTTTAAGTTACATTTCGTTTACACCTTTAGGCCCAGCTTCTGTCATTAAAGGTAACCATCATAAAGTATAGCAAAATATTCTGTTTGTGGGTAACAAAACAGGAACTGTCTTACCATCCCAAGCATCAAACATGTCTGTTATGAAGTAGTCAATAAAGGAGATCTGGGACTTGGGGATGCTACAGGTATTCCGGTCAAACACTGGCATCACTACAGGTAGCCCCTGTCTCTTCTCTTCATCAGTCTGTAAGAAATAACACAGGGCTGTAGGGCACATAAGGAGCTGTCACAGTAACATCTAGTTTGTCAGAACCACTCTGTGAAAATGGGTCATAATCCAGTTGTATCTGTGAAGAAATTGGCTTTGCAAGGTCCCGAGGCTTATATAAGACAACCACCTGATGAGCTACAGTGACTGGATTCAGGTCTTCTGACTCTCAAATGTGTTATGCTATCTTACAGCCCCTTCTGAAGCACTTATCTCAGGATTTGTACCCCCTTTTCTGAGATCTGTTTTCATGATTGCAAGGTCAAGACTATTTTTAAAGTAACACTAATAATACTAAGTGGCGTTTATACTGAGGGTACAGGAGCGATGGTGTGTTTAAAAACTGCTAACGCCTTAGCGTGAATCAAAGAACTGGCGCCAAGCTGTACAAATAGTCATTATATTATTCACTGTCATATGCTTGCAGTTTAAAAAGCCAGTTTCACTTAAGAATGTCTTCATTAAAGTAAGAATTATTAATCTTATTTAAACTTGACCTTTGAAAATACGTCTTTTTAATATTGTGTGTGACAAAATCGGAAGTACATACAAAGCCCTTGTGCTGCACACCAACATATTATGGTACTCTGGATGAAAAGCAGGCAGTTGAGCTGAACTAGCTTCTTTTTTTCATGAAATAGCTATGTTTTACTCAAAAGAATGACAAACTATGAGATTTTTCAGATTGGGGTATTGGTCATGCAATTCTCAAGATATGTGTAAATCTGAGTATTTTGCACCTATGTTTATATGCATAAGGTCATAATTCACTGGGCTGAAATTGAGATCCACATTTATTGGTAGTATGCTGAGCCAGAGGCTGGCTGATCAGAGACCTCATTTGTAACCTGATTTTTAGGTCACATTGTCTTGTGAACATTAGTACTTTCCTTTCTGGGAAAAGGACACCTAAACAGGGAGATTACATTAAAGAACTTAAAAGTGGTTCTTTCCCGTTCCCCATTCACATACTTGGAGAATAACTAGGAGTAGGATTTTCAGTCTTCTCTGTGGGTCCTGGGAAGCCCCGTTAATGGCCTACCAGTTTTTGGCTCAGCTTGCTCATTTCAGGTCAGTCGATTAGGCAGCCTTAAAATAGCCACTGCTGTTCAAGGAGTGGTTTGGGTTTTTTCCCCCTCTCTTTCTGGCAAGCTCAGAACTGCTTGTCCTGTTTTTCTTTGATGGGCTCTCTTCCCATCCTTGAAAGTGCACCTAACTTACTGAGTCCTTGGCTGGCCTTTGCCCCTGCCAACCCTCTTAGACATTATCAGCTATTCTTTTACTCTGCCTCAGCGGTACGTTCCAGCCATATAGGCACACAGCACCCCCCCCCCCCCGCCCCCAAATGCATTACTTGTAGCTACTTGTGACATGTTTGTCTTTCTATCACAAATAATAAACATTAGTCCTTAGAGCCTCTTCTTTGAAAGTAGGCCTCTTTTAAATGGCATCTTGTGGTCTACTACATTATTCTCCTTTAATTCCTCCTCACACTGCCAAAGTTGCTGTTTTCCTTATATAAAAATCCTGTTTTTCCTCCCTACTAATTTTGCTTATAACCTTTTGTTCTCCCAGAATTCTCCCAGAATGTCCTTTCCCATTTCTAAATTTTGAAATCCTTCAAAAAAAACAAAAACACCAGCTCTAACACCTTTTCCACAAAGCCCTTTTATCTAGAAAAAAAAAAACTTTCTGAACTCTTAGGACTTAACATATACCTCCTTTAGAAGTGTTTTCGTTTTTTTTTTTTTTTTTTTTTGCAGTACACAGGCCTCTCACTGTTGGAGAGCACAGGCTCCGGACGCGCAGGCTCAGCGGCCATGGCTCACGGGCCTAGCCGCTCCGCAGCATGTGGGATCTTCCCGGACCAGAGCACGAACCCATGTCCCCTGCATCGGCAGGTGGACTCTCAACCACTGCGCCACCAGGGAAGCCCTTTCATTTGTTTTTAATTTACCAATGTATGGACCTGTTTATGTCTATCTCCCTCCCCTACTGTATTATGAGCTACCCATGGGCAAAGATGTGTCTTATGTCTATGTTCCCCAGACTGCATTGTGGAGATAGATGATAATCTAGTGAATGAATGGAGGATTTCCCAGTTTTTGTGGAAATTCAGGATCTAAAAATTTGAGGATGAAAAGATACTTCCAAAGGCTCAGTTTATCCCCCTTCCCCTAGAGAGAGTTTAGTCAGTGACCAGCCACATCAGTTAAGTCTCTTGAGGGACCAGATTTCTGTTCCAGGCAGGGGTGAGCCATTGCTTTCCAGGGAGGAGTCATTTATTTACTGTGACCCGGGGCCATTCCCAGAAGGGAGGTGGAGCTTCCCTAGAGAGGCAGCACACCTGTGCAAAGTACTCCTCGGAGATCCTTCCGGCCCATTCGATACATAGGTCCAGGGGGCGGCATGGATTGGCCACGTCAGCACACTTAATCATCATGCGCTTAATCAGGATTTGATTTTCAGGAAAGTTCTTCCCAATAGGGTTGCATTCACAGTCACTGCCTTCAATCTGGAAAACAGATGGTCACATCAGGGTTGTTTCAATATGATGGTGAAGCCCACAAGGGCCAGCTGACCAGATATTAGATGGCAGTCACCCAGGCAAACTTAGGCATGAGACTTGATGAAGGAGGCCTTCCCATCCTTAAGTCCATATATGATACATTGATATATTCTTGGGGACGGGGAGCAGTCGAACAATACAAACACACAGAGCTTAAAAGGTCAAAGTCCCTATCACCACCCATCCACAACCTCACTTTCATTCTCTTCCCCAGAGGTAGCTGCTACAAAGCAGGGTTTTTTTGTTTTGTTTTGTTTTTAATAATTTGGTATGTAATCTTAAGGAAGGAGAGCTTTTCTCCCAGTTTTATTAGGAAATGTGTAAAAGCACAAATTCCACTTTCTTAATACATTAAAGATGGGGAAATGCCACATACATGTGACCCTTCAATTATTTCTTGACTTCTACTTTATATGCCTGATAGCTCCCTCTCTCCTGTGACCTGTCCCACCCCCAGTTACCCACCTCCTCCCACTTTGTTCTTTCTCTTAAGGTATGTGTCCACTCATGCTTTCCAGGCTGCTCTTCTGGCTGGGTGGTAGGGAGGGTGAAACATGTGTTGGGGGTACTAGGAGCAGAAAGTGGGCCAGGGCAGGAGCAGGTATATTCAGCCATGTTAAAAAGACTGGTTGTACACTAATACCTACCTAGTGATGGATGTCAGCGGTCCAGAGCCAAGTGGCCAGGTCTGTGAGTAGGCTTATGTAAATGCGACAACAGGCCGATTATACAAAACCTAGAAGACTACGATTCCCTGATTTCAAAGATACCATAGAACTGACTGTGTAAACATCTAATTAGCTCTCCAGAACTCTGCCAAGCTGAAGGACTGTATGACATTTAAGGATTTTTTGGTTTTGTTTTGGGACTGGACCTATTTATTAAACCATCAGTGGGCAGAATTATATTCTGAAGGTTGGTATTTTGCTTACTTACCATTGGGAAGATACTGCTTGCTATAGTTACTGCGGTACATAAATCTCAACAGAGTTGGGGGCTTACTTGGATAGATGACCTTCCCAACTCTAAATTCTATGATTCTGTTTAATTTCCCCCTCTTAAATCCCCAGATCCTTGCTCCCATAAGTCCTCTGTGGAAGGAGAGGGTCCTGGCATTGTGCTGTGGAATCCCTGGGGGATGGAGCAGAACACAGGTGAGGTGGACACTGTTCCTCCATCCAGGCTGGTCATGTGATGGGTCCTACACAGGTAGTTTCCTTACTGATCATCAAGTTACATCTAAGACAACTATTCCTCATTCATCCACATATGCAACCCTCATACAGGAATGAGTGAAAAGCTTTTCTAACTTTATGGGGCTATGAACAGCTTTACGGTATGAGAGGGCAGTTGATCTCATTTTAAACAGTAAGAGATGTGAACTTATGTCCATGTTCCTAAAACCCAAGTTTGTAGGGACTTAAGGCAGGTCTAAGGTACATCAGTAAATTTTAAAAAGGAGAAAGACTTGTATTTTTGTTTTCAACTAGTCACTCCCAATTTAACTTTCTATAGTCTTTAGATACTGATAGGCTTTTAATGCAAATCAGCAGGATTATAGTTCTTTAAAACATCTAATTTTGAGGTCTCCCAAGAGCTCAAAGAACAGAGAACTAGAAAGGCTCTGAATCCCCTAAAATGCTACTATTTATTCCAGTCTCTGCTGTCTGCAGGCTCCTTTCATCATAGACTTTGGGCCTACTTTTGTCACCACTGGCTTTATCTCAGTCAGGGCCTTTCTTTCAAGGAGCTCAGAGTTGCTGTGGACACTCTCAGTCTATTCTTGTCCTTTGGGAAAACAAGTGACCAGTACTTTCAGCCTTCTTTACCAACTCCAAGCAAATAACCATCTTGTATTCAAGATGGAGAGAAAATGCTTTGAGGCCAGAGTAGGCTCTAATGGAAATACATTCTGGTGTATCTTATTACATGGGAAATGCTTACCTCAGCTGCCATTGGCTTGTTGATGCTGTTCACAAATTTGTTCACATGTTCAAAGTGTTTTGTCATCTCTGTTGCTAAAACCATATCGATAATAGCCTGGCGCAGTGTTCGATAATGGTTCCTAAAATAACCAGAAGACAAAGTGCCTTGTTCATATCATGTCCCGAATTAGAACTGTTCTACCATTTCACCACACTTCCCACAATCTAGGAGGAAGCTAGGGGCACAGAGTTAATGAGTGAAGATCACAAAAAAGTTTACCTGCTCATCTTCCTACTAAGCCAGGACTTGGTGACACTATTCCATTTTCCCCAGTGACAGCTGACCTTCATATGATTTATGAGTATTAAAAAAAAAATAAGTGTCCCAAGGGCACTTATTTCACAAGGTGATTCCCTTCTACCTTCCCTTGGCAATATCAAAACAGTGAGGTGAAAGGAAATGACAAGTTCCTTCCCTACAAGGCTAGTACAGCAACCTGGTGAGCTGTCCCATGGCATTCAGTGCAGACACAGTGATTCTTGTTACAGAGAAGTGTCATTATTTCTTTTGATGATGGCATTGGAAGAAAGTTTTCCAAATAATGAGCAGTTCTCTAGATTGCAATTAGATAGAAGTTGTAATGGAAGGAGCAACAACCCTGCTCAAAATCACCCAGTTCCTATCATCTTTTTCTAACTTCAAGAGCCAGAATGGGGAACTGAATAAAATTGGCTATTGGCAAGAATTCTTCCTATGAGAGTTTTAAAAACAATACTTGATACTGATGAAGCCTTCAGTTGAAGGTGGAATAACTGGTCTCCATATTTTCTCAGGTTTATGGAGACCAAACAGATGGGTTCAGGTTCATGTTGACAAGTCATCCTTGAGGCCTGAGTGAGCTCTGAGCTCCCTGTATACTGCCTTTTCTCAGGGGTCTGCACTCCAGCCTGGCTGGTGCTATGTAGGAAATACTCATAGCTTGATGGCAGGGTGGTGGCTGGCAAGAGGAATTGCTCCTATCTGTTCACATTTGGCCAACTCACCAGAGGGGGAAACCTGCCCCACCCTGTGGACTCCAGGAGCTCTGCTGGGACCGTGGAACACTGTCTCCTCATGAGTTAGGATTTTAAGTGACTGAAAATTGAGCTGGGGAAAGATGGGTAAGGATACATTTTCCTCAGGTTACACCAAAGACAGGATGTCCTTTTGAGAGGATAAAAATATCTGCTATATTTGTTAGTAGTATAATCAATATTTATAGAGTGCTTTGCAGTGTATAAAACATTTTCATGAACTCACTGAAGACCAGATGGAATTTAAAAAGATGAACAGTCTAAGCGGAGAATGGAGGAGGGCTGGCTGCACATCAAAGAAATCTATGTGGTCAACGTTTGTGTACATCTTTATGATGATGTCCTTGCAGCACCTATGAAACATTTAGCAGGGAGTGCTCGCCTTCTGAAGCAGCTCAGGGTAAAGGCACAGCCACCAAAGTAGGAGTGAGAGCGACGTGACGCCGGGAGGGAAACCCCAAAGAGGCCGCAGCTGCAGGAGGCCGGAGTCCTGGCCGCTGTTGGCCTTCCCTGAGGGCTTCGACCAGGCCCCACAGGCTGCACAGCAGCTGAGCACCACCCGCCTCACGGACCCCACCCTGCTTCACGTCGCCGACCCAGTCGCCCTGTTGCCAGAATGAGCTGAAGTCTGAAAATTGCTCAGCAGGACCAGGCATAGCACAGGCCTCTTCTCTTGTGGTTTCACTTGCCAAGACCACTATCTTGATAATTCTGAGCTCTTCTCACAAGTGTTCATCCAGGGGCATCTACCCCAGCCATGTGGCTGAAAGGGTCTTGGTGCTCCAGCCTGGTGTCAGGCCTGAGCTGTTGACGTGGGAGAGGTGAGTTCAGGAAACTGGACCACCAGGGACCTCCCAGCCCCATGCAGTATCAATCAGTGGGAGTTCTCTCAGAGATCTGCATCTCAACGCTATGACCCAGTTCCACCCAACAGCCAGCAAGCTCCAGTGCTGGATGCCCCATGCCAAACAACTAGTGAGACAGGAATGCAACCCCACTCATTAGCAGAGAGGCTGCCTAAAATCATACTAGGTTCACAGACATCCCAAAACACACCATTGGATGCAGCCTTGCCACCAGAAAGACAAGATCCAGCCCCACCCACCAGAACACAGGCACCAGTCCCCTCCACCAGGACGCCTACACAAGCCATTGAACCAACCTCACCCACTGGGGGCAGACACCAAAAACAACGGGAGCTATGAACCTGCAGCCTGCACAAAGGAGACCCCAAACAGAGTAAGGTAAACAAAATGAGCAGACAGAAATATGCAGCAGATGAAGGAGCAAGGTAAAAAACCCACCAGACCAAACAAATGAAGAGGAAATAGGCAGCCTACCTGAAAAAGAATTCAGAGAAATGATAGTAAAGATCCAAAATCTTGGGAATAGAATGGAGAAAATACAAGAAATGTTTAACAAGGAGCTAGAAGAACTAAAGAGCAAACAAACAATGATGAACAACACAATAAATGAAACTTAAAATTCTCTAGAAGGAATCAATAGCAGAATAACTGAGGCACAAGAACGGATAAGTGACCTGGAAGATAAAATAGTGGAAATAACTACCACAGAGCAGAATAAAGAAAAAAGAGTGAAAAGAATTGAGGACAGTCTCAGAGACCTCTGGGACAACATTAAACGGACCAACATTCGAATTATAGGGGTCCCAGAAGAAGAAGAGAAAAAGAAAGGGTCGGAGAAAATATTTGAAGAGATTATAGTTGAAAACTTCCCTAACATGGGAAAGGAAATAGTCAATCAAGTCCAGGAAGCACAGAGAATCCCACAGAGGATAAACCCAAGGAGAAATACGCCAAGACACATATTAAACTATCAAAAATTAAATACAAAGAAAAAATGTTACAAGCAACAAGGGAAAAGCGACAAATAACATACAAAGGAATCCCCATAAAGTTATCAGCTGGTTTTTCGGTGGAAACTCTGCAGGCCAGAAGGGAGTGACAGGATATACTTAAAGTGATAAAAGGGCAAAACCTACAACCAAGATTACTCTACCCAAAAAGGATCTCATTCAGATTAGACAGAGAAATTAAAACCTTTACACACAAGCAAATTTAAGATAATTCAGCACCACCAAACCAGCTTTACAACAAATGCTAAAGGAACGTCTCTTGGCAGGAAACACAAGAGACGGAAAAGACCTACAAAAACTAACTCAATACAATTACGAAAATGGTAATAGGAACATAAATATCGATAATTACCTTAAATGTAAATAGATTAAATGCTACAAGCAAAGGACACAGACTGGCTGAATGGTTACAAAAACAAGACCCATATATATGCTGTCTACAAGAGACCCACTTCAGACCTAGGGACACATAAAGACTGAAAGTGAGGGGATGGAAAAAGATACTCCATGCAAATGGAAATCAAAAGAAAGCTGGAGTAGCAATTCTCATATCAGACAAAAATAGACTTTAAAATACAGACTATTACAAGAGGCAAAGAAGGACACTGCATAATGATGAAGGGATCAATCCAAGAAGAAAATATAACAGTCGTAAATATTTATGCACCCAAAATAGGAGCACCTCAATATATAAGGCAAATGTTAACAGCCATAAAAGGGTAACTTTAATGGGGACTTTAATGCCCCACTTTCACCAATGGACAGATCATCCAAAATGAAAGTAAGGAAACACAAGCTTTAAATGATACATTAAACAAGATGGACTTAATTGATATTTATAGGACATTCCACCCAAAACCAACAGAATACACTTTCTTCTCAAGTGCTCATGGAATAAATATTCCCCAGGATAGATCATATCTTGGGTCACAAATCAAGCCTTGGTAAATTTAAGAAAATTGAAATCTAATCAAGTATCTTTTCTGACTGCAATGCTATGAGACTAGATATCAATTATAGAAAAATTGTAAAAGATACAAACACTTGGAGGCTAAACAATATGCTTCTAAATAAACGAGATCACTGAAGAAATCAGAGGAAATCAGAAAATACCCAGAAACAAATGACAATGAAAACACAATGACCCAAAACCTATGGGATGCAGCAAAAGCAGTTCTAAGAGGGAAGTTTATAGCAATACAATCCTACCTCAAGAAACAAATTCTCAAATAAACAACCTAACCTTACACCTAAAGCAATTAGAGAAACAAGAACAAAAAAACCCCCAAAGTTAGCAGAAGGAAAGAAATCATAAAGATCAGATCAGAAATAAATGAAAAAGAAGGAGATGATAGCAAAGATCAATAAAACTAAAGGCTGGTTTTTTGAGAAGATAAAATTGATAAATCATTAGCCAGACTTACCAAGAAAAAAAGGGAGAAGACTCAAATCAACAAAATTAGAAATGAAGAAGAAGTAACAACTGACACTGCAGAAATACAAAGAATCATGATAGATTACTACAAGCAACTATATGCTAATAAAATGGACAACCTGGAAGCAATGGACAAATTCTCAGGAAAGCACAACCTTCCGAGACTGAACGATGAAGAAATAGAAAATATAAACAGACCAATCACAAGCCCTGACACTGAAACTGTGCTAAAAAATCTTCCAACAAACAAAAGCCCAGAACCAGATGGCTTCACAGGCCAATTCTGTCAAACATTTAGAGAAGAGCTAACACCTGTCCTTCTCAAACTCTTCCAAAATATAGCAGAGGGAGGAACACTCCCAAACTCATTCGACAAGGCCAGTATCACCCTGATACCAAAACCAGACAAAGATGTCACAAAAAAAGAAAACTACAGGCCAATATCACTGATGAACATAGATGCAAAAATTCTCAACAAAATACTAGCGAACAGAATCCAAAAGCACATTAAGAGGATCATACACCATGATCAAGTGGGGTTTATCACAGGAATGCAAGGATTCTTCAGTATACACAAATCAGTCAATGTGGTACACCATATTAACAAATTGAAGGATAAAAATCACATGATCATCTCAATAGATGCAGGAAAAGCTTTTGACAAAATTCAACACTGATTTATGATAAAAACACCCCAGAAAGTAGGCATAGAGGGAACCTACCTCAACATAATAAAGGACATATATGAAAGACCCACAGCCAACATCGTTCTCAATGGTGAAAAACTGAAACCATTTCCACTAAGATCAGGAACAAGACAAGGTTGCCCACCTTCACCACTCTTATTCCACATAGTTTTAGAAGTTTTAGCCATGGCAATCAGAGAATAAAAAGAAATAAAAGGAATCCAAATTGGAAAAGAAGGAGTAAAACTGTCACAGTTTGCAGATAACATGATACCTACCATACACAGAGAATCCTAAAGATGCTACCAGAAAACTATATGTAATGAATGATTTGGTAAAGTAGCAGGATACAAAATTAATGCACAGAAGTCTCTTGCATTCTTATACACTAATGATGAGAAATCGAAAGAGAAATTAAGGAAACACTCCCATTTACCATTGCAACAAAAAGAAAATACTTAGGAGTAAACCCACCTAAGGAGACAAAAGACCTTTATGAAGAAAACTATAAGACACTGATGAAAGAAATTAAAGATACAAACAGATGGAGAGATATACCATGTTCTTGGATTGGAAGAATCAACATGGTGAAAATGACTATACTACCCAAAGCAATCTACAGATTCAATGCAATGCCTATCAAACTACCAATGGCATTTTTCACAGAACTAGAACAAAAAATTTCACAATTTGTATGGAAACACAAAAGACCTCGAACAGCCAAAGCAATCTTGAGAAAGAAAAATGGAGCTTGAAGAATCAGGCTCCCTACTTCAGACTATACTACAAAGCTACAGTAATTGAGACAGTATGGTACTGGCACAAAAACAGAAATGTAGATCAATGGACCAGGATCGAAAGCCCAGAGAGAAACCTACGCACATATGTTCACCTTATCTTTGATAAAGGAGGCAAGAATATACAACAGAGAAAAGACAGCCTCTTCAAGAAGTGGTGCTGGGAAAACTGGACAGCTACACATAAAAGAATGAAATTAGAACACTTCCTAACAGCATACAGAAAAATAAACTCAAAATGGATTAAAGACCTAAATGTAAGGCCAGACACTATAAAACTCTTAGAGGAAAACAGGCAGAACACTATGACATAAATCACAGCAAGATCCTTTTTGACCTACCTCCTAGAGAAATGAAAATAAAAATAAATGGGACCTAATGAAACTTAAAAGCTTTTGCACAGAAAGGGAAACCATAAACAAGATGAAAAGAGAACCCTCAGAATGGAAGAAAAAGTTGCAAGCGAAGCAACTGACAAAGGATTAATCTCCAAAATATACAAGCAGCTCATGCAGCTCAATATCAAAAAACAAACAACCCAATCCAAAACTGGGCATTAGACCTAAATAGACATTTTTCCAATGATGTACAGATTGCCAACAAACACATGAGAGGATGCTCAACATCACTAATGATTAGTAAAATGCAAATCAAAACTACAAGGTATCACCTCACACCAGTCAGAATGGCCATCATCAAAAAATCTAGAAACAATAAATGCTGGAGAGGGTGTGGAGAAAAGGGAACCCTCTTGCACTGTTGGTGGGAATGTAAATTGATATGGCCACTATGGAGAACAGTATGGAGGTTCCTTAAAAAACTAAAAATAGAATTGACCCAGCAACCCCACTACCGGGCATATACCCAGAGAAAACCATAATTCAAAATGAGACGTACCACAATGTTCATTGCAGTACTATTTACAATAGCCAGGACATGGAAGCAACTTAAGTGTCCATCGACAGACGAATGGATAAAGAAGATGTGGCACATATATACAATGGAATATTACTCAGCCATAAAAAGAAATGAAATTGAGTTATTTGTAGTGAGCTGGATCGACTTAGAGTCTGTCATATACTGTGAAGTAAGTCAGAAAGAGAAAAACAAATACCGTATGCTAACACATACATATGGAATCTAAAATAAAATTTTTAAAAAAGGTCATGAAGAACCTAGCGGCAAGACGGGAATAAAGATGCAGACCTACTAGAGAATGGACTTGAGGACACTGGGAGGAGGAAGGGGAAGCTGGGATGAAGTGAGAGAGTGGCATGGACATATATATACTACTAAACGTAAAATAGCTAGTGGCAAGCAGCCGCATAGCACAGGGAGATCAGCTCGGTGCTTTGTGACCACCTGGAGGGGTGGGGTAGGGAGGGTGGAAGGGAGTCGCAAGAGGGAGGGGATATGGAGATACATTTATACATATAGCTGATTCACTTTGTTATATAGCAGAAAGTAACAACATTGTAAAGCAATTATACTCCAAGAAAGATGTTTAAAAAAAAAAAAGATGAACAGTCTAAAAAGTACAGTTCAGTTTATAAGGTTATTATTTTACTGTCTGATAGAATGGTACAGCCTTCCCCCTAAGAGGAAGCTAAGTACTTGGAGAAGTTAGGGAAAACTGAGTTTCCCACTTACATTTTACAAACCTGAGCACAAGAGCCCGAGCACACAAACCTGTCAATATTCTTGAGAATGTTGCATTTGCTGTCCTTGACCGTGAGCTGGAAGGCCAGGGCTGTGTGGTGACTCTCCAAGACAGCAGTGTCATTATAGAGCACGGCGAGTTCACTGCCTGCGTTGCACAGGAAAGAGTTGGTCCTTCCTGGGTGATCCACGTCATGGACTGTGGCAGCAATCAGGGCAGCCACCTCATCTAGCTGATCGAGGCTTCCCTGGGGTCAGGGGGAGGCAAGGTTGAGCATTACCCACTGGATGTAGGAGACCTACACTCATCCCTGTCTCTCTGGAGGGGATGAGCCAGGGGGTCCTTCTCTGACTTCCTAGAAGTTAAGAGACCACCTAGGGTATATCACATCACCTTGCCGTACTGTGGATTATCTGGAGGGAAATAGAAATCTGAGTAGCAGTTATAATGGATACCTAAATTCTTTCTCCGGAGTTCATTCACTCTAGTTCTTCTGCAGGAGGATGCCAAACAGGCCTTTTCAAATGTATGCTGTGTGGCATATTGCCATGACTCTTCTGTGAGTGGATAGAGAAGAAAGTGGCCTAGGATCACAAGTGTTACTTTATTTGCCTACTTCTGAAAAGATTTTGAGGGTATGGCAGTAAATGGCACAGATACAACAAAACTTTTCACACAAAAATAAAAGGATTACAGCCAAGCAACACAAGAGGATCAAGGGCAAGAAGAATTTTCCCAGGAAAACTGAGGGTAAGGGGGCTCTTACAGTGAAGAACACAATTCAGCTCTGGGCTAGCAGGTGGGAAAGGCTAAAAGGGAGACCCTCTTTCTAACGCTCTCATTATGTAGTTAAAGAACACAAACCAGAGCATCAGGGGATACAAATGTTTTTTCAGCTCACAGCTTTAGGAGGAAGTTGTCAAATGGGCTACTGTTATATAAGAGACACTGTATTTTATGAATTCATTCCTTTAGTTATCACTTATTGGATGCTTACTGGGTGCCAGTTGTCATGCAGAGTGCTGGAGTTAGTGATGAATTATACTGGCATAGCCTGCACTAATGGAGTTGGTAATTTACTGGAGAAGGCACAAATAAGGAAACACACAAACACAATTAACTTACTGTGAGATGGGTTAAGAAGGGAAGTACAGGTGGTTTGAGAGAGTAACCATGAGGCTTGATCTAGTTTAGGGCAGTGCTGTCCGTTCAACTTTTCTGTGGTGATGGAAATGTCTGTATGTGGGCTGTCCAATATAGTAATCCCTAGTCACTTACAGCTCCTGGACACTTGAAATGTGCATGCTTGAGGAACTGAATGTTTCATTTTATTTAATTTTAATTAAATGTAAATAGCCACATGTGGCAAATGGCTACTTATGGACAATGCAGGTCCAGAGGGTGGGCAAGAATGGGTTCTCTAAGTAAGTGATTTTTATGCTGGAACCTGAAGGATAAGCAGGAATTAGCCAGGCAAAAAATGGCAAGGGAGAGAAATCCAGGCAGGAAGATCAGCCTATCTGATGCTCCTGACGTGAAACAAACGAAGTGGCTTATTCAGGAAACTTAAAGAGCATCATTGTGGCTGAAGGGTAGTGAGTGAGAGGGAAACTGGTCCCCAGGATGAGGCTGGAGGGGTGGGCATAATTTATGGTTTTCCTGAGTTGCTTTCCTAGGCTGTGGGAGAAAAAATTGCAAACTGCTTCTCAGATGCTAATAGGTAAGGAACAGTGAATCTGAAGCTCAGCCCTGAAAACTTCTCTGAAAGCTGTCCTTACCAGAAGGAAGCCGTTTCCATTTCCAATCCTGACCTCCTGGAGCTGGTGGGCAATCCTGGCTTGCCTCTAGTCCACGTGAACCGGTTTCCTGAGGGGGGACAGCAGTTGCTGCCATTCTTTTCAGCTCTTCTCAGAGACCGATTTTGTAATGCCCAGGGCAAGCAAACATGCCTAGCCCCCTTTTGCTGCTGGTTAGGAGAGCCCATGGTAACCCACAGGTACAGTCAGAATCCAGAGCTGCCCTGACTTGGCCTGCACACTCACTGATTCTCCCTGTGCAGTGAGGACCCATGAGGGCCAAACTTTGGGCCTCCAGCTAGTGCTCTTGGAGTATGTTCAATCTTGTTTGGAGTACGGGGCCAATTTATTTTTAAATTCTTCAATGACATAGATTCAAGTAAGTGGAATAGACAACAAATAGCATTAGACAAGACATGTCTTTCCTTCCAACTTGCACTGATTTAGACCTGGCACTTTTACAAAGATACCAATAAAGGGCCATGCCCTGCAGTTTTGGTGGGCACTGTCTAATAATGCAATGTCTGATAAGAAATGCAGGGAGGCAGAGAAAGAAGACCGGGCTGCTCACTAGCAGATGGGAGACGCAAGGCTCTTCCCATGGCAGGGAGGGACTGTCTGTGGAAGAAAACTTCCCCACCAAACCCACGGCAGGAGAAGTTCCCCAAAGCCTTGGAGGTGCAGACACTTCTGTATAGTTTTTTCCTCCTTTAACCAGCAGGAATAGATTCGGATCACACTGAAGCAGACTGGCCAGAATGGACTCCATTCTAGATTAGCCTTTCAAACAGTTCCTTTTCTAGGACAAATAGTCACTCAGAGAATAACAAAAGAATTCTGGCTATCCTGATCTCTCCACTTGCAGTGGTTCTTGGGAACTGGTAAGAGTGGGAAGGGAATAGGGTGTGCAACAAATTGAAGGGGAATGTCAGCTCTGGGCATGTTATCTATATGGCTGGGTTGAGGATGTGGAGCTATGCCATAGTGACATTAAGAATTTTCGCCTTATAAAGAAATTAGGGTGACAGGTGACAGATGACAGAAACATTTTTCTGACTCTTTTTGTCAGTGGCAGCAGGTCTGGTGAAAGACACCTAAGGAATAAATCCCACTTGAAGTGCCTCAGGGTGGACTAACCAGTGATCTTGGGCTGCTACTAAACCTCTGACCTCAGGAGTCCCTTCCAGCCCAATTCTCCAGGGTTCTTTGCAGCTCTAAATTTTCTGATTCTTTGGCCTCTTAGAAAATGTCTTTTGGATTACAAGCATATTGTATCTAGTCTTAGACTTGTTTGTATTGCTGCTATTTGAGAATTCAATCAGACTCTGAATGTGCTAGCAGAACAAACAATTTAAAGAAAATTTCTTATTTTAGGGGAGGGAGATAATAAAGTGACTAAGCATTCCATAACTTATCAAGCATTTAATCTGTATTTTTCTAGAGTGCTTCTGCTTAAGTGGGGTTCATCTTTAACTCAAGGCTGCAGTGCCTATAGGTCACTTTGGTCTCAGCGTTAATGCCCAGGCAGGTCCTGTCCTCATTTGGCAGTGTGCAACCTAAGCTGTATAATATCTCATGTAATGTAAAATGGAGGAATGTGAACCTGGAGTAGGAATCTGGAAGTATCTTAGCTCCTCAAAGAAAAGCGCTACAGAAACATAGGCTGTTATCACCTGTGATACCACCTTTTTTAAAAGTAGGAGACAAAAATCTTCAAAACCATCATTCTTGAATGACACTCTGCTTTCTTGCTGATGAAAGTAAATGCCAGGATCAGTCTTTGGCAAAACTGAGAAGGGACCATTCCCCCTCCCCATTTTGGTGCCATTTCTGCTCTGTCTACCTATCCCACTACCACTCATCTCCTAAGTAGCTAGGGTCTTAAGACTAAGTCAGAAAATGATTGAATGTTAAGCATTTGCAGATTGATGTGAACCTGTCTCTATACAGCACTTGTCCCAAGGCTATCTATATTCTAAGCTTCACTTCTAATTGTAGCAAAGGAATTACAAGCTTCACTGTGAAAGTGATGGTAGTTGGGGAAGAGGGGAGATGGGGATCTCTTGCCAGCTATACGTGGGGTATACATAGGACTGCCCTACAAATCAGCACCTGTAAATGACAGTATTGACTTCTAAGACTAAGGAACTTGGAACTCTTGCAGAATTATACAAGTCATTAATATACAGATATACACATTCATACCTACACAAAACACACATATATATGTATGTAAATCAGTAGGATGCTGAATGGCTCACTACTGTCTGGATTGTAATATACCAATGACAAAATTCTGATCCTAAAATTTAACCTCCAGACCTAGTAACCATTTGCTATAATAAGTTCTGTCCTCTAACCCAGTATCACAAAGGGCTCCTAGTGAACATTTGGAGAATGGGTTCATGGATCAGCCAGACATGTAAAAGAGTCTCTACAATGGCATAAATTATTATTTTAAGCATTTGTGGGAAGGGAGGGCTAGGAGAAAATGCCATGTCTTTACAATACCAAAAGGACCAGTCAGTTTGGTAGCTCAAAAACTGTCAAAATTGGTTCCAAAATAGTTGTTTGCCTAACATATTTATTAAGATTGAGTTCTTAGATCTCTAAAATCTATGCAGGTAACTAGATTGTGATATCAAAATTCTACCTTCACTCTTTCTTTTCCGAGGAAGAAGGCAGTGGCGTGCAGGACATCAGCGGCATGAGTGGAGTTGTGGTAAGCATTGGAGGAGTGGTAGTTGGATTCAATCACTTGGAGCCAGGCCCGAAGGGTAGTTTCAGAACAGTGTAAAAATTCACATACTCCAAACCGGGAAAAGACTTTTAAGCCCAGGTAAACCAATGGCCTGGAAAACAGGGGAAAAAAACTCTGATTCATTGTATTCACTGCTCCAGAAGCTGCTTTCTTTGAAGCTACTGGGAAATTGAGTCATTTTTTTCCTGATGCTTCATAGGCACAGGGGTATAAAAATATGTCCTCTCCAAATTAGAAGGTGATAGAGCATCTCCTCCTCACCAGCCACTTCTTTAAAAGTAGATGCCTCATGGTGGTTAATCCAAATGACTTCTAGACTGTCTTAAGTCATCTGCCCTTCAGTGGCTCTAACAACCAAGAGAGAGGTCCCTGACAGTCCCTCTCTGTCTCTGCTTCCACGTAAGCTTTGCACTTCCTGTGTCTCCTGAGGAAGTTACTGAGCTTAAGGACAAAAGGAATGGCTTGTGTGGGCTCAGCAAAGTCATGTCATTTAGAATTACGTTACTTACTTATAGTTATCATTCATATTCAACACCCCTGGAAGAAAATGGACTTCTATAATAGAAGAGGACTTTCTGTGTTATCTAATCTTTCCCCTGCCTATAGGATGGATCAAAAGAAAAGTCTACAGTGCTCTCAAACTCATTTTGTAAGGTGGGACTTCAACAAGTTTGGGGCTGAGAATACTTAGAACTCTTGGCTCACTGGCGCAAAGGAATGACCTGGGTAGATCTGAAGAAGACACTCAGTATTTCTTCATCCTGGGTATCACCAGGCTGATCCCACATCTTACCCGCTAATACTCTCTTCTCCATAAAGGAGCTCGCTCAAGGGGCTACAGTCTCTCTGCGCATTTGACACTCCTCCAGCATGGCATGAAAAGCAGAACCTGGGAGGCCACTTGTGGCAAGGACTCACATCTCCCTCAAAGTTTCCAGATGTGAAAGTCTTGAGTGTGTCCATCAATCCTCCCCCTGCCTACAGCCAGAGAAGCCACATACCTTTTATGTGTCACAGCTTCCAATTCAAAGATGTTGAACTCCCAGCTTTCCTCATTATCAAGTAATTGAGTGATAGAAGGGGGGACATCGTTGATGGTTACTGGCATCCCAAGGTGACTGTGACTCTGGGGCACATCTGAGCAAACAGATGGGGCAGGAGGGGTGGGTAATTGTGGAATCTTGAGTGCTGCTGAGCATTTGTCATCTTCATGGTTGCTACTAGAAAGAAAGTCTTAAACTTCCAGGGGTAAGATTTTCCCTTCAGGGTTCTCTTACATTATTAAACTTCAGGACTCCCCAATAGAAAAATAATTCAGTTTAACTGTTTAAATATAGAGAGATTTGCAATTCTTATTCTGACAGCACTCACAGAAGTAATTTATATTAGGAGACCTGGTTTCAAATGTAGACCATAGAGATGCTTAAACTCCAATGAGTCAAATAGGAAGTATCACCAAGGCCCTTCCCAAACAATAATCACAACACTGAGGGAGACAAAAGGCCAGAGACAAGTTATCAGTAACAAGTGGATAGAGGACAACTTACTCTTAGTGAACACATACTCGTTTCCTGACAACCTTCTCAAGCCATCCTGGAATAAAGAAAGATGCTATGAGAAGCATGCTTTATATGCCATTATCGTTACTCTCTCATTTCTTTTATTAGCCAAAGAGATTTGAATCCTGAATAACCCAGTCAATCTGGAACTCCAGCTTGAAGCTCAAAATCAAGTGGGAACAATAGCTAAAAAACAGTGGATACTCTCCTTTCCAAGGCTGTTAGCCCCAGGAGATGGGAGAATTGAGAATTAAGTGGCTATGACTGCATTCAGATCTCACACCTGAGCGGTGAGTTAGCTCCGTTCTCATGCCATCTTTCTCTTGTTGCATTTTGAAGCCACATAATGAAATCACAGAAGTGATCTTGCTTCGGGTGCATGTTAATTTGAAAGGACCACAAGTACCCTCACAAGGACTGTGTTATTCTTGTGTTCTTAGATTTGCATCCTGGGGAGCCAAAGCCATGGGCCACATCTGGGGGATGATTTAATGTAAAGCCTTTAAAAGGTGGGGCTAATTTTTGACTAACATCTAAACTAACTTTTTTTCCAGCTGTAGTTTCTGTCTTATAACATGAGCTTCACTGTTAGCCTTTAAAGGAAGTTTCTGGATTTGAGGTCTTTGGAAGGGCAGCATAAGGGAGTGAACAGAATTTTGATGTCCTGCCATTTACTAGGCTCTTGAACTTTAGTCCCCAGATGTTCTTGCATCTCATTTTCCTGCCCTCTACCTTCTACCCCCGAGTACCTAATTATTTAGACCTCTGCTTAAAAGCCATTTGTAATTGCTTATTTGTCATCCTCAGAAAGTATGTGCTAAGGTTTAAAGTATTAATGAAGGGCTCTCCTGAAGTCACACTCTGGATCTTTAGGCCAAGAGCTTAATTTTCAAAACTGGATAAATAGATAAGTAACAATGGCCATAACTGTCCTGCCTCTAAGGCAGGTATCACAAGGACCTCCTCTGCTCTTAATCTTTCTTTCTTCTCTTCCCTAATGCTACATAAAGAAGGTGGAATCTTGTACTGGTTCCTCACAGCATTACCTGGAGAGGAAGCCCAACATGGTATGGCAGCAGGGGAAAGGAGGGCAGATAACTTGTTCTAGGAACCAGAAAGGTTCTGCAACTCTGCAGTGGCCAGCCTCCTGACAGACCCTTGGCAGTGTTCTGTTTTTTTTTTAATTGCAGTATTGTTGATTTACAATGTTGTGTTAGTTACAGGTACATAGCAAAGTGATTTGGAGATATATATATATATATATATATATATATTCCTTTTCAGATTCTTTTCCATTATAGGTTATTACAAGATATTGAATATAGTTCCCTGTGCTATACAGTAGGTTCTTGTTGTTTATCTATTTTATATATAGTAGTGTATATCTGTTAATCCCAAACTCCTAATTTATCCACCCTCCCCCCAACATTTCCCCTTTGGTAACCATAAGTTTGTTTTCTATGTCTGTGAGTCTATTTTTGTTTTGTAAATAAGTTCATTTGTATCACTTTTTAAGATTCCACATATAAGTGATATCATATTTGTCTTTCTCTGTCTGACTTACTTCACTTAGTATGATTATCTCTAAGTCCATTCATGTTGCTGCAGATGGCAAACACACACACACCTTGCCAGTGTTCTTTAGAACTAAAGTCTACACTGCATTGGGATGGGGCAACCAAGGCCAGCCGAGGGGCTCAAAAGGATCAGGAGGTCACTCAAATTACAGGCTCACCAGAAACCTTTAGTAGGAACAAGGAGGATGGACCAGAAAGCCAGTCAACACTCAGCATTTGGTGGCAGGGCTAGACAGAAAACTTCAAAGTAAAACTCTTCGATGACTCTTGGACTTTGTTTTTCTCCCAAAGAATTCTTCCAGTTTCAGTCTCCAATAGGGAGCACAAATGAATAATTTCAATTTTCTCATTTTTCTTCACTTGCTGATAGATTATGATTACTGCCAAATAGATCACAGCAAAAACACTAGAACAGGATGACTCCCTAGAAATAAACTACTTTTAGTGGTTACAAATGGTGGTATTGGAGTGCCAGCAGGGGGCGGCTCCTCCTCCCCTCCCCATACTGAGCCACAGCAGCTCCACTCTGCTTTTATTGATTATAAAGGGAACTCTGTATAGAGGTTTTATTTAAAGAAAGAATTCTACAGCTAAGATTTTGGAAACTAGTGCTGTCATCTAAGCACCAATGCTTTCATTATATAAAGAGCCTGAGGTCCAAGGAAGCCTAGCCATAACCCTCGATGGAATACTATACCAGGTCAAGGGGAAGAAGTACAAAAGGGCTCCATTGTGATATTTAGCCTTCAATCAACTGTCTATTTACTCCTTACTGTAGTACAAATTCAGAGGACAGATTAGTCATTTGTGCTCCTGCAGCTGCTTCTGGTGATGCTGATGTTAGCCCACACAGCAGGTATTTCTATACCTATAGGTAACAGTTTATATGTTACATGGTATATGTTCTCTGGAGTGCACTTAACATTGTCCTGCATTTCTGGTTTTTCCTCATCACTCACAGTCATCAGGCCTCCCACGAGATCACTGGTGTGGGGATCTTCATCTTTGGTACCCAGCTGAGGGGAGTACAGTTCTGTGGTCCGTAAAATTTCTAAAACTCTGTCCAAGGCTTCTGCTACTGTGACAGGACTGTTTTCTTGGGCTGCATTGATTATATTTATAACCTAAGGAAGTAAAGAGAAAGAATCAATTTGAGGACATTAGGATTCTTCTTCTCAAAACTCACTCATGTGCCTAGAATCCAAAAGAAATCAGAAGATAACACATCTTATTGTTCAAAATGACCAGTGCTTTCACGGCACCACTCTCTTTATACTGAAGCATGCTTCTCATCCCACCCTATCCCGGTGTTTCTCTTACTTCAGTGACCACATTTTCTCAGGCTCCTTTGCTGATCCTTCTCCTTTATCTCTCTTCTACAGGTTGCAGTTCCTCAGAGACTAGTGCTGGGCCTTCCTCTCACTCCACAGTCCTTTCAGAGATGAGCTCTTTCATTTCCATGACTTTGGACACATACGATCCACATGCCCAGGACTCTCAAATTTATATCCCAGCCCTGAACTCCTTTTTGACTTTCAGATTTATATTCAGTTGCCTGCCTGACATATCTATTGGAATATCTTACTTACATATCCAAAACTAAACTCACAGCCTTGCTCTCCTCTTCCCAAAGCAAGCAAGTAAACCTAACAGAAAATGAAAGACAAGAGCTGTACTCGTCTGGTTTCTACATTGCCATGAAAAAACCACTTCTATTAATCTTGTGCTCAAACCAAAACCCTGGGAGGCCCTGATTGACATACACTTTCCCTCAATTCTCTCCCTGACAGTATAATTCATAATCAAGACGAATTGAATTTACCCCCAAATATTTCCTGATCTACTCATTTCTCTCCACCTCCACTGCTGTAATTCTAGGACAGCTAACACAATTTCTTGCTTAGAATTCTGGAAAAGGTCCCTAACTGTCCTCTTTCACCCTTGCCATCTCCAGTCCATTCTCTGCATGGCAGCTTGGTGTTATTTTCAATAAACGTATCTGGTCATGTCACTCCCCTACTTTAAACTCTTCAGTGGTTTCCATTGCACATGAACTAAAATATAAACTTATTACAGCTCTATTGGCCAGAATGAACTGAGCCCCACACAACTCCATGTCACCATTTCTCCCCTCTGCTCTCCGAGCTCCAGTCACACCTTTCTTTCAGGTCCTCAGTTGCTCCATTCCCTCCTTTTCCCACCTCAGTGCTCATGCCTTACTGTGCCTGCTGTCTAGAATCCTCTTCTCCTAACATCTTTGTATCCTTCAGGTCTTACTTCAAACATTACTTCCTCTACAGAGAGACCCTCCCTGACCACCCCTCTCACCCAACCAAACTAGGACCCTAACCTAATTTTCCCTCATAGAAACCCGTTGTTTTCCTTTATGGCAGTTATTGCAATTTATAACTACGTATTTATTATGTGTTTATTTGTTTAATATCTGTTTCCTTTACTAGACTGTAAACTCCATGATATAGGTAATAGTATGCCATTCATCACTTTATCTCCAGAATATAGCCTAGTGTTCAGTGGCCCTGATTGCAGAGTAGAGGCAGCAGCTGCTACTCACCTTTGTGATGGGAGCCTCGATGGTCATGGAATGGATCCTTGCCATGGATGGATAGCGACGATTCTGTAGGCTTGGTGCTGGAGAGAAGTCAAGAAAGTTGTATCTGGTTCTGGTGGCTCAGCTGCGCTTAAGTGCAGCAAAGGAACCCTGCACGGACTTGGGGGCCTGATTCCCACAGGACTACTGTCCTCCACTGCTCCCCATAAAGCAATGAATTCACCCATCTCTTAGTCCTAAAAGGCTGAGAGCTCAGCCACTACTTGCCAGGGACTGGAAAGGGTGGTCTGGCCTGGAACATTGATGACAGGAAGGCTTTATGAGTCTCAGGTCCACAGGGGGATTTCAGAGAAGGTTGATGGGATCCGGAGGCCTCACCCCAACGGCCTAATGATCCCCCAGGAGTTACTTTCCCGTAAGTCACTAAGGCCCAACTTGGGCAGTTCCGTCACTTTCAGTCCTCAGCCACAGGCCGGGTAACTGGATGACTGCAGTGTAGGAGGGGAGGCACGATCCGTGGCCAGGGTGGGGTGGGCAGAAGAATGAGCCCCTCTCAGTCTGAGTTAGGGCCAGGCACTCCAGGCACTCCTAAGACTTTAGGTTCTTAGCACCAGGAGCCCACGGTGGGTCTAGCTCTCATCTGTAAAAACTGAGCTTATCCCGTTGAAATTCCTTCACCCATTATCCTCTCCATCTAAAATGTCCTATCTTTACATGTGGTTCAAAATCCAAAAGGTAGAAGCTTTATTTTAAAAGCATTGTTCTCATCAGATCTTCCTACCCCTCCCTGAGAGGCAGGCAGGAGGGAACAGAACTCGCATGTTATAGATCTGATAACTTAACGTAGCCGAGGTCAGCAGAGCCTGCCTGCCGGTCAGCCATCTTTGTAGCCATCTCCACTGCCAGAGCAGCCACCATTGCTGCCCTGCTATACTCTTCAGCCTTCACTTCTCCCATGCTCTGGAGAGAGAATGGATGATCCATCTCAAACTCCATTCTGAAAACTGAACTAATCTAGTTGAAATGCCCTCATCCATGATCCTCTAAAATGGATACCCTCTTCATCTATCTACACCCTCAACCCATCGGGAAAAATTCAGTCCATTTTCTTCCTTCACGTTCTTGGTCCCAATCCCTTGCATACCTTGTGTTCTATCCATCTTCCTCTATGAATTATACATCTTATCCCTAGAGTCTTTGGTCCTTGCTAGTTCAGCCACTTCCCTCAGGCTCAGGTTTCCCACTGTGACCTGAAGGATAGCAGCTAAGAGTGACCTAGCTATTGAAACTGAGCTGCTCTAGTGGTTATGTGGCCTAACACATGTTAGGCCATAAAGGAACAAGCATGGAGTCATTTCCCAGAGAAGGCAAAGACTATAAAAAGTAAAAAAAAGAATAAAAAGGCCTAAAAATTTTTCCATCTATAGGAAAAAAGCCAGTTTAGTTGTAATCCTATTCCTTGGAGTTTTGTTTATATGCTGAGGAATTCTTAAATATATTCCTGTGTCATTTTTTACACTTTAAAGTCAAGGAAATGTGAAAAACTTACCATCACTGCCTCGAGATGATATTGATTTCACATCAATGGACTCTTTCCTCCTGTTCTTGTGTCTGAATGAATGAGACTCTAAGGATTTCAGATTAGTAATGGAGAGTGATTAGTTTTCAAGCTTATTCACAGGCAAAGTTTAGACATATTTTTTTCCCTCATTCTCCAAAGAAAACGAGGTTACTTTTTAAGCACTGTAAAATATTTTTAAGAAATAGTGAGCCACTGTCTCTTCAAATCATCAACACACACAGAATTATCAGTCACATTAATTGTAAAATGATATCTTTTCCTTGTGGTACCACATTACCTTGTAATGGGTTTATTATTAAGGGTTACTTAGTTCCATTAATAAATATCTCCTTGAAAATAAACATTAAAACTTGGGGGAGGGCTTCCCTGGTGGTGCAGTGCTTGAGAGTCCGCCTGCCGATGCAGGGGACACTGGTTCTTACCCCGGTCCAGGAAGATCCCACATGCCGCAGAGCGGCTGGGCCCGTGAGCCATGGCCGCTGAGCCTGCGCATCTGGAGCCTGTGCTCCGCCTGTGCTCCGCAACGGTAGAGGCCACAACATGAGAGGCCCGTGTACCGCAAAAAAAAAAAAAAAAAAAAAAAAACTTGGGGGAAATTTTGAAGGGTTCATTTTGACATGAAGGACAATACATTTCAATGGGTGGGGAAGGCTTTTATGGGGATATTTGTGGAAATAAAATACTAGTCAAATCCACAGAGAGTAGAGTTTATTTGAGAAACTAATTTGGACCAATTTTAGGCCCCCCTGTAAAGTCAGACCTCTTGATGGTTTTCTAGGTTCTCCTGAGGATATGATTTCATCAAATGATGCAGACTGTTGATCTCAGGAATGAAGAGAAGAAAAAGCAGTTTTCTAATCCCAACAAATTCCAACAATTTAACTCTCACTTTTGTCCTTGTTTTCTGAGGGAAAAAAAGCACTTAAAAAATCTGTGTAAGTATTTGCAGACTTTGAATTTAATGCTCAAAATGTGCTGTCACATTAATGTGAGATCTAATCAAACGGTGCATGCTACCAGTGAGGACCAAAGGATAAAAATGTCAGGGCAGCAGAGGTGGCTTCAGAAAAATGCAGTTTCAGGGCATTTACTTTTTGTAGGAGTAACCCATGAGCAAGGAGAGAAACTTAACCATAACACAGAATTTCTCCTCACTGTGCAGAAAGGAGGCAGATGTGCAGGTTTCAGCAGGGGGGGTGCTTTTCTTAGACACTGATAAATGATCATATTCCAAGAGAGAAAAAAATATGCAATGCTTTTTAAAGAATTGTCTACTGACACCAAAAAAAGTGCAAGAGAGCATAGTAATTAAGAGAACCAGTTCCAGAGCCAAATTGCCAAAACTCCAATCTCCACTATGCCATCTAATAGCTGTGTAACTTTGGGAATGTTCCTTCTCTGTGTCTCAGTATCTACACCTGCAAAGTGGGGATAGTTATAGCATCTCATTCATAGGCTGTTGTGAGATGTAAATAAGTTAATTCATAGATAGCACTTAGTGCCTGCTACATAGTAAATATAAAGTTCATGTTTCCCTATTATTATTAATTACATTTGCTCATCTGCATGTATACCCTCTTTTTAAGCAAACGGGGGATCATGTTATAATATTATTCTACTACTTGCTATCACTTTATAATATGTCTTAGGTATTTCTCTAGATCACCTTTTTAACCATTTACTTTAATGTCATTAAACATCTGATTCAATTTTAAAAAGGTTAAATCAGTAACGAAACTTGAATTATATTTATACAGCATAAAGTGGAAGGCAGAACTATTATAAAGTTAATCTGAACAACACAGCCAGCCATAAGGCCTTGTCTTAAATCACCTAACTTAAACTATTTTACTACCCCTTTGCCTAATTTTCTTTCAGACCCCGCCTTAATAATTTTCCTAGCCCTGGATTTGAGTTTCAGTATTTCTTTATAAGATACCTATAAAATTATATTGTTAAGATCATATTACATCTTTCAAACCCTGAGGAACTAATAGTGGTCATTTGCAAGACATTGGATTTAGTCTATTACATTTAGGAATGTTATAATCATACACATTCCTAACAGTTGTTTACCAGATAACAAATTAAATCTAACTTATTAAATATTTAAGATTAAATTCAGGATTAAAGAGCACAAGAATTCCTCAAAATGTAGTTTCCAAATAAAACTAAACTAGGGAGGCTATAGCCCAGGGCTGGCTGGTTGAATTCTAAATCATTCACTAGAAATAATTATTCAAAGATGGATAATGCTTATTCTTTCTGACTTTCATCTCAGCTAAAATTAAGAAAATCTATAGGAATAGAAAAGATTAAAAGTTTGGAGAAATTATTTATTCAATAAAGGCCATTTAAATCAAAGAATTCATTTATTCATTCTCTCAAAAGATGTTGTGGAATGAACTTTAAAACCAGAGAGAAGAAGGATAAGAGAGATTCAAATAGCTGTACTCAATGGCAAAAAAGGATACAGTGTCATCAATTTAAAAAAAATAGCTACCACTTACTGAGCACCTACTATGCACCAGACATTGTGCTTTACTATTTATTTTAAATATAGTAATTATCTTACATAATCATTACAATTCTGAAAGCTACATAGTGCAATCCCCATTTTACTGATGAAGAAATTTAAACTTGGAGAGATTATGTGGGTAGCTTAACGTCCAAGAGTTAATAAATGGTGGAACTTATGCTTTCCAAGATGGGAGGGTTTCAGTTAATCAATGTTCTGTATTTATTGAGTGTCTATTATGTGCAAGGCAATACTGGGCACTGTAAAGGATATGAAAATGCTTATAACAGTTTTTGACACTCAGAAGCTCGTAAGTAAGTGAAAATAGTACTCTCACTGGGTTAAAGAAATAAAGTAAAACATCTGTGAAAGAGAGAGAGAAAAAGTGTGGAGGGAAGGGGAGAAGGATACCAAACAGTTAAACGCCAGGTACTGCTAGACATTATATACATTTTCTCCTTTAATTCCCATAGGCATTGTTAATTCATTTTACAAATGAAGAAACTGAAGCTCAGAAAGATCAAATGAAATCTTTCTGAGTAGGTGAAAATATGGTCCATTTTAGAATCCAGGAAAGGCACTAAGTAGCCCAGGGTCCAACTTTATGCCTCAGTGGCTGGGAAAGCCACCAACAAGGGAGAGAATGTGTGGTGTGTGTGCAGGAACGAGAATTTTAAGTCTTTGGTAGCAGACTGATTTTCCCCTCTAATCAAAGAATTCTAGACCTTTCAAATGTAGAAGTCATTAGGTTCAGCCTCCTCTTTTTATGGCAGAGGAAACCAAGAGTCAGACAGTGAGAGTCTTGCTCAAGGTATGATGTGAGGATGTGGGCAGCTGAAATGGTGATTTGCTGCTCCTGACTGCCTGGCAAGGGGCCATTCACATTTTCTAATTGTATGTAGTCACTGACTGCTACAAAGAAAGGGAAGACTAACTATGGTATAATAATGTGTGTCCCCTGGACTTTTGGGCCACTCTCTATTTTGAGTTTATCTTGCTCTCCATGGTTTCTAGTCAGCAAAAGAAACCAGGATGAAGAAGGCATTCAGTAGAAAAGGTTGCCATGAATGAAGATTCAAAGCTTTTTAAGGGATCCTGCTTTTAACCTCGCTCTCAGACCTTTCAGTATCAGCACTCAGATACCAGCAACCCAGGTTCTGGGGTGGTGACTGTCAATCCAGACTTCTTCAGAGTGATTCATAGACTTGAACCCACAAATTCCACCTGAGTATGTAAGAGTGAAATTGAAGTATTCTCACCTGTTTGAGAATTATCTCCTGAGTCACGATGAACCTTGTGAATCTAAAGTTGTTCAGAAGTTTGGTAAAGCAAGAAAAAGAGATTTTAAATATGGTATTAGTTACATTTCCAACCAAACAATTTCATTAAAAACTCTGAAAAATTCAAGAAAACAAGAAGTTGCACAGATAATATGAACAGATGAAAGATGGACACCAGCTGATAATACTACAAATTCTCTGTTACATCCAGACACTTATAGAATGCCTGAGCCTGACAGCAGGGAGATACCCAAGGGATACACTTTCTAAGCAAGACGTCTAGATCTCCAGTCAGCTGTTATTTTGACAGTCTGCAGAAATGCAGAAAGACAAAAAAAAAAAACAGAATTTAAAACAAAATTTAAGATTTTTATATGTACTCTGTTAATATTTCAGACATGTTATACATTTTTCCTGTAATATAAAAGCAATCTGAATTTAAGCCTAGGATATTAAAAAACCTTCCCCAAAAGCTCTTCAAATGCACTTCAATTATAGACAGTCAATTTACTAAATGTTTCTTCATAAAGTCTGAACTTTAGATTCAATTTTGCACCTAGTTCTTTCTCAGTATCAATTTTTTTGTGCTAATGCTCAGTACATATCTATCAAATGTTTAGTGAAGTTATTAACATTAGAAATAATAAATATGCTTTCTTTGGTGGTTCTGCATTTCTGGTGTTTATAACTAAGACACTTACTGGGGCACACCTAGCTTTATCATGATTATAATCATGCTGCTTTGCTGCTAAATCCACCTACTTCCAGTTTCTCAAACCATCACACATTTGTAAGCACTGAATGAATGGAATAAGTTAACCTGAAAAACAAGACAGATGAGTATGTAGGACTGTTTATGGGGGAAGATTAGTATGGTTTAGCAACATCAGCTGTAACAGCCAGAAGTCCCATATATTTCAGGTACAGTAAAATGTTCCAGCTTGACTGAACCACTGAAAAATAATCATGTAAAACTGAAGTGTTAAAATAGGGGTTTTGTGTGAATTATTCTGCACAGTTCATTCCACATAATTACAGAAAAAATTACATGGCCAGCCTGTGTGAGATCTTGGTCTTATATGTGACTAAGGGCTGTGGCTTATTTATCCCGTAATTATGGGAACTTTTTATTTCTTCTGTGAACAACTGTTTTATGTTTTTCCTTTACAAATAAAGATCATTTGCTACCAAGCTACTGAGTGCAGTATGAATTTCTGGTAACCAAATGAATACAACTTTTTCTCAGTCAGCTTTAGCTCAAAAGCAAGTGATCTTTAAATGCTTAGCTCTTCTCTTTGAATCACAATACATCTCTCCTTTAAGAACAAAGTCCCATGGCTCCCCAGATTACACAGAAAGCCACTTTCTTGTCTTTTGTTGACTTCTGCAGGCCAGCTGATTGAACTGTGGGCCTCCTGGGAGGTCAGTGTAGGCTTTGTGTTCCATCTAGTCTCGATGGAACTAGATGAAGCCCAAGGTCCAGTAGATGCACAGTTCAACCCTGCCTTTGGGACGGAAATGTGCACCTGCCCCTGAAGGGAGAAGCGGGGACAGGGAGGAGGGGAGAGGAGAGGTACCGGGTCCATCTGCTGAGGTGGCTCTGGGCTTTCTCCACACAGGATGTTGCATTCAGCGATTTCTGAGCTGAGCATGCTACATCCCCATAAACCTGTGCCCCTAAATTGGCTCATCTGTCTCTGATGGGCTCTTCGTTATGAACAGCAGAAGAAACTGGAAGTACTCCTCAAACAACCAATCACCACTTGCTTTGCACACAGAGGTTCTGCAGGGCTGTGTCAGGTCATAATTCCCTTCACAATCCTCTGTGGTAAGAGCAATGCCTGAAGACAGTTTGCCCATCACATCCCAGCAGTGCTAGGTTTTTACTGAAACTTCCAACTCAGGTTATCTTCCTGCCTCTCCCAAATACCTCCTTTTACAACCAAAGATTCATTTGAATGAAAACAATTCTTTTAGAATTACAAATTTCTTCTTGGAAGGCTAAACCCACCCATCATTTATAACTTGGTATGAATGCTTCTATTAAAATTTTTCCTCAGGGCTTCCCTGGTGGCGCAGTGGTTGAGAGTCTGCCTGCTGATGCAGGGGACACGGGTTCGTGCCCCGGTCCGGGAAGATCCCACATGCCGTGGAGCGGCTGAGCCCGTGAGCCATGGCCGCTGAGCCTGCGCGTCCGGAGCCTGTGCTCCGCAACGGGAGAGGCCACAGCAGTGAGAGGCCCGCGTACCGCAAAACAAAAACAAAAACAAAAACAAAAACAAAATTATTTCCTCATAATTCTCAAGTCAGGCTCACTGAGGAAATACAGAGAATGAGTGGTCCTGTAGTTTGGCACTCTCTGGTGGGCAGCCAGGAGAGGCCTGTGGGCAGGAAGAAAGGAGGAACCACTTCTCCTGTGACCAAAGCAGCCATCTCTTACATGTTTGCATGGTGCTAGCAGCTCTACATTTACAATCTAGTCATTACGGCACCCTCGAAAGGAGGAAAGGTTGTCATTCCTTCTGACAGATGCAGAAGCTGAGGTTTCGAGAAGTTGAGGGGCTTGTCTGAACCACACAGCCAGCACGCAGCAGATCCCAATTTCAAACCTGGCTCTCTCCAACTAAAACCACTTCTCTTTGTCACGTTGCTCAGGCCCCAGAAGGGAAGCCCCGGTGCAAGCTTGTTAAACTGGGGTCTGAGGACAATATCCCTGGGTTCAGTGAAGGGCATCTGTCTGAATACAATTTTCTTTGTAATTTTGGGGAGGGTTTGAATCTCTGCTATCGATAGGTTTTGTCACATGCATGCTAAAGCAAAGAAAAGAAATCGTAATTCAATGGTTACATGTCAGCCAATCTCTCCAGAGTGTAGTGTTTTTGTTTTCCCTTTTGTAATGGAAATGCATACAGTAGTGACTAAGAATTCTGGTATCATGTGTCCCCCAGGCTTCAGCACTAAGGTTCTGCAATGTGAATACTGCTGGCCTTGCCTGTGCCACTCTTGCCAGAGCTCAAAGCTGGAATTTCTTAGCAAGGCCTTGGAAGCTTACAGCCTGTTTTTTGGGGAAAAAAAATCATAATTCCAATCTTTTAATTCCTTAAAATACTATAGGTTCCCACAAGTGTTACTGTCCTTGTGCTAAATGCTTTGTGTACAGATACCTGATTATGCTTGGCTCAAAAGCGCTACGAATTCTGGGTGTGTGTGTGTACATGTGCGTGTATGTGTGATTTCAGGGTCACTTGATTGTTTTCCTCTTAAAGAATAATCATTTTAAAATGATATTTTCTTTACACATCCACCAGAATGTCTAAGAAAGAAATTCTGTCAAGTATGTGGAACAAATGGAACTCTCACATGTTGGAGGGTGTATAAAGTGGTACAGCCACTATGAAGAAGGTCTGGTAGTTTCTTACAAAATTAAGCATATGCCTACCCTATGACCCAACTCCTCCGTATTCACTCTACTCCCGAGTATCTACCCAAGATAAATGAAAGCATATATTCACAAAAAACACTTGTCTAAGAATGTTCAAAGGAGTCCCAAACTGAAAACAGCCCAGAAGTCCATCAACAAGAGAAATAAACTGTGGTAGAAATAAAAAGAAAAAAGAAAAAAATACTGATACATACAACATGAATGAATCTCAAAACACTGATGATGAATGAAAGAACCCAACACAAAAGAGGAGACACTTTATGAGGCTCTAGAACAGGCAAAACTACTCTGTGGTTACATAAGTCAGAACAGTGTTCCTCCGGGCATGGGAAGGAAGGGAGTGGAGGCAGGGATAACTGGGAAGGGGTGTGAGGGAACGTCTGGGTTGGGAAGGTTTGAAATCTTGATGGGGTCTGCAATACAGAGGCACATGCATTTGCTGAAACTCAAGGAATGTTATACTTAGGATTTGTACATTTGTACATTTCACTGTATGTAACTTTTACCTAAAAAATGAAAAAACTCACAAACAAATATTAAACTCTAATTAATAATATGCATGCCAAAGTACCAAGGGGTGAAATGTCCTGATGTTTGCAACTTAATTTGAAATCTATCAAAGAATAAGATGGACTGATGGATGAATTGGGGGATGGATAGAGGGACTGATAGATATATGGATGGATAGATGATTGAGCAAAATGTTACTTATAGAACCTAGGTGGTGAGTACATGTGTATTTACTTACACTTCTTCTAACTCTTTTATGTTTAAAAAATTTCATAATAAAATATTGAGAAAATTAAATGTTCAACTGACGATATGGATTGATGGCTAAAAATTGGAAGTCTGAAACAATTTCAAAATTTGTGAAAATAAATAAGATGAAGAAAATTAAGAACAGCCTGAAATTGAGCAAGGTGAGTGACATGTCATGGTCCCTGGGACTCTGTACCACGAGCCTGGGCATGAGGATGATGTTCCATTTCAAACCATCACTAAGGAATTGTAGACAGCAGCTATCAATCTTAGAAGTATAAGATTTACCTAGGTAACTATTTAATACATTGATTTTAATAATTTTATTGATTGATTTTGTGAATTATGGAGTTACAAATGAACCTAAATCCTGGTATCTCTTATAGGAGAAAAACTCAGAAATAACTTTTTAAATGAAAAATCATGAGACTTTTTAGCAATTAAAATGAGTCAAGGAACAGTTTTGGCATCCGAGGTGAAGGGCGACTTGAGCTAAAATCAAGGTGACAAGGGAAGGAGGATGTGGGGCTCTCAGTAGGGCAGGGCATAACTTCAAGATACTGCAGTTTTGGTTCCAGACCACCGGGATAAAACTTTAATAATATAGATCTTGAGACCTTCAAGACGGCAGAAGAGTAAGACGTGGAAATCACCTTCCTCCCAACAGATACATCAGAAATACATCTACATGTGGAACAACTCCTACAGAACACCTACTGAATGCTGGCAGAAGACCTCAGACCCCCCAAAAAGGCAAGAAACTCCCCACGTACCTGGGTAGGGCAAAAGAAAAAAGAAAAAACAGAGACAAAAGAATAGGGACGGGACCTGCACCAGTGGGAGGGAGCTGTGAAGGAGGAAAAGTTTCCACACACTAGGAAGCCCCTTCGCAGGCGGAGACTGCGGGTGGCGGAGGGGGAAGCTTCGGATTCACAGAGGAGAGCACAGCAACAGGGGTGCGGATGGCAAAGCGGAGAGATTCCTGCACAGAGGATCGGTGCCGACCAGCACTCACCAGCCCGAGAGGCTTGTCTGCTCACCGGCCGGGGCGGGTGGGGGTTGAGAGCTGAGGCTCGGGCTTCGGAGGCCACATCCCAGGGAGAAGACTGGGGTAGGCTGTGTGAACACAGCCTGAAGGGGGCTAGTGTGCCACGGCTAGCCGGGAGGGAGTCTGGGAAAAAAGTCTGGACCTGCCTAAGAGGCAAGAGACCACTGTTTCCTGGTGCACGAGGAGAGGGGATTCAGAGCACCGCCAAAGTGAGCTCCAGAGACGGACGCGAGCCGCGGCTATCAGCGCGGACCCCGTAGACGGGCATGAGATGCTAAGGCTGCTGCTGCCGCCACCAAGAAGCCTGTGTGCGAGCACAGGTCACTGTCCACACCTCCCCTGCCGGGAGCCTGTGCAGCCTGCCTCTACCAGGGTCCCGGGATCCAGGGGCAACTTCCCTGGGAGAACGCACGGCGCGCCTCAGGCTGGTGCAACGTCATGCCGGCCTCTGCCACCGCAGGCTCGCCCCTCATCCGTACCCATCCCTCCCCCCAGCCTGAGTGAGCCATAGCCCCTGAATCAGCTGCTCCTGATTTAACTCTGTCCTGTCTGAGCGAAGAACAGATGCCCTCAGGTGACCTACACGCAGAGGCGGGGCCAAATCCAAAGCTGAACCCCGGAAGCTGTGCGAACAAAGAAGAGAAAGGGAAATCCCTCCCAGCAGCCTCAGGAGCAGTGGATTAAATCTCCACAATCAACTTGATGTACCTGCATCTCTGGAATACCTGAATAGACAACCAATCATCCCAAAATTGAGGCAGTGGACTTTGGGAGCAATGATATATATATTTTTTTCCTTTTTCTTTTTTTCTGAGGGTGTATGTGTATGCTTCTGTGTGTGATTTTGATGTACAGCTTTGCTTTTCCCATTTGTCCTAGGATTCTGTCTGTCCATTTTTTGTTGTTTTCTTTTTCTATTTTTCATTACTTTTTAATTTTTAATAATTATTTTTATTTTAATAACTTTATTTTATTTTCTACTTTTCTTTCTTTTTTTCTCCCTTTTCTTCTGAGTTGTGCAGCTTGGTGCTCCAGCCAGGTGTCAGGCCTGTGCCTCTGAGGTGGGAGAGCCAAGTTCAGGACATTGGTCCACCAGAGACCTCCCAGCTCCACGTTATATCAAGCAGCGAAAGCTCTCCCAGAGATCTCCATAACTTTGCTAAGACCCAGCTCCACTCAACGACCAGCAAGCTACAGTGCTGGACACTCTGTGTCAAACAACTAGCAAGACAGGAACACAACCCCACCCATTAGCAGAGAGGCTGCCTAAAATCATAATAAGGTCACAGACACCCTAAAACACACCACCGGATGTGGTCCTGACCACCAGAAAGACAAGATCCAGCCTCATCCACCAGAACACAGGCACTAGTCCCCTCCACCAGGAAGCCTACACACCCCACTGAACCAATGTTAGCCACTGGGGGCAGACACCAAAAACAACGGGAACTACAAAGCTGCAGCCTGTGAAAAGGAGACCCCAAACACAGTAAGATAAGCAAAATGAGCAGAGAAACACAGAGCAAATGAAGGAGCAAGGTAAAAACCCACCAGACCAAAGAAATGAAGAGGAAATAGGCAGTCTACCTGAAAAAGAATTCAGAGTAATGATAGTAAAGATGATCCAAAATCTTGGAAATAGAATAGAGAAAATACAAGAAACGTTTAACAAGGACCTAGAACAACTAAAGAGCAAACAAACAATGATGAACAACACAATAAATGAAATTTAAAATTCTCTAGAAGGAATCAATAGCAGAATAACTGAGGCAGAAGAACGGTTAAGTGAGCTGGAAGATAAAATAGAGGAAATAACTACTGCAGAGCAGAATAAAGAAAAACAAATTGAGAACAGTCTCAGACCTCTGGGACAACATTAAATGCACCAACATTCGAATTATAGGGGTCCCAGAAGAAGAAGAGAAAAAGAAACGGACTGAGAAAATATTTGAAGGGATTATAGTTGAACACTTCCCTAATATGGGAAAGGAAATAGTTAATCAAGTCCAGGAAGCACAGAGAGTCCCATACCAGATAAATCCAAGGAGAAACATGGCAAGATACACATTAATCAAACTATCAAAAATTAAATACAAAGAAAAAATATTAAAAGCAGAAAGGGAAAAACAACAAATAACATACAACAGAATCCCCATAAGGTTAACAGCTGATCAATCAGTAGAAACTCTGCAAGCCAGAAGGGAGTGGCAGTACATATTTAAAGTGAGGAAAGGAAAAACCTACAACCAAGATTACTCTACCCAGCAAGGACCTCATTCAGATTTGAGGAGAAATTAAAACCTTTACAGACAAGCAAAAGTTAAGAGAATTCAGCAGCACCAAACCAGCTTTACAACAAATGGTAAAGGAACATCTCTAGGCAGGAAACTCAAGAGAAGGAAAAGACCTACAATAACAAACCCAAAACAATTAAGAAAATGGTAATAGGAACACACATATCGATAACTACCTTAAATGTAAATGGATTAAGTGCTCCAACCAAAAGACATAGACTGGCTGAATGGATACAAAAACAAGACCTGTATGTATGCTGTCTACAAGAGACCCACCTCACACCTCAGGACACATACAAACTGAAAGTGAGGAGATGGAAAAAGATATTCCATGCAAATGGAAATCAAAAGAAAGCTGGAGTAGCAATTCTCATATCAGACAAAATAGACTTTAAAATAAAGACTGCTACAAGAGACAAGAAGGACACTACATAATGATGAAGGGAATCAATCCAAGAAGAAGATATAACAATTGTAAATATTTATGCACCCAACATAGCAGCACACAATAAATAAGGCGAATGCTAACAGCCTTAAAAGGGGAAATCGAGAGTAACACAATCATAGCATGAGATTTTAACACCCCACTTTCACCAATGGACAGATCATCCAAAATGAAAATAAATAAGGAAACACAAGCTTTAAATGATACATTAAACAAGATGGAATTAATAGATATTTATAGGACATTCCATGCAAAAACAGCAGAATACACTTCCTTCTCAAGTGCTCGTGGAACATTCTCCAGGATAGATAATATCCTGGGTCACAAATCAAGCCTTGGTGAATTTAAGAAAATTGAAATCGTATCAAGTATCTTTTCCGACCACAATGCTATGAGACTAGATATCAAGTACAGGAAAAAATCTGTAAAAAATACAAACACATGGAGGCTAAACAATACACTACTTAATAAGCAGGAGATCACTGAGGAAATAAAAAAATACCTAGAAACAAATGACAATGAAAACACAATGACCCAAAACCTATGGGATGCAGCAAAAGCAGTTCTAAGGGGGAAGTTTATAGCAATACAACCCTACCTCAAGAAACAAGAAATGTCTCAAATAAACAACCTAACCTTACACCTAAAGCAATTAGAGAAACAAGAACAAAAGAACCCCCAAAGTTAGCAGAAGGAAAGAAATCATAAAGATCAGATCAGAAATAAATGAAAAAGAAATGAAGGAAACAATAGCAAAGATCAAAAAACTAAAAGCTGGTTCTTTGAGAAGATAAACAAAATTGATAAACCATTAGCCAGACTCATCAAGAAAAAAAGGGAGAAGACTCAAATCAATAGAATTAGAAATGAAAAAGGAGAAGTAACAACTGACATGGCAGAAATACAAAGGATCATGAGAGATTACTACAAGCAACTCTATGCCAATAAAATGGACAACCTGGAAGAAATGGACAAATTCTTAGAAATGCAAAACCTTCCGAGACTGAACCAAGAAGAAATAGAAAATATAAACGGACCAATCACAAGCACTGAAATTGAGACTGTGATTAAAAATCTTCCAGCAAACAAAAGCCCAGAACCAGATGGCTTCACAGGTGAATTCTATCAAACATTTAGAGAAGAGTGAACACCTATCCTTCTCAAACTCTTCCAAAATATAGCAGAGGGAGGAACACTCCCAAACTCATTCTACGAGGCCACCATCACCCTGATAACAAAACCAGAGAAAGATGTTCACAAAAAAGAAAACTACAGGCCAATATCACTGATGAACATAGATGCAAAAATCCTCAACAAAATCCTAGCAAACAGAATCCAACAACACATTAAAAGGATCATACACCATGATCAAGTGGGGTTTATCCCAGGAATGCAAGGATTCTTCATTATATGCAAATCAATGAATGTGATACACCATACTAACAAATTGAAGAATAAAACCCATATGATCATCTCAATAGATGCAGAAAAAGCTTTTGACAAACTTCAACACCCATTTATGATAACAACCCTCCAGAAAGTAGGCATAGAGGGAACTAACGACAACATAATAAAGGCCATATATGACAAACCCACAGCCAACATCATTCTCAATGGTGAAAAACAGAAACCATTTCCACTAAGACCAGGAATAAGACAAGGTTGCCCACTCTCACCACTCTTATTCAACATAGTATTGGAAGTTTTAGCCACGGCAATCAGAGAAGTAAAAAAAATAAAAGAAATCCAAATCGGAAAAGAAGAAGTAAAGCTGTCACTGTTTGCAGATGACATGATACTATACATAGAGAATCCTAAAGACGCTACCAGAAAACTACTAGAGCTAATCAATGAATTTGGTAAATAGCAGGATACAAAATTAATGCACAGAAATCTCTTGCATTCCTCTACACTAATGATGAAAAATCTGAAAGATAAATTAAGGAAACACTCCCATTTACTATTGCAAAAAAAAGAATAAAATACCTAGGAATAAACCTACCTAAGGAGACAAAAGACCTGTATGCAGAAAACTGTAAGACACTGACGAATGATATTAAAGATGATAAATACAGATGGAGAGATATACCATGTTCTTGGATTGGAAGAATCAACATTGTGAAAATGACTATACTACCCAAAGCAATCTACAGATTTAATGTAATCCCCATCAAACTACCAATGGCATTTTTCACAGAAGTAGAACAAAAAATTTCACAATTTGTATGGAAACACAAAAGACCCCGAATAGCCAAAGCAATCTTGAGAAAGAAAAATGGAGCTGGAAGAATCAGGCTCCCTGACTTCAGACCATACTACAAAGCGACAGTAATCAAGACAGTATGGTACTGGCACAAAAACAGAAATATAGATCAATGGACCAGGATAGAAAGCCCAGAGAGAAACCTACACACATATGTTCACCTTATCTTTGATAAAGGAGGCAAGAATATACAATGGAGAAAAGACAGCCTCTTCAATAAGTGGTGCTGGGAAAACTGGACAGCTACATGTAAAAGAATGAAATTAGAACACTCCCTAACACCATACACAAAAATAAACTCAAAATGGATTAAAGGCCTAAATGTAAGGCCACACACTGTAAAACTCTTAGAGGAAAACATAGGCAGAACACTCCGACATAAATCACAGCAAGATCCTTTTTGACCCACCTCCTAGAGAAATGGAAATAAAAACAAAAATGAACAAATGGGACCTAATGAAACTTAAAAGCTTTTGCACAGCAAAGGAAACCATAGACAAGACGAAGAGACAACCCTCAGAATGGGAGAAAATATTTGCAAATGAAGCAACTGACAAAGGATTAATCTCCAAAATATACAAGCAGCTCATGCAGCTCAATATCAAAAAAACAACCCAATCCAAAAATGGGCAGAAGACCTAAATAGACATTTCTCCGAAGAAGATATACAGATTGCCAACAAATACATGAAAGGGTGCTCCACATCACTAATCATTAGAGAAATGCAAATCAAAACTATAATTAGGTATCACCTCACACCAGTCAGAATGGCCATCATCAAAATATCTGCAAACAATAAATGCTGGAGAGGGTGTGGAGAAAAGGGAACCCTCTTGCACTGTTGGTAGGAATGTAAATTGATATGGCCACTATGGAGAACCGTATGGAGGTTCCTTAAAAAACTAAAAATAGAGCTACTATACGACCCAACAATCCCACTACTGGACATATACCGCGAGAAAACCATAATTGAAAAAGAGTCATGTACCACAATGTTCACTGAAGCACTATTTACAATAGCCAGGACATGGAAGCAACCTAAGTGTCCATTGACAGATGAATGGATAAAGAAGATGTGGCACATATATACAATGGAATATTACTCAGTTATAAAAAGAAATGAAATTGAGTTATTTGTAGTGAGGTTGACGGACCTAGAGCCTGTTATACAGAGTGAAGTAAGTCAGAAAGAGAAAAACAAATACCGTATGCTAACACATATAAATGGAATAAAAAAAAATTGGTTCTGAAGAACCTAGGGGCAGGACAGGAATAAAGACGCAGACGTTGCAAATGGACTTGAGGACACGGGGAGGGGGAAGGGGAAGCCTGGGATGTAGTGAGAGAGTGGCATGGACATATATACTCTACCAAATGTAAAATAGATAGCTAGTGGGAAGCAGCCGCACAGCACAGGGAGATCAGCTCGGTGCTTTGTGTCCACCTAGAGAGGTGGGATATGGAGGGTGGGAGGGAGACGAAGAGGGAGGAGATATGGGGAGATATGTATACGTATAGCTGATTCAATTTGTTATAAAGCAGAAACTAACCACTATTGTAAAGCAATTATATTCCAATAAAGATGTTAAATAATGAGTCAAGGCCAGGATCACAACAATAACAAGCTAACAAGCAAATAAACACTAGATTCCGCCTTCAACATTCATTTCAGAATCACCTTGGGAGAGTGTGAATAGCATTTGGTAGAAATATCTGAATCTGCTTTTGTCATCACGGAATGACAGAGTCATACGAGGCATCAGTCGTAATTAAAATCACCAGGTTCCCAGTATGTGAGCCTGGGGGTCATCCGTGATGCTTCCTTTTCTCTCATCCTCATGACTTGTCCATCATCAAATCCTGTAAAATCTCACTTCTAAATACCTCTGGGATTACCCATTTCTCTCCAGTGTCAGAGTACAAGGCTACCATCAGCTCTCGTCTAACTCTAACCTCAGCAATAACCCTCGCAACCTAATCCATTCTCAACTTTTCAATGAGTGTAATCTTGCAAAACTGTACGTTTAATCCTGTCATTCTCCTGCTTAAAACTCACACTTCCCAATTGGTCTCAGGGTCAGCCCCATTTGACAACCTGGCTATGAGGCTGCGCTCACTTGGCCCCTGCCAGCTCCCCAGATGCACCACTGACCCCTGCCACCGTGTCCTGGGCTTTCAGCTTGCAGGCCACACTGCCATCCCTCTAATTTTTCCATGTTCTTTACTACCTCAGAGCCTTTGCACATGTGACTCTTGTCCAGAAAGCTTCCCAACCCATTCTCTTCCTTTTGCCTATTTATCCTGCAGATCTTAGCTGAACGGTGGTTTCTCAGGGAAGCCTTCCCAGGTATTTCCTGCCTATCCCAGTCCCTCATGAGGTTAAGTCCTAGTGTCATATGTTCTCAATGGACTTTTCCTTTATTGCATTTTTTTTTTACAGTTCATAACTTTGTACTTATTTGATTGTTTGTTATCCTTCCCAACTGCAAATCCTACTTTTAGCAGGAGCTGTGTTTCACTTGATTACCTTTGTATACTGAGTGCTAACATAGTACTTGCACATAGAAGTTCAGTAAATATGAGTCCATAAGAGACTGAGGTTAATCAGGTTCTTTACCTTATAGCTTGTGGTGAAAACACTGTTGTTAATGATTTGACCATCATATTGGTCTTTGTTGATTATACTTAATATGGATGTCTCTAAAGCATTTCATGGTAGAATACTGATAAGGAAGTTTTCCATAAAATGAGTGTTTTTTTAAAAAAAGCAAATACAGTAGTGATAAAAAAAAAACCCATGTGCTCTGATAGCGCCACATCTATGACAAGCAAAAGAGCTGGTGTGATGGTGAGAAATCAAGGCTATCAAACACCTGAGTGCACCCTCGTCCCTGAACCAGTTGCTGCGCCTCTGAGAGATTCTTTGTTAAGTTTCTCATCGTAATCAATGCAGTGATAAAACCCAGTAGATATTATTTAAAAAACAAAATGATGGTTCATATCTATACATACATTTGTAAAGGAATGATAAGTGACTTTGAAATATTTCTTGATTATACAGAAGAGTGCTGGCTTTGATCAGAGTTTTCAACCTTTGGCTTTGTATTGTTTGCTTGTTTTTTGCATCTTCCCCACCCCCAATATGATGAAAAGGGGTAAAAACCTGGTTAAGATGAAGAAAAGCACTATTCTCTTAAATAATCAGTGTAAGCGATCTTTAAGAGTGAACATTCTTGACCAACAACTTCATGACAAAACTAAATGCTTTCATGTATAATGACAAGACTTCAGTAATGCAGTGGAGTTTGAACGCTGGATGAGAAATTTGATTATGGGAACTGGAGTCATTCGAGACCCTCCCTTCATTTACATGCAAGGAAAATGATAGTGTGAGTGGTCTAATACAGAATTTCTTTGATCATCTTTCTTTACTGAAGATATTTTGATGAGTATTTCCTCAGAAGGTATGAATATCTGAGGCATAGATCAAAGATCCTTTCTATCTGCGCTACTGTCAAAAACCACTTGAAGATACACTTCTCAAAATTCCCAAACAGCAAACAAACACCAACAGTGTTCTCCAAACACTGAAAGAAAACTCCTCATGCAACATTCTGGATCCCTGTCCTCAATGGTTACCTTTACATAAGCTCCCAAAGCCACGGACGAGTTGTTGTCATTGTTCTCATGTACTCTGAGTCTGGTTTCTCAAAATACTATAGCACCAAGACAGAGGAGAAGTTGCCTGGATGCCAATCTTGATGCTCCGTGTCAGATCTCCTCACTTTGGTTAATTTTATGAGCCTAACAGACTCAAAATAACATCATCTCTCCTCTTTTATCTTGATGGTAATTTAAAATGTTACTTATATCAAAGCAACATGCATTGGTTTGATATAAATGAAAATGCATATGAATATTTAAGATTACACAAGATTAAGAAGAAGGATCTCAATCTGCTTTTTTTTTTTGTTGTTAATTTGCTGAAAATAAATATCTCCTGTGCTGTTAGGTATTTTCTTGGAAAAACTTAAACAACCTTTTGTGCAATCTCCGATCTAGCGTGTTCAGATATGGCTGGTATCCCTTGGTCAAAATTTCTCTTACTTCTCTTACTAGTGTCCACTGGCCCTACATTCAACATGCACTTGCAAAAGTCTTTACACAGAGAAGGACTCTCATGATGTAGCCCAGTGATAATCATTTTTGTATGCTTATCTCATGGGAAAACACTTAATGCAAGCGACCATTCAGGCTTAGATGTTTTAACTTTTATCCCTTGTCCAGCTTCTCTTTTAATTGCTTTCAAATACCTACCATGTAAGCACCAATTTGCTTCATACCTGGCAAATACTGAGTTTTCTAATATGGAAATATGACAGTGATTCTCAAACTTCTGCCTAGAATTGGATCTCTAACAAGTTCCCAGGTGAGGCCAGGGCTGCAGGTCTGGGGACCACGCTGCAATTCCTGATGCCTCCCCACTCAGAATGCTCTGCACCAGCAGCACTGGCAACACCTGGAGCTTGTTAACTCCACCCACTCTCAGGCTCACTCCAGACTCTGAATCAGAATCTGCATTTTAACATGTAATCTCTAAGTGATTTGATTACACATTACAGTTTGAGAAACACTGATTCAAGCTGAAAAATCATAGGATTGCCAAAAGATCTTCTGATATCTCCATTTTTAGTTGTGTAAACTTATGAACTTCACTGAGTCTCAGTTTCCTTACGGGTAAATGGGGACCAATGCCTACTTTTTAGGATCTAAGAGGATTAAATGAAATAATGTGTACAAAATGCCTAGCCTACTAGCTCTCAGGCTGGTCTTTTATGTCAGAATCACATAGAAGGCTGGTTAAAACCACACTGCTGGGACTTCCCTGGCGGTCCAGTGGTTAAGACTCTGTGCTTCCACTGCAGGGGGTACGGGTTTGATCCCTGGTTGGAGAACTAAAATCCCACATGCCGTGAGGCGCAGCCAAAAAAGAAGAAAAATCACACTCACACACACACACAAAACCACACATCTGTGCTGGGCCCCCATAATTTCTGTTTCAGTAGGTGTAGGTCAGGGCCTGAGAAGTTGCATTTCTAACAAGTTCTGTAAGGCTGAGGCTGCTGATCTAGTAGCCCTACTTTGAGAACCACTGGCCTAGCAAATAGTGGGTGCCCAGATAATGCTGGTTCCCTCAGCCTGCTCTTTCATAGATGTATCCTGCTTGTTGAGAATCTGGATGCAGCACTGCTTGCTATTTCAGGATTGATTTTAGTTTACAGAAATCATTTCCTTTAAGGTAGACACATAAGCAGCACATTTGTGTTTCTCACTTCTATGCCATCATTTCTCTAGCCTGTGTCCCCTCACTGCTCAGTGACAAAGAGAAACATATATAAAACTTATATATAAACTTATATGAAAGAAATTGCATTTTGCTTAAAGTTTCTTGCTCTCAAAGAACTATCCATGACGGATGACTGACTTTTGCTAAATGTTCTATTGTGTAAACTCAGACGCCTGCTAGACTTTGTCAAGAGAATGAGGGAACTGCAATAATCTAACATTTTCTCACTCCTGTTACCCCAGCACTCAACAGAGATGCATTAAACTGCTTAATGACACCCAGACTTCGCTTGCACTGAGATTAGCATAAGATAGAAGCAATCAGCAGGACCTTTGCTTAATAAATCAGGCCCTCTGAAAGCTACCCAGAGGTGGAACAGCACAAAGGAAAAATTAGTAATGAGAGTACAGAACTGTAAAACAGCGTTATCATTGTGTGTGCTGAGGTTCTGAAAACGCTGCTCATTAGAATTTTTGCTTACATTTTGTGAACAATCACCCCCAGGAGAAAAAGGCCATCTCTAATTGATACCTCATCTTCTAATTCAATTCAAGAAATATTTATTGGGCCTGTGAGACAAAGGTGGTTAGGACCTAGTCCCTGCTCTCAAGGGATTTACTAATAGGGGACAAAAAACAAGTACTGTCACAATGAACTTATTCACTCCGTGTTGAGCGTGTACTATGTGTGTAGGTAATGTTCTAGACACTGGGGATGTGACAGAAAACAAAACAGATAGTTTCAGGAAGCTGGTTCAAAAGTGCCAAGATAGCATTTCACAAAGGGTGTGATGCTGAGGGGTTAAAAGGTAAGTTAAGGGCATTCCAAAACTTGATGCTAAATAACCTGGAATCATATATTCAAGTCATTTGTCTTTTAATGTTTTTCCAAGCCTTCTGGGTTTATCAAGGAGAAAGCCTCAGGTTGGTGGGTCTTTAACACCTACCACTTTCCAAGGAGAGGGGGCTCAGTCTCCAAACTTTCAACCAACAGCCATAGCTTTCTAGATTTACTAACACTGTGGGTTTTTTTCTACTACATCTATTTTACTGTTAACTTTCATTATGGCTAACTATTGTGGTATTCCATTTTATGGTAGCGATTACTGTGATGATATAAAGTTTTAAAAGTGACTCCTTCTTGGAAGAGGTAAAACTGTCACTATATGCAGATGACACGATACTATATATAGAAAACCCTAAGGACTCCACACAAAAACTACTAGATCTAATAAATGAATTCAGCAAAGTAGCAGGATACAAGATTAACATTAAAAAATCAGTTGCATTTCTTTACACTAATAATGAAATATCAGAAAGGGAATGTAAAGAAACAATACCTTTTAAAATAGCACCAAAAAATAAAATACCTAGGAATAAACCTGACCAAGGAGGTGACTTATACACTAAGAACCACAAAACATTAATAAAAGAAATTAAAGACAATTCAAAGAAATGGAAAGATATTCCATGCTCTTGGATTGGAAGAATTAACATTGTTAAAATGGCCAACACTACCCAAAGCAACCTACAGATTTAATACGATCCCTATCAAATTACCCATGGCATTTTTCACAGAACTAGGACAAATAATCCAAAAATTTATACGGAACCATAAAAGACCCAGAATTGCCAAAGCAATCCTGAGGAAAAAAACAAAGCAGGAGGCATAACTCTCCCAGACTTCAGACAATACTACAAAGCGACAGTAATCAAAACAGTGTGATACTGGTATAAAAACAGACATACGAATCAATGGAGCAGAATACAGAGCTCAGAAATACACCCACACACCTATGGTCAATTAATCTTTGACAAAGGAGGCAAGAATATAAAATGGGGGAAAAAATCGTCTCTTCAGCAAGTGGTTCTGGGAAAGTTGGACAGATGCATGTAAATCAGTAAAGTTAGAACACACCCTCACCCCATGCACAAAAATAAACTCAAAATGGCTTAAAGACTTAAACATAAGACATGACACCATAAACTCCTAGAAGAGAGCATAGGCAAAATATTCTCTGACAAATTGTACCAATGTTTTCTTAGGTCAACTCCTAAGGCAACAGAAATAAAAACAAAAATAATCAAATGGGACCTAATCAAATTTACAAGCTTTTACACAGCAAAGGAAACCTTAAAAAAAAAAAAAGAAAGAAAGAAAAGACAACCCACGGAATGGAAGAAAATATTTGCAAATGATGTGACTGACAAGGGCTTAATCTCCAAAATATACAAACAGCTCATACAACTCAACAACAAAAAAACAAACAACCCAATCGAAAAATGGGCAGAAGACCTTAATAGACATTTCTCCCAAGAAGACATACAGATGGCCAGTAGGTACATGAAAAGATGCTCAACATCACTAATTATTAGAGAAATGAAAATCAAAACTACAATGAGGGGGCTTCCCTGGTGGCGCAGTGGTTGAGAATCTGCCTGCCAATGCAGGGGACACGGGTTCGTGCCCCGGTCCGGGAAGATCCCACATGCCGTGGAGCGGCTAGGCCAGTGAGCCACAACTACTGAGCCTGCGCATCTGGAGCCTGTTCTCCGCAACAGGAGAGGCCGCGACAGTGAGAGGCCCGCGCACCGCGATGAAGAGTAGCCCCGGCTCGCCGCAACGAGAGAAAGCCCTCACACAGAAACGAAGACCCAATGCAGCCAAATAAATAAATAAATAAAATGAATAAAAAAAAAAAAAAAAAAACTACAATGAGGTATCACCTCACAGTGGTCAGAATGGCCATCATTAAAAAGTCTGCAAATAACAAATGCTGGAGAGGGTGTGGAGAAAAGGGAACCCTCCTACACTGTTGGTGGGAATGTAAGTTGGTGCAGCCACTGTGGAAAACAGTATGGAGGTTCCTCAGAAAACTAAAAATAGAATTACCATATGACCCAGCAATCCCGCTCCTGGGCATATACCCAGAGAAAACTATAATTCAAAAAGATACAGGCACCCCTATTTTAACAGAAGCACTATTCACGATAGCCAAAATGTGGAAACAACCTAAATGTCCATTGACAGATGAGTGGATAAAGAAGATGTGGTACATATATACAATGGAATACTACTCAGCCATAAAAAAGAATGAAATAATGCCATTTGCAGCAACATGGATGCAACTAGAGATTATCATACTAAGTGAAGTAAGTCAGAAAGACAAATACCGTATGATATCACTTATATGTGGAATCTAAAATATGGCACAGATGAACCTATCTACAAAACAGAAACAGACTCACAGACATAGAGAACAGACCTGTGGTTGCCAAGGTGGAGGTGGGGGAGGGATGGATTGGGAGTGTGGGATTAGCAGATGTAAACTATTATATATAGGATGGATAAACAACAAGGTCCTACTGCATAGCACAGGGAACTATATTCAATATCCTGTGATAAAACATAATGGAAAAGAATATAAAAAAGAATGTCTATATGTGTATAACTGAGTCACTTTGCTGTACAGCAGAGATTGGCACAGCATTGTAAATCAACTAGACTTCAATTTAAAAAAGTCTTTTTTAAAGTGACTCCTTCTAAAGTAAAATTAAATATGAATAGGTCAGGTGGTGCCTGAATACAGAAATAATCAAAGTCTAGGAGTGAAGTAGGGGAAACAGTCATAAGTGATGTGCCCGTCCTCGGCCCCTGAAATGCCCTGGCTTCAGCAGGGAGGAATCAGGCCTGGTTGGAGGATTAGGTTTGGTGGGGGACATTGAGAAGCATGGGTAGGGCTTGTGGACGCGGACAGGGCAGGTAAGTAGCACATACTGACAATGATAATGACTCAATCACCTCCAGCTCTGGCATTGATCACACTGGACAGGGGTAGCGCCACACCAGGGTTTAGCTGCAGAAAGCTTTCTTTGAATTAACTCTCCCAAAATATAAAACAGGTAAAGCAGAGTGACTTCAGTTGGAACAGCATGGGGTGGGTAGAGGTCTGGAACTCCTCATACCTGGCCCCTTTCTTCTGCTGAAGAAGCTGAGGACTTCCTTTAACAGAGAATGAAAGCAGACCCAGACAAAACCCTGGTTTTAGAGATGAGTGATCTGCTACTCAGTCAGGCTGATGGTGCTGGGGAAGGGGGTAGGCAGCACTGCGTCAGCTGGAGAGGCTGTAGGAGTCACACTGACCAGCTAGCAGCTAGTGGATCTGGCAGGCCAGTCCCCTTCTGAGTGTAGTTTCCTTGTGTGTCAGGTGGGTGGGCCTATGCTCAGCAGTGTGTGACACAGTTCCCAGCAGCTATTGCTGTCTCCTAATTCTCAGGGGATCTCTGCACAGCTCTGCACTGCCTACATCTCCCACTTCTGTGTCACTGCATGGAACACTACAGCCATTTCTGGTCCTAAGCTGCACATCTAGGGGCTGATGCCACCTGTTAAGAAATACTAGTAAGTGAGACCATTAACTTAATTTGGTCTGGAAATGCTCCTTTAGGAATGAAGGCACCGAGGGGTATTAAACACACCTCTCCACCCTGATAAAGGGTAACAAGATGGATGAATCAAGCAGCATTCATAATTTTTAAAAAGTATACAACTTCCATATGGCATGGACAGTTTTCTCCCTTCCAAACACAATAAAAATGCCAATTAAGTCCAAGCAAGAGCAACATTACTCGAAGGCTGTAATTATAACTTTTCCTTCAAGTCAGTAATGGCTATGAGTGGAGTTCTGTGATGACAGGCTAGCTGCAGGAGGATATTACAGAGAGATTTAATTTTCTGGGGTGGCCTGGTTGATGGAAGGGAGATAGGAACAGATGGCATCAAATAGAGTCATGAGATACATTCTCACTCTAAACAGAGTGTTATTTCCTCTATCCTAGCTTTCAGTTTTACAGACTCCAGTACTATTAATGCTTAAAATGTACAAGAAAAACATATCTGAAATTCCTGTCTGAAAAGCAGCTGGACATCCACATAGATTTAAATTTTAAGTACTTTTTGTTACAGTCTTGGTCCTGTCCAGGTAACAAATTATTTGGGATCATTTAGACTGGTCTACCTGTCTAACCTGACCCTCTGTGCCTGGGGCTGTTCATGTGGAGCCTTCATCACCAGAAGGTTCTCACAGTAGCACACATGCCCTTGGGTCCCCAGGCTTCCTCAAGAGATGAAACTACCCACCTTGACACTGTGCAGGTGGGTCTGCTTCAGGACAGAAGGTACTGCAGTCCAAGTGTAGGGGACTGTTCATCACCCTATCAAGAAATCTGTCAGTAGAGGGGCCTAGAGACACAGCTGGAGCTTCCTTAGTGGCTACATCAGAGGCAACAGCACAGCATCTAAAACGTCACGTATGTGGCAACTATTTTGAAAGCTCCTAGTAAGGAAACTGCTTTGTCCACTGAGAACAGTTTCAGTGTCAAAAAATCCACATCAAGAGAGCAACCTCTCAAGAATTAGACACCCTAGAGTTGAGGTGTATGTGGGAGAGACTGTCTGGTTCAGTCTACAGCCTGTAGGCAGTTAAAACAGCTATTGACATGTCATAGAGGGAGGCACTCAGGCCAAGTGGTGAGGTTTACCCAAGGGCACAGAACTGGAAAGAGATAGGGCGAAGGACAGAACAACTGTGCACGCTGCCTTCTCATCAGTCTTCAGCACTCAGAAATGGCAAATACTTAGGTAAATACTAGAGAAAATGTCTCTTAATTTCTTTAATACACATGTGTTTAAGGCAAAATCATACCATTTTCTTATGGGGTTTATAATGTATACAGATGTAATATATACGAAAACTACAGCATACAGAATAGGAAGGAGAGTGGTTAAGTGGAACTTATAGTTGCTAGGTTGAATGGTACAATATTAGCTTAAGTAGCTTGTGTAAAGTTAAGGATATATATGATAATTCCTAGAGCAACTATCAAAAAATGAAAAGAGATTGAACAAAAAGCCAATAGATAAAAGAGCACTTAAAAAATTATCCAAATAATCTAAAAGAAGACCTGTATAGAGGAACAGAGAAATAAAAACAAAACAGAGGGACAAACAAAAAGCAAATGATAAAATGGTAGACCTGAATCCAGCCATATGAATAATTACATCAAATGTTAATGGAGTAAACACTCCAATTAAAATACAGAGATTGTCAGAATTGATAAAAAATCAAAATCTAACTATACGCTGTCTATAAGAAATGTACCTTAAATAGACATACACATTGAAAGTAAATGGATGGGAAAAGATACATCATTCAAACTAATAAACATAAGAAGGCTGGAGTGGCTATATTAATATAAAAAATATAATAGATTTGAAGATAAAGAGTATTATCAGATATAAAGAGGAGGGACTTCCCTGGTGGCACAGTGGTTAAGAATCCGCCTGTTAATGCAGAGGACACGGGTTCAAGCCCTGGTCTGGGAAGATCCCACATGCTGCAGAGCAAGTAACCCCATGTGCCACAACTACTGAGCTTGTGCTCTAGAGCCCACAAGCCACACTACTGAGCCCTCGCACCACAACTACTGAAGCCTGCATGCCTAGAGCCCATTCTCTGCAACAAGAGAAGCCACTGCAATGAGAAGCCTGTGCACCACAACGAAGAGTAGCCCCCGCTCGTGGCAACTAGAGAAAGCCCATGCACAGCAATGAAGACCCAACACAGCCAAAAATAAATAAATTTGTTAAAAAAAGATATAAAGAGGAACTTTTCATAATGATAAAAGGGTCAATTCATCAGAAAGACATAATAATCATAAATGTATATTACTTAACAATGGAGCTTCAAAACACATGAAATAAGAATTGATAGAATTAAAGAAAGAGACGAGCTCATAATGACAGTTGAGGATCTTAACACTGTTCTTTCAGAACCTGACAGAACTAGACAAAATTAGTAAAAATATATAAAATATGAAGAACATAATCAACCGCTTTGACCTAATTGGCATTTATAGAACACTACCCAACAAAAGAATACACAATGTTTTCAAATGAACTTGAAATGTTGACTAAGATGGACATTTATCTGACCATAAAAACAAGTTTCAAAAAATTTAAATGGATTTACACAATCACACAAAGTATGTTCTCTGACCACACAGAGTGAAATTAAAAACCAATAGTAGAAAAGTATCAGTAAAATCCCCAAATATTTGGAAACTAAAAGCCATACTTTTGGATAGCCCATGGACCAAAGTAGAAATCAAAAGGGAAATTGGAAAGCATTTTGAACTAAATGAAAATGAAAATATGTAGTGCAAGAAAGAGTTTAGAGAGCAGGTCTGAGGTTGTAATCTTCAGAGGAGCCTGTTTTCAGGGTTGGCCATTGGCTGGTGTCTGTGAACTTGACTTTTGGAATGTTCCCTACAATGATAAGACTGTTTAGCCTATTTGGGGTATTGACACCTGCTTTCCTTCTGGGAGATAGGAATTTTGATATTTGTGGCTGGCTCTTGTGCTACTAGGACCAGCTCCTAGTAAAAGTCCTGGACTTTGAGTACAGGGGTGAAAATACTGCACACACATTGTTGCATTCTGCTGCTACAGAAAGGAGCTTGTTCTGTGTGACATCATCTGGGGAAAGGAAGGGCAGAACACTGGAAGCCTATGCCTGTTTTCCTCCAGACTCTGCCTGATATCTTTTCCCTTTTATGATTGTTGTAATAAACTATAGCCATGAATACAACTGCCTCTGTGTCCCTGAGTCTTTTTAGTGAATCTCCAAACATATGGGTGGTCTTGGGACCTCCCAAACAACAACATATCAAAATTTTGGGATGCACTAAAGCAATACTTAGAGGGAAATTTATAGCAGTAAATATTTATGTTAGAAAAAATAACCGCAGCTTCTATCTTAAAAAATCAGAAAAAGAACAGCAAGTAAACCTGAAGTAAGCAGAAGAAAGGAAATAATAAAGATCAAAGCAGCAGGCTTCCCTGGTGAGGCAGTGGTTGAGAGTCCGCCTGCCGATGCAGGGGACACGGGTTTGTGCCCCGGTCCGGGACGATCCCACATGCCGCGGAGCGGCTAGGCCCGTGAGCCATGGCCACTGGGCCTGCGTGTCCGGAGCCTGTGCTCCACAACGGGAGAGGCCACAACAGTGAGAGGCCCGCGTACCACAAAAAAAAAAAGATCAAAGCAGCAATCAATAGAATAGAACACACACACACAAAAATAGATAAAATCAGTGAAACCAAAAGTTTCAGGCCCAGATGAGGAATTCTATGAAATATTTAGGGAACAAATAATGCCAATTCTCAACCTCTTCCAGAAAAACAAAGAAGAGGAAATATTTCCCCACTTATTCTATGAGGCCAACATTACACTGGTCCCAAAACTAGACAAAGACATTACAAGAAAAGAAAACTAGAAACTAATATCCCACATGAACATAGATGCAAAAATTCTTAACATGTTAGCAAATCAAAGCTAACAATGTGTAAAAAGGATAATACAACAAATGGCATTTATGCCAAAAAGTGAAGGTTGATTTAACATTTGAAAGTCAATAAAATTCACCATATTAACAGACTAAATGGGGAAAAAAGGCATCTCAATAGACTGAAAAAAAAAAAAAACACTTGACAAAACCCAATATCCACTCCTGATTTAAAAAAAAAAAAAAAACTCTCAGCAGACTAATAATAGAAAGAAACTTCCTTAATCTAGTAAGTATTAGATACAAAAAACTTATAGTTAACATCATATTTAATGATGCTCTCCCCCCAGAATTAGCTATGAGGCAATAATGTCTGCTTTATCACTTCTATTCAACACTGTGATGAGGGCTCGATTCACTGCTTTAAGGCAAGAAAAAGAAATGAAATGTATCCAGAACACCCTGTGATGTAAGTTGTAGCAATATTTTTTTTATCCCTGTCTCCTCAGGCAAAGAAAACAAAAGGAAAAATAAATAAATGGAACCTAATTAAACTTAAAAGCTTTTGTGCAGCAAAAAAAAACCACTGACAAAATGAAAAGACAACATACTGAATGGGAGAAAATAATTGCAAATGATATGACTGGTAAGAGGTTAATATCCAAAACATATAAACAGCTCATACAAGTCAATATGAAAAAAATAAACAATCCAATTTAGTGGGCAAAAGACCTGAACAAACATTTTTCCAAAGAAGATACACAGATGGCCAACAGGCATATGAAAAGATGCTCAACATCACTAATCATCAAGGAAATGCAAATCAAAACCACAGTGAGATATCATTTCACATCTGTCAGAATGGTTAATCATCAAAAAGCCTACAAACAACAAATGTTGGTAAGGATGTGGAGAAAATGGAATGAACCCTAGTAACGCTGTCGGTGGGAACGTAAACTAGTGCAGCCACTGTGGAAAACAGTATGGAGATTCCTCAAAAAATTAAAAATAGAACTATCATATGATCCAGCAATCCCACTCCTGTGTATTTATCTGAAGAAAACAAAAACACTAATTTGAAGAGATATATGCACCCCAATGTTCATAGCAGCTTTATTTATAACAGTCAAGATATGGGAGCAATCTATGTCCATCAACAGATGAATGGATAAACAAAATGTGGTATATATATATATACACACACACACACATATATACATACCTACTATGGAATATTAGTCATAAAAGGATGAAATTCTGCCATTTGCAAAAACATGGATGGACTTGGAGGGTATTATGCTTAGTGAAATAAGTCAGAGAAAAATACTGTATGTAATCACTTATACATGGAATCTAAAAAGCAAAATGAATGAATATAACAAAACAGAAACAGAGAGAGAGCAGCCAAGATGGTGGAATAGAAGGATCCTAAGCTCACCTCCTCTACAAGCACACCAAAATCACAACAATCTGCATAACAACCATCATTGAAAAAGTCTGAAACCTACCAGAAAAGATCTTCCACAACTAAAGACAAAAGAAGGAACCACGGTGACACCAATAGGAGGGGTGGACTCGCAATAATCAAGTCCCATACCTCACCTCCCCCTGCCCCTGCCCTGCGTGGTGACCCACAAACTGGAGAATAATTATATTAGACAGGTTCTCCCACAGAAGTGAGAGTTCTGAGTCCCATGCCATGCCCCCGAGCCCAGGAGTCCGGTACTGGGAAAAGGAGCCCCCAGAGCATTTGGCTTTGAAGGCCAGCAGGGCTTGATTGCAGGAGCTACACAGGATTGGGGGAAATAGAGACTCCACTCTTAAAGGGTGCACACAAAATCTCATGTTGTACCAGGACCAAGGGAAAAAGCAGTAATTTCATAGAGGCCTGGGCCAGACCTACCTGCTGGTCTTGGAGGGTCTCCTGGGGAGGCAGGGGACAGCTGTGGCTCACCCAGGGGACATAGACACTGGTGGCAGGTATATTGGGAGTATTCATCTGCATAGACTCTCTTGGAGGCTGACATCTTGCTTGGGTCATTAGCACCAAGTCATGGCCCAACCCAACAGCATGTATGCTCCAGTGTTGGGATGCCTCAGGACAAACAACTAACTGGGTGGGGACACAGCCCCACCCATAAGCAGGCAGGCTGCCTAAAGACTTCTGAGCCCTCTAGAGATGCCCCTGCCCACCAGAGGGCCAAGAACCAGCTCCAGCCGCCAGTAGGCAGGCACCAGCCCCTCTCACAAGGAAGCCTGCACCAGCCTCTAGACCAGTCTCACCCACCAGGGGGCAGACATCAGAAGCAAGAAAACTATGGTCCTGCAGCCTGCAGACTGAATCTGCAAATGCAGGCCAGACACTACCCTGGGACCAGCTGGCCCCTGGCCCTTGGTGATGAAAGGAGAGTGCACTGCTGGGATGCACAGGATGTCTCCTACAGAGGGACGCTTCTCCGAGGTCGAGAAATGTAACCAACCTACCACATACACAAAAATACAAATAAAAGTTTAAACAAAATGAGACAACAGAGGGATATGTTTCAGATGAAGGAACAAGACAAAACCCCAGAAGAAAGTGACATGGAGATAGGCAATCTATCCAAGAAAGAGTTCAGAGTAATGACAGTAAAGATGAGGCAATCTATCCAAGAAAGAGTTCAGAGTAATGACAGTAAAGATGATCAAAGAACTTGGGAGAAGAATGGATACAGAGTGAGAAATCTGAAATTTTTAACAAAGAATTAGAAAATATAAAGAACAACCAAACAGAATTGAAGAATACAATAACAGAAATGAAAAATACATAAGATGGAATCAATAGTAGGTTAAATGAAGCAGAAGAATGAATCAGTGAGCTGGAAGACAGAATAGTAGAAATCACTACTACAGAGCAGAAAAAGGAAAAAAGAATGAAAAGAAATGAGGACAGTTTAAGAGACCTCTGGGATGACATCAAGTGCCCTAACATCCACATTATAGGGGCCCCAGAAGGAGAAGAGAGAGAGAAAGGGCCTGAGGAAATATTTCAAGAGATAATAGCTGAAAACTTCCCTAACCTGTGAAAGGAAACAGTCACCCAAGTCCAGGAAGTGTAGAGTCCTATACAAGACTAACCCACAGAGGAACACACCAAGACACACTGTAATCAAAATGACAAAGACAAAGAGAGAACATTAAAAGCAACAAGGGAGGGACTTCCCTGGTGGTCCAGTGAGTAAGACTCCACACTCCCAATGCAGGGGGCCTGGGTTTGATCCCTGGTCAGGGAAGTAGATCCCGCATGCGTGCCACAACTACGAGCCCACATGCTGCAACTAAAGATCCCGCATGCCGCAACGAAGATCCCGCATGCCCCAACTAAGACCTGGCACAGCCTAAATAAATAAATAAATAAATAAATAAATATTTAAAAAAAAATAAAAGCAACAAGGGAAAAGCAACAAACAACATACAAGAGGACTCCCATAAGGCTATCAGCTGACTTTTCAGCAAAAACTCTGCAGGCTAGAAGAGAGTGGCATGATACACTTAAAGTGATGAAAGAGAAAAATCTACAAACAAGAATACTCGACCTACATCCATTTACAATGTTTGGTGTCAGTTTATTTATCTCTTGTAAAAATAAAATACAGTGTGTGTGTGTGTGTGTGTGTGAAAAAAAAAAAAAGAAACCAGCAAATCCCCCAAGGTGAAAAACAGGTCAAAGAAGTAGGCTCATCTCTCCTGAGTTCCCTTCTCCCCAGCCTCTTAGCCTCTCAATTCCTGGTTGTCTCAGCAGCTCTGTGATGACTTCAAACTTAGAACTTTGTGTTTTATCTGGCTTCTCTCATTGTTCTTAGAGGGGGTATCCTTGTACTGCCATTTGTGCAACACAACCCGTGGTTGAAACCCTGGCATGACTAACAAACATTTTAATTCAGCTTTTCTGATTGGTATTTGTAGTGTTAAGACCCCTTTTTAATCAATAAAAGGTGATTTTATGATCTTTTAATTATAATTTGGATGAATATTATGTTGCACAAGGTAATGGTGAACATATATTGTCTAAGTGTATAAATAAGAGTCTAGAAAACTTACAGATTTCAAATATGATATATCCTCGCATTTGTAAAATTCCAATCCATATGTATATAAAACTATTCTAGTTACAGAACTAATTTCATGAAAACAAATTTTTAGTAAAAAGCCACATATAGACTTTCTATTTTGGGTTATTATTATTAAAACTATATTATCATTGAAAATAAAAAGAATACTCGACCTAGCAAGGCTCTTATTCAGATTTGATGGAGAAATCAAAAGCTTTACAGACAAGCAAAAGCTAAAAGAATTCAACAGCACCAAACCAGCTTTACAACAAATGCTAAAGAACTTCTCTAGGTGGAAAAGAAAAGGGCACAACTAGAAACAAGAAAATTAAAAAATGGGAAAGCTTACTGGTAAAGGCAAATATACAATAAATGTAGGAAATCATCCACATACAAAGCTAATAGGGAGGTTAAAAGACAAAAGTAGTAAAATCATTTGTATCCACAATAAGCAGTTAATGGGTACACAAAACAATTAGATGTAAAATATGATATCAAAAACAGTAATCATGCGGGGAGGAGAGTACAAATGCAGGGTATCTAAAATGCATTTGAAACTAAGAGATCAGCAACTTCAAACAAGCATACATATATACACTGCTATATAAAAACCTCATGGTAACTGCAAAAAGAAATCTATAATAGACATACACACAAAAAAGAAAAAGGAATCCAAACATAACACTAAAGATAGTCATCAAATCACAAGAGAACAAAGGAAGAAAGGGGGAAAAACACCCTATAAAAACAAATCCAAAACAATCAATAAAATAGCAATAGAAACATACATATTGATAATTACCTGAAATGGAAACAGACTAAATGCTCAAACCCAAAGACAGAGACTTCCTGAATGGATACAAAAACAGGACCCGTATATATGCTGCCTACAAGAGATTCACTTCAGATCTAGAGACACATACAGACTGAAACTGAGGGTTTCAGGTATTCTACACAAATGGAAATCAAAAGAAAGCTGGAGTAGCAATACTTATATCAGACAAAATAGACTTGAAAATAAAGACTGTCACAAGAGCCAAAGAAGGACACTACATAATGATCAAGGGGTCAATCCAAGAAGAAGATAATACAAATGTAAATACATATGCAACCCAACAAAGGAGCACCTCGATATACAAGGCAACTGTTAACAGACATAAAAGGAAAATTTTTTTTAAAATGAGAAATTGACAGTAACACAATAATAGTGGGGGACTTTTAACACCCCACTTACCTCAATGAATGGGTCATCCAGACAGAAAATCAATAAGGAAACACAGGCCTTAAGTGACACATTGGACCAGATGGACTTAATTGATATTGCTTGCATCCGAAAGCAGCAGAATACACATTCTTTTCAAGTGCAAATGGGACATTCTCCAGGATAGATCACATCCTGGGCCACAAAGCAAGCCTCAGTAAATTTAAGAAAACTGAAATCACATCAAGCATCTTTTCCAACCACAACACTATGAGGTTAGAAATGAACTATAAGAAAAAAACTGCAAAAAAACACAAACGTGGAGTTTAAACAATATGCTACTAAACAACTAATGGATCACTGAAGAAATCAAAGAGGAAATCAAAAAATACCTAGAGACAAATGATAATGAAAACACAACTATCCAAAACCTATGGAATGCAGCAAAATCATTTCTAAGAGGGAAGTTTATAGTGACACAAGCTTACCTCAGGAAACAAGAAAAATCTCAAATAAACCATTTGACCTCACACCTAAAGCAACCAGAAAAAGAAGAACAAACAAAACCCAAAGTTAGTAGAAGGAAAGATATCTAAAGATCAGAGCAAAAATAAATGAAATAGAGACTAAAAAAATAATAGGAAATAATAGAAAAGGTCAATGAAACTAAAAGCTGGTTCTCTGAAAAGATAAACAAAACTGATAAACCTCTAGCCAGAGTCATCAAGAAAAAAAGGTAAAGGGCCCAAATCAATAAAATCAGAAATAAAAAAGAAGTTATAACTGACACCACAGAAATACAAAGGATCATAAGAGACTACTATGAGCAACTATACACCAATAAAATGGACAATCTAGAAGAAATGAACAAATTCCTAGAAAGGTATAATCTCCCAAGACCAAATCAGGAAAAAATAGAAAATATGAACAGACCAATTACCAATACTGGAATTGAATTAATAATTTAAAAACTCCCAACAAACAAAAGTCCAGGACCAGATGGCTTCACAGGTGAATTCTACCAAACATTGAGAGAAGAGTTAACATCTATCCTTCTAAAACCATTCCAAAAAATTGCAGAGGAAGGAATACTTCCAAACTCATTCTATAAGGCCATCATCACTCTGATACCAAAAACAGACAAAGATATCACAAAGAAGAAACGTACAAGCCAATATCCCTGATGAACATAGATGCAAAAAATCCTCAACAAAACAGTAGCAAAACAAATCCAACAATACAATTAAAAGGATCATACACCATGATCAAGCAGGATTTATCCCAGGGATGCAAGGATTTTTCAATATTTGCAAAGCAATCAATGTGATACACCACATTAACAAACTGAAGCATAAAAACCATATGATCATCTCAATAGATGCAGAAAAAGCTTTTGATAAAATCCAACATCCACTGATGATAAAAACTCTCCAGAAAGTAGGCACAGAGGGATCATACCTCAACATAATAAAGGCCATACATGACAAATCCACCGTTAACATCATACTCAATGGAGAAAAGCTGAAAACATTCCATCTATGATCAGGAACAAGGATGCCCACTCTCATCACTTTTAGTCAACATAGTTTTGGAAGTCCTAGCCACAGCAATCAGAGAAAAAAAAAAAGAAATAAAGGGAATCCAAATTGGAAAAGAAATAAAACTGTCACTGTTTGCAGATGACATGATGCTCTACATAGAAAATCCTAAAGATGCTACCAGAAAACTACTAGAGCTCATCAACGAATTTGATAAAGTCGCTGGATACAAAATTAATATATAGAAATCTGTTGCATTTCTATACACTAACAATGAACCAACAGAAAGAGAAATTAAGGAAACAATCCCATTTACCATCACATCAAAAAGAATAAAATACCTAGAAATAAACCTACCTAAGGAGGCAAAAGACCTGTACTCTGAAAACTATAAGATGCTGCTGAAAGAAATTGAAGATGACACAAACAGATGGAAGGATACAATATGTTCTTGGATTGGAAGAATTAATATCATTAAAATGACCATACTATGCAAGGCATTCTACAGATTCAATGCAATCCCTATCAAATTAACAATGGCATTTTTCACAGAACTGGAAACAAAATTTTAAAAATCTGTATAGAAACACAAAAGACCTCAAATAAGCCAAAACAATTTTGAGAAAGAAGAACAGAGCTGGAGGAAGCTTGCTTCCAGACTTCAGACTATACTACAAAGCTACAGTCATCAAAACAGTATGGTACTGGCACAAGAACAGACATATAGATCAATGCAATAGGACAGAGAACCCAGAAATAAATCCACACACTTATGGTCAACCTATGACAAAGGATGCAAGAATATACAATGGAGAAAAGACAGTGTCTTCAATAAGTGGTTCTGGGAAAATTGGACAACTACATGTAAAAGAATCAAATTAGAACATTCTCTAACACTATATACAAAAATAAATTCAAAATGGATGAAAAACCTAAATGTAAGACCGGATACTATATAGTCACAATAAAAGCTTTTGCACAACAAAGGAAACCATAAACAAAATGAAAAAACAACCTACAGACTGGGAGAAAATATTTGCAAATGATGCAACCAACAAGGGCTTAATTTCCAAAATATACAAACAGCTCATACAACTCAATAATAAAAAAAAACAAACAATGCAATCAAAAAATGGACAGAAGACCTAAATAGACATTTCTCCAAAGAAGACATACAGATGGCCAACAGGGACATGAAAAGGTGCTCAACATTTCTAGTTATTAGAGAAATGAAAATCAAAACTACAATGAGGTACCACCTCACACCGGTCAGAATGGCCATCATTTAAAAGTCTATAAACAACAAATGCTGAAGAGGGTGTAGAGAAAAGGGAACCCTCTTACACTGTTGGTGGGAATGTAAATTGGTGCAGCCACTATGGAAAACAGTATGGAGTTTCTTCAAAAAATTAAAATTAGAGTTGCCATATGATTCAATAATCCTACTCCTGGGCATATATCCAGAGAAAACTCTAATTCGAAAAGATACATGCACCCCTATGTTCCCAGCAGCACTATTCACAGTATCCAAGACATGGAAGGAACCTAAATGTCCATCGACAGATGAATGGATAGAGAAGATGTGGTATGTATAGACAAAGGAATATTACTCAGCCATTAAAAAGAATGAGATAATGTCATTTGCAGCAACATGGATGGGCCTAGAGATTATCATACTAAGTGATGTAAGTCAGAAAGAGAAAGACAAATAGCATATGCTATCACTTATATGTGAAATCTAAAATATGACACAAATAAACTCATTTATGAAACAGAAACAGACTCACAGACATAGAGAACAAAGTTCTGTTTACCAAAGGGGGAGGGGGAGGGATGAATTAGGAGTTTGGGATGAACAGATACACACTGTTACATACGAAATAGATAAACAACAAGGTCCTACTGTATAGCATGGGGAACTATATTCAATATCCTATAATCAACCATAATGGAAAAGAAGATGAAAAAGAATATATATATGTATAACTGAATATATAAATGTATACATATATATGTATCACTTTGCTATATACCAGAAACTAATACAACATTGTAAATCAACTCTAATTCAAGGCAAAAAAGAGAAACTTACGAATTGTTTATTTCTGAAATTTTCCATTTAATATTTTTGGACTATGGTTGACTGCAGGTAACTGTAACCATGGAAAGTGAAACCATGGATAAGGGGGGACTACTGTATTGTGCTTCATCATTTTCAGGTGTAGTGGGTCCCTGTGGAATCACCCTGGATTCCTCTCTCCTCTGCATATCTACCAGCCCCCAGATCCTCAGCCTAGCACACGCCCTCCTCCTAGCTTCTCTTGTCCAGCAGAGGCCTCCATCTGGTGCCCCATGACCTCCCTTCCCACCTCTGAATTTGTGGTTGTCCATGAATGCCCCGGCCAAAGCCCTGGCCACCTATTTGGAGCCACTCTTTGCTCCCCTTTCTGTCTCACCCCCACAATACCTCATTTGTCAGAGAAAACAGATAATTCTTTGTTCAAAACAACTCTTATGCCCATCTTTTCTCCATGCGTCTTTTTTTTTTTTTTTTTTTTTTGCGGTACGCGGGCCTCTCACTGTTGTGGCCTCTCCCGTTGCGGAGCACAGGCTCCGGATGCGCAGGCTCAACGGCCATGGCTCACGGACCCAGCCGCTCCGCGGCATGTGGGATCTTCCCAGACCGGGGCACGAACCCGTGTCTCCTGCATCGGCAGGCGGACTCTCAACCACTGCGCCACCAGGGAAGCCCTCCATGCGCCTTTAAGATGGCGTCTACCCATGCCCCTTTACTTTTCTTTGTTTTCCTATAGCTGAGTATTGTTTACTTGACTTAATAAAACTAGAATAGAACAGAGGGTGTCTTTTTCCTTCTGGGTATCTCATCAAGTCCCTTTCCAGTGATTAACTTGTAAGATATGATGCTGGTAACTTAAGTATGAATAACTTCAGATAACCTAATTTAATCTGAATGTATCAGTCACCTACCTTGCACTGCATAAAGCCCTTCAAGGAAGGAGGAAGCAGGATGGAGAAGAAACTGAAAGCTGCTTGGGGTGATAAGTGTAGCTGGACAGAACCTGACCAAGGGCTGGGCTGTGTGATGCATCAGGAAGTACAGCCACAGCCCAGAAAGGCCAGAGGCCACTATGAAGGGGACAGCTGGATTCCTATATCTGCCTTTGAATATGTAACTGGCACTTTGGAACCAGAACAAAAGAGGGCGCCAAGAAGCTGAGCCTTCTAGAGTGTAGGCTCCAGGGGGAAAGCATGTCACAGGAGTGACAAGGGGCCAAGTTCTGGAACGGTATCCCCTTGACAGCCCTTCCAGGCAACAGAGAGCCACTGGAAGTTTTTAAGGTAGAACTGAATGATCCGAGTGGCATCTTGGGAAGATGAATCTGGCAGGGGGTGCAGGATGGTTAGGGAGAGAAGGAGTAGCTTCAACTCAGTGGAGAAAGTGAACGTCCTTTTGGAGGAAGAAGAGAGCTGGACCCGAAAGGCCGTCCTGAAATTGTGCTTTTCTCTAAATGCTGCTGCTGAAAATGGCATGCTAAAGGTCAAGAATTCTTCAGGGAATCAAACTATTTTCACACTTGAGGAACCCTGTCCTCCCGCCGGGGGATATTAGTCGCAAAGGCCACGCCAGCTTCATGGGCCCCTGCCGATGAGTTGGAGGTGACAATCGCATTCCAGAGGGACAGCCAAGGGAGCCAGCTCGTGAATGAAAAGACACACAGATGACTCACTTAGGTCTGTGACTCAGTGTTGTTACAACCTTAGCAAAACGTAAAACTCTCCAGGCTACCGCTGGTATTTCCAGAGTTAAAGGTCAGGGTACTGCCAACAAGACTAGCTGGAAAGTGTGGTTCAGGCCAGAGATTAAATCAACCACAGACAGGGTAGCTCTTCTGCACAGTGCACTCCACAAGGGGTGACACCCACTCTCTGCACCACTGAACCAAGAGGAACACAGACCTCATCCCAGAAAGTACATCAGAACTCTGGCTCACCTTCAGCAGCTGCATAAGGAGGAGATTCATTCTGAACAAAATGAGGCAAGTTTTTTCCCTGTCTTCCTTTCCCTTCCCTTTTTAGGAAAGACACTTGTTTTGTGTTTTCTTGGGAAGTCAAATTTCAACACCCCCTCTTCTTTTTAAGTTCACAAATAGCAGTCAATATTGTCTAAAAACCACTTTTGAAAGGTCTTTTTTTCCTAGCAGCTTAGTCTCCTGCTCCAATAGAAGCTGATGAGTCAAGAGGCCCCAGAGGGCCTGGATTCCCCTGGTCCCCATCAGCTTCCGGCCTGCTCTGGGCCTGACATTGCACACCTGCACTGAAGGACCCTTGCTGGCCACCAGGAGACTGCCAGTCACGAGCAAAGCCTAGAACCCTGAAGCCCCCAAGTCTTGATTAGATATTTTAAAGATGATATAGTTTTAACGTCACTTTAAATTCCTAATACAGAAAACAACTCTGGAGCAATCACTGAAACAATTCCCTCTGAGTATTAACTGATTTATCTAAAGGTAAGGTAAGGCAACATGTACAGGTGCTGGCCCAGCCTCCCCACTTCCCGCCAACTGGCCTGGAAAGGCTGTGTTTTGGCAGCCATACGTTCCCCAAGCACAGGTGCTGAGGTTCTCAGGCCCAGAGGGAGAGGCAGGACCGCGGTGAGGGGTAATGACCTCCTCTGAAGCAGATAGCTCCCCGCCTGAGCCTTGCCAATCGGCACAGGTCACCTCCTCAGGGCAGCAGCTCCTGAGAGCTGAGACCCACCCTGCAGCACGTGTCTCAGGCTCCTCCCGGGGGAGCACGAGACCTTCAGCACCACTGTGTGATCCTGGAACGTGATCTGGATGGTACCCCTTACTTGGATGCTTACATGGAGCCTTGTGCTCTGTGGCTAAAGGGGGCAGCCTCAGCAGGGGGCCCACAGTGACCAGGAAACAAGACTTGGAGTTTCAGGGCTTCCCTGGTGGTGCAGTGGTTAAGAGTCCGCCTGCCGATGCAGGGGACACGGGTTCGTGCCCCGGTCCGGGAAGATCCCACATGCCGCGGAGCGCCTAGGCCCGTGAGCCATGGCCGCTGAGCCTACGCGTCCGGAGCCTGTGCTCCGCAACGGGAGAGGCCACAGCAGTGAGAGGCCCGCGTACCGCAAAAAAAAAAAAAAAAAAAAAAAAAAAAAAGACTTAGAGTTTCAGCCCTGTAGAGCCATAAGATCGATGAGCTACTGAAAATGACTTTTTAAAAAAATAGTCATTGTCATGGCCTAAAGGGTACTGGGTGAATTTCTCACATTACATTGAAACAGAAAACTAAATGAATCCCATACACACCATTACTTCCCCTACCAGATCTCCTAGCCATGAAACATTGATGTGGACGAGAAATGGAAGAAAAGAATACTGTCAGTTGAAACAGATAACAGGGCTTGGGACCTAGACCGTGGAATTAACTTCTATTGCATATGTCCCAAGTCTCCCTATAATAAGGAAGTCAAGTGTCTTTGGGGCAGGCCCTGCAGATAGAGAAGCTCCTGTGCCTGGGACCAATCCTAGGTGCGGGGACTACTGCCCAGAACATCACCTGTCCATTCTGGGAGCACCCCTGTCCCTGCTCCGTGTGCCAGGCTCTAGAACAGGTGCTTGCTGTGAAGACAGGTAGGGTCTCTACCTCCATAGTGCTCTCAAGCCAGCAGGGACAGTGGTTTTCTCCATCAGCCTTCTCTAGGGCCAGTGCCTGTCTGAGAAGCTCTTCCTGCTGACTTGCTGGAACTCAGCGTCGGTGCTGAGCCCTGTGCTCCCTAGTCCATCTGCAGCCTGTGGACGAGCCCACGTAGGAACCTCACTGCTACCCAGACACCGAGGCTTCCTTCCCACAGGATGCAAACAGCCATTCCACAGACATTTTCTGTGTGCCCAGGCCCAGGAGGGACATACAAAGATGATGAAGACTTGGTCCCACCCCTGGCAGTTCCACTGTGGCCTGGCCCTCCCCGTGTGAGTTACACACAGGCCATCCTTCTCTTCGCCTGCGCTTCCGTGATCCTCTGGTCAAACCACACTCCTATTCCCCTGTAAAATGTCCAGCAGGAAACTTCCCTAGATGCACCTAACCGGTCACACCAGATCCAAACCACTCTGTAGCCTGGTGGTTCTTGACCTTGACAAGTACATTAAAATTCCCTGCAGAGCTCTTAGAAACCCTCATGCCCAGTCTATACCCCAGACCCATTCCATCAGAGCCCCTGGGGTTCAGGCATCACTATATATATATTTTTTTAACTCTGCAGGTAATTCCAACATGCAGCCAAGGCTGTGAACCACTGCATTAATCTCACTTTTCCACGTTCCTCACCGTTTAGTATGAGTGCTTACGGGTGCTGCTGTTCTCCAGTGCTGGTGGGTAGCTGTAACATTCCTCCTGTAGGGATATCCATGGTCCGGCGTTCCTTATGGATGACCCTCTGCTTGTTCTGAACCTGCCAATGCTCTGTGCTTAGGCACTTAAATTCACTTGGATAGTTCTAATGATCAGAAACCTGACCAACCTCTCCTAGACTCAAAGCCGCCTGGGAGCAGGCTGCACCCGTGGTTTTTCTGCATCGTACTGTAGCTCTGGTTCATGCTCAGAATGAAAGAACTCAACTAGCTCCTGTGGTATGTAAATGGCACCGGGCTGAGAGGGGCCGTTCACTTCCTCCCCTCTTGCCCCTGGGTACGTACGTCATACCTGTTCAGCCCCCCGTCCACAGCCATCTATCTTGTTTGACTAAAGTAATAAGGAAAAGTTTTATTTACCCCACTCCTTACATTGTGATTCTAAGTTTCGGGATGGGGTGGTCATGAAGAAGATGAGTAAATGCATGCTTTCTTCAGTCTCCTGAAGCTGGGCTCTGAAATCACAACCAGAAGCTCAGCCTTCAGCAAACCAGAGTCAGATTTCTGCAAGAGTCAGATTTCTCCAAAATGGGGCAGCGCAAACCTAATGGAAAACATGCCAAATTCTTCCTCCTCCTTGCTTCTTTCTCCAGCAATGGCACTACAGGAGGGCATCCTCACTGGAATTTTCTTCTTGAAATTATTTAAAAGAGGTGCCACATCCGTGAAGGTCCAGAAGCTGGAATAAAATCCTCAGAGAAAAACTCTTGCTTTGACTATAGTTGAAACAAATGACCTTTTAGGCAAAGGAACTGATGGCATTATGGTTGGGTATTAAGTTTTTTGTTTTTGTTTTTAATTTATTTGGCCACGCTGGTCTTAGTTGCGGCATGCAGGATCGTCGTTGCCACGTGGGATCTTTAAGTTGCGGCATGTGAACTCTTAGTTGCAGCACGTGGGATCTAGTTCTCTGACCAGGGATTGAACCCAGGCCCCCTGCACTGGGAACACGGAGTCTTAGACACCGGACCACCAGGGAAGTCCCGGGTATTAAGTTTTGATTGGCTGCATACGTCCAAAATATGATGGGAAAATGAATTTTGAAGCACTGCAGTTAGAACTGACAACATTACCACGTGCCTAACAAGTATCCAGTCCTGGAGCTCCAATAACCTTCACAAGCAGTGGAGATACCAGGTGCCAGCTTTTCCTAAGAGAGTCCCAAGGCTCCTCCGTGGACAATTTGCTACCTTACCTTCTTATTCTACACGGACCCCCAAACTGCCCTGGTGTAACTTCCTTTCATGGCACATCAAATGCACACATAAACTTGATTTCATCGGGACGTGGCAGTTGAATTGTGGCACAGAACACATGGTATAATTTACTTCGATCTAAACACCCATCAGGATGGCTCCAGACCCTGAAGCACCTACAAGAGGGTATCGACTGTCAGACGAAGCCACACAAAGGCAGGTGGGCAGCTAAGAGGCTGCCTCAGCATCATCTGCCCTGGTCTACACCACATCAAGGGGGCAGGCCAAACCTGACCATTCCTGCTTCTCTTGCCTCTGGTTACCATTTTGCTTCTGCATGGGCTGCTTCTCCCACAAGGATAAATTCTATCCAGTCTCAGTCAACACCTCCTCCATGAAGCTGTTCCCCCAGGTTACCAGGTAAGAGTAGCCTTTCTCTCGTGTGACCGCCCATAATATGCACTTGCATTTCTTTTATAACCTTATTGCTAACTACTCTAGGGTGTGCATCCTGGTTCTGTCACATATCACCTAAGTGCAACCATTCCAAGCCTCAGTTTCCTCATTTGTAAAATGGGATCATCATATCTACCCTCATGAGTTGCAGTGAGGATGACAGGAGTTCATGTATGAAACACACTGGCAGAGTAAGGGATACAAAGTCTTCCATACACGATATACCTTATTATGACTCTTAAAACATAAGATCCTTGACAAGCTCCACTGATCAAGAATTTACTGAGTGAGTTCAGTCGCATCAGTGGGAGATCGGAAGGCAGGACACTGGGACAGGAGCTGCCCTTGATGAGCGAGGTCTAGTGTGGGAAGTGCTGAATGCACTGAGTAGGTGAGAGGAGGAGAAAATGGCCAGGCGAATAGCACAGAGAAAAAACTTGACCTGGGTCAGGTGAGCAAGAGTCCTTCAGGAGGACAGGAGAAAGGAAGAGCAGGCTGAACAGAGAGAGCAGTGAGTGCAATGCCCAGGGGCACGAAAAAGCCTGGTGTGTTTAGGGAACTAATAAGAGCCTGGTGTGGCTGGAACAAAGTGGCAGTGAAAGAGGTGGAGAGCACGCAGGAGCACAGAGGGCTTTGTTTGCTCCTAAAAGATTCTTGACGATTGTTCTTTAGACCATGAGAAGCCACTGGGGAGCCCTTTAGAATGAGGACTGTGGACTGGTTGGGATGATAACCATGGCGTGTGGTAAAGGTTTGACAACTGGCTTGCTGAAAAATGCATACATATCCATACCTACGTTTATTATAAATTTTACTGATAAAAAGCAGAGGTAAGTAAACTATGGTCCAGGGGCTAGTCATCTGGTTTTGTAAATATAATCTTATAGCACAGCCTTGCCCATTCATTTACATATCACCTATGGCTGTTTTCCAGTGGCAGAGCTGAGACGAGTAGTGGCAACAGAGACTGTAAGGTCTAAAATATTTACCATCTGGCCCTTTAAGGAAAAAAATTGCCAACTTTCTAAAAAGGATGTGCAGCACACAGTTTCTAAATAATACTAAAATATAAAATGCTCTTCTCCATAAGTTCTCTTTAGTCAGTTGATTCTCACAAAATACTTTTTAAAAATTAATTAACTAATTAATTAATCTATCTATCTATCTATCTTTGGCTGCGTTGGGTATTCATTGCTGAGCGGGGCTTTCTCTGGTTGCTGTGAGCGGGGCTACTCTTCATTGTGGTGCACAGGTTTCTCATTGTGGTGGCTTCTCTTGCTGCGGAGCACTGGCTCTAGGTGCGCGGGCTTCAGTAGTTGTGGCACGTGGGCTTCAGTAGTTGTGGCACGTGGGCTTCAGTAGTTGTGGCACGTGGGCTTCAGTAGTTGTGGCTCGTGGTCTCTAGAGCGCAGGCTCAGTAGTTGTGGCACACGGGCTTAGTTGCTCTGCGGTATGTAGGATCTTCCCGGACCAGGGCTCAAACCCATGTCCCCTGCATTGGCAGGCGGGTTCTTAACCACTGTGCCACCAGGGAAGTCCTCACAAAATACTTCTGTTGACTTTTTTGCTGAATTCTTGTCTGGGTAGCCTAACTATGGTTGCAATGGATAAATGAGTGGAGTTTCGACACAAATGGGAGTGGATACTTTCACGTACATTGAGCAGTAAGATGAAAGTAAAATACCAGGTGCATAGGAATCCCGCTTACTCATCAGTGATGTGAGTAACTTCTTTGTTGATTCGTGTAATAGTTTTTGAATATTGGAGGGATATTTCTTCAATTTTTTTGCACTATTCACAATGAAACTGCTACAGACTTGATGCATATTTAAATTTACTCTGTATTATTAACATTTTCTCTCTCACTTTCTTAAATCTAGAAAATCATCCAAAAAATAAATCCTGGAAATTTTTAGGTTCAAGATGGTGACATAGGAGGGTCCTGAACTCACAGACACACCAAATCTACAACAACATAGGAAACAATTCCCTCTGAAAGAAATCCAGAAACTAGCTGAGCAACTCCTACACAAAAAGTGAATGAGAAAAATCCCACACTGAAGTGGGAGGAGAGGCTGAGAAACCACCTGGTCATAAACCCCACCCACAGCATGGCAACACAAAATCAGGTGGAAATTCCCAGCTTCTCTTGAGAAGCAAAGGGTTTGGACACCACATCTGGCACCCCAACTCTTAAGATTTCCACCTGAGATATGGAACCCCCAAACATCTAGCTTTGAAAGCTAACAGGGCTTGTGTCCATGAGAGCTGAAGGCTATAGGAAACTAATAGTTCTTAAAGGGCTCATGTGGACTCACCACAGCTAAACCCCAGGGCCCAGTGCAGAGACAGCAAACTGAAATTCACCCAGTCTTTCTGTGAAAGAGGCCTATTTGTTTACCTTAAAGCTTTGGCCTGAAGGGCAGGCTTCTAATTTAACACATATCTAGGGACAAACTGCAATACTATCCAGAGATTGGGAGGCCACAGATGCCATTTCTGCACTCTCCCTTTGCCTCATGCTGCTGGTAGCTCCCTGAAAGGAGCTTGTGCACATACATGGCACCCTGATTTTTGTGGCTGCCAGCTAGGAGTCACCCCTTGATTGCCTGGCTCTGGTGGCCAGCAGGGCTTCTTTCCCAGGTTCCACAGGACTGCAACAAACAGAAAAATAGTTCTTAATAGGCTATCCCCCAAGGGCACAGCACAGAGGCAGCACAGAGAAATACCCAGTCCTACCCTTTAAGAGCTATATTTCCATACTTTATAGAGCTGCTGCCTGAGGGTCCTGCTTCCAGTCAGCCTCCATCCAGGTTCTGACGGGATCCTCTCCTTTGGGACACTGACAGGTCTTGGCACACCTTCATCTACTAGGAGCCACTAAAACAAAGTAGGCTGCCTGGACAATCACAAAGGTATGAGAGACAACCAAGAGCTAGGGCAGGGCAGAATAATAAGTTTCATCAAACTTTTTTCTAACACAGAGAAACCAGTACAGAGAATCAAGTAAAATGAAGAAACAGAGGAACACGTTCCAAATGAAAGAACAAGATAAAACCTCAGAAAAAGACCTTAATTAAGTGGAGATAAGTGATTTACCTAACAAAGATTTCAGAATAACAGTCATAAATGTGTTTACTGAGATCAGGAGAACAATGTCTGAACACAGTGAGAATTTCAATAAAGAGAGAATATAAATAAGTACCAAACAGAAATCACAGAGCTGAAGAATAGATAACTGCACTGAAAAGTCCAAAAGAGGAGTTTCAACAGCAGCCTAGATGGAGCAGAAGAAAGGATCAGTGAACTCAAAGAGAGGGCAGTGGAATTCACCCACTCAGAGCAGCAAAAAGAAAAAAGAATGAAAAAGAGTGAAGATAGTTTAAGGGACTTAAGGCACAACCAATATTTGCATTATAGGAATCCCAGAAAGAGAAGAGAGAAAGGGGCAGAATACTTAGTTGAAGAAATAATGGCTGAAAACTTCACTAACTTAGGGAAGGAAACAGATATACAGATCCATGAAGCCCCGAAAGTTCCAAAGAAGATGAATCCAAACAGACCTACACCAAGACCCATTATAATTAAATTTTCAAAAGTTAAAGACAAGGGGTCAATCTTAAAAGCAGCAAGAGAAAAACAACTCGTTTTGTACAAGGGAACTCCCATAAGACTGAAAGCAAATTTTTCATCAGAAACTTTGCAGGCCAAAAGGGAGCGGCATGATATATTCAAAGTGCTGAAAGAAAAAAAGTGTCAACTGAGAATTCTTTACCTGGCAAAGCTGTCCTTCAGAATTGAAGAAGACATAAAGAGTTTTACACACAAGCAAAAGTTGAAGGAGTTCATAACCACTAGACTGGGCTTAGAATAAATGTTAAAGACATTTATTTAAGGTGAAACAAAAAAATCACTAATTAGTAACAGGAAAACAAAGTATAAATCTCAAAAAAACTAATGTTGTAAAAGTGATAGATTAATCACATAAAAGACAAAAGTAGTAAAAATAACTATAATACAATAATTTGTTAATAAATACACAAGATAAAAGGATGCTAAACAGCCACATGCAAAAGAATAAACCTTGACCACTATTTTACACCATACACAAAAAGCAACTCAAAATGGATTGAGGACGTGAACTTCAGACCTGAAACCATAAAACTCCTAGAAGAAAACATAGGAAGTAAGCTCCTTGACACTGGCCTTCGTGATGATTTTTTAAAAATCTGACACCAAAAGCAAAAGCAACAAAAGCATAAGTAAACAAGATGGACTGCAGCAAACTAAAAGCTTCTGCACAGCAAAGGAAACCATCAATAAAATGAAATGACAACCTACTGTATGGGAGAAAATATTTGCAAGTCATATCTGATAAAAGGCTAATATCCAAAATAGATAAAGAACACATATAACTTAATAGCAAAAAACCAAATAATCCAATTTAAAAATGGGCAGAGGGCTTCCCCAGTGGCGCAGTGGTTGAGAGTCCGCCTGCCGATGCAGGGGACACGGGTTCATGCCCTGGTCCGGGAGGATCCCACATGCCGCGGAGCGGCTGGGCCCGTGAGCCATGGCCACTGAGCCTGCACGTCCGGAGCCTGTGCTCCACAACGGGAGAGGCCACAGCAGTGAGAGGCCCACTTACTGCAAAAAAAAAAAAAAAAAAATGGGCAGAGGATCTGACTAGACATTTTTGCAAAGAAGATATACAGATGGCCAACAGGTACACAGATTGGTGCTCAACATCACAATCATCAGGGAAATGCAAATCAAAACCACTACGAGATATAATCTCACATCCGTAAGGATGGCTGTTATCAAAAAGTAAAGAAACAACAAGTGTTGGTGAGAATATGGAGAAATGGGAACACTTATGTACTGTTGATGGGAATGTAAATAGGTACAGCCAGTATGTAAAACAGTATGGAGATTTCTCAAAAAGTTAAAAATAGAACTACCATATAATCTAACAATTCCACTTCTGGGTATTTATCCAAAGGAAATGAAATCACTAACTAGAAAATATATATGCATCTCCATGTTCATTGCAGCATTAGTTACAATAGCAGTACATGGAAACAACCTAAGTGTCCACCGATGGATGAATGGATAAAAAATTGTGGTATACATGCACCATGGAATATTATTCAGTCAGAAAAAAGAATGAAATCTTGCCATTTTCAACAACACGGATGGGCTTTGAGGGCATTATACTAAGTGAAATAAGTCAGACAGAGAAAGAGAAATACTGTAAGATCTCTCTTCTATGTGGAATTTAAAAAACAAAACAAAACAAGCTTATACTACAGAGCCAGTGGTGGGGGTTGGGGGTCAAAAAGTAAAAAGAAAATAAAGAGAAAAAAAATCTTGTTCTCTTTGTCAAGTATTTTTGAGGGTCCTATACTTAGTTTCTTCATATGTAAGACAGAAATGTTAATCATAACGTTAGTACAGATGGTACCTGACTTATTATGGTTTGACTCATGATTTTTCAACTTTACAATGGTGCAAAAGTGATACACTTTCAGTAGAAACTGTAGTTCGAATTCTGAATTTTGATCTTTTCCCAGGCTAGCAATACATGGTATGATACTCTCTCGTGATGCTGCAGGCAGCAGTGAGCCTCACAATCACCATGGTAAACAACCAATACTCTGAGAACCGTTCTGTACCCATAAAACCATTTTGTTTTTCAGTTTTAGTATTCAATAAGTTACATGAGATATTCAATACTTGATTATAAATTATGCTTTGTGTTGGATAATTTTGCCCAGCTGTAGGCTAATATAAGTGTTCTGAGCAAGTTTAAGATAAGCTAGGGTAAGCGACAAGGTTTGGTAGGCTAGGAGTATTAAATGTCTTTTCAACTTATGATGGATTTATTGGGACGTAACCCCATCATAAGTCAAGGAAGATCTGCAATAATAATGAGACTTCTTACTTATTGAATATTTACTGTGAGCCAGACACTGCACTAGGCACTTCACATGAATTATCTCATTTGATCCTCATATGAGCCCAAAGAGTGAGGTGCTCATTATGTCCCTGTTAAACAGATGAGAAAACTGGGGTACAGAGAATGTGATTAGGTTACTCATGGATGCACAGACAGTGAGTGGTAGAGCCAGAGTGACCACAGTGTAATAGGAGAGGCGCTGGTTTGGGATCAGAGCCTTGGATTCTAACCTTGATTATCTCATTAATTCTATGACCTTGGAAGTCATCCAATATCTCTGGGTTTCAGGGTTTTATTGTTGTTTGCTTGTAAATGAGGATGTTGGAAAGCATGGACTTTATTTAAGCCCTTTCTATCTCTGACATTTGGAATACAAAAATAAATAAAGCAAAACAAAACATAACTTTTTGCTTAAAGTAATAATAATAATAATGTATTGGGTGATTATAGAATATGGGAAAGAAAATAGAGTCAGTGAGATCATTAAAAAATAGATTAAAACCCACTGAATAAAATAGGAATCCATGAGTCCATACTCACATAAATAAACTAACAAATAAATTGAAAGTCTGATGATTAACACGATATTTACAAAATCCCAAAGTAACTTCCCATAAAGTATTCATTAACTATAAAGTGGAGAAAAGTAACTTTACCGTGAAGAAGGCTGAGAGATACTATATTAATCTAGTGGTCAAAATTAACATCATCAGTAATGGAGCAAATTCAAATCTCATGCCTTTTAGTAGTCAACATCACTTCTGGAATATTCTTAGCAAAGATGTATAACTTAAATCTAATCACGAGGAAACATTAGTAAACCAAAACTGAGGGATATTACACAAATAGTTGGACTCGTTATCCTCAAAACTGTCAAGATTGTGAAAGTTAAGGAAAGACTGAGGAACTACTCCAGTCTGAAGGAAATCAAGAGACATGACTGATTCTAAACTAGACCCTCTTTCTACAAAAGACTTTAGTGGGGAAATAAGTAAAACTCAAATGGAGTCTGAGAGTTAAATGGTAGTAATATATGGCTGTTAATTTCCTGGTTTTGATGATGGTCTTCTGGTTATGTATAAAAGGGTCTTTGTTTGTAGAAAATACAAATAAAAGTATTCAGAGTCAACGGTGCATCATGTTACCAACTTACTTTCAAATAGTCAAGGAAGAAAAGAGGTTCTTTTTACCATTCTTACAACTTTTCTGCACGTTTGAGAAAGAGAGATGGAAGGAAAGAGAAAGAGACAGACAGGCAGGCAGACCAGGGCTAGGATCACCTATATGAAGTTGACAGCACTGAAGTTCATGGTATAAGCGATGCTGCTGAGTCCAGGAACTGCCTAAGTCATTCTGCCCAGTCTCTAAGCTAATGCTGATTAAGACCATGATGCATATACTAAGAGCGTAATTCTACAGTGGATTCTTGTTTCCCCTCTATTTACCTGCTCAGCCCACAGCCTGCTTGACTAGAACTTGGAAACACTTCCCAGCTGTAGCTAGGCCCCTATACCCACTGAAGCACCCAAACCCTGCTCTCCAGAATTTCTACCTAGCGGCTAGGTCTTGTTCAGAAGTGGGTGGGGCACCCAGAACCCCAAAGTTAGCAGCCACCTGACTCTAAGTATCTTTACTATCTGCAAATATATGACTGGGGCAGTAGCATGCTGTGCAAACCAAAGGAGGAGTTTCAAAGAGAGCAGGGGATTCACCAAGGTAAGGAAGTACAATGAAAAAGTCTTTGGACCTGATCCTTGGGAGGTCACTGGTGAGCTCTGAGAGGGCATCTTCTGTAGAGTCTGAGGCAGAAGTCAAATGATGAGATGTTGGGTATCAGGGGTAAAGGCAGCAAAGAAGTTTTTCAAGGAAAGGCAGAGGTGAGATAGTTTTGCAAGATTTAAAAAATGAAATATTGGGGGCATATGGAGAACCCACATCATGTTTGGTAGGCTTTCAGAGAAACTATGAACTAAAAAAAAACATGGGAAAGAGTGATTGGGGTATTTGGTCATGGGATAGAATTAAGGGGACAGGTAAAAGACTTGACTTGGAAAGTGGAGACTGTATGAGACCCAAAAAAGGGGTAGAGGGGGATAGAAAGAATATATAAAGATAGTAATATTTTTAAAAGATGCAAACTGTGACATCAAAAACATAAAATTAAAAACTTAGGGCTTTAGAATGCATTTAAACTTCAGTTGTATCAACTTAAAACAGACTATTATAAGATGCTTTATGCCAAGCCTCACAGTAACCACAAGGCTAACCTAACAGTAGATATACAAAAGATAAACAGAAAGGAATCTACTTATACCACCATGAAAAGCAACAAATCACAAAGGAAGAGACCAAAAGAAGAAGAAAGAAACAAAGGAATTATAAAACAGCCCCAAAACAATGAACAAAATTGTGGTAGGTCCATACTTATAAATAATTACTTTAAATGTAATGGACTAAATTCTCCAATCAAAAGGCAAAGTGGCTGAATGGATAAAAAAACAAGACCCAACTACATGCTGCCTACAAAAGATTCACTTCAGCTTTAAGAACACAGACTGAAAGTGAAAGGATGGAAAAAGATATTCCATGCAAATGGAAACCAAAAGAAACCTGGTGTAGTTATACTTATATCTGACAAAATAGACTTTAAGACAAAAAGTGTAATAGGAGACTAAGAAGGTCATTATATAATGATAAAGGGGTCAATCCAACAAGAGGATATAACATTTGTAAATATTTGTGCACCTAAGAAGGAGCGTGTAAATACATAAAGCAAATATTAATAGACCTAAAGGGAGAAATTGACAGCAATACAAGAATAGTAGAGGACTTGAATACCACACTTTCATCAATGGATAGATCATCCAGATAATCAATAAGGAAACAATAGACTTAAACTATGCATTAGGCCAGATGGACTTCAGATATTCACAGAACATTCCGTCCAAAAGCAGCAGGATACATATTCTTTTTAAGTGCACGTAGAACATTCTCCAGGACATATCATATATTAGGCCACAAAACAAGTCTTAATACATTTAAGACGACTGAAATCAAATCAAGCATCTTTTCCAACCATAATTGTATGAACCTAGAAATTAATTCCAAAAAGAAAACTGGAAAATTCACAAATACATGGAGATTAAATACCATTACTGAACAACCAATGATCAAAGAAAAAAAAGGGATTTAAAAATATCTTGAGACAAATAAAAGTGGAAATACAACATACCAAAACTCATGGGATGCAGAAAAAGCACTTCTAAGAGGGAAGTTCATAGAGATAAACACCTACCTTAAGAAACTAGAAAAATCTCAAACACCTTATCTTTATACCTCAAGGAAACAGAACAACAAACTAAGCTCAAAGTTAGTAGAAGGAAGGAAATAAAGATCTGAGCAGAAATAGATGAAATAGAGACTATGACAATAGAAAAGATCAATGAAACTAAGAACTGTTTGCTTTTTAAAGAGATAAAATAGTTAAATCTTTAGCTAGACTCAACAAGAAGAGAGAGGACTCAAATAAAATCAGAAATGAAGGAGGAGACATTACAGCTGATACCACAGAAATACAAAGGATCATAAGAGACTACTATAAACAATTATATGCCAAAAAATTGGACAACCTAGAAGAAATGAATACATTCCTAGAAACACACAACTTACCAAGACTGTATCATGAAGAAATAGAAAATCTGAGCAGACAAATTACTAGGAAGGAGATTTAATCAGTAAGTCAAAAACCTCCCAACAAAGAAAAGCCCAGGAGCAGATAGCTTCATTGGTGAATTTTAGCAAACATTTAAAGAAAAATTAGTGCCAGTCCTTCTCAAACTTCCAAAAATTCGAGGAGGAAGGAACACTTCCAAACTCATTTTATGAGGCCAGCACTACCCTGATACCAAAGCCAGACGAAGACACTAACAAAAAAACTACAGGCCAACATCTGTGATGAACATAGATGCAAAAATTCTCAACAAAATATTACCAAACCAAATTCCACAGTATATTTAAAGGATTACACACCATGATACAGTGAAATTTGTCACTGGGATGCAAGGATGGTTCAACATGTGCAAATCAATGAATGTGATACACCACATAAACAAAAGATAAAAATCATATGATCACCTCAATAGATGCAGAAAAAGTGCTTGACAAAATTCAACATCCATTCATGATAAAAGCTCTCAATAACTTTTCAGAAAGATGACACCGAAAGCAAAGAAGGAAGACCCTGTCTCTCCCAAAGCCAAGACTCTGAAGGTCAAGAAAGCAGTGCTAAAAGTCATTCCCAGCCACAAAAGAACAATATACGTCACCCAGCTTCCAGTGCCTAAAACACTGTAACTCTGAAAGCAGCTCAGATATCCTTGGAAGAACACCTCCAGGAGAAACAAGCTTTTACTATATCATTATCAAGTTCCCCCTGACCACCCAGTGAGCCATGAGGAAGACAGAAGACAACACCACATTTGTGTTTATTGCAGTTTTCAAGGCCAAAAAACCAGATCAAAAAACCAGATCAAACAGGCTGTGAAGAAACTCCATGACACTGACATAGCCAAGATCAACGCCCTGATCTGGCCTGATGAAGCAAAGAAGGCATTTGTTTGACTGGCTCTGAACTTTTGTTGCCAACAAAACTGGGATCATCTAAACTGAATCCAGACTAATTATCAATATAAAATTTTTCACCATAAGAAAACTCTTAATAAAGTGGGTATAGAGGGAATGTACCTCAACATTATATAGGCCATATATGACAAGCCCACAGCAAACATCATACTCAGTGGCGAGAAACTGAAAGCTTTTCCTCATGATTGGGAACAAGACAAGGATGTCCACACTTGCCACTTTTATTCAACACAGTACTGGAAGTTCAAGCCAGACAAATTAGCAAAGAAAAAGAAAAGTCATCAAATTGGAAAGAAAGAAGTAAAACTGTCTCCATTTGCAGATGACATGATCTTATATGTAGAAAAGCCTAAAAGACTTCTAACCTAATTTGTTAGAATAAACAAATTCAGTAAAGTTGAAGGATACAAAATTAATATACAAAATCAGTTGTGTTTCTGTACACTAATGATGAACTATCAGAAAGAGAAAAATTTAAAAATCCCATTTACTGTTGCATTAAAATACAAAGAAATAAATTAAACCAAGGAGTTGGAAGACTTGTACCCTGAGAACTATAAAACACTGATGAAAGAGATTGAGGAAGGCACAAATAAGTGGAAAGATAGTCCATGCTCATGAACTGGAAGACTTAATACTGTTAAAATGTCCTTTGTACTCAAAGCAATCTACAGATTCGATGCAATCCCTATAAAATTCCAATGGCATTTTTCACAGAAATATAACAAACAATTCTAAAATTTGTATGGAACCACAAAAGACCCTGAGTAGTCAGAGAAACCTTGAGAAAGAAGAACAATGCTGGAGGCATCATGCTTCCTGATTTCAAACTGTATTACAAAGCTAGAGTATTCAAAACAGTATGGTATTGGCATAAAAACAGACACATAGATAAATGGAGCAGAAAGCCCAGAAATAAACCTATAGGTATATGGGCAATTTATATACAACAAGGGATCCAAGAACACACAATGGGGAAAAGATAGTCTCTTCAATAAATGGTACTGGAAAACTAGATAGTCACATACAAAAGAACGAAACTAGACCACTGTCTTACACCACACATAAAAATCAAATCAAAATAGATTAAAGACTTGAACGTAAGATCTGAAACGACAGAATTCCTAAAAGAAAACATAGGGGACAAGCTCCTTGATCCTAGCAATGACTTTTTTTTTTTTTTTTTTTTTGCGGTATGCGGGCCTCTCACTGCTGTGGCCTCTCCCATTGCGGAGCACAGGCTCCAGACGCGCAGGCTCAGCGGCCATGGCTCACGGGCCCAGCTGCTCCGCGGCATGTGGGATCTTCCCAGACCGGGGCACGAACCTGTGTCCCCTGCATCGGCAGGCGGACTCTCAACCACTGCGCCACCAGGGAAGCCCCTAGCAATGACTTTTTGAATTTGACACCAAAAGTAAAAGCAAGAAGCAAAAAAAAAAAAACAAGTGGGAGTACATCAAACTAAAAAGCTTCTGCATAGCAAAGGAAACCATCAACAAAATGAAAAGGCAACCTATTGAATGGGAGAAAATATTTGCAAATCATGATTCTGATAAGGGAGTTAATATCTACAAATATATAAAGAACCCATACAACTCAATAGCAAAAATCCCCCCCACAAAACCTGATTAAAAAATGAGCAGAAGATATGAATAGACATTTTTTTCCAAAGAATACTCACAGATGGCCAACCAGTACACAAAGAGGTGCTCAATATCACTAATCATCAGGTAAATGCAAATCAAAACCACAACCAGATATCAACTCATACCTATTAGAATGGCTATTATCAAAACTACAAGAAATATCAAGTGTTGGCAAGGATGAAAAGGGAACCCTTGTGCACTGCTGGTGAGAGTGTAAACTGGTACAACCACTGTGGAAAACAGTATGGACGCTCCTCAAAATATTAAAAATGGAACTGTCATATGATCCAGCAATTCCACTTCTGGGTATTTATCCAAAGGAAATGAAATCACTATCTTGAAAAGACAGATGCACCCTCATGTTCACTGCAGCATTATTTACAATAGTCAAGACATGGAAGCAACCTATGCGTCCATTGATGAATGAATGGATAAAGAAAATGTGGTTTATGTATACAATGGATTATTATTAAGCTATAAAGAAGGAAATCCTGCCATTTGCAATAACATAGACCTTGATGGTATTTCACGATAGGTGAAACAAGTCAGAGAAAGACAAATATTATAAGATATCACTTATATGCGGAATCTAAAAACAAAAAACCCGAGCTCATAGATACAGAGAACATATTGGTGGTTGCCAGCGGTGGGGGATTGAGAGGTGGACGAAATGGGTAAAGGTGATCAAAAGATACAAGCTTTCAGTTATGAGATAAATAAGTCCTGGGGATGTATGTACAGCATGGTGACTATAACAATATTGTATCGTGTATTTGAAAGGTGCTAATATTGTAGAGCTTAAATTTTCTCAGCAAAAGAAAAAAAATATTTCTAAGTGTGTCGTGATGGCTGTTAACTAAACTTACTGTGTTGATCATTTTGCAATGTACATGTATCAAATCACTATGCTGTACATTTAAAACTAATACAGTGTTCTATGTCAATAATTCCTCAGTTTTAAAAAGTCTGAGCCAACACAGATAAATTGTGATCTAGACTAAGTCACAAATGTGAATTTACATTTTTTCATTTTTATCCATGTAAACCATGCCTTGCCTGAACATTTTTCCTACAATGAATTTCTCTGTTCAGAATTTTCCAAGGGTTTATGATGTTGTAGAAAGAATTTTAAGATGTGAGCAGCTAACAAATATGTAAATATTAAATTAAACAACGTTTGGAGGGGGAGGGGGTTCTCTGTTTTCACCACAATAATATTAAGAAGAGCACTTAAAATAATAAACTGTGTTTTATTAAAAAAAAAAAAAGCCTGAATTTGTAGCATTTGCTGATTTCCTCGGTCTGATTTCCACCATGGCTCTTTGAAGCTACCAACATGTCACTGAACATGGGGGGTTGGGAAGATGCGTGTGCAGCACAACTTTATATTGTATTTCCACCATGCAGATAAAACAAATGTTAAGTAACCTCAACAGCATAGTTAACAGTAAAATGTAGTAACACGGTAAGTTGTAGATTTTGAGTCCTTATTACCTATTTAAAAATTTATCTAATTGCGTGCTTCTATAATTTAATTTTAATAATGCCTCACAAAACTCCAGAAAATTAAACAGTCAGCTCTCAAGAGCCTGCAGCAGTTAGGAGGCTAGTGCAGGACAACCAGAGGCCGCCATGGGATGAAATGAAGTGGGACGGGGCTGGAGAAAAGGCCATGAAGTCAAGCATTGTTAGGAAGACACAATCTTCAGAACTAAGTGGCTCTGAGGATGCAGGGGGATCAGGAAAGCAAGGTTGCTGAAGGCGGTTCCCAGGTTTGGGGGGCGCGGGGCGAGGTTGAGTGGAATGGGTGGTCCCATTAGCCAAGCCAAGGATTTCCGCCGATATGGGGTAAAACGTGGTGACCTCATTCTCATCCACCCTTGGGTCTTCCACTGGGCCAAAGTGCTGGAAGGCAATTGCTGCTTAATGAATAGAGGAATGAATGCCCAGCTTACGCTGAGCACATGCCCCAGCCTGAAAAGTTCTGAATGTGAAGTGAATTAATTCCTTCTGAGGAGACAGACACCAGGTGCTGCTTTGGAAAAAGAAAACTTTCCTATCAATTGCTAATTCCCATAAATTGCATAAAAATAGGTAAATAAGTAAAACTTTAACCTAAATCAGCTCTAAGGTAATATAAAAGCTTCTTGTGCTCAATTATTTTAAGTCTCCACAGTGAACAGAATATCTTTCAATAGTCTGAATGACACAAATCATACAAAGATACAACCTTTGGAATTTTAGTTAAATTTGGGGGGTGGGGAGCTCCTCCTTCCCAAAGGCCAACATAGAATCTCCTCCTTAAATCCTAGTTGTCTTAAACGTGTCAGAGATAAAGAGCTAACGTTAATTTTTAAGAAACAGCTCAGCTATGTCTGTTTACCGTTCATCAGAAAACCTATTTTACTTTTCTTAAGTCAAACAAATTTTTCTTCACGTTTAGGCCTCCCATCCTGAGGCTCACCTGAGCGGGGCCTCTCCATCGGGGCAGCCCGTTACAGGTGAGCAGGCAGGAAAGGTTTCACACAGAGGGAAATGTGATTTCCGGCTCGGACTTTGAGTGCCTTCCCCTCTGTTTTTCCCATTCTCCGCCTCCTAGCTGTCCCCACCACAGGTCAGGTGCCTTATAAATACCTACGGCCGCGGCGGAGAGAACAGGAGAAGAGACCAGCCGGGACAGAGGAATCCCACCCCCATGCAGGGCAGACAACCCCAGGCCTGCTGCCCTGCTAGCCACGAGTGTGCTAGCCACGTGTGTCCACCTGAAACGAGGCAGCCTCCTTTCCCACGGGGCTCAGGGTAGGTACACGCGCCCAGAATGTTCTCAGTCAGTCCCCTCCCTTGTCGGCTAGGTGGCTCTCTCAGCTTCAGACGTGTGGGGTCTCAGGAAGCTTGTCGTGCCCAGCTACAACAGCTGCCAGCAGCGCCAGGCCTGCGGTCGCCTCTCTCTCCTGTGAGCCGAGACTTTCTCACACATGTCATCGCATCGCTGAATTCTCAGCGTGCGGGCCTGTTCCCTGCTGGGAGCTCCTAGTTGCCTTACCCTCAGACACCCCGCAGGTACTCCATTCCCATCTGCTCGGGGTTTGGCTGTTCAAACGTGGTTTCTCACGAAAAACTGTGGTTTTGCAATATTGGAGCCCTTTCTTTAAATAGCTCCGTGTAAATATGTACTAAAGCTAAATGGAAAAATGTTGTTTACTTAGTGGCTTTACCAAATCTATCAACAAATATTTGGGGCACCTACTGTGAGTAAAGTACATATGTACAAACTCAGTACCGTGGTAATACACTGATTAGATATAATACATCTCTAAACATGAACAGCCACCCTCAGTGCAAACTGAAGTCATGTTTTCAGTTGCAGTGTCCTTTTTCTCCCACTTCAGGAAGTCACACTTGGACGTGCGCCTTGGGAGAACACAGCAAATACTCTTTGCAACGGCGTGTGATATGTATATTGGCTACATACAGATGAAAACTCTACATGTAATAATAATTTGGGACTAGACAGAGCTGTGTCTTTGATTTCTTATGCCTTCCAAAGGTTACTGTATTAGGGAATCAAAATTAGCTTTCAAAATACTTTCCTGTTATCTACTGGGTATACACAGTGGCCGGAAGTGAGAACTGACCCAAAGCAGCATAAGATTAACAGTGGAATGGACGATGCAGAAAAACAGTGTCACCGTCACCTTCACTGGTGGAGAGAGAGATGGCGGGCAGGCTTGGGGAGATTCTTGGAGGGAAAAGAAGCTGGACTGAGTCCTGAAGGACGAGGAAGCTGCAAAGGGTCTACATCATTCAAAAACATGTGACATAGATAATCTAGACAATAATCATTTTAAGATGACATATATTACATATTTTGGGGGGAGAAATGGGCTAGGCAATCTTCCCAGCGACTCTGTAATTATGTGTACTTATGGGCAGGAGAAGCACATCTTGGAGCACATTTGGATCATTTGATATATTTTCCATGTAATGCAATATTAAGTAAAAGTGAGGATAAAACTGACACGCTAACAAAATCCAAGTTGAATTAGTTAGATGCTGAGGTTCTAGATAGACCAGAAACCTGCAGAATGTATTTTTAGGATGCAGAATTATAATGGTGTTAGAAATACAAAGTGGCATCAGTAATAAATGTATTGAGGCTAAAGAAAAAATTCTCCCCACCTTGTTTCTATGGATACTTTTTATATGTTAACACAGGAAATAAAAAAACAAAACAAAACAAAACCCCCATGTGACATATCTCAAATATTGGGAATTTAGGATACACTGAAAACTTGTTTTTATCACCAGGGATCAGCAATGAATAGAAACCAGCAAGTGATTCTACCCATCTTTCTCTCCTGGTTGCCTGCAACAGCCATGCTCTTCCTGTTTTACCGAGAATGCAGTGGGATGAGGCTCTCTGAGCATTAAGGCCCCTATTCTGTGCACGCTGTGGGGAGGCCCCCAAATCACGAAGAGGGCTATCAGCCAAGCCACTTCCTGGGAAGGAAAAGATGAGAGGGAGCCGACCCTGGCAAACGTGGGGAGAGTCGAGACCTAGGGGCAACGAGGGGAGAGACGCACCCAAGAGAAGGCTGGTCTGGGGTGGGACTGCAAGGGCCACAGGGGCAGTGGGTGGGAGGCCGTGGTGCCCAGAGCTCCCACTGTCCACCCAATAGCTCTAGAAAGTGACAGCTAACTTTCTGCTGCAGTTGGAGAACTAATGGAAGGTGCCCCACACACTTCCCTGAACAAAAATGGTCCCTGAACGTCTGCTTAAGCACCCATCATGGAACAGAAAAGCATTCCTAGGAGCCTGGGTTACAGCCTCCTCTCCTGGGAGGCTCAGTAAGTCTGCAGCCGACTCATTGACAGAAGCTAGACTGTGTGTGTAGCTCTTTGAGCCCCTCTATCGCCTGCAAAAGGGCGCGAAGAGCTGGATTCGGGGTAAGATTTGGCTTGGAAGGGAAGGGCTAGACCCCCAACAGAAATAATGTGAGAGCCACAAATGCAAGCCACATACATAATTTTAAGTATTCTAGTAGCTGCATTAAAGTGACAAGAAACAGGTGAAATTAATATTTTAAGTACAATATGTGCGAGATGTTATCATTTCAACATGTTATCAACATGAGACTGAGATATTTTTAATGAGCTAATTTACATTCTTTTTCATACTAAGTCTCTGAAATCTAGCACATGGTTCACACTTGAAGCACATCGCCGTTTGTTGAGCCACATTTCCATCTGGGACGTGCAGGTCTAGGGCACAAGCTGGGCATGCCTGGGGCAGAGCTGGGGGTCCTCTGCAACACAACATTCTGAGCAGCCTGGGTCAGGGGCCTCATGCTCAGGAGGGGAAAGCTGGAGGGCCAGAAGTGAAAACAAGCATTCCTGACTATATTAAACCAGGAACAGCCTCTGCTCATGAACCAATATTCCAAATTCACACTATCAGAGTCTTGAAGTCATTCATCTTATCTAGTATCTCTTAAACTTCAGAGTGAATTAGAAGCACCTGGAAGGCTTATTAAAACAGACTGCCCAGGCCCATCCCCCAAATTTTTGATTCTGTAGTCTGGTTTTGTAATTCTAACAAATTCCTGGGGCCACTGCTGCTCCAGGGAGCCACACTTGGAGAACCACTGATCTAGTCTAAACTCTGGCCAATGAGTGACCTCCCTTGGCAGCTTTTCCCACTGAAAGCTCAGTCTACTGCTATTTGATTACCTCCCGTGGTGGTGAACTCACTACCTGATAAGGCTACAAACTTTGGTCAATTCTAATAATTCTTTCCTATATTGAGCCTAATCGGATCCCTTAAAACTTTCCACTGCTTTTGCCTTCAGGACCTAGTCTCTCCTTCCCTACTTGAAGCCTTCACAAAACTAAAGACCTGTTCCTTCCCCCTTCTTACTCCCTGACACTCTATGTCCTTGCATCTTGTTTTAGGCACTTCTGACAGGTTTGGTCTTAAGCATTATTATTACAGTAAAGTTCTATTTTTCCCTAATCTTTACAATTTCAAGATTAAATAGTTTACTATAAAACAAAATACAGTCATTCCTTGTTATTCATGGGGGATTGGTTCTAGGACCACCCTCCTAGTTTTCCTCTGCTCTCATGGATATCAAAATCCACGGACGCTCAAGTCCCTTGTATAAGATGGCATAGTAGTATGAACTCTAAAAAGCTTATCTCAAAGCAAAGTTTCATTACTGCAAATTTGGCCAACTCAGCCCCTATTTCTGCCTCTTCTATCCCCAAATAAGTTACAAGCGTGAAACTGCTTTTAAAGCAGTGACTTCCAAATGCCCGTCCCCATACTGATGTCAGGCTGTGACGACGCTTACATAGGTTTTCACTGATAGAAACAAGGTTTCAACTAAGGCAAACTGATTCATGTTAAATAGCTATTCTTCATTCAGAGATTATGTCCTTCCTATTTCCCAGGGCTGAAACAACCTTCCTGTCATGAGGGTGAGGTGGTGGTCAATGAAATTCCAAAGGCAGGAACCTCTGTTGTCTAGCTCTGGAAAGCCCTGTGCAAAATCCAGGTCAGATTGGTCTCAGTCTGCTCTCAACCAGCTTTTGTCCTGGAATGCTGATTAGTCAGAAAGCAGACCACTTCCTCTGAGCCTGGCTATGACCTTCTCCTGCTATAACCCCATTGACCAAGGGAATATTTTCGGGAGCTGCTCATTGGGTGGGCTGTGCTTCCTGACTTCACAAGAGAACAACTTCCTCTTACTGGACACGAGACACATGCATCTCCCTGAGGCTTCTCCGTGGCCTATGTGTCACCCCCGCCCCCCCATGAGAACAGAGACCAGATGATACAGTACGATGGACACCACCAGCTGCAACCCCACACTCGCTCCAGGGCTCCAAGCCTGCCACTGGCTGCTGGCTTTTGAGAGTGCTGTGCTCCCCATATTCTAATGGCCAAGGCTTGAGGAGAAGTGAGAATGGGGGCCGTACTGCAACTGGGCTGGGGGTGGGCACTATGGGGGTGGCAGTGGGGAGATCCCCTCTCCTTGGACCAGGCCAGCTTAGGAGGAGCTGGTGTAAAGCTGGGATCCTGGAAGCCTCCTTCCCCTATATGAGTCCAACTCCTGGACCGTGCTTGCAGATGTCTGAAATTCACGTTTCAGCCATGCATTTGGATTTCGACCTGGACCTCATGAAAAGGCAAAGCCTCAGGGGAACTAAGTTCTCACACTGGTATAAAGGGGTTGAGACAGGCTCTGAACCAGGGTGCGGGGGATGCCAGGAAGGCAAAGAGTGTTCAAAGAAGTATGTGCATGCATGGAGGCGGGGGAGGCCTTCCAGAGGGCGGGGCAGATGGTCCCTGACCTAAGAAAGTGGGAAATTCAAGAAAGAAAATTATCTTTTAGAAATGAGGTTGGAAAATTTTTTCTGTAAAGGGCCAGAGTACATATTTTAGGCTTTGCTGGCCACATGGTCTCTGTTGTACCTGCTCAACCCTGCTGTTGTAGAATGAAAGCAGCCTCAGGTGCTATGTAAAAAAGAATGTGGCTGTGAGCCAATAAAACTTTATTTACAAAACAGACCACATTTGGCCTGTAGGTGGTAGCTTGTTGCCCTTTGTCCTAGATGACACCTAAGAAAATCCTAGCCGGCCTCCTTCAGTCCTGCGTACTGTGCTTCTCCAGCACCTGTTTCACACCTCCCCACACTGTGCTCTAGAAATGTGTCCTGTTTATTTGTCTGTGGCCCTGTAGCTTCTGGGGCAGAGATGTCGTGTCCCTGGCGCCAGCACGGAACAGGTGTTTAATACATATCTGGGGAGAAAATGTGTGAGTGCTGCAGGAGGTGACAATGTTTACGGCAGACTAACCTCGCAGGGCATTTCCAGCCTTTTGGCAAAAAGCTACAGGGTTCACATAGGAAAAAAGATCTTTGCTGATGAAAAGCACCACCAGCAGACAGCAGCCTGGCTTCCAATTTCATTCCTTGTTAAAATGCAAACCCACGGGTGGATTTTGACTTCAGGGCTAAACCCCAGAAAGCCGCGCCACTACAACCACCTGCAGACGGGCTGCTCCCACCCTCTAGGGAGCCCTTCCCATCACAGACCCATCACCATTCACTTCAGCCTCCTTTGATGAGAAGGAAAAACAGTGTGGCTGGCCAGAGACATAAAAATTCTTTGTTATTGGAAAATCTAAGTGTCTCTCTAGGCCAGTGCAGCACCATTAGGTGACGTCAATGGCTCAGGATATCTGAGCCCTGCATTTCCACCCTTCTCAGAACAGCAGCTAATTTACGGCAATAAAGACATTTCTATTTAGAGCCTCAGAAAAGAGGAGGTGGCCCCTCTTCTTCTGCATCCCTGAGTCCTGTGCTAAGGACTTGCCCACTCTCCCTGTGAAGCAGGAAGAGTTTACAGGTGGCAGGAGGCCAGGACCGAGACATTCAAGTCCACTCCAGCTCACCAACAGCTTGAGGGCCTACTACGCACCAGGCAGCATGGGCACACAAAGACAAGCACAGCCCAGGGACCCTGCTGGAGAGGAGAGGGCAGTGAGGCACACAAGTAGCCATCAAGACAGTGGGCGTGATACACAGCAAAGAAGGTACTTTGGGGGCTCGAGGAGGGAGATGGAACTTGATGTTTCTTGGGCTGGACCATGGAGGGCTGCTAGAATTTGGGCACATGGAGCTGCAGGGAAATGGTGACAGGAGACGGGGTCCATTCACTAAACAGGAAAGCAGGGAAGGAGGAGGAGCAAGGCTAGGCTGGTGGGGGAGGATCTGCTTGGTTTTGGACGTGGACAATACTCGACTCATTTCTGGATGGGTGTGAACAAGCCCAAGTGGGCCTGGGTCCTGCACTGTGGCTTCACAGCCCATAGCAGTTGGTTTGCACTGCCTGGGTTCACTAGTTTGTCTCTAAAAAGCCATCAGGATGTCATGTGATTCTCCCGCTACCCATGTCACCTCTCACATGGACCTCATTCTTCCTCCTGCGATGTCTAAACTTTGCTGTTGGGAGAATTTTTTTTCCTGTGAAAGTCAGTTCCCATCCTTTCCCAGAGGTCTCCAAGGACTTGCCTCTCTGCATGAGTTTATGTTATTAAGTGAAAATTTCCTGATTCCAGATGAAACACTCAGTACTGAAGGAGGCATTTTATGTTGAACTAAATCTTACAAAAAAGTACATGATTCCTTTTGCTATTCTAGAATATTTTTCCAATATTCTTAAGAAGAACAAAGCTGGAGGAATCACACTCCCCAATTTCAAACTATGTTACAAACCTATAGTAATCAAGACAGTATGGTATTGGCATAAAAACAGACACATATTTATCTGCATAGATAGTTCAATATATCTAATGATGTAGATCAATAGAGTCCAGACATAAACTCACATATATATGGTCAATTAATTTATGACAAAGGAGCCAAGAATATACAAAGTGGAAAGAATAGTTTCTTCAGTAAATGGTGTTGGATTAAATAGCTACATGGAGGGCTTCCCTGGTGGTGCAGTGGTTGGGAGTCCGCCTTCCAATTCAGGGGACACGGGTTCCATCCTTGGTCAGGGAAGATCCCACATGCCGCGGAGCAACTAAGCCCGTGTGCCACAACTACTGATCCTGTGCTCTAGAGCCCGCAAGCCACAACTACTGAGCCCACGGGCCATAACTACTGAAGCCTGCATGCCTAGAGCCCGTGCTTCACAACAAGAGAAGCCACCGCAATGAGAAGCCCGGGCACCACAACAAAGAGTAGCCCCCACTCGCTGCAACTACCACAACTAGAGAAAGCCCGTGTGCAGCAACGAACACCTGATGCAGCCAAAAATAAATTAATTAATTAAAAAAAAAAGCCACGTGGAAAAGAATGAAACTGGATCACTATCTTACACTACACACAAAAATCTACTCAAAATGGATTAAAGTCTTGAACTTAAAATCTGAAATCATGAAATTCCTAGAAGAAACCATAGGGGATAAGTTCCTTGATGTTGGTCTTGCAGTGATTTTCTGACACCAAAAGCAAAGGCAACGAAACCAAATATAAACAATTGGGACTACATAAAACTAAAATGCTTTGCATAGCAAAATAAACCACCAACAAAATGAAAAGATATTCTACCAAACAGGAGAAAATATTTGCATATCATATGTCTGATAAGGGAGTTAGCATCTAAAAAAATATAAAGAACTCATACAACTCAACAGCAAAAAAACAAACAACCCAATAAAAAATGGGTGGAGGATCTAAATAGACAGTTTTCTAAAGAAGACAAACAGATGGCCAACTGGTATACAAATAGGTGTTCAACATCACTAGTTTTCAGGGAAATACAAATCAAAACCACAGTGAGATATAAACTCACACCTGTTAACATGGCTATTATCAAAAAGTAAAAAAATAACAAGTGTTGTCAAGGATGTAGACAAAAGGGAAACCTTGTGCACTGTTGGTGGGAATGTAAACTGGTGCAGCCACTATGGGAAATAGCATGGAAGTTCTTCAAAAAATTAAAAATGGAACTACCATATGATCCAGAAATTCCACTTTTGGGTATTTATCCAAAGGAAATAAAATCACTAACTCTAAAAGATATATGCAACCCCATACTCACTACAGCATTATTTACGGTAGCCAAGACATGGAAACAACCATGGATGGTTGAATGGATAAAGAAAATGTGGTATATACATATACAATGAAATATTATTTAGCCATAAGAAAGAAGGAAATCCTGCCATTTGCAACAACATGGATGGCCCTTGAGGGCATTACGGTAAGTGAAATAAATCAGATGGAGAAAGGCAAATACCATATGTTATCACTAATATGTGGAATCTAAAAAAACCCTCAAACTCATACACACAGACAACAGATCGGTGGTTGCCGGAGGTGGGGGTGGGGGAGTTAGGTAAAAGGGATGCAGGAGACTTCCCAGGTGGCGCAGTGGTTAAGAATCTGCCTGCCAACGCAGGGGACACGGGTTCGAGCCCTGGTCCAGGAAGATCCCACATGCCGTGGAGCAACTAAGCCTGTGCGTCACAACTGCTGAGCCTGCGCTCTAGAGCCCGCGAGCCACAACTACTGAAGCCTATATGCCTAGAGCCCATGCTCTGCAACAAGAGAAGCCACCACAATGAGAAACCCACGCACCGCAACAAAGAGTAGCCCCTGCTCGCCTCAACTAGAGAAGCCCGTGCACAGCAACAAAGACCCGAGGCAGCCAAAATTTAATTAATTAATTAACTAATTAATTAATTATTTTTAAAAAGGGATGCAGGAGGTCAAAAAGTACAAACTTCCAGTTATAATGAATAAGTCCTGAGGATGTACTGTACAGCATGGACTATAGTCAATAATGCTATGTTGCATATTTGAAATTTGCTAAGAGTAGATATTAAAAGTTCTCAAAAAAAAATTTGTAACTACATATGGTGATGGATGTTACCTAGACTTACCGTGGTGATTATTTCACAGTATATACAAATACTGAGTCATTATTTTTTAAAAAAGCAGATGGACATGGATACCTTCGATGGGCTGAGAAACCAGCTGGAAGCTCACTGCACTGAGTCTCCTCCCCTCTGGAGCTGCTTTCTCACTGGGAGGAGCCCAGGCATCTTGGGTCTGCCATGCCCCAGCTTATTTCCTGGCCTGGCCAGGCTTCCTCCTGATCCCACACCACTTCCCAAGCCTCTGACATGTCACACTAAAATGGATTGTGCCCTGAAGCCCTTCATATCCTTGAGAGACACTGTCCCTTCTTTTAAAATCTTCATCTAAGTCAAAGGTCATGTTTGATAGACATTCAAAAATAGATCACTGGAGGTGTACACACACACACACACACACACACACACACACACAATGGAATACTACTCAGCCATAAAAAAGAATGGCATTTTGCCATTTGCAACAACATGGATGGACTTGGAGGGTATCATGCTAAGTGAAATAAGTCAGACAGAGAAAGACTGTATGATATCACTTATATGTGGAATCTAAAAAATAAAACAAATGAATGAACAAAAAAGAAACAGACTCAGATATAGAGAACTAGTGGTTACCAGAGGGGAGAGGGAAAGGGGGAGAGGAAAACCTGGGTAGGGAATTAAGAGGTGTAAATTACTATGTCTAAAATGAATAAGCTACAGATATATAGTATAACACAGGGAATATAGACAATATTCTATAATAACTATAAATGGACTATAACCTTTAAACATTGTGAATAACTATGTTGTACTTCTGAAACATATAATATGGCACATCAATTACACCTAAATAAAATAAATAGATTTGTATTAAAAATAGATCATTGGTAATTATGTTTGTTGAATACTTTTTAATCAACAAACTTTAAAGCATGAAGTGACAATACACACAATCCAGTACTAAAGTATAAACCAAAAAGAAAAAATATCACAGCAAGATCCTTTTTGACCCACCTCCTAGAGAAATGGAAATAAAAATAAACAAATGGGACCTAATGAAACTTAAAAGGTTTTGCACAGCAAAGGAAACCATAAACAAGATGAAAAGACAACCCTCAGAATGGGAGAAAACATTTGCAAACAAATCAACGGACAAAGGATTAATCTCCAAAATATATAAGCAGCTCATGCAGCTCAATATCAAAAAGACAAACAACCCAATCCAAAAATGGGCAGAAGACCTAAATAGACATTTCCCCAAAGAAGATATACAGATTGCCAACAAACACATGAAAGGATGCTCAACATCACTAATCATTAGAGAAATACAAATCAAAACTACAGTGAGGTATCACCTCACACCGGTCAGAATGGCCATCATCAAAAAATCTACAAACAATAAATGCTGGAGAAGGTGTGGAGAAAAGGGAACCCTCTTGCACTGTTGGTGGGAATGTAAATTGATACAGCCACTATGGAGAACAGTATGGAGGTTCCTTAAAAAACTAAAAATAGAACTACCATGTGACCCAGCAATCTCACTACTGGGCATATACCCAGAGAAAACCATAATTCAAAAAGAGTCATGTACCACAATGTTCATTGAAGCACTATTTACAATAGCCAGGACATGGAAGCAACCTAAGTGTCCATCAACAGATGAATGGATAAAGGAGATGTGGCACATATATACAATGAAATATTATTCAGCCTTAAAAAGAAACGAGGGCTTCCCTGGTGGCACAGTGGTTGGGAGTCCGCCTGCTGATGCGGGGGACGCGGGTTCGTGCCCCGGTCCGGGAGGATCCCACATGCCGCGGAGCGGCTGGGCCCGTGAGCCATGGCCGCTGGGCCTGTGCGTCTGGAGCCTGTGCTCTGCAACGGGAGAGGCCACAGCAGTGGGAGGCCCGCGTACCACAAAAAAAAAAAAAAAAAAAAAAGAAACGAAATTGAGTTATTTGTAGTGAGGTGGATGGACCTAGAGTCTGTCATACAGAGTGAAGTAAGTCAGAAAGAGAAAAACAAATACCGTGTGCTAACACACATATATGGAATCAAAAAAAAAAAAAAAAGGTTCTGATGAGCCTAGGGGCAGGATTGGAATAAAGACACAGACGTAGAGAATGGACTTGAGGACATGGGGAGGGGGAAGGGGAAGCTGGGACGAAGTGAGAGGGTAGCATGGACATATATACACACCAAATGTAAAATAGATAGCTAGTGGGAAGCAGCTGCAGAGCACAGGGAGATCAGATTTGTGACCACCTAGAGGGGTGGGATAGGGAGGGTGGGAGGGAGACGCAAGAGGGAGGGGATATGGAGATATATGTATACATATAGCTGATTCACTTTGTTGTACAGCAGAAACTAACACAACATTGTAAAGCAATTATACTCCAATAAGGATGTGAAAAAAAAAAGAAAAATATCAATACCGTTGTTGTTCTCTGTGATAAAACTACCTAAAAAAGTTCTTAAATACAGCAACTTACTAAAATTCTGTTACTTCAGAAAACACTCAAATATATTGTTCTGCATGATATAATGGTTTAAAAAAATCATAGTACTAATTATAAATGGTTTTTGACATGAATTTATAGGGGTGAAATGCTCAAATGCATATATAATTTTCACTTAAGAAATTAAGGTAGCAAATTAGAACATTTTTATTTGGAGGAAAAATTTATGCTCTCATAAAATATATGGGTCCTGAGCTGCACAGTCACAAGCTAAATCATAACTGACATGAGTTACTAATAAAGTGTATAGGCTTGCTGGGGAATATTTTCTTTTACTATTTGTCTAAGGGCCTAATTTTGCCATAAAGCTTCTTAATTGGCAACTACAGTAAGATACGGAGAAAGACAAGTAGAGAACCGTGGTAAGAATGTAACGAACGCATGGTCAAGCCAACAAAGCAAATGAAGCAAACTGAATACCATACCTGCTTATTTTTGTCAGTGGTACAACACAGTTTCTTGAGGGAGACAAAATGCCTAATTTTCCTAATAACATAAATAATCAGTTATTAGTGAGTCAGATATGAGATGATTCAACAAATTAGCAAATGAAAACATCAACAGAATCTTCTTCAAGTAAAACTCCAGGGTCCATTCTAGGGCAGATTTTAAATTCTGACAAAACACAGTCTGTAAAAGATGCATTTTTTTTCACACACAGCCCACACATGCCTTCAGAAACTGGGCTTCCCTTTTAATCATAGCTGGCTCAGAAACACTTCCCTAATGGGTACTTCATTTTCTAACCAACTCCTGAGACCTGTCTCCTAGATAGCATCAGTGACAGGATGAAATGCTACTCCAGACTTTAAAGTAAAATGGGATTTAATTCTGCTGACACTAATACTTTTTAGCTTATATAGAAGGCAAAGACTCATTTGGACAATGACCAAAGTTCGTGGTTGTTGTTTTTACGTTTAATATTCCACATTCTTTCACAGCCCGGTCATCATAAATGATGGCATTTTTCAGGCACAGAAAAATCCTCTTATTTTAAGATCATGGACAGAATCCCAAAACAGCCTGTGGTCTTGCTCATTACCACAAGGACACCAGGAAAAGACAACAGGTGCCTTAGTCCTGCACAAAGATCAGCTCAAGGTAGATTTTCTACTGAGTGAAGCTAGAATTACAGAGGACTATGTTAGATTTTATAGTAATGAATCTCTTCTCTCTGTGTCTCTGCTTCTGTCTCTCTGTCTCTGTCTGTCTTCCTCTTTGGTTCAGTTTTCTCTGGAGGACTCTGAAGAGTCCTGGTTATTCTGTAGTGAGCATCACTAAATTGGAAGAGGTAAAATTTCCCTACTTTTAGTTAAGAATTTCCTTTGATAGCTCACTGGGGGAAAAAATAACACTGTCTCTGGGCTCTAGAACTTCTTGCTCTTATCTGTCAAATCAGAAAGATCAGAAAAACTCATTCTGACAGAAACAACCAAACAATAACTCGGTCTCCTCCACCTTGTTACCTAATAATTCTGGTCACACAAACACAGTGAATCTTAGCTTGAGAAGACGGTCTAAGGATGATGCTTGGAAACAATAATGTGATGGCCATCGTGGCCTCAGAGCTCTGACCGCTGGTGGAAATGGCCATGCGGAAGCCTGTGCACTCAGGAGGGATTTGGGGGCCTCCCTCTGTGTGCTCGAAACCCCTGGTCAGGGCTACCAGTGTCCCCACCATGCGGAGTGAAGCAAAGTGGCAGGAAACATGAGACAGTGGATTCTGAACGGAGGGGGGAACAGTTTTGAAACTAACAAATAAGTAAAATTGGAGTGGAAACAAGCTACAGACACTTTGCTGACTACAGAACGTTTTCTAACCACACAATAAGAGTCACAGACAGGGCTTTCTTTTTCTGGTTATTCGCACCATAACTGCTCCTTTTCTTTTTCCAAACCGTCACCCAACAGCGTGTGTCCCTAGTAAACCTGTACTATGAAGCTGGCTGGTTGACCTTCAGGCTTGTTTAAAAAGGCTCCTCAGTGATGTACTGTTAGGGGGTCCTGTTTGGCTCCATAAACCTTCTCACAAAATGTAACTGGGAGAAGGAAATGGAATTGAGCATTTTCCTTATCTCTCTGCAAATGAACAGGCTCCTCTGGTAACCTGAGATTCACATGGAATCAGATGTCTCAGCTTCTGGTCAGACACCTTTTTCTCCTAACCATGACCCCCAGGGTTCTCTCTTCCTTGTGGAACAAGCCCCGAGGACTGGAGAGAATCATCACAGAGCCGGTGCCTCAAGGAGAGAAGCTTGGCTCCCAGGTGGGGCTGAGGCAGCGAGCCCTGCTGTTCTGTGGTCTTTGTGATGACAGGGAAAGGCCTAGAAACTGAGCTCCTTGCGGCGTGGGGACAATGGACCCACAGACAATCAGGTGGAAGTGGACAGTTGGGGTGATGCTTCATAAAGCCCACAAGCAGAAGAAGACCTTGTGTTGTTTTGGGGCTGCTGCCGGCCACATGGAGGTGTCCTCGGCAGGTACTATGTACAGACCCATCCTACTGTATTTGTGGGTCTAACACACTTGCATTTCCATATACAAACCCAACGCCCACAGGGGCCCCTCAAAACAATAGAGTTGAAGAGTTGGCGCTCACCCTCCTTGGCCAATCACTGGAGTGATCTTCACATGCTGTTGGATGCTGTCGCCGGATTTCCGTCTGGCATAGTAAACCCCCTGCCACTCCTACATAAAGAGAGCTCTTAAAATCCTTCTGTCCAGGCATTCGGTGGCTCCTACAGAGGGTCTCATCAAGTTCAGCCATGAAGTTCCCGCATGCTTTTGTAACATTCCACAAAATACCGCTCCATAGTTGCACTCACCGCAACGGTGACTACGTGAGGCTCATCATCACAGTGCACAGAGCCCACCAGAGCAATGAGCCCACCACCAGGGGCTGCCCCTCCCGGTTCTGGGACACTTGAGCAGTGGCTGCCATTCCTGCTCTCAGCCCTGTGGGTGTAGGGGCACAAGGTTCTTCTGAGGTCTTTCTCGGGATCTTTACAACAACCTGTGAGCTTGATATTATCACCCTTCATTTGCAGATAGGTAAACCGAGGCTCAGAGATGCTGACTAATGTGCCCACGTGAGAAAGTGAAAAATGTGGTTATAAATTTATCTCTTAACTTTCCTTGAAGCCCATCATCCTTCTACTATCCTATCAGGCCTCCAGCCAAGCCTTCTCTGGGCTTAATCTGGCTCCTGGCAGTTTCCATGGATGAGACAAAGGGGAGTGTGAAGACTTGCTGTGGCCAGACCCTGAGGAACTGGCTAGGATAAAGAGCCCGGTGACCTCAAGGGGGGAGCCTGGGGCACCTCCACTATTTCTGGGAGGAAGTGGTTGAATTAGACCTGAGATCCTTTGCAGCCTTTTCTTGCCCGCACACTCACACAGGATGGCTAACTGGTATGCATGTTGGGGTCACCAGATGTGTGGCAGTACTCTTCAGGCAGATTTTCTGGAGGACTTGACAATGTCCTGTTTCCTTTTCAGTCTCACTGCCCCAATGTTCTTTTCTTTTACTAATTGTGGCCATGATATATAAGCCAAACATTTTATTCCTATACAATGGTCCCCCATGAAATAAATACAATGCTTATCTAACTACTTCACATCAGAGAAAGCATCTGAATGATTAAAAGAAAATGCCCAGGCAGTTCCAGCGATGAGAGCAACGCTCCTCTGGAAAGGAAGGCTTGTGGAGAGATGCCTACTGCACCTGCACCACCGCCTTCATCTGCTGGGATGCAGTGGGGGTCGCTGGACAAACTGAACTGTGATGGGTAAAGAGAGCAGAAAAAGGAAAACTGACCGAAAACTGGGCCTGTAAGACATGTAAATACTGATATTAAATGCTCTTAGTCCCCCAAACACTGGATAAACTAAAAAATATAGAACAGCTCTCCTCAGAGATAGGTATGAAATTCCAGCCATGACAGGTGAGATTCATTCATGTGAAGGAAGAAATTTCCTTACACAAGATCACCAGATTCTATGCCATCAGGATAAGCACCAGGTTCGCTTGCTATCCAAAATTAACTCAAGAGTTAACTCATCTTGCAAACATAAAGGATTTTTCACTTAATTGGAACGTTATTAAAGAAGCCAACGTTAAAGATGTGACATAAAAACTCACAGAAGAAAAAATGCATTGGGGAAGGGTTTGTGGACTGCTTTGGTTTCACCCACCTTGCCCTTCTTTTTTTTTTTTTTTTTTTTCCCTCACCTTGCCCTTCTTGATGCAGGTGTTGATGGTGTCAAGAAGGTCCGCCCGGTTCTTGTCACTTTTGGGCAGCTCGGCGAGTTCTTTCCCCAGGAGCTCACCTTTGTGGTAGCCCATCATCCTTTCGAAGGCTGGGTTGACATACTGTGAACGGGAAGTGGTTAAAGGTCAGGGCAGAGTGCTGTGTGCCTCGCAGCAATGCTTGTTGGGACACAGAGGAAACGTGCCCTGGGCGAGCGCTCTCCAATCGGGGTGCTGACCCGTCCCCCCAGCCCCGAATGCCCCCGGAATAGGTGCTTCCCTCCTGAGCAGCAATGCGTTCATTCAACTGCCATCCCAGCACCCCGGGCCCTCTGGGAAATCGGAAGAAATTCTTCAGCAGAAAACGAGCAAGAAGCTTTTATCTGCTAGTGCCAGTCTCCAATGGGCCTTATTCATCACCTACCACCCATGAAATAAGAAAAAACTCAGAAAAAAAGAACAAATAAAAATTAACTAGAACTCCATTCAACAGGTTGTGGCTTCTATTAGTCACATCTCTACAAAGAAGCAAATCGATCTCTCGCGTCTAGATATTATTAAGAGATAATTGCCACTGTCTATTAACCAGTGCTCTAGCTTGGGGCCGCTTCTGGTCTAACTGAAGAATAAATTAAGTTAAAAGCCTTGGGCAGGTGGTGTAGTGGTTGAGAGTCCACCTGCCGATACAGGGGACACGGGTTCGTGCCCCGGTCCGGGAAGATCCCACATGCCGCGGAGCGGCTGGGCCCGTGAGCCATGGCCGCTGAGCCTGCGCATCCGGAGCATGTGCTCCACAACGGGAGAGGCCACAACAGTGAGAGGCCTGTGTACCGCAAAAAAAAAAAAATCCTTGGGCAGGAGGCAGCAGCCCTTTCAGCGCTGGCGTGAGGCGAGGCACCATCCCCCATCCCCCTCCCCGCCCCCCCCCCCCAGCTTGGTACATGCTGGGACCAGCAGACTCAGAGGTTTCTTTCCAAAATTCTGCCCAGGGCCCTGGAGTTTAGAGCTATCACCTTGGCTGGTTCCTGGCTGCTATCCCCACCCTTCAATTTCTTCTCAAAGAACAGAGTCACCAGATGAGCAGCTGAGTGGAGGGGACAAGTGACGAAGAATGTGGGGAAAACATGAGCGCACTGTATCTAGGTCACAGATTTCTTTGGGCATAATTGATATCCATCTGCTGTCTCAGAAACGGTCTTGCAAACTGTAATCACTCTTGCCCTCCACAGAGATGACAGCAGTGAGGAACTGAGTGATGCAGGGACATTTGGGGAGCTGCTCTCTGGCGAACACAGCTTCTACTAGTACAATTACCCCTGGGAAGTGGACGAGTCGGGAGGTTGCTCTGGGGCCCTTGGCACCAGGCCTTATGGGGGTTGCTGAAGAGGAGGGGGCGGTGACATTGTCTTCACTGATCTCCTACCACTTCACGTGGTGGTCACCATCCTCCCTGGGCTGGGCGGCAGGACCTCTGCTCACCAGGTCAGCCCCACAGCACCCCGGCCCAGCCCTGCATGCAGCTGAGCAGTGTGTGCTTGTCTCGCACGTCTGGGCATCTGCCCAGCTGCTCTCTGCTTAGAAAGCCTTTCCCCACCTCCTGGTCACGTCAACTCCAGTTTTTCCCTCCCCTCCTCCAGCAAGCTGTCCTTGAGCCCCTGCCCAGTGTGGGTTTGTGCCACTCCTACAACTCCCACTCTCTCCTGTGCAGGCTTCTGGTGACTTATTACACTGAATCTATATTTTTCTCTCTCTCTCTCCCCCACTAGACATGAAAATCCTCAAGGGCAAAGGCTACTTTGGATTTATCTTTGGATACTCAGGATTGTTTAGTAAATATCTGAGGAATGGATAATATTTGAGAATGTATTGTTTTCCTTATTTGTTGGCTAAATTCTCATACATTTTCACATGTGTTTATTCTGCTTTTGCTACTAGGTTGCAAATATGGGTAGAAATCATAGCTCTACTTTCATGCCAGGTGACCTCACAATGCAGCAGATACTCTAGGACATGGGTTATGGAGCCAAGGCACCCAAGTTCAAATCCTGGCTCTGCCCATTACCAGCTACATGACTTGTGGGCAGGTTGCTTACCTTCCCTGGTCCTCAATTTCCTCATGTGTAAAATAGCTATGACAGTAGTACCTGGTTCATAGAATTGTTTTAACAAATAAATGAGTATGTATAAAATGTTTAGTACTGGGACTTCCCTGGTGGCACAGTGGTTAAGAATCCACCTGCCGGGAGACCATCAAGATGGCAGAAGAGTAAGACGTGGAGATCACCTTCCTCCTCACAAATACATCAGAAATATCTACATGTGGAACAACTCCTACAGAACATCTACTGAACGCTGGCAGAAGACCTCAGACCTCCCCAAAGGCAAGAAACTCCCCACGTACCTGGGTAAGGAAATAGAAAAAAGAAAAAACAGAGACAAAAGAATAGGGACGGGACATGCACCAGTGGGAGGAAGCTGTGAAGGAAAGGTTTCCACACACTAGGAAGCCCCTTCACTGGCGTAGACAGGGAGTGGCGGGGGGGAAGCTTCGGAGCCACAGAGGGGAGCACAGCAACAGGGGTGCGGAGGGCAAAACGGAGAGATTCCCGCACAGAGGATCGGTGCCGACCAGCACTCACCAGCCCGAGAGGCTTGTCTGCTCACCTGCTGGGGCGGGCGGGGGGCTGGGAGCTGAGGCTATTAAGTTTCATTAGATCCCATTTGTTTATTTTTGTTTTTATTTCCATTTCTCTAGGAGGTGGATCAAAAAAGATCTTGCTGTGATTCATGTCAAAGAGTGTTCTGCCTATGTTTTCCTCTAAGAGTTTTAAAGTGTCCGGTCTTACATTTAGGTCTCGAATCCATTTTGAGTTTATTTTTGTGTATGGTGTTAGGGAGTGTTCTAATTGCATTCTTTTACATGTAGCTGTCCAGTTTTCCCAGCACCACTTATTGAAGAGACTGTCTTTTCTCCATTGTATATCCTTGCCTACTTTCTCATGCATTAGTTGACCATAGGTATGTGGGTTTATCTCTGGGCTTTCTATCTTGTTCCATTGATCTATGTTTCTGTTTTTGTGCCAGTACCATATTGTCTTGAATACTGTAGCTCTGTAGTATACTCTGAAGTCAGGGAATCTGATTCCTCCGGCTCCATTTTTTTCCCTCAAGACTGCTTTGGCTATTCGGGGTCTTCCGTGTCTCCATACAAATTTTAAGGCTTTTTGTTCTAGTTCCATAAAAAATGCCATTGGTAATTTGATAGGGATTGCATTGAATCTGTAGATTGCTTTGGGTAGTACAGTCATTTTCACAATATTGATTCTTCCAATCCAAGAACATGGTATATCTCTCCATCTGTTGGTATCATCTTTAATTTCTTTCATCAGTGTCTTATAGTTTTCTGCATACAGGTCTTTTGTCTCCCTAGGTAGGTTTATTCCTAGGTATTTTATTCTTTTTGTTGCAATGGTAAATGGGAGTGTGCCCTTAATTTCTCTTCCAGATTTTTCATCATTAGTGTAGAGGAGTGCAAGAGATTTCTGTGCATTAACTTTGTACCCTGCAACTTTACCAAATTCATTGAGTAGCTCTAGTAGTTTTCTGGTGGCATCTTTAGGGTTCTCTATGTATAGTATCATGTCATCTGCAAACAGTGACAGTTTTACTTCTTCTTTTCCAATTTCTATTCCTTTTATTTCTTTTTCTTCTCTGATTGCCATGGCTAGGACTTCTAAAACTATGTTGAATAACAGTGGTGAGAGTGGACATCCTTGTCTTATTCCTGATCTTCGGGAAATGCTTTCAGTTTTTCACCATTGAGAATTATGTTTGCTGTGGGTTTGTCATATATGGGCTTTATTATGTTGAGGTAGGTTCCCTCTATGCCCACTTTCTGGAGAGTTTTTATCATAAATGGGTGCAGAATTTTCTCAAAAGGCTTTTCTGCATCGATTGAGATGATTATACGGTTTTTATTCTTCAATTTGCTAACAGGGTTTATCACATGGATTCATTTGCGTATATTGAAGAATCCTTGCATCCCTGGGATAAATCCCACTTGATCATGGTGTATGATCCTTTTCATGTGCTGTTGAATTCTGTTTGCCAGTATTTTGTTGAGGATTTTTGCATCTATATTCATCAGTGATATTGGTCTGTAATTTTCTTTTTTTGCAGTATTTTTGTCTGGTTTGGGTATCAACGTGATGGTGGCCTCATAAAATGAGTTTGGGAGTGCTTCGTCCTCTGCAATTTTTTGGAACAGTTTGAGAAGGACTGGTGTTAGCTCTTCTCTAAATGTTTGATAGAATCTACCTGTAAAGCCATCTGGTGATGGACTTTTGTTTGTTGGAAGATTTTTAATCACAGTTTCAATTTCATTACTTGTGATTGGTCTGTTCATATTTTCTATTTCTTCTTGGTTCAGTCTTGGAAGTTTACACCTTTCTAAGAATTTGTCCATTTATTCCACCTTGTCCATTTTATTGGCATAGATTTGCTTGTAGTACTCTCTTAGGATGCTTTGTATTTCTGCAGTGTCTGTTGTAACTTCTCCTTTTTCATTTCTACTTTTATTGATTTGAGTCCTCTCCCTCATTTTCTTGATGAGTCTGGCTAATGGTTTATCAATTTTATCTTCTAAAAGAACCAGATTTTGGTTTTATTCATCTTTGCTATTGTTTTCTTTGTTTCTATTTCTTTTATTTCTGCTCTGATCTTTATGATTTCTTTCCTTCTGCTAACTTTGGGTTTTGTTTATTCTTCTTTCTCTAGTTCCTTTAGGTGTAAGGTTAGATTGTTTATTTGAGATTTTTCTTGTTTCTTGAGGTAGGCTTGTATAGCTATAAACTTCCCTCTTAGAACTGCTTTTGCTGCATCCCACAGGTTTTGGATCGTCATGTTTTCATTGTCATTTGTTTTTAGGTATTTTTTGATTTCCTCTTTGATTTCCTCAGTAATCTCTTGGTTATTTAGTAACGTATTGTTTAGCCTCCATGTGTTTCTGTTTTTTATGTTTTTTCCCCTGTAATTCATTTCTAATCTCATAGCATTGTGGTCAGAAAAGATGCTTGATATGATTTCAACTTTCTTAAATTTACTGAGGCTTGATTTGTGACCCAAGATGTGATCTATCCTGGAGAATGTTCCATGTGCACTTGAGAAGAAAGTGTAATCTGCTGGTTTTGGATGGAATGTCCTATAAATATCAATTAAATCTATAGTGTCATTTAAAGCTTGTGTTTCCTTATTTATTTTCATTTTGGATGATCTGTCCATTGGTGTCAGTCAGGTGTTAAAGTCCCCCACTATTATTGTGTTACTGTCGATTTCCTCTTTTATAGCTGTTAGCAACTTACTTACGTATTGAGGTGCTCCTATGTTGGGTGCATATATATTTATAATTGTTATATCTTCTTCTTCGATTGATCCCTTGATCATTTTGTAGTGTCCTTCACTGTTTCTTGTAACACTCTTTATTTAAAATCTATTTTACCTGATATGAGTATTGCTACTCCACCTTTCTTTTGATTTCCATTTGCATGGAGTATCTTTTTCCATCCCCTCACTTTCAGTCTGTATGTGTCCCTAGGTCTGAAGTGGGTCTCTTGTAGACAGCATATATATGGATCTTGTTTTTGTATCCATTCAGCAAGCCTGTGTCTCTTGGTTGGAGCATTTAAAACATTCATGTTTAAGGTAATTATCAATATGTATGCTCCTGTGACCATTTTCTTAACTCTTTTGGGTTTGCTTTTGTAGGTCCTTTCTTCTCTTGTGTTCCCCACTTAGAGAAGTTCCTTTAGCATTTGTTGTAGTGCTGGTGTGGTGGTGCTGAATTCTCTTAGCTTTTGCTTGTCTGTAAAGCTTTTGATTTCTCCATCAAATCTGAATGAGATCCTTGCTGGGTAGAGTAATCTTGGTTGCAGGTTCTTCCTTTTCTTCACTTTAAGTATATCATGCCACTCCCTTCTGGCTTCTAGAGTCTCTGCTAAGAAATCAGCTGTTAACCTTATGGGAGTTCCATTTTATGTTATTTGTCATTTTTCCCTTGCTGCTTTCAATAATTTTTCCTTGTCTTTAATTTTTGCCAATTTGATTACTATGCGTCTCGGCGTGTTTCTCCTTGGATTTATCCTGTATGGGGCTCACTGCGCTTCCTGGACTTGGGTGGCTATTTCCTTTCCCATGTTAGGGAAGTTTTCAACTATAATCTCTTCAAGTATTTTCTCAGGTCCTTTCTCTCTCTCTTCTCCTTCTGGGACCCCCATAATGTGAATGTTGTTGCATTTAATGTTGTCCCAGAGGTTTCTTAGGCTGTCTTCATTTCTTTTCATTCTTTTTTCTTTAGTCTATTCTGTAGCAAGGAATTCTACCATTCTGTCTTCCAGCTCACTTATCCATTCTTCTGCCTCAGTTATTCTGCTATTGATTCCTTCTAGTGTAGTTTTCATTTCAGTTATTGTATTGTTCATCTCTGTTTTTTTGTTCTTTAATTCTTATAGGTCTTTGTTAAAAGTTTCTTGCATCTTCTCGATCTTTGCCTCCATTCTTTTCCCGAGGTCCTGGTTCATCTTTACTATCATTATTCTGAATTCTTTTTCTGGGAGGTTGCCTATCTCCACTTCATTTAGTTGTTTTTCTGAGGTTTTATCTTGTTCCCTCATCTGGTACATAGCCCTCTGCCTTTTCATCTTGTCTGTCTTTCTGTGAATGTGGTTTTTGTTCCACAGGCTGCAGGACTGTAGTTCTTCTTGCTTCTGCTGTCTTCCCTCTGGTGAATAAGGCTCTCTAAGAGGCTTGTGTAAGTTTCCTGATGGGAGGGACTGGTGGTGGGTAGAGCAGACTGTTGCTCTGGTGGGCAGAGCTCAGTAAAGCTTTAATCCGCTTGACTGGTGATGGGTGGGGCTGGGTTCCCTCCCTGTTGGTTGCTTGGCCTGAGGCAACCCAACACTGGAGCCTACCTGGGCTCTGTGGTGGGGCTAATGACAGACTCTGGGAGGGCTCACACCAAGGAGTACTTCCCAGAACTTCTGCTGCCGGTGTCCTTGTCCCCACGGTGAGCCACAACCTCCCCTGCCCCGCCTCTGCAGGAGACCCTCCAACACTAGCAGGTAGGTCTGCTACAGTCTCCCCTGGGGTCACTGCTCCTTCCCCTGGGTCCCGATGTGCACACTACTTTGTGTGTGCCCTCCAAGAGTGGAGTCTCTGTTTCCCCCAGTCCTGTCGAAGTCCTGCAATCAATTCCCACTAGTCTTCAAAGTCTGATTCTCTAGGAATTCCTTCTTCCGTTGTTGGCCCCCCAGGTTGGGAAGCCTGACGTGGGGCTCAGAACCTTCACTCTAGTGGGTGGACTTCTGTGGTATAAGTGCTCTCCAGTCTGTGAGTCACCCACCCAGCAGTTATGGGATTTGATTTTGCTGTGATTGCACCCCTCCTACCATCTCATTGTGGCTTCTCCTTTGTCTCTGGATGTGGGGTATCTTTTTTGGTGAGTTCCAGTGTCTTCCTGTCGATGACTGTCCAGCAGCTAGTTGTGATTCTGGTGTTCTCACAAGATGGAGTGAGAGCACGTCCTTCTACTCTGCCATCTTCTTTTTCATTTATTTCTGATTTGATCTTTATGATTTGTTTCCTTCTGCTAACTTTGGGTTTTTTCTTCCTCTTTCTCCAATTGCTTTAGGTGTAAGGTTAGCTTGTTTATTTGAGTTCCTCCTCTCTTTGGGAGAAACAATATATATGTTTTTTTCCTTTTGATCTTTTTGTGAGTGTGTATGTGTTTGTTTCTGTGTGTGATTTTGTCTGTATAGCTTTGCTTTTAACATTTGTCCTAGGGTTCTGTCTGTCCATTTTTTCTTTTTTTAGTGCAGCTTTTAGTGCTTGTTATCATTGGTGGATTTGTTTTTTTGGTTTGGTTGCTCTCTTTGTTCCTTTTTTTTAATTACTTAAAAAATTTTTTTATTTTTAAAAATAATTTTAATAACTTTATTTATTTGTTTATTTATTTATTTATCCCTTTTATTCTGAGCCGTCTGGATGCCAGGGTCTTGGTGCTCCAGCCGGGTGTCAGGCCTGTGCCTTGAAGGTGGGAGAGCTGAGTTCAGGACACTGGTCCACCAGAGACCTCCCAGATCCATGTAATATCAAATGGAGAAAATCTCCCAGAGATCTCCATGTCAACGCTAAGACCCAGATCCACTCAACAACCAGCAAGCTACAGTGCTGGACACCCTATTCCAAACAACTAGCAAGACAGGAAAACAACCCCACCCACTAGCAGAAAGGCTGTCTAAAATCATAATAAGTTCACAGAAACTCCAAAACACACCACCGGATGCGGACCTGCCCACCAGAAAGACAAGATCCAGCCTCATCCACCAGAACACAGGCACTAGTTCCCTCCACCAGGAAGCCTACACAACCCACTGAACCAAACTTACTCACTGGGGGCAGACAGCAAAAACAACGGGAACTACAAACCTACAGCCTGTGAAATGGAGACCCCAAACACAGTATGTTAAGCAAAATGAGAAGACAGAGAAATATGCAGCAGATGAAGTAGCAAGGTAAAAACCCACCAGAACAAACAAATGAAGAGGAAACAGGCAGTCTACCTGAAAAAGAATTCAGAGTAATAATTGTAAAGATATCCAAAATCTTGGAAATAGAATGGAGAAAATACAAGAAACATTTAACAAGGACCTAGAAGAACTAAAGAGCAAACAAACAATGATGAACAACACAATAAATGAAATTAAAAATACTCTAGAAGGAATCAATAGCAGAATAACTGAGGCAAAAGAACAAATAAGTGACCTAGAGGATAAAACAGTGGAAATAACTACCACAGAGCAGGATAAAGAAAAAAGAATGAAAAGAAATGAGGACAGTCTCAGAGACCTCTGGGACAACATTAAATGCACCAACATTTGAATTATAGGGGTCTCAGAAGAAGAAGAGAGAAAGAAAGGGACTGAGAAAATATTTGAAGAGATTACAGGTGAAAACTTCCCTAATATGGGAAAGGAAATAGTTAATCAAGTCCAGGAAGCACAGAGAATCCCATACAGGATAAATCCAAGGAGAAACATGGCAAGACACACATTATTCAAACTATCAGAAATTAAATACAAAGAAAAAATATTAAAAGCAACAAGGGAAAAACAACAAATAACATACAAGGGAATCGTCATAAGGTTAACAGCTGATCTTTCAGCAGAAACTCTGCAAGCCAGAAGGGAGTGACAGGACATATTTAAAGTGACAAAAGGGAAAAACTCACAACCAAGATTACTCTACCCAGCAAGGATCTCATTCAGATTCGACAGAGAAATTAAAAGGTTTAGAGACAAGCAAAAACTAAGAGAATTCAGCACCACCAAACCAGCTTTACAGCAAATGCTAAAGGAAGTTCTCCGGGCAGGAAACATAAGAAAAGGAAAAGACCTACACAAACAAACCCAGGACTTCCCTGGTGGTGCAATGGTTGAGAGTCTGCCTACCAATGCAGGGGATGCAGGTTTGTGCTCCGGTCCGGGAGGATCCCACATGCCACGGAGTGGCTGGGCCCATGAGCTGTGGCCGATGGGCCTGCGCGTCCAGAGCCTGTGCTCCACAACGGGAGAGGCTACGGCAGTGAGAGACCTGCGTACCGCAAAAAAAAAAAAAAAAAAAAAACCCAAACAATTATGAAAATGGTAATAGGAACACAGATATCGATAATTACCTTAAATGTAAATGGATTAAATGCTCCAACCAAAAGGCACACACTGGCTGAATGGATACAAAAACAAGACCCGTATATATGCTGTCTACAAGAGACCCACTTCAGACATATGGACACATACAGACTGAAAGTGAGGGGATAGAAAAAGATATTCCATGCAAATGGAAATGAAAAGAAAGCTGGAGTAGCAATTCTCATAACAGACAAAATAGAATTTAAAACAAAGACATTACAAGAGACAAAGAAGGACATTACATAATGATTGAGTGATCAATCCAAGATTAAGATATAATAATTGTAAATATTTATGCACCCAACAGAGGAGCACCTCAATACCTAAGTCAAATGCTAAAAGCCATAAAGGGGGAAATCGACAGTAACACAATCATAGTAGGGGACTTTAATACCCCACTTTCACCAATGGACAGATCACCCAAAAGGAAAATAAATAAGGAAAAACAAGCTTTAAGTGATACATTAAACAAGATGGACTTAATGACATTTATAGGACATTCCATCCAAAAACAGCAGAATACACTTTCTTCTCAAGTGCTCATGGAACTTTCTCCAGGATAGACCATATCCTGGGTCACAAATCAAGCCTTGGTAAATTTAAGAAAATTGAAAACATATCAAGTATCTTTTCCAACCACAATGCTATGAGACTATATATCAATTACAGGAAAAAATCTGTAAAAAAATAGAAACACATGGAGGCTAAATAATACACTACTTGATAACCAAGAGATCACTGAAGAAATCAAAGAGGAAATCAAAAAATACCTAGAAACAAATGACAACAAAAACACAACGACCCAAAACCTATGGGATGCAGCAAAAGCAGTTCTAAGAGGGAAGTTTATAACAATACATCCTACCCTAAGAAACAAGAAACATCTCAAATAAACAAGCTAAACTTACACCTAAAGTAACTGGAGAAAGAAGAACAAAAAAACCCCAAAGTTAGCAGAAGGAAAGAAATCATAAAGACTGGACCAGAAATAAATGAAAAAGAACTGAAGGAAGCAATAGAAAAGATCAATAAAACTAAAAGCTGGTTCTTTGAGAAAATAAACAAAATTGATAAACCATTAACCAGACTCATCAATAAAAAAGGGAGAAGACTCAAATCAATAGAATTAGAAATGAAAAAGGAGAAGTAACAACTGACACTGCAGAAATACAAAGGACCATAAGAGATTACTGCAAGCAACTATATGCCAATAAAATGGACAACGTGGAAGAAATTGACAAATTCTTAGGAAAGCACAGTCTTTCAAGACTGAACCAGGAAGAAATAGAAAATATAAACAGACCAATCACAAGCACTGAAATTCAGACTGCGATAAAAAAAAAACGTTCCAACAAACAAAACCCCAGGACCAGATGGCTTCACAGGCGAATTCTATCAAATATTTAGAGAAGACTAACACCTATCCTTCTCAAACTCTTCCAAAGTGTAGCAGAGGGAGGAACACTGCCAAACTCATTCTACGAGGCCGCCATCACCCTGATACCAAAACCAGACAAAGATGTCACAAAGAAAGAAAACTACAGGCCAATATCACTGATGAACACAGATGCAAAAATACTCAACAAAATACCAGCAAACAGAATCCAACAGCTCATTAAAAGGATCATACACCATGATCAAGTGGGGTTTATCACAGGAATGCAAGGATTCTTCAATATACACAAATCAATCAATGTGATACCCCATATTAACAAACTGAAGGAGAAAAACCATATGATCATCTCAATAGATGCAGAGAAAGCTTTTGACAAAATTCAACACCCATTTATGATAAAAACCATCCAGAAAGTAGGCATAGAGGGAACTTACCTCAACATAATAAAGCTCATATATGACAAACCCACAGCCAACATTTTCCTCAATGGTGAAAAACTGAAACCATTTCCACTAAGATCAGGAACAAGACAAAGTTGCCCACTCTTACCACTATAATTCAACATTGTTTTGGAAGTGTTAGCCACAGCAATCAGAGAGGAAAAAGAAATAAAAGGAACCCGAATCAGAAAAGAAGAAGTAAAGCTGTCACTGCTTGCAGATGACATGATACTATATATAGAGAATCTAAAAGATGCTACCAGAAAACTACTAGATCTAATCAATGAATTTGTAAAGTAGCAGCGTACAAAATTAACGCACAGAAATCTCTTGAATTCCTCTACACTAATGATGAAAAATCTGAAAGAGAAATTAAGGAAACACTCCCATTTACCACTGCAACTCAAAGAATAAAATATCTTGGAATAAACCTACCAAAGAAGACAGAAGACCTGTATGCAGGAAACTATAAGACACTGATGAAAGAAATTAAAGATGATACAAACAGATGGAGAGATATTCCATGTTCTTGGATTGGAAGAATCAACATTGTGAAAATGACTATACTACCCAAAGCAATCTACAGATTCAATGCAATTCCTATCAAACTACCAATGGCATTTTTCACAGTACTAGAACAAAAAATTTCACAATTTGTATGGAAACACAAAGACCCCGAATAGCCAAAGCAATCTTGAGAAAGAAAAACGGAGCTGGAGGAATCAGGCTCCTGGACTTCAGACTACACTACAGAGCTACAGTAATTAAGACAGTATGGTATTGGCACAAAAACAGAAATACAGATCAATGGAACAGGATAGAAAGCCCAGACATAAACCCACGCACATATGGTCACCTTATTTTTGATAAAGATGGGAAGAATATACAATGGAGAAAAGACAGCCTCTTCAATAAGTGGTGCTGGGAAAACTGGACAGCTACATGTAAAAGAAGGAAATTAGAACACTCCCTAACACCATACACAAAAATAAACTCAAAATGGATTAAAGACCTAAATGTAAGGCAAGACACCATCAAACTCTTAGAGGAAAACATAGGCAGAACACTCTTTGACATAAATCACAGCAAGATCCTTTTTGACCTACCTCCTAGAGAAATGGAAATAAAAACAAAAATTTTAAAATGGGACCTAATGAAGCTTAAAAGCTTTTTAGAGCAAAGGAAACCATAAACAAGACGAAAAGACAACCCTCAGGATGGGAGAAAATATTTGCAAACGAAGGAACTGACAAAGGATTAATCTCCAAAATATACAAGCAGCTCATGCAGCTCAATATCAAAAACACAAACAACCCAATCCAAAAATGGGCAGAAGACCTAAACAGACATTTCTCCAAAGAAGATATACAGATTGCCAACAAACACATGAAAGAACGCTCAACATCATTAATCATTAGAGAAATGCAAATTAAAACTACAATGAGGTATCACCCACACCAGTCAGAATGGCCATCGTCAAAAAATCTACAAACAATAAATGCTGGAGAAGGTGTGGAGAAAAGGGAACCTTCTTGCACTGTTGGTGGGAATGTAAATTGATACAGCCACTATGGAGAACAGTATGGACATTCCTTAAAAAACTAAAAATAGAACTGCCATACGACCTAGCAATCCCACTACTGGGCATATAACCTGAGAAAACCATAATTCAAAGGAGTCATGTACCACAATGTTCATTGCAGCTCTATTTACAATAGCCAGGACATGGAAGCAACATAAGTGTCCTTCAACAGATGAATGGATAAAGAAAATGTGGCACATATATACAATGGAATATTACTCATTCATAAAAGAAACGGAATTGAGTTATTTGTAGTGAGGTGGATGGACTTTGTGTCTGTCATATAGAGTGAAGTAAGTCAGAAAGAGAAAAACACATACTGTATGCTAACACATACATATGGAATCAGAAAAAAAAAATAGTTGTGAAGGACCTAGGAGCAGGACGAGAATAGACGCAGACCTACTAGAGAATGGACTTGAGGACACAGGGAGGGGGAAGGGTAAGCTGGGACAAAGTGAGAGAGTGGCATGGACATACATACACTACCAAATGTAAAATAGATAGCTAGTGGGAAGCAGCCACATTGCACAGGGAGATAGATCAGCTCGGTGCTTTGTGACCACCTAGAGGGGTGGGATAGGGAGGGTGGGAGGGAGGGAAATGCAAGAGTGAAGAGGTATGGGGATATATGTATATGTATAGCTGATTCACTTTGTTATGCAGCAGAAACTAACACTCTATTGTAAAGCAATTATACTCCAACAAAGATGTTAAAAAAATAAATTAAAAAATAGAAAAGTAAAAAAAAGAATCCGCCTGCCAATGCAGAGGACATGGGTTCGAGCCCTAGTCCAGGAAGATCCCACATGCCGCGGAGCAACTAAGCTTGTGCACCACAACTATGGAGCCTGTGCGCCTAGAGCCCATGCTCTGCAACAAGACATGCCACCGCAATGAGAATCCCACGCACCGCAATGAAGAGCAGCCCCGCTCAACCGCAACTGGAGAAAGCCTGTGTGCAGCAACAAAGACCTAAGGCAGCCAAAATAAAAAAATTTTTTTAAATTTAAAAAAATGCTTAGTACTCCCTCTGGCACATGGTAAGCACCGTGTAAGTGTTTTAAAGCAAACAGATAGGTAGTTTCAATGGATGGATGGGTAGGTAGCTATTGTTCCTAAATGTTAAGTGCTACTGCCTGACCTCTGACCATCTGCACTAAGGGGCACGTTCCCTGTGAAGCAGCACTGCCCCAAGAAGGACTCTGGTATTGAGTAGGAACATATATGATGTATCTCATTCAAGATGACTCATCTTAAAATCTATAGCACAAAGGCCTTTCTAATTTCCCCCTTACATATAATATCCTCTATTCAAGTTCTTCCTCCTTGTTCTTGAGTTTTATATTCAGAATGCAGGTAGGTTTTTAAAGGGGTCTGAGAGGGCGCCCCAAGAAAAAGCCTGCAGTCAGGTCAGCTTCCCTTTTAATACAGGGATTCCCCTTCCCAGGCACCCACTGTCCTCAATCCCTGCTTCTTCCTCTTCAAGGTAAAGGCTGGCAGGTGATTCATGTGACACCATCACCATATCACGTCTCCAAGAGACACAGGTTTCCTAACCACCAGGAGCTAACTGTAGAAGGAAGGACTCAGTTGCCTGTTAAAGGACTGTCTGCAAGATTACAAGGCTGGTAGAAAGCAGAGATCCCCTTCTCCTCATCACTAAAATCACAACCCGGCTTCCCCGTAAAAGAGGGAGGTGCGAATTATCTCCTTTTCCCTGGATATCTCCCTGGTATACAAGTACATATGGATAAATTTCTGGGTTTTTCTTGTTTAAAAAAAAAAAAAGAGGGAAGTGCAAAGCAAACGTGTTTCATGAACAGAATTGACTGTTCAAGTCCAGGTGGAAGTGGGAGAGCTGTGGGGTTTGTGCTCAGTCGTAACAGAAACATGTCTGATTTCACTGTGGTTCAGGGCAGATCTGTGGGCAAGTGAGCCAGTAATAGGCAGCAACATGAGGAAGCCTTCAGACCCAGGTCATGGGACAGCCAGAAAAACAAATTCTAAAAATACAGCCCAACAGGGAACCAGGTAGGAAGGCTCTGGAGTCAGAAAGACATGGCTGGATGTTTTGGTTCCAGTATTTGTTACTGGGGCTTTCCTTGGATAAGTCCCTTGGCCTTCCTGGGCCTCAGTTTCCCCATCTGTATTATCAGGCCCTTATGTCTCTTTCATAGGGTTCCTGAATGCAAATGAGATAATCTCACGAGCATGTTGATGACAGGGCCTGGGCATGGTGGGCTACTGATGTCATTGACCCCGTGTGAGAGCAGGGCGTCTGTGTGTGCAATGGGGGTTTCACAGGAGAGCATGTGTGAGGCCCTGTTATGGGGCCACTGTGTGTTGGACACTGTCTTTGGTCTCTACCAATGGTGGCAAATGGTCCTCACACTCGGTGCCACTATGCAAACCAAGGGCAGTCAGGCCAGTGCCCATCAGTGGAAAGTCTACATTTCAGAGTATTTTTAAAGTGTAAATGTCTTACCTTCCAACAAATAATAAGACAACTTTAATTCAATAAAGGTTTGTCTGCTATACACATTTCCTTAGGAAAGATGACTTTAGTATTATATAAGAGTGCTTTATAACTGGGATACCAACTGTAGGCAGATAACTGAGGACTGTTCACAACATTCTGTTCCCAAGGCATGTGTAAGCAGTTACTCTACAATTCTGACACACTTCTGTATAAACAGTGTCTTCCTGCATAGTCTAAAGAATTTACCTCATCTCTGTGAAAGAAACTGCAGGCTCTGATCTGAACTAATTTTTATTCTTCTTGAGTATCTAATTCTTAGCTTAAGAATATCAGTTTTCCTTGCATACTTTGATGTTCCTTTCTCCAAAGAAAATGTGCTGAAATGTGAGAATTACAGCAAAGTGCTTGAAAAAGGATGGCTCAAACTAGAAAGGCTTTATTTTGACACCTAAAGATAAAAAGTGTCCCCGTACCTGAATCACGTGGTCATCGCTTGTGATTTCTATGGCTTCGTGACAGTGGTCTAATGCTGTGAACACTGAATTACAGGCCCTGAAAGTTGCAAAAGATTGATGTTAGTTCTGCTGGAAAACCATGAGCATTTCATCTGTTAATTTATCAAAGTAAACAGTGCCTCAGGTTCATTAAAACCAAGTACCTTTCGATATTATGTTTTGGGGGGAAAAAAAAGAAACCTAGCCTTTCAAACTAAATGAATAAACAATAGCATGCATTTCTATGCATATCATGCAGAGAGAAGAATGTAATCTGGCAAAATCATCGTGGATCGTGAAATGAGCTCCGTATGTGCTGGATGAAACCTTCATACTGACACAAGAGAACAAAGATTCAGGAGATGGTCTCATAAGCCCCTATGTTCTATGTCAATGACATTCTTCTGTTCCATTCACGGCGGCAGTCATGGAGAAGTCCCATCCCCATCAATTAGAAAAACCTAATTAAGCCCAAATTAGATCTGAGGTATTCTGGCCTTTTGCAACAGACACAGAAATATTTTTTTCTTTTCTTACTTTTACGACCTAGATAAGCAAGCCTTTATGGTACTTGCTACACCCACCAGCCTGATGAAAGGCAAATATGGCTGAATTCCCCTTGCCTGGTTCATTTTACAGCTCTCCAGGTGGGCACTATTCTTGATGACCTTCCTTGTATATCTGGAATATTTGAAATCATTTCAATTTCTCAATTTCTTGGGTAACATTTTAACTACCTTCCAAATTTAGAGCAACTCCAAATACAGTAAGTTATCTACTATCTAACCCAGCAAGTATGTGGCTAGTTACTAGAGCTTTGTTATTTGTACTGGCTGTTTAAAGAATCCCAGTGAAGGCTTTCTTATACATTACCAAAAAAATGTTAATCTACTGGATTGATGTTTCTTCTTATAAAACGAACTCTTATAATGTTATTCATCTTTCCCTCTCATAAGGCATCTAACTTTGCCATTCTATTTTGAACTGTTTACAAGGGAGAGGGCAGAAGAAACTGGGTGAAACTTGGTTCGGTATTTGGCCAGTTATGGGACCTTGGGCAATGTTTTCTCTCTGCTGGCCCTCAGTTTCCTCATCTATAAAATGAAGATAACACATCTTACAGGTTGTTGTAAGAATCAAAACAGTTTATGTGAGGCGTGTCTCAAAATACTTGGGATGATATAAGAATTCAAGACATAGTACTTGTTATTTGTAAGATCTCAGAATAATATTTTTGTTCTCTAAAGCTTTCAAAGGCTGTTGGCGAGAAGAAAAGTGAATCATAACCTATCTTTTCTCATGAGTGTATCTGAAATATCAAACCAAGAACTGCTTTCAATAATAGCAAGGCAGCCTGCACAGAAAGGGAAGGATTTTAGCCCATTGACGGGTAGCGCTCCTGTCGCTGCAGAGATGAAGACACAGGTGTGGGAGGGTAAGTAAAGTAAGTAATCATGATGCAGGTGAGTGGAGGAGAACATAACCCTAACCCCACTGAGATTTCTGATAGGTGTGGGATGTTTTCTTATTTAAATGGCTCCAGTCTAGGGTTCTCAAAAAACTAAAAATAGAACTACCATATGACCCAGCAATTTCACTCCTGGGTATACATCCGAAAAAAAACAAACACACTAATTCAAAAACATACATATATCCCAATATTCATAGCAGCATTAGTCACAATAGCCAAGATATGGAAGCAAACCAGGTGTCCATCGACAGATGAATGGATAAAGATGTGGTATATATATACAATGGAATACTACTCAGCCATAAAAAAGAACAAAATTTTGCCATTTGCAGCAACATGGATGGACTTGGAGGGTATTATGCTAAGTGAAATAAGTAGACAGAGAAAGACAAATACTGTATGATATCACTTACATGTGGAATCTTAAAAAAAAAGCAAAAAAACCCCAACTAGTGAATATAACCAAAAAGCAGACTCTCAGATATACAGTACAAACTGGTGGTTACCAGTGGGGAGAGGGAAGGAGGGAGGGGCAATAAGGGGTAAGGGATTAAGAGGTACAAACTATTAGGTATAAAATAAGCTATAAGGACATACTGTATAACAATATTTTATAATAACTATAAATGGAGTATAACCTTTAAAAATTGTGAATCACTATATTGTAACCTATAATACTGTACAGAAACTATACTTCAATTAAAAAAGTAAATAAAATAAAATAAAATAAATTGCTCCAGTCTACCTAACGTGAACTGTATACTGTCCTATTAGCATTGCTGCATTTGTAAACATGATCATTTAAAATGTGAAAAAGGATTCAAAGAGGGCTTTAAAATTGTTACCAAAGTCACTACTGCATCACCTCTCATGGAGAGGCAAGCAAGAACTAGTCTTATCCCAAGTTTGCTCCAGGCACTTGGGTCCAGAACCCAACTCCGCACAACGGGAAAGCGTTCCCTGTCCTCCAGAAGTCTGATGCGGAAAATCACAATCTGTGTGGGCTAGTTCCTTAGCTTTGGGAGCTGGATAACTAAGTGTTAAAACATTTGATCAAATGATAAATTCCCCTCTTGCCCAGGTATTTTCTTAAAGTACCTGTGTGGCTCAATTAAGTATGTAAACAGCTACTTCAGAGTATGACTGTTTTTGTCAATTCAACAGGCTGCCTCATACAAGATGTTAGCTCCAACTGCCAAAATGTTATCTATTAGATGTTCACTGCAAAGCATACACTATCCTGTGAGAGTATAATGCCCAATGGGACAAAGCAGATCCTTTTTGACAGTTAAAGTGAAAGTATATTGGCAGGATGAGTAGATTATTGCCTCGGTGACAAACGCTACTGGACTGCCATGTGTAGATCTAGGCTTTAAACCAATTTGTTGATGGTTCTATTTAAATAAACCTGCAGCAAAATGAGGTAATCAATTTGAATCACGTTCCTAAAGTTTGGGAATTTAATTGCTTGTATTAATTATTAATATTCTTCATGCAGAAGAACCTTAGCTTTATTAATTTTCTGTTCTTGGGAAACCATGTAACTCTGCACCTCAAATGTATTTTAGTAGCCTTCAGTTTGAGAAGCTGGAAAATTGGAAAAAGCACAAGGGAACCAGAGCCCATGTAGTGCTAGTGATGTAACCATTTCCCCTTCATCTTCTTAAAAGTCCGTGAAGGTCTGCAGAGAAAAAGTAAATATTATAGGGACCCAGGTAGAAAGTCTACAAAGAACATAGTGCTCTGATGGGGTGCAGAGTGCATCCGACTTAAAGCAGGGTGCCTGGACGCTACTCCAGCGCTGCCACCCACATGTTGGGTAGCTGTGATCATGCCCAGAGTCTTCCCGGCTCTCAGCACTGCTGTCAGTTGTCTGGGGTGGTTGGGTTATATGACCTCCTGTGTCCCTAACAAAGGCACCCTGGAATCTACTCAAACAAAACACAAACACCCCACCGCAGACACGCACACACAAGGGTAGGACTGGGCAAGGTGGTAGCGTGCAGGGAGAAGATTCTGAACACAAAGCCACATCCCAGCAGGGGTTCGGGAGCAGCAGGGAGGGGGCTGTGGACTTGCTATCCACCAGCACCACTCCTAGGCAGTGACAAGGCAGGGGCCGGTTACTTTAATCCATCACAGATCAGTTTCTACTTCCGTAACACAACGGGGCTGTCATGCAGAGCCCACGTGAGGATAAAGTGCTCTATAAATATCAGCCAATAATGAGAGATGTGGTGTTCCATGGAATACTAAGGTTTGCCCATCAGAAACTGATTCTAAAATGGAGGACTGCTACTGTCTTAAGATTTGGAGTAAAATAAACATGATGATTTGGGTGTAACCCCTAGGTAACAGATATCAGACTGCCTAATGATGAAAAAATAGCTTGTACTTGATTAGTGTAAACTCATCAGCTTAAACTCTCAATAAATAGCCAAATCCTATCTGTATTTTGGTTAACATAGTTCTTTTCATGATAAAGAAGCATAAGAACATAAGCAATAAATGGTCATCAGTTAGCCCATACTTCCCTAGACATTCCCCCTTTCATGAGTTCTGTTCAATAAAGTAATTCATCACATGCACACAGAAATGTGATTTTGTTCTGTCTTTAAAAGTTATTCCCATATAATGGAATTTTTAAATTAGGTATGTTATGTTTGATCACATGACCTTTTTTTCCTTGGTTAAGTAAATATGGTTACCATACATGAAGACTGGACAGAAGCGTCTGCCTTCAACATTCAACATCATCCTTGCAGTACAGACTGTCCTTGCAGAATGCTAGTAATGTCACGTATTTAGCTGCAGCTGGGGGTGGAATTGCAGGGAAAAGTATTATATAATTAGACTATAATGATTCTGGCATTGTATAACAAAGAGCCTCATTTTCCCCATCTGCAGCAAGTGACAAAGTTGCCTGCCAACCTCTGGGGTGCAGGTAGATGCTTTAGACATCCTTGAATGCCCTAAGGAGCTGGGGAGACCATGGAGGGTCACTGTCCACCCCCATCCACTGGGCCCAGATATCATACACCCAGGGAGAGTCAAACCATACACACACACCCTACTCCTCCAAAGGACAGAAAAGAAGTTGGAGACAGTTGAGATACAACCAGCCAAAAAGCATCAAAAGAAACTGACCATTTAGTCCTCCTCTGTCTTCTCCTGTGGAGAACTCTCGCCTTCCCTCCCCCTCTGCAGGGGCTGCTCTTGTGCTGGTTGCTTGGGGAGGTCCCAACCAGCCAAGCTGAAGCTGATGCGGAAGGTGAGGGGACTGGGGTTCTGGGCAAACCCACCTTCCTGGGACCGCTGCTGCCTGGGCGAGGTCCATTCACCAGCTTTACATTGATTTGCATTAAGAACCTGAGCCTTTTCAACGAGCCCAACGCTCCCAAACAGCTCATCACTGACGGGTGAGAAGTTATGGGACTCACAGAGTGTTGTGTAGTTAGAACCTTGCCGAGTTCTGAACCTAGTGAGTCCTTGAAAAGTTTTCAGTGCCCTGGCTCTACGCAGATTTCATCAGCACAATAACTTGAAGCCCTTTCATTTAGCCCTGGTGCTGCCTGGGGATGTTTATTTCAAACGGCCAGACCTGCCTTCGTCATGCTCCCCATGGGCAAGGCACCTTCTAACCTCTTACATGTGCCATCACATTTAATGCTGCCTAAGAAAACTCAAGTAGTCATTTAAAATAAAATGAGGAGTGCTTGCTTCAGCAGCACATATACTAAAACTGGAACGATACAGAGAAGATTAGCATGGCCCCTGCGCCAGGATGACATGCAAATTCGTGAAGCGTTCCATATTTTTATAAAAAATGAGATACTAAAATAAGTAAATAAAATAAAATAAGGGAATTACCTATCAAAGCAATAAGGCGTCTGCTGTTCATTTTTGTTGTAGAAAATGCACAGTTGAAGAATTAAACCAAAATGAAATCTCTCTTTTCCTAATCCTATTTATTGTGAAAACATCTAAAATAAAAGTACAGTCTTTTTACCCTAAATAAAACAGAAGAGAGCCCCAGGAATAAAAACAATTAATGTACAATTAAAAATCATAAATTGCTATAGTAAAGGCAATGCGGTTTTCTTACGAAATTCTATTAAGTTCTCTGCAGCTAATAAATATATGGATAAAAAGAAACCAAGGGATTTAACTGACACTCAAAAATCATTGGCAATCTTCCTTACCAAAGAATTTCCACTGGTTTGAGATTCTTTTTTTAATACTTTCCCACCTCAAAAGGGACTGTTTATCCCCACACTTAATTTCTTAGAGCTCTCTATCCACCAAACAGTTGACTTCCCTGAGCAGGGTGAACCCCAGAAGAGCCTGCCTCTGGGGGTTCATGCCAATCCATTTTTCTTCCAAGGGACAGAGGAGGGCCAAGAAAAGTTAAGTTTAGAAAGGGTTCTGTTCTCTTTGAATGCAAATTCAGTCATCAAGGTAAGAAGTATAACCATTTCAATGAGATGCTATCCTACTTATTTTTCACTGAGCCTGAAAGCCTTGTGACCCCTCAGTGGGCCAGAGAGAGAAGCCAGGGCCCTTCTGGCATCCCATAGCCTGGAGCCACTTGGGACTGGTCTATGAAGAGCTATGAAGAGCCTCTTCCTTCCCCTGCTCTCTCTGCTGAAGCGGGGCAGGTTGAAGAAATCAGGGTCCTAAGAGTGTGCTGGAGTGGAGCCTGAGCAAAACCAGGCATGGGCTACAACTCTGATACTCCAAGACGTCCCAGAAGCAGAGCATCCTACCACCGAGACTCTGAGAGAATCTGTTCATCTCAGAAGTAAGCACCAGAGAGAAGTTCTTAAAGCACTAGGCATGCGTAAAGAGACTTAAAGTCAGTTTCTTGAAGATACTTCATGCATATTGAGGCCACAAGCAGGCCTCATGAAATTGCTCTCACGGATCTGTAGCGATTACCATAGTTAGCATAATAAATATTCCCACGGGTTTGCCCCTATCTATCACAATCCAAGTAGGAATTTATAAATGTTGCAAGTACAAAGTAGAAAGTAATCCTCAAAGGCTTTTCTTAATCTTGAGCTAATTGTACAGAAGTTAACAGTACTTTTCCAAGCATATAATTTTAAAACTGCTGTAAATAGTGGAAAATATTGTCAAAAGAAGAAACGCCTCCAATTTATTTCATTATACCAATTGGCTCCCAGTTTAGACTCTGCCATTTACCAGCTACGGTTACTTGTTCAACAGCTTCAGAGTCCCTGGGATTCCGCTAAGAACCAGTAAACCTCAGCCTGAGGACAGACAAGCTTTGCTACAGAATGGTTAACTTTGTATTCATCCTATTTTGCTACATACCTTAACTTGAACTGTGATCGAACTTCCCCATGTTCTATTTGAATCAGTTCATTATAGCAAGCAATTATGCTGCTATTCTCCATAAATCTCTGGGAAAAAAAAGCAAAGGTAATACATAAGACATATACAATTACTTCTTAAATAGTCAAAGAAGCTTAACAGTTTCTCCAACCTCAGGTAACTCTGTTATATAAGACAACTAGTAGGTAAGATGAGGTGAAATAAAACAGTTGTCAAGTGTTTGAAATGCTTGTTTAAATGTATAAGAGACAAGAGAGCAGATAACATTGCATAGTTATTTATAACAAAGGTGGGAAAAACATTATGAACACTCACAGGAAAATAAACACACGAGGGATAGAACACCTTGCCCAGCCTTGCTAATTACTGAAACACCTGTGCTTCTGTTGCACTAAGGAAAGTCTTCTAAAACCTGAGCCTGGACGTGTTCATGGCGTGCCACACTACGAGTGATGTCTTCTGGTGGGGAGAGGCAGTCTTTGCTTCCTTCCTCATCTTCTGAGTGCCTAACGCATCCTGCCCCTTCTCATGTCTGTCTGTCTGTCTCTCTCTCTCTCTCTCACATACACACACACACACACACACACACACACACACTCTTCCACACATCTAGCATGGATGGCTTCTCCCGTGGAATATCTGAGAAGCTCCCTGACTTTCCCTGTGCCTCTGGTCCCCACCAGCCCAGGAGGAAGCTGGGAAGGGCTAAGGACAGAGGGGGAACCATGAACACACACAGAGGGAAACACTTTCTATTTACGAAGCAAAGTTAAACATGGTGAGGTTCTGGTTCAGCTTCTGGATGGGTGGAGATGATGTGTCAGTCTGTAACTGAGCTCTGAGTGGTGTTAGCTGATGCTTCATGAAGTACAAAAAAGGATCTGTGATAAAATAAGTCTTTGAAAAGGTTGGGATAAACAGGTTCCTTTGTTTTAAAACAAAAACCTCAGAAGTAAACTTCTGTTGACTAAGTCTAATTTATTTGCCTTAGGCTTTTATTATGCCTCTGTGTCTATGTGTGTAGGTATATATTTTATATGTATATATTTATATACATATAAAATCATTCTATATTTTCACTTTCATATTTACGTAGGAACGTTTTTCTTTTTTCCTTTATATTTATTTGTTTATTTAACATCTTTATTGGACTATAATTGTTTTACAATGTTGTGTAAGTTTCTGCTGTATAAAAAAGTGAATCAGCTATACATATACATATATCCCCATAACCCCTCCCTGTAGGGTCTCCCTCCCACCCTCCCTATCCCACCCCTCTAGGTGGTCACAAAGCACCGAGCTGATCTCCCTGTGCTATGCGCCTGCTTCCCACTAGCTATTTTACATTTGGTAGTGTATATATGTCAATGCCACTCTCTCACTTCATCCCAGCTTACCCTTCTCCCTCCCCGTGTCCTCGAGTCCATTCTCTACATCTGCGTCTTTATTCCTGTCCTGCCCCTAGGTTCTTCAGAACCATTTTTTTTTTTTTAGATTCTACATATATGTGTTAGCATACAGTATTTGTTTTTCTCTTTCTGACTTACTTCACTCTGTATGACAGACTCTAGGTCCATCCACCTCACTACAAATGACTCAATTTCGTTTCTTTTTATGGCTGAGTAATATTCCATTGCATATATGTGCCACATCTTCTTCATCCATTCATCTGTCGATGGACACTTAGGTTGATTCCATGACCTGGCTGTTGTAAATAGAAATGCAATGAACACTGTGGTACATGACTCTTTTTGAATTATGGTTTTCTCAGGGTATATGCCCAGTAGTGGGATTGCTGGATCATATGGTAGTTCTATTTTTAGTTTTTTAAGGAACCTCCATACTGTTTTCCATAGTGGCTGTATCAATTTACATTCCCACCAAGAGTGCAAGAGGGTTCCCTTTTCTCCACACCCTCTCCAGCATTTATTGTTTGTAAATTTTCGGATGATGGCCATTCTGACTGGTGTGAGGTGATACCTCGTTATAGCTTTGATTTGCATTTCTCTAATGATTAGCGATGTTGAGCACTCTCTCATGTGTTTGTTGGCAATCTGTATATCTTCTTTGGAGAAATGTCTATTTAGGTCTTCTGCCCATTTTTGGATTGGGTTGTTTGTTTTTTTGATATTGAGCTGGATGAACTGCTTGTATATTTTGGAGATTAATCCTTTGTCAGTTGCTTCGTTTGCAAATATATTCTCCCATTCTGAGGGTTGTCTTTTTGTCTTGTTTACAGTTTCCTTTGCTGTGCAGAAGCTTTTAAGTTTCATTAGGTCCCATTTGTTTATTTTTGTTTTTATTTCCATTATTCTAGGAGGTGGGTTAAAAGGGATCTTGCCGTGATTTATGTCATAGGGTGTTCTGCCTATGTTTTCCTCTAAGAGTTTTATAATGTCTGGCCTTACATTTAGGTCTTCAACCCATTACTAGTTTATTTTTGTGTATGGTGTTAGGGAGTGTTCTAATTTCACTCTTTTACATGTAGCTGTCCAGTTTTCCCAGCACCACTTATTGAAGAGGCTGTCTTTTCTTCATTGTATATTCTTGCCTCCTTTATCAAAGATAAGGTGACCATATATGTGTGGGTTTATCTCTGGGCTTTCTATCCTGTTCCATTGATCTATATTTTTGTTTCTGTGCCAGTACCTAACTCTCTTGATTACTGTAGCTTTGTAGTATAGTCTGAAGTCTAGGAGCCTGATTCCTCCAGCTCCATTTTTCTTTCTCAAGATTGCTTTGGCTATTCGGGGTATTTTGTGTTTCCATACAAATTGTGAACTTTTTTGTTCTACTTCTGTGAAAAATGCCATTGGTAGTTTGATAGGGATTGCACTGAATCTGTAGATTGCTTTGGGTAGTAGAGTCATTTTCACAATGTTGATTCATCCAATCCAAGAACATGGTATATCTCTCCATCTATTTGCATCATCTTTAATTTCTTTCATCAGTGTCTTATAGCTTTCTGCATACAGGTCTTTTGTCTGCTTAGGTAGGTTTATTCCTAGGTATTTTATTCTTTTTGTAGCAATGGTAAATGGGAGTGTTTCCTTAATTTCTCTTTCAGATTCTTCATCATTAGTGTATAAGAATGCGAGAGATTTCTGTGCATTAATTTTGTATCCTGCTACTTTACCGAATTCATTGATTAGCTCTAGTAGATTACCCTCTACCAGAGGGTAGCATCTTTAGGTTTCTCTATGTATAGTATCGTGTCATCTGCAAACAGTGACAGTTTTACTTCTTTTTTGATTAGGATTCCTTTTATTTCTTTTTCTTCTCTTGTTGCTGTGGCTAAAACTTCCAAAACTGTGTTGAATTTTTTTCTGCATCTTGAGATGATCATATGGTTTTTCTCCTTCAGTTTGTTAATACTGTTTATCACATTGATTGATTTGCATATATTGAAGAATCCTTGCATTCCTGGGATAAACCCCACTTGGTCATGGTGTATGATCCTTCTAATGTGCTGTTGGATTCTGTTTGCTAGTATTTTGTTGAGGATTTTTGCATCTGTGTTCATCAGTGATATTGGCCTATAGTTTTCTTTTTTTATGAACACCTTTGTCTGGTTTGGGTATCAGGGTGATGGCAGCTTCATGGAATGAGTTTGGGAGTGTTCCTCCCTCTGCTATATTTTGGAAGAGTTTGAGAAGATATCTTCTCTAAATGTTTGATAGAATTCACCTGTGAAGCCATTTGGTCCTGTGCTTTTGTTCGTTGGAAGATTTTTAATCACCGTGCTTGTGATTTTTAATTTCAGTGCTTGTGATTGGTCTGTTTACATTTTCTGCTTCTGCCTGGTTCAGTCTCAGAAGGTTGTGCTTTTCTAGGAATTTGTCCATTGCTTCCAGGTTGTCCATTTTATTGTCATATAGTTGTTTGTAGTAATCTCTCATGGTCCTTTGTATTTCTGCAGTGTCAATTGTTACTTTTCCTTTTTCATTTCTAATTCTATTGATTTGCGCCTTCTCCCTTTTTTGTTGATGAGTCTGGTTAATGGTTTATCAATTCTGTTTATCTTCTCAAGGAACCAGCTTTTACTTTTATTGATCTTTGCTATTGTTTCCTTCATTTCTTTTTCAGTTATTTCTGAGCCGATATTTATGATTTCTTTCCTTCTGCTAACTTTGGGGTTTTTTGTTCTTCTTTCTCCAATTGCTTTAGGTGTAAGGTGAGGTTGTTTATTTGAGATGTTTCTTGTTTCTTAGGGTAGGATTGTATCGCTATAAACTTCCCTCTTAGGACTGCTTTTGCTGCATCTCGTAGGTGTTGGGTTGTCGTGTTTTCATTGTCATTTCTTTCTAGGTATTTTTGATTTCCTCTTTGATTTCCTCAGTGATCTCTTGGTTATTAAGTAGTGTATTGTTTAGCCTCCATGTGTTTGTATTTTTTACAGATTTTTTTCCTGTAATTGATACCTAGTCTCATAGCATTGTGGTTGGAAAAGATACTTGATACAATTTCAATTTTCTTAAATTTACCAAGGCTTGATTTGTGACCGAAGATATGATCTATCCTGGAGAATGTTCCATGAGCACTTGAGAAGGAAGTGTACTCTGTTGTTTTTGGATGGAATGTCCTATAAATATCAATTAATTGCATCTTGTTTAATGTGTCATTTAAAGCTTGTGTTTCCTTATTTATTTTCATTTGGGATGTTTTGTCCATTGGTGAAAGTGGGGTATTAAAGTCCCCTACTATGAATGTGTTACTGTCGATTTCCCATTTTATGGCTGTTAATATTTGCTGTATGTATTGAGGTGCTCCTATGTTGGGTTCATAAATATTTACAATTGTTATATCTTCTTCTTGGATCGATCCCTTGATCATTATGTAGTGTCCTTCTTTGTCTCTTGTAATAGTCTTTATTTTAAAGTCTATTTTGTCTGATATGAGAATATATACTCCAGCTTTCTTTTGATTTCCATTTGCATGGACTATCTTTTTCCATCCCCTCACTTTCAGTCTGTATGTGTCCCTAGGTCTAAAGTGAGTCTCTTGTAGACAGCATATATATGGGTCTTGTTTTTGTATCCATTCAGCCAGTGTGTCTTTTGGTTGGAGCATTTAATCCATTTACATGTAAGGTAGGTATTGATATATATGTTCCTATTACCTTTTTCTTAATTGTTCGGGGTTTGTTATTGTAGGTGTTTTCCTTCTCCTGTGTTTCCTGCCTAGAGAAGTTCCTTTAGCATTTGTTGTAAAGCTGGTTTGGTGGTGGTGAATTCCTAAGCTTTTGCTTGTCTGTAAACCTTTTAATTTCTTCATCAAATCTGAATGAGGTCCTTGCTGGGTAGAGTAATCTTGGTTGTAGGTTTTTCCCTTTCACTTTAAATATGTCCTGTCACTCCATTCTGGCTTGCAGAGTTTCTGTTGAAAGATCAGCTGTTAACCTTATGGGGATTCCATGTATGTTAATTGTTGCTTTTCCCTTGCTGCTTTAAATATTTTTTCTTTGTATTTCATTTTTGATAGTTTTATTAATATGTGTCTTGGCTTGTTTCTCCTTGGATTTATCCTGTATGGGACTCTCTGAGCTTCCTGGACTTGATTGACTGTTTCCTTACCAATATTAGGCAAGTTTTCAACTATAATCTCTTCAAATATTTTCTCAGTCCCTTTCTTTTTCTCTTCTTCTTCTGGGACCCCTATAATTCGAATGTTTGTCCGTTTAATGTTGTCCCAGAGGTCTCTGAGACTGTCCTCATTTCTTTTCATTCTTTTTTCTTTATTCTGCTCTGTGGTAGTTATTTCCACTGTTTTATCCTCTAGGTCACTTATTTGTTCTTTTGCCTCAGTTATTCTGCTATTGATTCCTTCTAGAGTATTTTTAATTTCATTTATTGTGTTGTTCATCATTGTTTGTTTGCTCTTTAGTTCTTCTAGGTCCTTGTTAAATGTTTCTTGTATTTTCTCCATTCTATTTCCAAGATTTTGGATATCTTTACAATTATTACTCTGAATTCTTTTTCAGGTAGACTGCCTGTTTCCTCTTCATTTGTTTGTTCTGGTGGGTTTTTACCTTGCTCCTTCATCTGCTGCATATTTCTGTCTTCTCATTTTGCTTAACTTACTGTGTTTGGGGTTTCCTTTTCACAGGCTGCAGGCTCGTAGTTCCCATTTTTTTTTTTTTGGTGTCTGCCCCCAGTGGGTAAGGTTGGTTCAGTGGGTTGTGTAGGCTTCCTGGTGGAAGGTACTGGTACCTGTGTTCTGGTGAATGAGGCTGGATCTTGTCTTTCTGGTGGGCAGGACCACGTCTGGTGGTGTGTTTTGGGGTGTCTGTGAACATATTATAATTTTAGGCAGCATCTCTGCTAGTGGGTGGGGTGGTGTTCCTGTCTTGCTAGTTGTTTGGCATGGCGTGTTCAGCACTGGAGTTTGCTGGTTGTTGGGTGGAGCTGGGTCTTAAGCATTGAGACAGAGATCTCTGGGACAGCTCTCATCGACTGCTATTACGTGGGGCTGGGAGGTCTCTGGTGGTCCAATGTCCTGAACTTGGCTCTCCCACCTCAGAGGCTCAGGCCTGACAGCCAGCTGGAGCACCAAGACCCTTTTAGGAAGTCTGAGGTCTTCTGCCAGCTGCCAGTTCAGCTTCTGCCAGTTCAGTAGGAGTTCTGTAGGAGTTGTTCCACATGTAGATGTATTTTTGATGTATTTGTGGGGTGAAGGTGATCTCCATGTCTTACTCCTCCACCATCTTGAAGGTCCTACTGTAATTTTTTATAATTCTTCTTTTTCTTTAGGTCTCCTAAGAACTTCCAGTGCGGTGAAGATCAGCCTTCTGTTAGGTGATGGTTTCTAAACACTGGAGCACTTTGTTTGCACATAAGTGGCACTCAGTAAGTGTTTTGTAGACTAAGGGCAGTGGGAAAATATTTTGGGAATTTTCTAGACTATCATTAACCCCAAAATCTGAAATAAATTGAGTGAACCAAGAACAGTGGTCTTCAAACTTCAACATGCTGAGAATAACCTGCGTGTTTGGTTAAAATGCAGCTTCCTGGGCTCCGCTTCCAGAAACGTAGGCAGGTGTCTTTAGTACAGGATTTCTCCATATGCTCGGGTGTGATGCTGCTAACGTGCACTGTACCTTCTCAGGGGCAAGAGGAGGAGAATCAGAGTCTTCACTGATTTTCCACACTTACTCAACCACAGAAACCTTTTGTCATGGACACCTATTAAAAGCTTTGGGACACTAGCGTTCCTTGGAACACTTTGGGAAATATGACTCTGGTGGACCGGCATGAAGTTGGGAGTTAAATACCAAGTATTTGCATCTTGACTTATTATGAGTATGAGCTCTGCAAGGTAGTCATTTTCAGCCTGTTTTCTCCTCTGCAAAAATGGAGAAAATACCAAACCTCTCATCTGTAGATGAGGATCAAGTCAGTCACCTAGAGTGGAGCCCGGCAAATAATAAACCTTGGTTCTCCACTTCTTCCTCCACACAATGTCTCTCCAGGGAGGAACTGTGTCTGACTGCCGTATCCCCGACACGCCTAGCACACCACCTTGCACAGAGTAAGTGCTCCATAAAGACTTGCTGAATGAACTTGTAAACATCATTCCAAATAGAAAAGGGATACACAAAGGCTCATACAAAAACAAGCTGCAATCGCCCTTTGCTAAGATGCTTTTTCTAAAAACTCAGAGTGGGCTGAGCACCATGCAGTTGGCCACTCACGCACAGCTATAGCGGCTTCAAGAGGAGCTGCTCTGGGATATTTGATGGTACAATGTGTTCCTGGATCCCCACTCAGGGACCCATCAACTGAGGCACTGGTCAATTAGCTAGTAACACAGAGCCGAGTTTCAGCAGATGATTTAATACAATCACAACAACTCAGAGATGGGAAACAACTTCACAGAAGGCAAGAAGAATAGCTGGCATATTTGGAAGGGTGTTTGGGTAGAAAGTTGCCAGAGACAAGATTTTGCCCAAAAAAAGGAGACCAGCCACCTGGAGAGAAGCCTCAGCCAATTTTGTGCCACTGTAACTCAGGAGGGAAAGCCTGTTAGGTGCGGCATGCTTCTCTCAGAAAGAGCCCCAACTCCTTGGGGGCACCCTGACCTGGCTGGCAAATGGCCTTGATCAGACCCAGCACTAAAGACTACCAGGTGGCCCCTGAGAGGTACTGTTTTTCACGCTTCCACAAAGGGCTTTACTCACCATGGCTGCCTGCAAAAAGCAGCATCATATCAAGACAGAGAAACGAAACCTTCCAGAGCAGCACAGACAGGTTACAAAAAAGAATAAAAAGGAACAATGGTACTTTCCCTCCTAAATTTACTTAATAGCACTTGCACCCAAACAGGGCAGATGTCTCTCCTAAGCTTTTCTGTGAGTAGACGTGCAATCTTAGCCCCCCAGACAAGACGCTATCACTCCTAATGACACCAATCTCCACACCAGTTGGTCAGAGGCAGGATCGGTGAACTAAAAGCTGAATTCCAAAAGGGCACTCAACAGCACCTATGGCGACGGGGGCTCATGGCCGTAACTCACGGCGTGTCGTGGCTGCCCCAGCCCCTCCACAGGTCATGTGGCGAACCTCCATGCTCACATTCTGAAAGGCCCTGCCTCAGATGTGAAGGACAGCCTTGGGCTGAGGTGCATGGGTGGTCAACGTTGCACGGAAGATTTATGAAAACTGAGTAGTTTTAAGTCATTCCTCAGAAAATGAGTAAGTAAAGAAAAGATGTCCCAGCCACACGACTTCATGGATGATTTTCCTTTTGCAATTCTCCATTCCGAAACTCAGAAGCACTGTCTCGTTAAGACGTGGCACGCACGCCAGAACGACGTCCGGAACCGAGTGCCAGCCTCTGAGAGATGTGATGACGGACAGGAGGGAAGAGTTAAGGGAGTGAGTGATACTGCTGACCGGAAACATTCATTTCTATCACACTTGTGAACCGCAGCACTGCCTTCAACGTTTTATACAGCACTGCTGCTTCTCCACAGAAGCACACCAAAGCACAGAACTGCATGCCATGGGCAATTTCTGCTTCTCTGTGATTGACAATAAACAAGGGATTTTTTTGAACCCAGAGTAGCCAACCACCATTGCTTAAAGCACCCAAAGGAATCTTCATAATTCACAAGGCACTGGCAGTCTCCTATTTTTGAAGGAAAAGGATGCATCACACCATCTATTTGAGATTCAGATTACTCCTATCAAAAGACCTTGAGATACCAGGTAAACCTAGTTATTTAGGTTGTTGGTAAGTCTCCTTAATCAATCTTAATCTTCTAGTTGAGTATCAGTGTCATTCATGTAGTTGTCAAAGAACTTTTCTTTGCTGATGTTTTTGGTTTAAACCAGGAGTTCACAAGATGCCACAAGTCACTTGCTTGAGTTTAAATTATCCGCAAAAGTTGCCCAAGTCAACTGTGACCTCTACCTTATTTTTTCCAAAGGGTAATCTTTTATTTTTTTAATAGAAGAAATATATGCTTGTTATTAAAAAAATTCAAGCATATAAAGTGAGGTCCTCCACAATTTCTCTGTAAGGGTTTGTAATATTTTAATATTATGAAATACATTTCCTTTAAACAGTCATGTTTTGATTATCTTTCTCCACCCCTTTTCTTCTCTCTTTCAAATCCATCATGTTGTTTTCTGTTTGCATGCACACGGCCTCACCTCCAACCAAACCTTCAGACTGCCCTTACCCTGAGATACTGGGTAAGCCTAGTTATCTAGTTTGTTAAGTTTCCTTGGAGTAATCAGTCTTCATCTTCAAGTTGAATATCAGTGTTATTCATGTAGTTGTCACTGAGAATTTTTCTTTGCTGACATTTATGGCTTCAGTGAGGAGTTCCCAAGATGCTGTTGCTGTCATGGGCCTGTCCCCAGGGTGTAAGCTGTGGCTGGGCCCTTGACGAACACAGAGCCCTGGATGCCCATCTGGTGGACTAACTATACATAATCACACACATACACGCTAACTGACCAGACTGATTTAAATGAGATTACTTTGGGACTAGAGAATTTCGACCTGACATAAGAAGACAGGTTTTTACATCACTACATATCTGTAGCTAAGATATATGAAGTTATGAGAGAAAAAGGAAAAAAGCCTGACCAGCAGGTGCTCATCACCATCCCATGAGAACAACTGCTTCCTTTCCCTCACAGTTCTGGGGCTGAATGCCTGTAACACTATGCTTAGCCGTTTGGCTAAGGCTAGGTGTCTGTATCTGAGGGAGGTGCTAGTTCATCTTTTACATACCCGGTTGAAGCCTGCGTGCAGAAGAGGGAGGACCGAGGCCTCTTCATAGTTGCCGGATCTGTAGCAAAGCAGAAAATGTGGTCACTCGGCAGATACAAACCGGGATTCCTCACACTAAAATTCGGAGAGAGCAAGGCAAGCAGGGAGACGGCTCTGAGAGTGCCTTCCTGCCCGGCACATGCCCGCAGGGTGCACCTGCCTTGTAAGAACCCAGATTCCCACGTCCGCCTTCAGGTGCAGAAAGAACACAGTTGAAGAAACTCCAGCAGTGTGTGTGAAAGGTGCACACGACAAGCCCTCTCCAACTCTGGGCTGCTTGGGAGTTGGAGCAAATGTACCGGAGCAGTCCCATAAAGGGACAAGGTAGGTGCAAAGCTCATCCCAGAGACCACTGTCCTCTTTGAGATCCCCAAACCTTCTGGAAGCACGACTCCCACCCCAAGACTTAGGTGGGTCCAACTCTCAGGAAGACAACTGGCATTAGAGGCTGCAGCACCCCAGAGCCAATAGGAAAGAAGTGTCATCAGGAAAGCCAAGTTAGAAGGGAAGAAGACAGAAACTGATTACTGGCACTCATCTCAGGGGAGGTTTCCTACACTAAGCCTGCAGCTGGGTCTCAGAACTTCAGTTTGAATACAAAGAGGGGGTGGGGGTCAGCTGGTCATGAAGTCATGCTGTAGCTCTGCTGCCACCTTTATGAGAAACGGTGTCCCCAAGACAGCGAGCAAGTAGCACGGTGTACATACCTTAGAAAACAGGGAAGAAAAATGGGACAATGGGGACTGGGTGGAGAAGCAGAAAGAGAACAGGAAGAGAAATCCCAGTGCCTATTTGTGGCATTACCTGTAGCATTTTCCCAACAGGGAAAAGCTCTCCTCCCTACCCCCTTTCCTCCTTAGGAACTCAAGGTTCTACCCTCTCTGAACAATAATCAGGAGGGGCACAAAAAGGGCTCCAAAGGTATTAATAATGTTCTATTTCATAAGCTGGGTGGCACAAGCAGCATTAATTTTATTATCAACTTCTTCTATAAATGAAATATTTAAAAAATAGGGGGAAAAAAGTGAAAAATAATAACAAGACACAGCAAGCCATTACTTGTCAAGGACAAGTACACATGAATAAGAAAAAAATGAATGTTTTGTCTTGGGCCCATGGAATCAGCCAGGCTTGGGGAAATGCTGTGTGGCTTGGTACCCTTCTGGTACCCATGTCAAGACTCTAAGACCCTGTTAAGAGCTCACATCCCCAGGAGATAAAATATAAGCAAGAGGGCTGAAGAAGGCTAGTCTCACATCTCGGTTCCCCTCGCTCTTTCTTGCTGAGATCCCATCCCCCACCAAGACGGCAAGGTGGTAAGAAATCAATGGGACAGTTTCTTCACTTTCCTGGGCCAAGAGCCCGTGGTAGGTGTCCAAGTGAAGAGACACAGCTCCTATCAAGAGACTCAAGGAGTAGCAGGTGAGGAGAAGTCTTTGGTTAGGGCAAGACTTGGAAGCCAGGATTTCCCACTGTTCCAATATGGCTTTGGAATGGATATTTCAAATCTCCCCTGGGCGGGGCCTGCCTGAGGGAGGCTGAAACTCTGAGTTGCTGGCCTGTCAGCTCCTTCAGGGCAGAATCTGTGCCAATCACCACAGTGGGGCCATCCTGCTGTCCTGCTTCTAGCCACATAACAGTCCCAACATAAACAGCACAATCCTTTTCTTGCGGTGGCTTTAGTGCCTGCTCTCATGCTATAATTTGTTTCTTCTTAAGTGAAAAAAATAAGCATTCTCCTATCTCTTTTCTTCAAAGAAAAAAGATAAGCTGGAACAATGTTCTCTCCAGACCTCCTCCTCCCCAGATTCTCTACTCACTTCCAGCATATAATGAGTAACCATTTTTTTCTTAAAGTGTGTGAGTATGTGCTGACAGAAATTAGATAGGATAAAGAGAAAAATCTAGTTATTTCTAGAAACTTGCAAAACAAAGAAAATCCCAAGTAAGATCTAAGGTTGCTGCTGTGAGGCCAAAGACCTCCCCCTTGCTTTGCCAGCTCAAAGGCTGAATTACAACAGACCAATGTTTCAGGAGGAAGAGTAGTACTCCCAGCTGGGAACGGGAGGTGAGCTTACGCTTGTGAAACCACCGCAAGAATCACCGTGTGCTCCGAGGGATTTGTGGCCCGGATCGACCTGCAAGGAGAAAGCTCCAAGTCAAACCAGTGATAAGGCCTTGTTCCGTTAACAGAATACAGGACTTCTTCACAGTGAAAATGGCACAAAATCAAATGTCCCTCTAAAGAAAAAGTCTGAAAACACATGGAAAACAACAAAAAAAGATGCCCTTGTGGATTAGGACAATCTCTTTCTTTTACTAAAAAAAAATAAAAATAAAAATTTTTTTTAACTCCCAGGCAATTCTCCAGTAGGTCAGACCTGCCAATTTTCCACTTCAAAAACTGGCAAATTCCACTTAACTTCCATGTTTTCTGATTGAAATTCCACTCTGCAAGAAAATTGGCAGTCCTACAATTCTCTAGTTATCAATTTGTACTTGGGGAGCTAACTGGGATGGATCTTTTTTTCTTTTAAAATAGTAGATAGTTAAGAAAGTTGACCTTAGAAGGATTGCTGGCAGATGGATGTACACGTGCAGGCTAACGTCTTTTAAAAATTTCACAAAGAGCCATCTCAATTTTTCAGTTGTACTGTTACTTGTGCTCAAATACTTTAAACAACTGAGTCATCAACTAGGGCTGAGAAATGGTCAATACAGTTAACTGTCACTATAATGATATTTGTTGTACCATGACCGCCTGTCTATAATTTGTTTATTCCCTAGGAACTTAACAGGGTTAAAATATGTAAGGATATAGAATTTTGAGGTCCATGATGCCAGAAAATGTGCTATGCTGCAGCTCAGATTCTGGATTATTCTGGTCAGGGGTCATGAGTTGGATGAACTCTTAATAAAGGGCCACATGCCTGAGTCTTAGCACAAATAAGCATGCTTGTTTCCATCCATCTCCTTGGTCTGACCTCTCTTTATTTCGAGATCCTTCAGAAGGGGACCAACACCACTAAGAACAGAAGGCTGAGGAATTTGTGAAACAACCTGTATTTGTTTCTTTCTAGCTACTGGCATTTCTGCCCCTCTCCATTTTTTTTTTTTTTTTTTTTTTGCGGTACCCAGGCCTCTCACTGTTGTGGCCTCTCCCACTGCGGAGCACAGGCTCCGGACGCGCAGGCTCAGCGGCCATGGCTCACAGGCCCAGCCGCTCCGCGACATGTGGGATCTTCCCGGACTGGGGCATGAACCCACGTCCCCTGCATTGGCAGGCGGACTCTCAACCACTGCGCCACCGGGGAAGCCCCCCACTCCATTTTAAGGTGTATGCATTACTGCTCCCCCAAGGACAGCCAGCTCATACTGCTTCATCCTCTTTGACTAAATTTCCTCACCTTTCTCTAAAAATGTACCTTCCCCATGTCCTATTCCTGAGACCTCACTCTATGTGAGTAGAAGGCTCAAGAAAAGACCACCTGCTGTCTTCCTGGGAAATGAAGGTTCCCCTTGTGGATAAATGGTATTTGAACGAGCTCCTTTGGAGAGACGCCTGAACTCACTATGGGCAGCAGGGGTAATGCCAGCCCAGACTACTTCCCAGTCAGCCACCCTACCCCCTACCACATCCTGGTAACATGAAGCTACACTTATCTCCTACTTAGGAGCCTACTGAAATCTCAGCAGAAATACCAGGTGCACCTAATGAAAAAAAATGTACAGCGTTTCAGAGGTGCACTCCCATCTCTAGGGAGATGCTAAACACCTCTCACCTTCCTTCAGCCTCTTCCAGCCCCAGGAGGTGTCATGGGTACACTGCTGGGCTGCATTCTAAGGAGTGGGGCTTAGGCAAGAGAAAACACATTATGAACATAACTGGGCTGGAGCTCATGCTTGCTTAGCTTCTTTTGAGATTGGCTTCTGTGTTTTAGGTCCCTTCCTGCTGCTGACCTCTTCTCTCTCATTCCTCCAAAGGAACTGGTCTGGCCAGAGAGACCTGGACCTCTTCCTGGTTGAGAGGACTAAGGGGAGAGCTGGGCACAGGTGAGGCCAGGGTCCAAGGAAGCATGCTAAGCTAAGGTCCAGTCCAGCTCAAAAACCAGAGATCCTGGGCCATAGATGACAATGAAGAAGGCACATCTGCTGGGAATGCGTCCCCACTCATCTTAGGGAAGATGTGCTGGCAGTCCAGCATTCAGGAATCTCACCAGCCTCAGTGTGACTGGTAACAGTCAGTAAACGCACCAGCAGATACATAACCTGGCTTCTGAACTGCACTGATGCCCCACTGTTTTTCTGTGCAGCTAAGACAAACGTTCACTCATCAGGAAACAAAACTACATTCCTTTATATTCAAGGAAGATTACGAAGCTTACCTGCTAACTGGGGCCTTTGCCTGAATTAAAAGAATTCTTCCTATTCATTTCTTCTTTTTACATCTGAAGCCTGTCTTAAACCATTCTATATATGCACAAAGGATTGTGCTATTTCTACTACAAAATCATGTAAGAAGAGTAAGTGGAGACCAAGAAAAAGCAGACCTGCTTAATTATAAGAGACCCAATTCTAGCCTGAAAATCATTTTATACACACACATGCACACACACACATGCACATATATATATATACATATACACGTATATATTTCTTAACACTAAAAATACCCAAATATTTTGTGACACATTTTAGTATTATATACTTAAATAGGCAAATGTTTCTATGCAGGAAGATAGGATTATTTGGGACCAGTAAGACATTTTTAAAAAGGTTCCTTAAGAAAGTTTCTTCTTTGGAAAACTGAAAATGGTCCAAGAATAGCAAGGTGATGCCGTGACAAGAAACTTCTCTTAATGCACTAATTCCTTGTCAGGGTACCAAAGGGTCTAAGAAACCATTCCCCTACCTTTCATTTCACTTGCTAATATTCAAGACAATTCCAGCTCCATATGTATTTGGAGTCTGTCCTGGTCTAGCATTTAATTAGTGACCTCTTCCCATCCAGCTTCAAAGCATTCCACTTGTGCTAAATGGATCAGTTCATCCAGAGCTAACTCTGATGACTGCATTTGTTTATGAACAGGCAAGCATTTCCTCCCCAGAGCACAAGCATTTCAGTAAACAAGCAGGGGGTTGGATCCCTGGAAGATTTTCTGCTGCTGCAAAGTAGCTGCCTTCCCTCCACGACTGCTGTAGAATCCACCCATCTGTATCAGGCAGAGAAAAATGGTCTATTTCACACATTTCTGATGTTCATTTTGGGACAGAATAATTAAGATTAAAATATCTGGTTTAAATCCAAACTCTATCTGTGTAACAAGAACTGTGTGAATTTCAATTTTTCTTTTTGGTGAAACATGAGCAATACTCAAGGGGAAAAAACACCCTGAAGTTTTCAGTGGAGACTAGCTCACACCTCTAAATTCATCGGAACTCAAATGTGGAGAAGTAGAAAAGGCCATAGGAGGAGCTATAGCCTTCACCACAGAAATCTGTATATACTACTTAGAAACATCAACACGTATTTTAGAAATATTTGGGCTAGAACTAAAGACATCTTTAAATGAATTTCATTTTAAGCTGTTAAGTGGACATTTACTAACATATTAACATATCTAAGGTACCTGCACACTGCTTCTGCATCAAAGTTTCGAGTTTGTCTGCGGTCGATCACAATAATCTCATGATGTTTATCTAGAAAGCATTCCAGGGCTGACTCCGGAGTCCGAGCAATATTACATCTGTAACCGGCTCTGTCACAGGCCCACCAGAATCCATCACTCTGACTGTCTTCCTTTGCAAAGATCAGCAAAACCTGGAACACAAAGAAAAGAGAATCTTGATGGTAATCATCATCCTTAGAGAGTATTAAAAGCAGGCCTACAAGATACTGGTTTAAAATGCAGCCTCTGGAGAGAAGCTACCTGGGTTCAAATCCCAGCCGGTCCACTGATTCTAGGGTGTCTTTGAACAAGGTAGTTCATCTCTTCAGCCTACAGCTTCTCCAATGTCAGATGTGCTAAGAACAGTGCCATGTAAGCTAGCTATGAGGCCTGAGTGAGCACAGAATACATGGTCCATCACTCTGCTGGTGGTTGTTACCCATGTGTAATTTCCTAACTGGCTTCATTTTTAAATAGACTGAGCACTGAAATGAAAACAGGCTAATCAACACAAGTTAGACTATGATTCACATACATACACACATATGTGGGGCCAGGGCAGCTGGTGTTCGTCTCAAGGTACCTGGCCACCTCTCTAAACTTAGCACTTAAGTACTTATCCAGACACAGAAGGGATGGGAACTCAAAACCATCTCAAAAACTAATTCCAACACTAGCACTTGCCAAATCTAGAAAGAACAATCATGAAATGTGAAGCTATTGGAGCTAAGGTGAGGAAACGTGCCTCTTTTTTCTTCATTGAAAAGTGAAGCCCCGCTCCCTGGAAAGAAGGTAGCCATACTTCCCACCATGTTGCCCTCTTCATCCCCTGGGCTCTGGGACCCAGATTCCCTCGTGGCCAGAAAGCCAGAGATGGCAATACCACCACCTGAACTTGTTCACTTATTTGTTTATGGTCTATCTTCCCCACTAGAATTGAGCTCCAGGACAGCAAGGACCTGCCTGTCTTGTTCCTGCTGTGACCCCCTGCTGGTCAGCACTTACTATCTGAGTAAAAGGATAACTACGTGCTGGGTTTCTGCAAAATGTAAGAGGGTTTTTACTGTCAATTGGAATAAAACTACGTCGCAGCAATAGGTCTAATAAGAAATACATATAACAATCTCAAGATATTGATAAGGCATTTAATATTCTTCACCAACCACTTCTGGTTTAAGCAATTAGGAACAGAAGGGAAGTTTCTGGTCCTTTAAGCCCATAGCCAATACCATTCTTCATGATGAAATTCTGAATGTGTTTCATTTAAAGTCAGAAACAAGACAAATTGTCCAATAATTACCACTACATTTTAAAAATGCTTCATTAATTGACAATACATAGAAAAATAGAAACAACAGTATAATTACCCTCATGTACCCATCACCCGGCTTCAGCAATAACCAACTCCTGGCCAATCTAGCTTCAATTCTATCCCTAGCCACTTTCCAACTCTTGTATCAGCTTGCAGCAAATCCCACATATTTCATCCATATGCATCTATTAAAGATAAAGACTCTTTTCTAAAAAAAAAAAAAAAAGAAACCACAACACCATTTCATACCTAAACCTCTCCAATAATTCCTTACTGTTAAACATCTGAATGTATTATAAATGTCATTTGTTCTACACTGTTTGAATCATTTCCTGTTTTCTCAAATGCCATGTTTCCAGAAGAGAAATAATATTTTTCAGTATGATTTTGACATTTACTTCTTAGTACATGGCTTGAAATCACATGCCAGTAACACATGAGGCAGCCACACTTATTAACGGCTCACTCTGGGCAAGGGTCTGTCACTCCTCAGGTCAGTCTATCCCCCAAAACCTCAGCTACAGAGCTACTTCTAGGAAGAAACGGGAGGTGGCTCTTCCAAGAGAAGTGAGGGGCTCAGCCTTGTGGATCTTGATAGTGAAAAGAAAGCCTTCAAACAGAACTGTTAACAATGGAGCTACAGTGAAAAAAAATCAGGTAGAATAAACTGGCTTGTACAAAAAGTCACTAGCCCTTTACTTGATGTAGCTGTGGTATTAGCATGAGAAACTCAATAAGCAAAGCCTAGAAGTCAGAAAAGGTGACAGAACTTCTTGTCTCATCTGTCTGGCTGAACTATGATTGCTAAGCAAGAATCTCAACACTTTATATTTCCTTTATACCATTTATACCTCAATATTTGATGAATGCAATAAGAATCTAACTGTATTCCCATATTGGACATTGCTACAGTTATTAATCTCATATGTCTTAGATGTCCTTAAAAGATGGGAGTGCTCCACTTTTGGAAAAATAATGTCATTATTCAAGTATTTCCTGAGCACCTGCTATGTGCCAGCACCTACTATGTGCACCTACTATGTACCTACTATGTTTTTAATTGCTTGGAGTATGCTGATGAACAAAATAAAGACCTCTTGCATTGTAGGGGTAAAGAAACAAACAACAGGCATGATAAATAAGCAAATGATATGGAATGTTAAAAGTGGTAAGTGCCAGGTAAAGACAGTAGGGTTGAGTAAGAGGGATCCAGAGTGGGTGCTGGGACCAGTATTAAGTAAGGTGGTTAGGGTAAGCGTCACCGAGAAAGTGACATGTGAGCAATACCTGAAGGAGATGAAAAAGTCAAGTTGATAACTGAAGAAAAAGCATTCCACAAAGAGGGAACAGATCCACTGGTTCTTATAGTGGGACTCATGCCTGATGTGTTCAAGGAACTCAAGGAAGCCAGTGTGACAGAGAGGAGTGTGAGCTGGTGGGAGAGGAAGTGGAGGTCACAGCAGAGGGCTCGATCTTGGTAATGCCTGGTTTAGGAACTTACACCGGATTTCACTTGGAAACTTAAAAACCAATTCAAAGTGGGGAGTTGTATTAATTATGCCTCGTTAATTTTGATATTTCTGATGCTTTGATGTCTGGAGCCTTGCTGACCCTGGAGAGATGCCCCAGAGGGATAGCCAATTCTCCAACCCCTAGAGAAAGCAAACAACTTGCCTAGGAACGCACTTTTCACATGCAAACCAATCCAGTCATACTCCTACCACCTCTATCACTCGCTAACCCTCTGGACCACTATCTACCTGCCCTAATCACTCCAGCACCAGGCACCAGACAACTAGGAACAGCCCTTCTGCCCAACTCTCTTCTGGAATGATTCAAACTAGCTAAACCTGTCTACCCTGCTTTCCCTGCCTCACCACTTCCCACAGAAACCACAATCAAGGCTCTGGCCCACATTTTCCCCTTTAGGCTCCCTGCCTCCAATCAACCTTAGTGCTTCCCTCTGTGGTCCTGCACGGACCGCCCCTCCTCTCGGAAACTATAACGAACTATCTTTCAATGACAGTCTCTCCTAATCTGTTGGCCTCCCCCTACCTGAATAAAAATTAAAATCTACATATTGAAACAGAGTATTTATATTACAAGAGTACTCACTAGAAAATCTCTCTAGGTAGTATTCAAAATTTTTTCCATTTATAAAAAAATAATTCAGAAAGACTACTTTTCAATAATCCAACTCCTAAGCAAAGTGAAAATCTATGGGAATTAAAAAACTATATATATATATATATATATATATATATATATTTTAGAGTAAAGTACTATAGTAATCACTTTTTTTAAGGTCTGCCTATCTCTGGAAAATTCTATCTTCTCTAGGAAAGCAGCGCACCCAAGTAACCAAAGCTGTACTCTCTGTCCCCAACTCCTAGGCCACAGCTGGACTAATAATGTTGTTTCCGGGAATTTGAACAGAGAGACACAGAGGCTGGGAATTAGGACCCATGGCTCATTAACAGTAGAGATACTGAAGGAAGAACTTTAAATCCCTTCTGTCAAAATACTCAGAGATGGCTCACTGTCACCCTTTCTAAGCCATGGCTTTTCAACTCTTCCTTGGATTCCGAAAAAAAACCACACTATCTATTTCTTACTTATTTACTATTTTGTGTAAGACAGCTGTTACTTAAAACCAAAGAACACAACCCCTCCAAAACCTTTTGTGATATAGTCCCTCTTCAGATTTATAATTCCATGCATTAATATTTAGTTTCTTTGTCAAACATGTCAGTTTGTAAATGTTTATTGGCCATTCACTGAGGCAAATCCCATAAAATGATTTTGTAAAATATATTTTAAAAAATAATTAATAAAAGCATATAGCTGGGTCTTCCGGGTGCCGCGGACAGAACCGCCTGACCTGCGCTGGGGGCTCTCTGCATTTAAAGTGGTACAGGGGGCCCGGAGGAAGATGGCGGAAGAGTAAGACGCGGAGATCACCTTCCTCCCCACAGATACATCAGAAATTCATCTACACATGGAACAACTCCTACAGAACACCTACTGAACGCTGACAGAAGACCTCAGACCCCCCAAAAGGCAAGAAACTCCCCACATACCTGGGTAGGGCAAAATAAAAAAAGAATAAACAGAGACAATAGGATAGAGACGGGACCTGCACCAGTGGGAGGGAGCCGTGAAGGAGGAAAGGTTTCCACACACTACAAGCCCCTTCGCAGGCGGAGACTGCAGGTGGCGGAGGGGGAAAGCTTCGGAGTAGCGGAGGAGAGCACAGCAACAGGGGTGTGGAGGGCAAAGCGGAGAGATTCCGGCACAGAGGATCGGTGCCCTCAGGCAACTCACCAGCCCGAAAGGCTTGTCTGCTTGGCCGCCGGGGCGGGCGGGGCTGGGAGCTGAGGCTCGGGTATCGGCTTTCAGTCGGAGCGCAGGGAGAGGTCTGGGGCTCGCGGCAGGAAGAGAGCCTGAAGGAGTTAGTGCACCACGGCTAGCCCGGAGGGAGTCCGGGGAAAGGGTCTGGAGCTGCCGAAGAGGCAAGAGACTTTTTTCCCATTTGTTTCCTGGTGCGCGAGGAGAGGGCATTAAGAGGGCTGCTTGGGGAAGCGCCGGAGACAGGCGCGGACCTCGGAGACGGGCGTGGGACGCTGGGGCTGCTGCTGCCGCTGCCGCCGCCGCGGGGCCTGTGTGCGAGCGCGGGTCACTGTCCGCCCCGCCTTCCGGGGGGCCTGTGCACCCCGCCACTGCCGGGGTCCCGGGACCCGGGGACGGCTTTCCCGGGAAAGCGCACGGAGCGCCTCGGGCTGCTGCAACGTCACGCCGGCCTCTGCCGACGCAGACCCGCCCCACACTGCGCGCCCCTCCCTCCCCTCTGCCTGAGTGAGCCAGAGCCCCCGAATCAGCGGCTCCTTTAAACCCGTCCTGTCTGAGCGAAGAACGGACGCCCTCCAGCGACCTACGCGCAGAGGCGGGGCCAGGTCCAAGGCTGAGACCCGGCAGCTGTGAGAGCAGAGACAGGGAAATCTCTCTGTGCAGCCTCGGAGGCAGCGGATTAAAGCTCCACGGCCCATTTGATGTGCCCTGCGTCTGTGGAGTGCATGAATGGACAGCGAATCATCCCAAATTGAGGAAGTGGACTTTGAGGACAAGATTTAAGACTTTCCCCCGTTTTCCTCTTTTTACAACGAATTATCCCAAATTAAGGAGGTGAACTTAGAGAGCAAGATTTCAGACTTCTCGCCCTTTTCCTCTTTTTACAACGAATTATCCCAAATTGAGGAGGTGGACTTGGAGAGCAAGATTTTTGATTTTTCCCCCTGCTCTCTTTTTGTGAATGTGTATGTGTAATCTTCTGTGTAAGATTCTCTCTGTATAGCTTTGCTTCCACCATATGTCCCAGGGTTCTACCTGTCCGTTTTTTTTCAATAATTGCTTTTTAATTTTAATAACGCTACTATATTTCATACTTTATTCTATTTTACTTTAACTGCTCTTTCTTTTTGTCCTACCTTCCCTTCCTCCCTCCCTCCCTCCGCTCCTCCTTTCCTTCTTTCTTTTTCTTTCCTCCCTCCCTCCCTCCCACCCTTCTTCTTTCCACTTTTTTTCTTTCCTTCCTCCCTCCATCCCTCCTTTCTTTCTTTCTTTCCTTCCTCCCTCCCTTCTTCCATTCACTCTTCCTTTTGCTTTCATTCCTCCCTCCCTCCCTCCTTTCTTTCTTTCTTTCTTTCCATCCTTCCTCCCTCCCTGCCTTTCTTTCTTCCTTCCTTCCTTTCGTCCCTTCTTCCTTTCTTTCCCTCTCTCTTTCTTTCTTCTACTAATTCTTTCTTTCTACTTTTTCTCCCTGTTATTCTGAGCCGGGTGGATGAAAGGCTCTTGGTGCTGCAGCCAGGAGTCAGTGCTGTGCCTCTGAAGTGGGAGAGCCAACTTCAGGACACGGGTCCACAAGAGACCTCCCAGCTCCACATAATATCAAGCAGCGAAAATCTCCCAGAGATCTCCATCTCAACACCAGCACCCAGTTTCAGTCAACGACCAGCAAGCTACAGTGCTGGTCACCCTATGCCAAGCAACTAGCAAGGCAGGAACACAAACCCACCCATTAGCAGAGAGGCTACCTAAAAACATAATAAGGCCACAGGCACCCCAAAACACACCACCAGACATGGACCTGTCCACCAGAAAAACAAGATCGAGCCTCAACCACCAGAACACAGGCATTAGTCCCCCCACCAGGAAGCCTACACAACCTACTGAAACAACCTTAGCCACGGGGGACAGACACCAAAAACAACGGGAACTACGAATCTGCAGCCTGCAAAAAGGAGACCCCAAACACAGTAACATAAGCAAAATGAGAAGGCAGAAAAACACACAGCAGGTGAAGGAGCAAGATAAAAACCTACCAGACCTAACAAATGAAGAGGTAATAGGCAGTCTACCTGAAAAAGAATTCAGAATAATGATAGTAAAGCTGATCCAAGATTCTATTTCCAAGATCCAAAATCTTGGAAACAGAATAGACAATATGCAAGAAACAGTTAACAAGGACCTAGAAGAACTAAAGATGAATCAAGCATCGATTAAAAACACAATAAATGAAATGAAAAATACTCTAGATGGGATCAATAGCAGAATAACTGAGGCAGAAGAACGGATAAGTGAGGTGGAAGATAAAATAGTGGAAATAACTGATGCAGAGCAAAATAAAGAAAAAAGAATGAAAAGAACAGAGGACAGTCTCAGAGACCTCTGGGACAACATTAAACGCAACAACATTCGAATTATAGGGGTTCCAGAAGAAGAAGAGAAAAAGAAAGGGACTGAGAAAATATTTGAAGAGATTATAGTTGAAAACTTCCCTAATATGGGAAAGGAAATAGTTAATCAAGTCCAGGAGGCACAGAGAGTCCCATACAGAATAAATCCAAGGAGAAATACGCCAAGACACATATTAATCAAACTGTCAAAAATTAAACACAAAGAAATCATATTAAAACAGCAAGGGAAAAACAACAAATAACACACAAGGGAATCCCCATCAGGTTAACAGCTGATCTCTCAGCAGAAACTCTACAAGCCAGAAGGGAATGGCAGGACATAATTAAAGTGATGAAGGAGAAAAACCTGCAACCAAGATTACTCTACCCAGCAAGGATCTCATTCAGATTTGATGGAGAAATTAAAACCTTTACAGATAAGCAAAAGCTGAGAGAGTTCAGCACCACCAAACCAGCTTTACAACAAATGCTAAAGGAACTTCTCTAGGCAAGAAACACAGCAGAAGGAATATACCTACAATAACGAACCCAAAGCAATTAAGGAAATGGGAATAGGAACATACATATCAATAATTACCTTAAATGTAAATGGACTAAATGCTCCCACCAAAAGACACAGAGTGGCTGAATGGATACAAAAACAAGACCCATATATATGCTGTCTACAAGAGACCCACTTCAGACCTAGAGACACATACAGATTGAAAGTAAGGGGATGGAAAAAGATATTCCATGCAAATGGAAATCAAAAGAAAGCTGGAGTAGCAATTCTTATATCAGACAAAATAGACTTTAAAATAAAGACTATTAGAAGAGACAAAGAAGGACACTACATAACGATAAAGGGATCGATCCAAGAAGAAGATATAACAATTGTAAATATTTATGCACCCAACATAGGAGCACCTCAATACATAAGGCAAATACTAACAGCCATAAAAGGGGAAATCGACAGTAACACAATCATAGTAGGGGACTTTAACACCCCACTTTCACCAATGGACAGATCATCCAAAATGAAAATAAATAAGGAAACACAAGCTTTAAATGATACATTAAACAAGATGGACTTAGTTGATATTTATAGGACATTCCATCCAAAAACAACAGAATACACATTTTTCTCAAGTGCTCATGGAACATTCTCCAGGATAGATCATATCTTGGGTCACAAATCAAGCCTTGGTAAATTTAAGAAAATTGAAATTGTATCAAGTATCTTTTCCGACCACAATGCTATGAGACTAGACATCAATTACAGGAAAAGATCTGTAAAAAATACAAACACATGGAGGCTAAACAATACACTACTCAATAACGAAGTGATCACTGAAGAAATCAAAGAGGAAATTTAAAAATACCTAGAAACAAATGACAATGGAGACACGACGACCCAAAACCTATGGGACGCAGAAAAAGCAGTTCTAAGGGGGAAGTTTATAGCAATACAATCCCACCTTAAGAAACAGGAAACATTTCGAGTAAACAACCTGACCCTGCACCTAAAGCAATTAGAGAAAGAAGAACAAAAAACCCCCAAAGTTAGCAGAAGGAAAGAAATCATAAAGATCAGATCAGAAATAAATGAAAAAGAAATGAAGGAAACGATAGCAAAGATCAACCAAACTAAAAGCTGGTTCTTTGAGAAGATAAACAAAATTGACAAACCATTAGCCAGACTCATCAAGAAAAGAAGGGAGAAGACTCAAATCAATAGAATTAGAAATGAAAAAGGAGAAGTAACAACTGACACTGCAGAAATACAAAAGATCATGAGAGATTACTATAAGCAACTCTATGCCAATAAAATGGACAACCTGGAAGAAATGGACAAATTCTTAGAAATGCACAACCTACCAAGACTGACTCAGGAAGAAATAGAAAATATGAACAGACCAATCACAAGCACTGAAATTGAAACTGTGATTAAAAATCTTCCATCAAACAAAAGCCCAGGACCAGATGGCTTCACAGGCGAATTCTATCAAACATTTAGAGAAGAGCTAACACCCATCCTTCTCAAACTCTTCCAAACAATATCAGAGGAAGGAACACTCCCAAACTCATTCTACGAGGCCACCATCACCTTGATACCAAAACCAGGCAAGGATGTCACAAAGAAAGAAAACTACAGGCCAATATCACTGATGAACATAGATGCAAAAATCCTCAACAAAATACTAGCAAACACAATCCAACAGCACATTAAAAGGATCATACACCATGATCAAGTGGGGTTTATTCCAGGAATGCAAGGATTCTTCAATATATGCAAATCAATCAATGTGATACACCATATTAACAAGTTGAAGGAGAAAAACCATATGATCATCTCAATAGATGCAGAGAAAGCTTTCGACAAAATTCAACACCCATTTATGATAAAAACCCTGCAGAAAGTAGGCATAGAGGGAACTTTCCTCAACATAATAAAGGCCATATATGACAAACCCACAGCCAACATTGTCCTCAATGGTGAAAAACTGAAACCATTTCCACTAAGATCAGGAACAAGACAAGGCTGCCCACTCTCACCACTCTTATTCAACCTAGTTTTGGAAGTTTTAGCCACAGCAATCAGAGAAGAAAAGGAAATAAAAGGAATCCAAATTGGAAAAGAAGAAGTAAAGCTGTCACTGTTTGCAGATGACATGATACTATACATAGAGAATCCTAAAGATGCTACCAGAAAACTACTAGAGCTAATCAATGAATTTGGTAAAGTAGCAGGATACAAAATTAATGTACAGAAATCTCTGGCATTCCTGTACACTAATGATGAAAAATCTGAAAATGAAATCAAGAAAACACTCCCATTTACCATTGCAACAAAAAGAATAAAATATCTAGGAATAAACCTACCTAAGGAGACAAAAGACCTGTATGCAGAAAATTATAAGACACTGATGAAAGAAATTAAAGATGATACAAATAGATGGAGAGATATACCATGCTCCTGGATTGGAAGAATCAATATTGTGAAAATGACTCTACTACCCAAAGCAATCTACAGATGCAATGCAATCCCTATCAAACTACCACTGGCATTTTTCACAGAACTAGAACAAAAAATTTCAAAATTTGTTTGGAAAAACAAAAGACCCCGAATAGCCAAAGCAATCTTGAGAACGAAAAACAGAGCTGGAGGAATCAGGCTCCCTGACTTCAGACTATACTACAAAGCTACAGTAATTAAGACAGTGTGGTACTGGCATAAAAACAGAAAGATAGATCAGTGGATCAGGATAGAAAGCCCAGAGATAAACCCACGCACATATGGCCAACTTATCTTTGATAAAGGAGGCAGGAATGTACAGTGGAGAAAGGACAGCCTCTTCAATAAGTGGTGCTGGGAAAACTGGACAGGGACATGTAAAAGTATGAGATTAGATCATTCCCTAACACCATACACAAAAATAAGCTCAAAATGGATTAAAGACCTAAATGTAAGGCCAGAAACTATCAAACTCTTAGAGGAAAACATAGGTAGAACACTCTATGACATAAATCACAGCAAGATCCTTTTGGACCCACCTCCTAGAGAAATGGAACTAAAAACAAAGATAAACAAATGGGACCTAATGAAACTTCAAAGCTTTTGCACAGCAAAGGAAACCATAAACAAGACCAAAAGACAACCCTCAGAATGGGAGAAAATATTTGCAAATGAAGCAACTGACAAAGGATTAATCTCCAAAATTTATAAACAGCTCATGCAGCTCAATAGCAAAAAAACAAACAACCCAATCCAAAAATGGGCAGAAGACTTAAATAGGCATTTCTCCAAAGAAGATATACAGACTGCCAACAAACACATGAAAGAATGCTCAACATCATTAATCATAAGAGAAATGCAAATCAAAACTACAATGAGATATCATCTCACACCAGTCAGAATGGCCATCATCAAGAAATCTAGAAACAATAAATGCTGGAGAGGGTGTGGAGAAAAGGGAACACTCTTGCACTGTTGGTGGGAATGTAAATTGATACAGCCACTATGGAGAACAGTATGGAGGTTCCTTAAAAAACTAAAAATAGAACTACCATATGACCCAGCAATCCCACTACTAGGCATATACCCTGAGAAAACCATAATTCAAAAAGAGACATGTACCAAAATGTTCATTGCAGCTCTATTCACAATAGCCCGGAGCTGGAAACAACCTAAGTGTCCATCATCGGATGAATGGATAAAGAAGATGTGGCACATATATACAATGGAATATTACTCAGCCATAAAAAGAAACGAAACTGAGCTATTTGTAATGAGGTGGATAGACCTAGAGTCTGTCATACAGAGTGAAGTAAGTCAGAAAGAGAAAGACAAATACCGTATGCTAACACATATATATGGAATTAAAAAAAAAAATGTCATGAAGAACCTAGGGGTAAAACGGGAATAAAGACACAGACCTACTTGAGAATGGACTTGAGGATATGGGGAGGGGGAAGTGTAAGCTGTGACAAAGCGAAAGAGAGGCATGGACATGTATACACTACCAAACGTGAGGTAGATAGATAGTGGGAAGCAGCCGCAGAGCACGGGGAGATCAGCTCGGTGCTTTGTGACCGCCTGGAGGGGTGGGATGGGGAGGGTGGGAGGGAGGGAGATGCATGAGGGAAGGGATGTGGGAACGGATGTATATGTATGACTGATTCACTTTGTTATAAAGCAGAAACTAATAAATAAAAAAAAAAGCATATAGCTGAACTTAATTTATAAAGAGTAAAAACTGACTCTTACTTGCTCTAAAGAGTATGTGGAACATTCCTTCAAAGAATACTTTTGATGACCTATCATGCAAGATGTTAAGAACTGAGAGTAAGAAGCTGACAGAGACAACCATAGTCCAGTCTCTACCCCTGGGACGCAAGCAGGGGAGAGGTTCAGGTAAGCAGATAAGTACAAGAGATGCACTAATAAGCAGTGACCAAAGACAGAGCAAGGACATGGCATCCAGGGAAAGAATCTAGGCACAGGAGAACGGGAAGAAGGAAGTAGTTTTGTTATATCAACCTCACTGTACTGTTGTAAACACAGCGAAAGAGAAGATTAAAAGCAGATCTGGGGTGAAGCCTGGGGCGATGAGGAAACATCTTCTTCTGGAGCAGATCTTGGCCAGCTTGGGCTTTGTCCAGGATCAGAACACAAACAGAGGCAGTGCTCACTTTGCATGGCACTGTCAGACCATATAAATGACCACGCAAAGCAATCTTAATGAAGGATGGTAAAAACGATGGTTCCATGACATTTAGAAATTTTGTCAAAACACAAAATACTTTTATTGTTGGTTATAAATGTATAGCGAAATGAAAAATGGAAAATTAATATCTATTCAGTGCACTTACTTTAAAACATTAGAAACTGTGAATTAAAAATTTTTTTAAGCTTATTGAGTAGTTTGAACAGTGCTTGCCTTCTTCCAGTTGTATAAATTATGATACAGAATGAGCCTCTTTTCTACACCTTGGTGAATTATAAACTCTTAAGTTTGGATCAGCTTCCAACATTTTATCCTCTGTACTTTCAATGTCATGAAATGTCCCCAGAGTTCCTTTAATTACTGTGCAGTTTTTTGTTGGCATCACTTCATCTTTTTCATCACAACCACTTTCTTCATTTAGCTCAATAAACTTGCATTGACTAACTTCCTCTGGCTACCCTCTAGAATCTCTCACAGGCAGCAGTGTCAACATTGCCAGTCAGCTTTCTTCTCTAACTCCATTTACATTGCTGTTTCACTTCCAGCATTATCGCTTTCCATTCCTTTGCTACACTTTCGTCTTTGTGGGCTAGCTCCTTCTTTCAATGATATACTTATATATATTTTGTAATGCCGTGCGAGTTATTACGGAGAGATAAAGGGGCGACACAACTGCACGCTCTGCTGTCTGTGCTAGAACAGGCAGAGACTTCGAAAAAAGTGATGTGGTTCGTCACTGCTCAGGCTGCCCATTTGTTATTTATGTAATGACTTGTGGACTGAAGAACTAGCAGCAAAGTTTGTACTTGATGCAATCATCACAATTAAAACACCAATATGACTGCAATCTTTGGGCCTGGTGTTATTTAGCCTTGGAACTGTGCAAAGCCAGGGCTACCTGTACGGCTTTTCAAATGTAGCTATGAATACCTCAAACTACCATGCAGGGTCTCCCTCTATTTCTACCTACATCTCCTTGGAACCACAAAGTTTATTTATTTATTTATTTGTTTTTATTTTTGGCTGTGTTGGGTCTTTTTTGTTGTGCGCGGACTTTCTCTAGTTGCAGTGAGCAGGGGCTACTCTTTGTTGCAGTGCACAGGCTTCTCATTGTCATGGCTTCTCTTTGTTGTAGAGCACAGGCCCTAGGCGCGCGGGCTTCAGTAGTTGTGGCACGTGGGCTCAGTAGTTGTGGCTCGCAGGCTCTAGAGCCCAGGTGCAGTAGTTGTGGCACACGGGCTTAGTTGCTCCGTGGCATGTGGGATCTTCCTGGACTAGGGCTTGAACCTGCATCCCCTGCATTGGCAGGCGGATTCTTAACCACTGTGCCACCAGGGAAGCCTGGAATCACAAAGTTTAATTCATCTTTCAACCCAAGCCAGAATAATGAAGTAAGGGATGACCCAGAGCAGGACCCAGAGAATGAAGTGTAAGAGGCTGCAGGGGGTAGCACTCAGATTCTGGGGGACTTGGGCGGGGCGGTCCTAGTGGCCATGACAAGGACAGGGGCCATGACAAGGACAGGGACCATGACTCTCAGGAGTTCTCAGAGCAGGAAGGGACTCTGGGGGTGATCCATCAACCCCCAATCAACAGATGAGTTCAGCAACTTCCCCAAGCAGAGCAGCAGCAGAGCTGGACCCACAATTCCCAGCTCCTCCTCCAGTAATCTTTCCTGATGTCCTCTTGCTGTGCTACAAGTACTGTAACCATTCCTTTGACATGTTTTATCAAGAAAGTACTGAAAACTATCTTTCTGAGGACAGCAATAAGCGGTCTTTGATAGCTAAGTGAGTATGAAACTGTATTCTCTGGTGAAGGCTAATTATGAAAAAGATGAAAAAAAAAAAACCCTAGCTTTTCCTTAACTTGAAGACAATGTAAGTGTTCATTATTCTTAGTGTTCTTTCTAGAAAGGGTGTGTCTACATTTCTCCAAATGGATTATCAACGTCTACTATTAAACATCTAATTTTCAGAATACTTGGTTTGGCTTTAAGCAAAAGCCAGGTAACAAGTAGCTTCTAGAGTAGACCACATATATAAGTATATCTACATCATACTAAACAGCTGGCCAATCTGATCATAGGTGGGGTCGATTCAGTTGGAAAAAATGGTTTGGGAGCTTTCCTCAAATGTCCCTACGAAAGTAATGCTAATACGTTTTGTTTAATACATCTTTCTGGTGATATGATGATGTTAACTAAACTCTGAAATTTGCACACACTGGAACTATGCAAAGTAAGGGCTTTGTCGAGCAGCTACAGTTTAATGAGAATTTAAGGGCCAGCCATGATACTGAAAGGACTTTAAACATACTATCTCATTTAATAACCCTTCACAACTCTTTCGAGTTGGGCATCATCCCCACTTACAGACGTGGAGACTGAGATATGGGACGATTAAGAGACACGCCCACAGCCACACAACTAACAAGATTTGAACTGAGGTTGGCTGGACCCCTAAGCCTGGGCAATCATTAAGTAACGTACTCTATTTTATCCCCAAAACATTGGACCAAAACCCCTAGCAACTCTGTGGTTCCATGAAATTGGCTGGGCCAGGTAGAGGACCTGACTTGGTACCAGCAGTAAGGACAGACAGGAGGGGAGATGCTGATCACAGCAAGTTACTGAGTCTGAACACCTCCATCACTCCGTCATTTCATTTACTATGTGAAGAACAGCTTCCCACAAGGCCAAAGGATCGCCAACATAAAGTCTCCAATATATAATGGTTCCAGAAAAAAATCCATGTCCACACAACACAGAAGTTTAAGTTTTAAAGGAAAGTGCTGTCTTGCTGGGAAAACGCTTAGGCCAGAGCAGTGAAGATCTGCTTCCAAGTCCAGTCAGAAAGCTCTGTGAGGGGCAGGGGTGACAGCACTGTAAGCAGAGACAATTCCACACACAGGGAAGTAAATATGCTCCAGGCATTGATGAAGAAAAGACCTCTTGATTTTCAGATGGTATCATGCTGATAAAAATCTATTGCCTCATAATATTTCCTCTACTTTTTTTTTTTTTTTTTTTTTGCTAAGACTGGAAAACATGCCCTGCTGTGAGTCACAGGCACTCACCCAGGAGAGCTGTCCTCTACAATACGACGAGGCACGTCCACCCACTCCACTCCCAACAGCACTCCCACCAGGCCACATCACACCTCCTGGTCTCTACACGGGGGCAAATTTCCCCTGGTGACCTCAGCAGTGCACCCTCAAAAGCAACCACATCCTGGAATATGCTTGTCAAGTAAGTTCCTCCCAAGTCCTAAGCGTTCCGGCTGACGTAGTTAATGTTTTTGGCATGGCAGTGAAGTTACAGAGTAGGTATTTTTCTCCAAGAAAAAGAAAATTATAGAAATTTGCTCCAAGAAAAAAAAATTTAAAAACTACGGTTCTAGGCCATTTTGAAGACAGTTGCAATGACAGTATCAGAAGCACAAGAACACTTGACTAGATATCTCTGCCTTTCAAGTTAGAATGTAATAGACAATAAAACCAACCAACCAGACTCCCTGGGTGGTCAGGGGTCATTGTTCGGCCCCCTTCCCCTGCAGTACCTGGTGCAGAGCCTTGAGCACATAGGTACTCCACAGGCTCGAACTGGATGGATCAGTGAGTGGAAATTACGTTTGAATGAGACCCAGGAGTAAAGACATCCTTGGTTCTAAGTTGAGCTTATTATTTTTTTAAAAAAGAGTCTCTTAATTATTCTGTCCCTCATTCAGAGAGGGACTCTTGACCACTTGTATCTGCTGTCATGGGGGCCAAACTCATGTGACAGGAACCAGGCAGGGTACACGGTAGCACTGGAAACACTCCACCTCTTATGCTGGGTGGTGGGTTCACGGCATTAGTTTTACTATTATATTTCATAGCTTATTAGCAAAAATTTTAAATGTTCGTTATGTTTTAACATACCAAATATAAAAAGTCCAAAATTACAGACAATCGTTTTTGTGATGAGGGAGTGAGTCCATTATGGGATATTTAAATACTGTAAAGGACTATATCGTATTTGAGAGGATAGAAATACACTTGAGACTTTGTTATAAAATTTGACTGCTAAACAAACATATTAAAAATAAACTAAGGGTAACCACTAAAATAGAAGCCTAACCTATAGCTTCTAAAACAGAGAAAATAAAAGGTAATTCTGAAAACTACGTCAACTTAACAAACAGTAGAAATATGAGAAATAGAAAATACAAAATAAAACTAATTGTATCAGTAATCACACTCAATGTAACAAGATTACACTCACTTATTAAAGTCAGATTATCAGAATAGGTTTTAGAAAAATAAAACTATGTGCTCCTTATAAGAGGGATATTTAACATAAAGTTATAAATAAAACCCAAAAATGAAAAGATAGAAAAAGATATACCAGGAAAATATTAACCAAAGATAGCTGGTCCAGCCATATTACCAACAAATAAAATAGAAATTAAGGAAGAAGTTTAAAGAGGGACACTACATAATAATAAAAGGAACAGTCACCAAGAACATACAACAATCTAGAACTTGGATGTACATTAACATGACAGACTCAAAACATCAGAAAATATTAAGAAATATTGAGGATATTGACATATCCATTACAATAGAAACTAACAGAACACAAAAAATTAAGATAGAGATGGTTTGAATAGCATCATTAATAAAGTTGAATTAATTTCACAGATATAGAAACCTGTATTCCAGAAATAGAGATACATCTTTTTTAAAGTTTTTGTGGAAAATTTCAAAACTGGCTACATTATTGGCTACCAAACAAGTTGCAACAAGTATCAAAGAATCAGGCATCAAGTAATTCAATGGAGCAAGGAATACACAGTCATTTCAGCAAATGGAGCTGCTCATTCAACATGGAAGGAAAAAGAGCCTTGACCTCTTTATTCCACCATACATAAAAATGAACTTGAGACAGATTATAGATCTAAAATTTAACAATAAAGTTTCTAGAAGAAAACGAGAAATAATCTTCAACCTGGGATTAAGGATTCATAGACCACAGAAAGTAATAACCATAAAAGGAGTGATAAATTAGACTATATCAAAACTAAAATTTTTGCTCAAAATCCAAATTTGTAAAAATGAAGAGCCACAGATTGGAAGAAAATATTTTCAAAATCTGATAAAGGACTTGGGACAAGAATATATACAGAATTCCCACAACTCAGTAGTTTTTTAAAAGTCAACCCAACTAAAAATGGGCAGAAGACTTAACTAAACATTCACAGAAGATTTTAAAAATGGCCAATCAGCGAACAAAAAAGTGCTCACATTATTAGTAATGGAGAAATGCAAATTTAAGTTACCATAAGATAGAACTACTCACATACTAGATGAGCTAAAATTAAGAGACTGAAACAAACATTACCAAGGATTTGGAATAATAAGAACTCACATTGTTTGTAGGAGTGTAAAATGGTACAACCACTTTGAGAAAAGATCTGGATATATCTTATAAATAGTATCTAAACACACTATTGTTTTAAAGGTTCTAGCAGGACAATCAGGCTAACAAAATAAAAGGCATTCAGATTGGGAAGAAAGTAGTAATGATATGATCCTGTATATAGAAAATCCTAAAGAATTCACAGAAAAATGTAAAAGCTAATAAATGAGTTCAATCAATATATAAAAATAAATATATTTCTATACACTAGCAATGAACAACCCAAAACTGAAAGTAAGGAAACAATTCCATTTGCCATAGCATCAAAAAGAATAAAATATTTCAGGAATAAATTTAATAAAAATATAAAACACTACACTAAAAACTATAAGACATTGGTGAAAGAAGTTAAAGAAAATCTAAATAAATGGAAAGACATCTTATGTTAATGGATTGGAAGACAAAATGGTTAACACAGTAATATTCCCAAATTGACCTACAGGTTTATTGCAATCACTATCAAAATCCCAGCTGGTCCCCCTTACTCCCCAAATTAACAAGCTAGTCCTGAAATTCATATGAAGATTCAAGGGACCCAGACAGCAAAAACAATCTTGAAAGATAAGAAAGTTGGGGGACTCACACTTCAAAGCTACAGAAATCAAGACAGTGTGGTACTGGCATTGGACAGACATATATCAATGGAATAGAAATGAGAATCCAGAAATAAATGCTCACAATCATGGTCAGTTGATTTTAGAAAAACATGCCAAGACAATTCAATGGGGAAAGAATATTCTTTTTAACAAATGCTGCTGCACAACTAGATATCCACATAACAAAAGAATGAAGCCCTACCTCACACCACATACAAAAGTTAAATCAAAATGGATCATAGAGCTAAATATAAGAGCTACAACTATAAGACTCTTAGAAGAAAACAAAGAAGTAAATCTCTGTGACCTTAGATTAGGCAATAGATTCTTAGGTACGACACTAAATGATAAAGAAAAATTTCAGAATGATGTCTGCTGCCTGACACCTTTCAAATAAAGTTTAAAATATTCAAGACAAAGTAAATATTAATGGATACATGGGACTTCCCTGGTGGTCCAGTGGCTAAGAATCTGCCTTCCAATGCAGGGGACACAGGTTCAATCCCTGGTCGGGGAACTAAGATCCCACATGCTGCAGGGCAACTAAGTCCGCATGCCACAACTACAGAGCCCGCATGCCGCAACTACAGAGCCCGCACGCCACAAATACAGAGCCCATGCACCACAACTAGAGAGCCTGCGTGCCACGACTACTGAGCCCGCACACTCTGAAGCCTGTGCACCACAACTAGAGAGAAGCCCGTGTACTGCAACGAAAGATCCCACGTGCTGCAAAAGATCCTGTGTGCTGCAACCAAGACCCAATGCAGCCAAAAATAAATAAATATTTTTTAAAAATGGATACATAAATATGTAGAAGAAATATACAAATACCTATCATAATCAGTCTCCAAATAGTGGTTACTTTTAGGGAAGAGAGAGGAGGGCAAAGGGATAAATAGGGCTTAAAGTATCTGTAATCTCTTGTTTCTAAAAAGAACTCTGAGACAAATAGGATATCCTTGATAAAATAAATTTATCATGTTTGATAAAATAAAATTAGCATATTTCATAAAAGTGGATATGGGTATACATATGTACTTTTATGAGTATTTAAAATACTTTACAATTTAACAAATTATATTTTATAAAAATGAGACATCCTGGGCTTCCCTGGTGGCGCAGTGGTTTAGAGTCCGCCTGCCGATGCAGGGGACACGGGTTTGTGCCCCGATCCGGGAAGATCCCACATGCCGCGGAGCAGCTGGGACCGTGAGCCATGGCCGCTGAGCCTGCGCATCCGGAGCCTGTGCTCCGCAACGGGAGAGGCCACAACAGTGAGAGGCCCGCGTACCGCAAAAAAAAAAAAAAAAGGGACATCCTTGGGACCTCCCTGGTGGTCCAGTGGTTAAGACTTCGCCTTCTAATGCAGGGGTTGCAGGTTTAATCCCCGGTCGGGGAGCTAAGATCCCACATGCCTCACAGCCAAAAAACCAAAACATAAAACAGAAGCAATATTGTAACAAATTCAATAAAGACTTTAAAAATGGTCCACATCAAAAAAAAAAATCTCAAAAGAAAAAAAGATTTAAGAATGAGAGGCCCTTATCATGAGCATTCATTGCCAGTACAGCACAGGGTGAAAAATGAAGGTAAATTAAAGTAACTTATCTAAAACCACACTAATCCCAAGAAAAATTCTGGAAATTACTTTGGGAACAAATACTGATATCAGAACCTTTGTCACTGCCTTTATTCAAAATGGAATACAAAGTCCATGCCCCCAGAATGAATACTGGAATTTTCCACTTGTTTGTATTCTATATAAATAGTTGTGGCTTATGTTTATTTTAATAAATTCTCTCTTCCTCTCTCTCTCTGCTCCTAAATTTGTTTTCATCCAATTTTCCCAAGCTTAAATCTCTTGTTTTTTTCCTTTCCCTAGATTTGCATTTCCTTTTCCAAGCAACAGTAAATTATTTTCTTTTCCAACTGCTCTTAAATCAAACAGTACATTTCTTTGGTTGGTTTTTCACTTTCATCTACATGTTAATTGGTTTATTTACATCGTCTCTTCATCTTCACTTGTCCGAAGTACAGCACAAGCTTCCAGGTGCTAACAAGCTACAGTTTTACAAGGAGGAAGGTGGCTCATGTAGGTATACCAGGAAGATGCAGATGCAGATGAGGACTTAACAAACACTTCTCACACCTATTTCCTCACAGGGCACACAGGAAGCTGGAGGGGTGGTGGGGAGGACATGGGTGCTGCTGCTGTTAGAGGGTGGTCAAGGCTGCAGGCGCTGGCCCCTTCTCTCCCTGGAACCAGGAGCCTTGGTCTTCAGAGCCCAGTAGGCTGCCTGCCTCTAGTCACACAGGGCAACAGTTACCATCACTGAGCACCTTCTACTGCCAGGCAGTGTCCCAAGCACCTGATGCTATTTCCTTGAACTCATAATTTCCTAAGAGAGAGCCATTACCGTCTCCACTTTACATACAAGGCACTGGGTAGAGAAGTGAAGCAATACATGCAAGGTCACAGAGCTGGTAAAGGCAGAGCCAGGATTCCCACCCAGCCGTGGCTCGTGGCAAAGCCCTGCCCTTTACCACACATGGCTTCTTCCCTTTCCAGCTGCGGAAGCAGCATGTAGAACAGATGCATTTTTTGGTGAAGAGTTGTTCTCCCTCACAACCTACCATGCAATCGCTCTACCTATTATATTATTTATACTCAAAATGGGGCAATATTTGTCTTCAAGAAAGCAACCTGATCCCTCAAGTTTGACATTAATAAAAACAAGCCTTTGCACACAGGCATATACACACACACCACGTATGGATATGTGGGCATGCACATCAGGGCAAGGATGGCCATCTGCTGTATATGAAAGAGCCCCTGGCATAGTGCTTCTATAGCCACTTGCTCTGCAAACCAAGTCCCTACAGAGGAACGGAGGTGTACCTGGATAGGATCCTGCGTCAGTCTCATGGGCCCGATGCGTACCTCTGCCGAAGAGACCTGCTAAAACAAACAAACAAACAAACAAAAACAGCACATGAGATGTGTCAAGTCATAAACTACAGGAATTGACAAATTCTTCCTTACACTGGATATTATGTCATGCCCCTTTGCAGCTAAATAAAAGGATCCAATTTTTTGACTTGGAGACAGTTTATAAAATATCACATACAGTACAATTCTGGTTTTGTAAAAGAATGTATACATTTATGTGCATTGAAATGTCTGGGAGGATACATCCTCAAGGCTAAGTGGTAGGATTTCAGGTTATTTTTACCTTAAGTGCATGGATTTTTATAATAAGCACATATTATTCTTTACTCTCTCTTTATGGGAGAAAACAACTCAATAATTATTTACTGAGCACCTACTATTCTGGGCATGATGCCAGGCTGTTATTATTCTGAAATTTCCAAAGAGTAAAAATTCCTCTCATATGTGGAAGCTAAAGCATTTTGATGGCTTACGAGTGTTCCTATATTTAGATCTTATTTTTTTATCTTAATGTTTTAGTACGAGGAATAAACAGCTTACTCTTACCCGTGTTGACCATGACTAAATTATTCATTTCAGTTGTACCTCCTCAAATAAACTGAGTAACCTCACACCCAGGACCACAGGAAGCTGACTCTGTCCCATGACTCCAGGAATGAGCTTAGGTGTTCACTGGCCAACACCATCTAACTGCCTTTGGCTGCAAGCAGAGAGAAAATATTTCTCTTTATTTTATTTTATTTTTTTTTTTTTTTTTTTTGTGGTACGCGGGCCTCTCACTGTTGTGGCCTCTCCCGTTGCGGAGCACAGGCTCCGGACGCGCAGGCTCAGCAGCCATGGCTCACGGGCCCAGCCGCTCCGCGGCATATGGGATCCTCCCAGACCGGGGCACGAACCTGTATCCCCTGCATCAGCAGGCGGACTCTCAACCACTGCGCCACCAGGGAGGCCCTTCTCTTTATTTTTAATTACTTTACTTGGATTTCTAAAAATAACTTTTCTCTAGACAAGCCGATTGAAGGTCTTGGCCTCACCTCCATGGATCCAGGTTTGTTTTTCTCTAAGAGGCTGCAGTCATTTTGCCTCTACTTAGCAGCTTATCCTGCATTCAACACACTAGGTTGGCCCCCGTGAGTCAGACAGGACAGCTTCAGCAAGCATCGGAGTTCACAGGACCAGAGACATTTCAGTGACCCAAGGGTCAAAGGAGGCTTTATCAGTTAAACAAGAAAGGCAGAACTTTCTTTACATTAGACTCGAAGACTGCTAATTTCCCTTTCTCCTTTCTTGCCCTTTAACTGCAGGTGGGCATGGTGTGAAGCTTCTCCAAAACATAACCACGAGTTGCCGATGTCCTTTTCCTCTGTCAGGCGGATTCCTCCAGCCCGCTCTCTGCGGTGAGCTCTCAGGAGAGCAAAGCTGGGCTCTCCTGCCCTGCTTGGGGAAGCAGCCTCCCCACGGTGAGACCTTCCAGCAGGGCTGGAAGGACTCCTCGGGTCCCTGAGCCTATGGACCTGTGACAAGTCCCTTCAGTGTTGCACTGCGGTCCTCAGGCCTAAGTGACACACTCAAGTTGCTTTTCTCTAAGCAAAACAATGCCCTGTGAGGGGTCTGTACTGATACGTGCACAGCCCCAAGAATTCCCCTGGAAAGAGAACGTCACCAGGTCTCCTGCATCACTGGGACTCTGGCCACCACGCAGCTTCACCCTAAAAGCAGTTTTTATCGTCTGAAATAGACACCCTCCCTCAAAAGCAGTGCAACCGCCAGAATTCTGCTACAAAATTAACGACTGAGAAGTGAAACCAGTTTGGTACAGAAAGAGAAATGTGACTGAAAATCTGAGGTATCTTTGTGCTCTCTGGTCTCTCCTGGCAGAGTGCCTGCACCACCCACAGAAGCCCCTGTGACAGGGCCTCCTGCGCTTTCTCCAGCAAAACTGGCCCTGGCCCTGCACAGGGGCACCCAGGGGCAGAAGACAAATGAAACAAGAAATCAATAAAAGTTTAAAAGCAATCAAATAAAAAGTGGATCGTTTTGGAAGGCTAAGGGACTGGGGCAAGGGCAGAGACTGCCCCCAAAGTGATAATTCCCTCCTAAGCGACGCATTCCTGTGTACTTTGAAGGAATGAATGTGTGCGCGACGTTGTTAAACAGGCCCTGTTCAACTCTGCCAGCAAAGCAGCTGATGACTGCGGGGGGCCCTCCTGTCTCCAGCCCTGTGCTAGGCACTCTCACACGAGCAACCTTGGCAGGAGAAAAGCAACAGCCACGGAGTGACGGCATGCAGTTTTAGAAGCAAGCCTCCATCTAGAAGATCCTTCTCCTGCTGACAGACAGGAAAGACCCTCCAACTTTCCCCTGAAGCACAGGAGTTCCCTGCCCGCATCCAGCATTTTAACCTCCTCCGGACCCACGTCAGCAGGAAACTGCCACCTGAGGCAGAGCCAAGGAGAGGAACTGCAAGGTCGCTGAGCTCTCTCCAAGACCCCGGCCTCTGCCATCCCCTCCCATGCCCCCGAGCCCCACATCCCTGTGCTGCCTCCCAAAGAGCACAGGTCAACTTCACCGCCAGCCTGGGCACCTCGGTTTCCCAGCTCCTCTAGTCCTGACCTACACATCACTTCTTGTCTCTTGGTGTGCCTTCTCCTTCTTGGTCTGCGCTCCAGTCATCAGACTTTGGCTTCTGTGTCCAACAGAGGTCAACTATCCCAGTAGAACTGGAACCTCTCCTTCTGGCCTCTGAGGGATGGCCCAAGGCCTGACCAGCAGCAGGTATGGGCACAGACAGCAGCAGCAGCCTGCAGAGTTCTCCTTCTAACACAGGAGTCTTTTTTTTTTTTTTTTTTTTTTTCGGTACGCGGGCCTCTCGCTGTTGTGGCCTCTCCCGTTGCGGAGCACAGGCTCAGCGGCCATGGCTCACAGGCCCAGCCACTCTGCGGCATGTGGGATCTTCCCGGACCGGGGCACGAACCCGTGTCCCCGGCATCGGCAGGCGGACTCTCAACCACTGCGCCACCAGGGAAGCCCCACGGGAGTCTTATTGCCTGCATCTCACCCATTTCCAAGAGAACAAATTATGAACAGAAACAGGAGACCATTTACTGATGTCTGTGTAATCAAGCCAAGATTCTCTACTTCAAAGAGTGAACTTTGAGCAACTGCAGATACACAGATCCTCAATTAGTGTGTTAGCTCTGATTCCAGGGTGTGACCACATTTGCCAAGGACACAGAAGCAAGAAGGAGGTGGGGTCATAGGTATTACAATTCCAGCTCTGGAGAGGAGAGGAGGATAACATTGAGAGTGTGAAGAGAGACACGCTTCCTAGTCACTCCGACCCCACGGCTCTCCCCAGCAGCCAAATGAGGAAGCACTGTTGGCTGACAGTGCAGTTTTAACTGTCCAACATTAATAGTGTGTCGAATATTTATGTGTACACACATGTGTGTGCATGGTCACCTACACACACACACATACACATATATATGTAGCAGGGTCACCAATTCACATTCAGATGAGTTGGCTCTTCAGGAAAAAAGAAATGTCCTATTTTGTATCATTTACTGATTCTACGGTGTAGGCACTTTCACCTTGACTGATCTCAAGGTAGCAACCTAGGTCCCTGAACATGCAACTGGGAGTATACCTTTTCATTCTGAGAGGGTTTATGAGAGGCAAACTCATTCAGACTTGTTTGATAGGCAAATTTCTATCACTTGCTTTTGTTTGAGAGTTCAGTGAGATATAGAATTCTGATTGACAGACATTTCCCCTCAGACTTTGAGGTGGAGAGAAAGGAGACCATCTTTCTGGTTTTGAAGGTGGTGAGATCAAGGAAGGCTTTATGAAGACAAGTGGGTCATGGATGGGAAGAAGAAGGGACTGGGCTGGGAGAGGAAATTCCAGGCATAGGAAACAACAGAAGCAAAGGCACAGAGGCAAGAATGCAAAGATGCTCGTAGGGGAGAAGACAGGAATCTAGAGAACGTGGATTACAGAGCATGAAAGGGAAGACTAGGTTGCGGTCAGTTCCTTAGAGGATTCTGGAAAGGAAATCCCTTTTGATTCTGTAGGCACCAACCACATTGCAGGTTTTTGAGCGGAGGATTAACAGGATCAGATTTATGACTCAGGGAGAAAAACCATTTGGTTTGCCTACTTTCTGGATAGTCAAGAACAGAAATTTTGCAAAAACAAAACAAAGACACTGCTATGAGTAGGAACTATAGCAGTGAAAGCAAGTGGGTAAAATATACCACAACGATCAAGAAAAAAAAAATTACACCACCCTCCCACCAGCTTGGTTTCATATCCAAGGAGAGGGAACTCCAAGATGAAAACCAGCTGGTGCAGGGTAACCAGACGAAAGAGACTAAGTCTTGAGAGAAATCACAGTAGTTCAAGCGGCTGGTCCACCTGTAACTGCATCATACTCTCTGGTGGTAGCCACAGCTCTTGGTAGCTTCAGGAATTGTGTTAAATAACTTGGACTCCGGTTTTAGAGCTTCCCTCAAATATGAAGGTGGTGAGAATTCAGGCAAAGTGACTGAGCTGGAAGGCCTTCCTCCTGCATCTGCTCAGCAGAGCTGACTCAGGCTTGGAGGGCCGCTCAAGTGCCCCCCACTCTCTGAAGGCTGTCCAGGTCCAGTTGGACCCAGAAAGGACTCACCACTCTCTCTGCTCAGTGCTCCTCCTGTGTGCTTCTTAGCATTTACTTTACTACCCATTTAAATATCTTTCCCCTGGGCAAGGTTGTGAGTGTCCTGAGGGACACAGATATTGTCTTTTTCACTATTTTGTCCGCAGCCTCTAGAAGGTGCTCAGTAAATGCTGGTGCTCAATAAAGAAATGGAATTGAATTAAACTGCCTAAGATCACACAGATTTTAAGTAACAGAGTCAGGACTGAGACTTCATTTTTCCTGACTCCCAGTGCACTGCTCTTTCATTATGCTCCAAATTTTACAGCATTAATTCTGACTGTACCCCCCATATTTCTCTTATGGGTTTCTGGACTCTATTCCAATTTTGCAGATGGATTCAGCACCTGGCAACCTCTGCTCACACCCTAGTAGTCTGTGCTGCTGCTAACAGGGCTGCCACCAGGACTAAGAAGGAAAAGTTCTGTATGTGTGTGTCTCTGTCTGTCGGGGTGGGTAGGGAGTTGCCATAGCTTCTACCTTCCAAAAACAAGCTCAGAGACTGAATCCTCCCCACTTCCACAACTCCTTGGGAATCCATTCGTCCCCACCACCTGCAGTACTGAGTGTTCACACACAGGTGTATACACACGCACAGCTCAGGGCCAAACCAACTTCACTTCATGAAAGGGGTACCTCATTGTAAAGATCATTCTTATTTTTAAATATCCTTAATCAACCCTGACTGCTGCCCTGTTGGCTCTGATTTTAAAACAGTATTTACATCTCTCAAGGGGTCCCCTGTCTACCCTCCATTCCCAGGCCAAACTACTTTCTTTATTCCTCTGAGCTCTGGGTAAGCAAAGGTGGTATTTGACTTGTCCCTTTTAAATAAGCCCATGCCTGCCCTCTGGCTTCTGGTCAGAAAGGCACCAGCAGTGCAGCCTCCACGTGTCCCACCATGAGGCTGCTGGGCATCACTGCTCCGGACTGGGAACCACTGACTCGTCCTGCCTCACCTCCCAGGCCCACTGTCCACCGAACACCCAGAATGCTTCCTTCCTCCTCCTGTGTCTGATCAGCCACAGGCCCCAGTGGTCAGCTCTGACCTCACACCAGCCTCCAGCCTTCACCTCACTTTGATTCTCGCCATGTTCCACTGCCCTCTGGACCTTTCAGAGCCCAACAGGTGGTCCCAATCCTCCCCTCCCCTCCCCTTCCTGCTTCCAATTATCTTACCTAGACGTTCTCAACCTGGGCTTCTTATTAGAATTACCTGAAGGACTTTTTAATTATATTAATGCTTGGGTCCTACTTCAAACCAAGAGAACTGGTATCTCTAAGGTGCAACGGGGGTTGAGAACCACTAGTCTGTTCTTTGAGCAGACATGTCTGTTGTCAACTTCAGACGCTACTACATATTCATTTATGCAACAGATATCAACGGAGCACTTACTTGGTGGAAGGCACCAAAACCCACCCAGACTCAACCATCATACCTGAACCCAGATACCCACAGGGTTTTTTCCAGATAAGCCACTCCAGAAACACAAGATGATCATTTAGGCAAGAGGAAGATACAGTCCTTCACATTTGATGAGTTTTTCCCCCCCAAACAGTATCCCTAAACTAGAATCAAAATAAAAATTTTTATAGTCTTTTTTTGTTACATACACACACATTATATATATGGAAGATTACTCATAGTCATGAGATACTCACAGTGGGCGACAGAGCTACCAACTCCGTGTTTTATGCTCTGCTGGTTAGATTATTAATTTGGCAGCATGAGGTTTTATCACAAAAAATACAGACATATAAATGTCTACTCATCAAAATATACAACCATAAAAGAAAAGATCACTTTGACTTTAAATTTTAAAACTCCTATTCACCAAAAGCAAAAGCAAAAAACACCCTAATAAAAGGTAGGTGCTAGCCCAAGAAATGACATCTACAGTATAGGAAACCAGCAAGTATTAGTAACCAGAACATAACAAAATCCTTAAAAACAGTAAAAAGACAACCAGAAAGAAAGCTGGGCAAAAGATCTGAAAAAGAAATTCACAGAATAGGAAATACGTATGAAGAGACACTCAATATTTAGTCATCAGGAACATAAAAATTTCAAATTACAATGAGATACCATGTCACAACCAGCTGTTTTTTGATCAACAAAACAGTAGAATTAGGAAGTAAAACACTACCTAGCATGGGCAAGAAGTAGACCCACAGGAACTCATACATTGTTGTTGGGAGTGTAAATTGGTTCAGCCACTTTGAAAACATTCTGGGGATTTCTAGTAAAGATGAAGTTTACATACGACCTACAATCCACCTCCTATGTGAATGGACCCCTGGGATATATGAAGAAGCACTTACAAGAACATTTGGAGCAGATTTAGAACCAAGATTTGGAAACAGCCTTATCCACAATCCATTAACATCCATCACCAAAAAAAATTTATATCAAGAAATATCCATACAATGGAAATTATACAACAATGAAAATGAAACAACCCAAGCTACCCATTCCAAATGGATGAATCTCACAAACATCAAGTAAAAAAAATAAGTCTCAGAAGAACACATACCTTAGAGTACCACTTAAGGTTTTAAAATATTTAAAATAATACTGAATATAGTTTAAGAGTATATTATAACGGTACAAAGAAATGCTTATAAATTCCCTGTGGAGGCAAGTGGTCCTACTGGTGGAGAAGGAGATGTATTCAGGGGCTTCAAGTATTGTTCATCATTGATTTTTTTTTTTAAGCAGTGAATACTGAGTACATAGGTGTTTACTGGATTATATGTTCCGGTTTGTTGATATCTTAAATATCACAAAATAAATTTACAATATATTTAGTTTTATGGGAAAAGCCTATTTCCTATCTTGGGGTTAACATTAATTGAGCAAGTAGTCACTATATAAATATTCTACATATACTTTTTTTTTTTTCTCCCAGTAAGGTCTTTATTTGGTAAAATAAGATGCTGTATTTAAAATTCCTCAGAATACAGACTGAGTTTCCCTGAAACTTGTTGAAATGAAACCCTAGGAAATGGGGCTGGGACTCGGGGGACCTGGGACTCGGGGGACCTTGCTCAAGGTAACTAATTTCTCTGTGCCCCAGTAAGACAAGAGGGGATTGAGGACCCACGCCCCGATGTGCATCATCCCATGTAACAGGCACAGCAATCCCACAAACTTAAAGCTAAAGAAGTTAAAGCTCCAGAAAGGTTACTCAACTCACCTGAGGGCAGGAGTTGAGATTTAAGCCCAGACCTGTCTTTCTTGGAAGGAAGGCCATGTTCTTATTTACATATTAACTTATATCTTGATTTGTTCCAGAAAGGTCTTAAGATGGTACACAAAGAGACTTTAGTTGTAAAAAACTTATACATAAGATGTGGAAGATCAGGCTGAGCTTGGGGAAGGTGAAGCAAGTAAGGAGATCAGTACATACTACGTGTGTCACAGCTGACGCAGTCAGAGCCAGTGAAAGCAAGATGCGACCCAGAGGCGCCCCGAGGCACTGGACCAGACGCCGTGATGGGCTTTCCAGCACAGTGTCTTATGATGCCCCCTGCCCTCTCCCATTCTCCACTGTCGCTGTTGGGGACAAGGCTGTTCTTTCTTAATAAGTATTGTCATTACACTCAGTGACTCTTACTGGGCGAGTGGAGAAGAGGATGATATATCCCACCATGCCTGGAAAACATCACAGTGACAAAGGACAGATCCACCCTCTGGTTAGCACTGAAATGGTAATTAAAAATAAACTTAAAAATAAAGGGCTTCCCTGGTGGCGCAGTGGTTAAGAATCCACCTGCTAATGCTGGGGACACAAGTTCAAGCCCTGGTCCGGGAAGATCCCACATGCCGCGGAGCAACTAAGCCCATGAGCCACAACTACTGAGCCCGCAGGCCACAACTACTGAAGCCCGTGCGCCTAGAGCCTGTGCTCCGCAACAAGAGAAGCCACCACAATGAGAGGCCTGAGTACCACAATGAAGAGTAGCCCCTGCTCGTCACAACTAGAAGAAAGTCTGCATGCAGCCACGAAGACCCAAAGCAGCCAAAAAATAAATAAAATAAATTTATTTTAAAATAAATAAATAAAAGGCAGAAGACATCCAAGATGCCATCAGATCCACACACAGAAAATGTGGCCAGCACAGTCTAATGGAGAAACCATCCCACTCCCCGTAAATATCAGATGAAAGAGAGAAATTCTTTAACACTGGAGTCATTTCATCTACAGCCATCAGAAAAGAACTGTCTGAAACAGACTATGTGTTAAAATGGGGGCGGGGGGAAGGTCTAGAATACAATCCATGAAATGGTGAGTACACCTGAAGGAGGCTAGCACAAGAAAGCCTTAGAGAGAATTAGCTTTGGGCGGGGGAAACCCTAATTGCACTTCAACATTATGATTATGTCAAAAAGCTTTGCATCATACATGCCACGCAAGAATCACGGCATCAAGCTTTCATTAACCTAGCAACTCAGCTGCAGTGTCACTGGGCCAGGCATGTGTGTCAACATAACCATTCCCAGATTCCAAAGGTCAAACCCAGGGCGTGACCTGGAGAACAGAGGAATTTAAAGGCAACTGAAAAACGTGACATCCCTCAACTAACTTCCTTCCTTTTATTAGGAATATTACTGATAATAGAAACAGCCAGATGACTTCAAGCACTCAAAATTACATTGTGTAACAGAGGATGAGCAAAGAATGTCGATCTCTGATTATGCAGAAGGCAGTTACCCGGACTGTGGAAAAACCCAAGCATTTCTAATGCCCTTCCATCCTGCTATATGCCTTCTCCTTAACATTAAATGAAGATGGGACAAAGTGGGGAGGGATGATATTCAAATCCGTCAGTTCTGTTACTTGGTCAGCAGTTCTGGTAAATAGATTTGATGGCCAAGGAAACAGAAACCACCTGCTAAAAATGAGTTTTAGAGATAGCCTGTGGATTTCAATTATCTATGCTGCCTCTGTCCTCAGTTTTATCACTGAAAAGCTAGAACTGCCTTAGAGAACCAGTAGCCAAATATCTTCCCTGTTGGACTCCAGGAGAATCTCACACTAGGGCCCGGGTGACCCTGAAGCAACACTGGATTTTTAGCCACATCTGGCACCACACCAGAATTGAACCACGCTCGCTTTCCTGACTCTGGCGTATCGGGGCCACTCACACTGGGTGAACTGTCACCGTCAGACCCTGAGTCCACGGACCGTGTGGATGTCAGGAGGGATGAATCCGCGTGGAATGTTGACTCCACTTAAAAGCTAATCCCATTTCAACGAATCCCATTTAAAAGTAACAAACTCATGAGAAGTAACCCGCAAAATGCAAATGCCCACTTTTTTGAAAAGGAATTTTACTTAGCTGGCAAAAACAGTGATTTCCAAACAGTTATTCATCATATGCACAGTTCCCATCCTAAAGACGTAAAACCTAAGTGAAGCACTATACAATTAGAACCTCAACATTTTTAGAAGCTTAGCATATGGACAGCCGCCCCCGAGACCAGCAGGGCGTACCTTGAAGGTCCCCCCACTCCCCACCCCCGAGCCCTGTGCCTCTTCCCTTTATCTAACGAAGGTAAACACGTTGGGGGCAGGTCTCCACTGTGCTTGGCCCTCTGGGTCCACCGTGGCTTCCATCAAAAGCCAAGGTGTCAACACCCCACAACCTTACTTCTTTTTAAAAAATAGTATTTTTTTTAAGAGTTAGGGAGGAGGACAGGGGAGCACCGTGAGGGTGGAAGTGGCCTGCTTATGGGTGTGTGGCTGAGCTGAGGAAGGGTGCCTAAGGCAGCATTCTCCTCCTTCTCCCAGAAACCCAGAGAGTCAGAAAGGGGTAGCCAGTGAATGTGTCCACTGGGGAGGAAAAAACCCAGAGAGCTCCCAAACACAGCAAAAGATTACTTAAGTCCACAAAGACCGTTTTCTATTCAATCAAAGTACATTTCTTTAAAAAGGTGGTTCCAACTCACAGCCTATCCTGGATTCCCACACATGTCCCTCTTCTCTTGGCTGGAGAGCAGGCTGAATAACACACTCTTGTCTGACAGTGGAATGGAAGCGAAAGGCTCCCTTTTGTTCCTGCTCTAAAGCTCTGCCCACTTGCGTCTTCTGATGAACCTCTGCGTAATCAAGGCATTAAATACCTTCATCTGAGAACACAGCACTCTGCAAACAATTCAATAATGGTGGTAAGAAATAAGCCAGAGGTACCTGCAGGGTGCTATGGGAACTCAGGCAAGATGCATTAAGCTCCCTCTGGGAACTCAGGCAAATTTCCAGGAGATCACAGGAAAGCTCAATGATGAAGGAGGAGTGAGACTGAGGCAGGTGAAAACCATGGAAGGGACATTTCCAGCCTACGGAATACCACGAGGAAAGGCAAAGAACAGAGTTCCTGTGGACAGCCCCGCACAGCCTGGGTCTGTGGATGGGGATGATGAGGCTGACGAGGGAGGAAGGGGCCGGCTCGCAGCCTTACCATGGTGAGAAGCTTAGGCTTACGGTAGCACTGCTGGATCAGTATTGAGCTGGATCATTCTGGCTGAAGTGTGGATAGAGTAACTGTGGATAGACTGGAAGACCAGAGACCAGAAAGGAACTGCTGCTGCAATGATCTGGGCCTGTGGTTCTCAAAGTGTGGTCCCTGAACCAGCAGCAGCAGCACTGGAACTTACCAGAAATGGAAACCCTCAGGCCCACCCCAGACCTGCTGAGTCAGAAACTCTGAGGGGTGGGAGCAGCAATGTGTGAACTGATCAGCCCTCCAGGTGACTGCGATGCTCGCTAAAATTTGAGAACAACTGGTAAAGACAAGAGGTGATGGGCGCCTGCGCTAGGAGCAGCGTGGGATGAATTCGAGGCTAACGCAGGGCATAAAATCAACTGAGACATGTGTGGGCAGCGGGGGATAAAGAGAGGAAGTTCAAGGATTTTGGTTTGAGTGACTGGTTGGAGCTGTCAAGAATACAAGAGGCCAAGCAGACTTATGAGGGCTGATGAGTTACGTGCTGGATGTGCAGCGTTTGAGATGCCTCTGGGCCATGCAACTTGTCAGGATGTGGGATATATGAGTAGGAAGCTCAGAGGAGAGGTAGTGAAAACCATGCCACCACTCAGAGCAGGAAACCAAAGACAGAACTCTGGAGACACCAGTATCAGAGGGCTGAGGAGAGGCAGGAAAGTCCACAGAAGCCCCAGAAGAAGGAAAAAGAGAAGGAAAAGGAAAATAAGCTGGTTCTCCCAGAACCTCTGGTACTGCCACAGGGCACAGCTAAGTAGGTTTTGTTCTCCTACCTTAATATTAGGGAATCTATTTATATAACTCACCATCATCAGTAAGAGTAAACCAGGGCTTCCCTGGTGGCGCAGTGGTTGAGAGTCCGCCTGCTGATGCAGGGGACACGGGTTCGTGCCCTGGTCCGGGAAGATCCCACATGCTGCAGAGCGGCTGGGTCCGTGAGCCATGGCCGCTGAGCCTGTGCGTCCGGAGCCTGTGCTCCGCAACGGGAGAGGCCGCAACAGTGAGAGGCCCGCGTACCGCAAAAAAAAAAAAGAGTAAGCCAATACTTGGTCATCTCAAGAGATGCCTAGATGGCATTTTGCTAAAGTTCAACATTCATTTTTAAAATTTCTTTCTTGATAGCCTCCCCAACATCCACTCCTTCCTTCTCTCTTCCCAGGGTTCACTGACTGACTCCTGTTTGGGGAGCTATGCGGTTCTAAAGAAAAAATGTGAATTTATAGGAATATGGCTAAGCATTTGACTTCTCTGGCTACAGTGACTGGCTAGAGGTAATCAAGTGACTTAGGCTGGTCCAATCAAAGTTTTAGCACAGGATTTTGCTAGGAATGCTGACAAAAGGCTGTTTTCTCTCTCGCAGTCTCTCTCTCTCAGTATCTCTCCTTCTCCCTCTTTCTCTCCCTCTTGCTTAATTCTCCCTGGTTGTCAAAAAAAAATTTCTTGAACAAATGTTTGCTGACTGCCCACTGTATTCCAGTCACTGGGGAAAAAAATTGCTCATTACTATACAAGTAAATACACAGCTCAATTTGGATTTGAACTCAGACTCCCTGACTTCAGAGCCTATGCTTTCACATAAGATATCATACACCTGAGTGTCATCAAAGAAGACTGAAATAAATGGAATGATATGTGCCTTCCTGGATGGGAAGTCAGTATTTTAAAAGTGTCGTCTCCCCTAAATCAATATATTAATTACTATAAATATCCTGACACCAACTTTAATTCGTAAAATTCTCAAATCCATGTAGAAGAATAAATGGCAGCAACTGGCTAACAAAATTACGAAGGAAGCGTTATTTTGCTCTGCAAGGTGTACCAATAGACTCCAAAGATACAACTACCAAAACAGTGTGGTTCTAGCAGAGAGGTCAATGAAAGATCACAGAAAGCTTAGGAACACACACACACAAGAATATATATATATATATATATATATATGAATATATATGTATATTTTCTCAGTTCTTAGGCTTTCTGCTATCTTTCATTGACCTCTCTGCTACAACCATGCTGTTTTAGAAGTATGATTTTAGTAAATAGTAAAAGTGTCATTTTATATTAGTGGGGAAGAAGTTGATAATTCAATAATTTCAAGAACGATAGTATAATTGGTTAACATGTGGGAAACAATTAAGTTAGCTCCATGCATCATGACATATATCCAAATTACTTCCAGACAGATTAAAATTTTAAATTAAAAAAACCAGTGAGAATATTGACAAAATAGATAAGTGAACACTTATATCATTCAAGGGCCTGGAAGGCCGTGCTAAGAATAACATCAAAGACATAAACACTGAAGGAATGATTGTTAGAGTTTTACTAATAAATATATAAAAAGCAGAATAAATATAAAAATACCAAAAAAAAGAAAAACTATTAGTAATATATGATGGAAAAGGAGTTGGCATCCTTATAAGAGTTTGTAAAAACTCTAATAAGACAATTAGAAAAAAGGCAAGCATCCCAATGAAAAATGTGACAGTAAAGAAAGGATAGGCAATTCACAAAACAAACACACAAAAATAGGCTGTAAAAATTATGCAACAATGCTCAGCCTCTCTGGCAATCCAAAACAATTTTTTTGGATTGATTTCAAAACTAGATTCCACTTTTACTCATGAAATTCCAAAGATTTTGCAATGATAAACCCCAGTTGCTGTTAAAGGTCTGGGGAAATCAGTATTTTCCTTTCTGGAGGGAGAGAAAAACTGTCCCAGTGACTCTTATCCCATAACACACACCAAATGCCTTCCTGGATCTGGGTACCTTAAATGGTTAGAACCTTAAAGTGTTTTGGAGGCTCTTTAAATTGCTGTCCTCTTTCTTCTGTTTATACATCTACCATAATACAGGCATACCTCATTTTATTGCACTTCACTTCACTGTGCTTCACAGATATTGTTTTGTTTTTTACAAATTGAAGGTTTGTGCCAGCCCTGCATTGTCAGATAATGATTAGTATTTTTTAGCAATAAAGTATTTTTGATTAAGCTATGTACTTTGTTTTTTAAGACATAATGCTATTGCACACTTAACAGACTACAGTATAGTGTAAACTTTTTACACAACTTTAATATGCACTGGGAAACAAAAAAATTCGAGTGACTCTATTGCGATATTCGCTTTATTGCAGTGGTCTGGACAGGAATCTGCAATATATCAGAGGTATGCCTGTATTTATCATGTTATCATTTTGTCACCATAACCACAAACTGTTGAGGGCAAGAGGACCCTAGGAGACAAATGCCAACTCCATCCAACCACAGTCAGAGAACCAGTAAATGATCAGCTGCGACAGGATGCATTCCAGCACCCAACGCCCAAATCCATCTGCTACAACCAAGACTCACAGATATTTGGTGACTGGGTGTTTAATATATCATTAAAAAGCTGAAGAAGCCCTTGGTAAATGGAAGATTACTCTGCTCCTTGGCACAAAATGCGGGCTTCTGGAGAACGAAAGCTGCCAGCGTTGCTGTTCAGTTTTCAATGTAACGCCAAATCTGGAATTCCTTTTCCCCGTATGTAACTAACGGGTAATAACACATGCCTCTTGGAGAGGGCAGATGTTGGGTCCGTGCTATCCATGGATGTACCTCCAGTGCTTGGCACATCAGACAGGTGGTAAATGATACATATCATTACGATCATTTCTCATTCATTCTTTTGAAAAATCCTTACTGAGCCCCACAGTAAGCCAGAAACAAAACATTTGTAATCTAACTTAATAAGCTGGATCATCATAACATAAGCTCTTTCTTTTTTTTTGTATTTATTTATTATGCCTTTATGTTTCTTTATAGTTTATTACATATATCTTATACATTCTTAACAACATATTATTTCACTTGATTTTTGAACTTTATATAAATTACAAAATTACACTGTTTGTACCATTTTGCCCTGCTTGTTTTCACTAAACATTATATGTGGGATTGTCATGTAATAGTTTGTTCATTTCACTGCTATATAGTAAGGCATTATATGAATATATTATAATTTATCTTTTCTGCTCTTGGTGGACATTTTATTTCTACTTTTTGCTAGTATGAACAGTTCTTCTAAGAATGTTCTTGTACATATCTCTGTGGCACATGTGGAAGAATTTCTCTATGGTATATGCATAAGCTCTTTCTTTAGCTTGCATCAAAATGTAGTCCCAAAACATGTGAATTGCTTACATGAAAACACAAATGTCTACTTCTATATTAGCTAACTTTACCACCCTTGTCCCCCCAAGGGGGGGGATATAAAGGATATCACAGAAAACCAAGAACTGCTTTACATTCTCACTTTCATTATTACAACATAGTCTCCTAGATATTGACATCCTGAAGGATGATTTCCAACAGTTTGGGAATTGGAAGGCTTCCAAGGGGTCATCTTCTTTAACTCTTTCATTTTACAGACTGCCAAATAAGGCCTAAGAGGGTACTGTTATGTTCAAGGTCGTACACAAGTAAGATGTCACAGTGGGATAAAATCAAGGTCTCCAAGCTGCCAGGCCAATGATACTTCCACCCTGCCCCCACTGCTTCTTCCTGGTAGTCACCAAAATGCTTTCCCTTCAAAAACAGAAGCATAGAACACCACATTTGCAGGCCTTTTAAAGAGAAGATGTTGGAATAGATTAACTTGTGGTCAGCTTTATCTCCAATTCCCTACCTCATGATTCTGCTTATAATTTAACATAAGGACCTATAAATATATACCATGTGCTTGAGAGAATGGCAGATAAACCACAAAAGTTAAAAGCCTTTGTTAGAAATTCTGAAAGAAATTATTACTTATTTTTAAATAAAGGGGCTAATCATGAGTTTAAAAATTTCCTCAAATGCCCCATTTTATCATTTGCCTCTATATCTTCTTCTCCAAAGCCTTTTGCAGAATCTGACATAATATATATATCCAGCCATGAAAAAAGGCAGACTAATTAAGCAGTCTCTGAAGCCACTGTACCAGAAGATATGTCTTTCAGTGTGGACTTACCTATTAGTCAAAGAAAAGATATAAGTGGCAATGTAAAAATCTAGAGGAGGGCTTCCCTGGTGGCCTAGTGGTTGAGAGTCTGCCTGCCGATGCAGGGGACACGGGTTCGTGCCCCGGTCCGGGAAGATCCCACATGCTGCAGAGCGGCTGGGCCCGTGAGCCATGGCCACTGAGCCTGCGCGTCTGGAGCCTATGCTCTGCAACAGGAGAGGCCACAACGGTGAGAGGCCCACATACCGCAAAAAAAAAAAAAAAAAAAAAAAATCTAGAGGAAAAACTAAATCAATGAAGGAGGGTAGGAGAAAGTGAGTAAGAGGAGACCCTTGTATATGGTTAGGTAAATCAAGGACAATTTCCATAAACTAAGAAGGATCCTCTGGACCACTGAGCTGTCTTGCTAAAGCTGAATGGAGGTATGGGTCCTTGAGTAATAATAAAAAATAATAGGAGGGGGCTTCCCTGGTGGTGCAGTGGTTGAGAATCCGCCTGCCAATGGAGGGGACATGGATTCGAGCCCTGGTCCGGGAAGTTCCCACAAGCCGCAGAGCAACTAAGCCCGTGCGCCACAACTACTGAGCCTGTGCTCTAGAGGCTGCCAGCCACAGCTACAGAAGCCCGTGCTCCTAGAGCCCGTGCTCCACAACAAGAGAAGCCACCGTGATGAGAAGCCCGTGCACCGCAACGAAGAGTAGCCCCCGCTCTCCGCAACTAGAGAAAGCCCGCGTGCAGCAACAAGACCCAACACAGCCAAAAATAAATAAATACATTTATTTAAAAAAAAATAAACTCTATAAAAAAAAAAACCATAATGTAAAAGATATGCAAAAAACTTGTATTCTCATCAATAATCTAGCCACACTTTTATTATTAAAACACATTTAAATTACATGGAATTTAGTAAATTCCTAGTCTGGGAGAGTAGTGTTTATCTGGCTTCCTGATGCTGCAGGCCCAGCTTGGATAGCTCTGGGGCAGGCACGTCCTGCAAAGGAACCCACAGTGAGCATTTTCTAAGGTCAGTCTACAGTTTAGGTCCTAATTCTCATGACACATCCCTTTGCTTGGCATTTTACGGTTCCACCAACTGGGGATTCAGAACAGGCTGATCCAGGAAGCCTTCTGAGGAAGCTTGGCTCTCCTGACACATCTGGCTCCTGCCTCTGGTTACCAGGCAGAGTTTTCGATTTCTAACTTTCCTGAGTCTGCTGGACATTGCTCCACCAGGACTCAGAATTTGCTGTCAGGGAAGATGACTCACAGCCTAACAGCCTTTCCCCAAACTCCAGTTGCTGCTGTACCAGCGAGTGTTGCCAGCACTGCCTCCTAAATGGAAGCAAAAGGCCCCAGAGAGTCCCAGGGCCGCCCGAAAGCAGGGCAGCCTCTCAGGAGCACAGGGTGTGAGAACGCCCTCCAGTTCTCTTCCTGTCTGACTTCTAGCCAGGAATGCTTAATGACATATCATGACAGGACCAGCAAACAAATTCAAACTCAGCCAGCATTGGCTGACTGCCAGCTCTATTCCTGTCCAAAGGGCAGGTGACAGCCAGGCTACCTGGAAGAGTAGGGGCTCTTCTCACAGTCAGTCCGTCATTTGGTCCCGGAGCTCCTGGTGACCTTCTGGGAGAAAGTGGAAGAGTTGATCTTGCCTGTCCCTTCTTGGGACGATACATCCCACAGCCCAGAGGGGAAAAGAAGGAAGCTGGGACTACAGGGCCAGGCTAGGGCACTAGCTCTGCTACATGGCTGGTGCTTGCGGGGAGGAGACATGCCTGTAGCCCACATCTCAGGGTCTGCCGCTGTCCAAGGGCAGCCTGGCGTAGGGGTGAGAACTCCAACTGTGGAGCCACACTGCCTGGGACTGCATGCAGCTCCCCCATCTACTCGCCGAGGGACCTTGGGCAATTAACTATCTAACCTCCTTAAGGTTCTATTTCTTCATCTCCAAGTTGGATGCCACAGAATCTCTTGGGTTGTCACAAGTATTAAATGGGCTAATCTACAAAGTCCTTAGCAGAATATCTAAAACGCAAATTACTCAGTAATTATTAGCTGCCACACCAGTGCCCCCAGACTCTGAAAACCTCAGACCCTAGAAATGATTCCACCTGGTAGATGGCCCGATGTGTATGGGGGAGGGGAGGAGGTACACAGCAGAAGGAAAACATACAGTGGGTCAGATGACAATGACATGAATCCCCAAATCCGGAGATGGTAGGCTGAATAATGTCCTCCAAAGAAATCCAGGTCCTCATCCCTGGAACCTGTGAATGTTATTATATGGCAAAAGAGTCTTTGCAGATGTGATTAAGATAAGGATCTGGAGATGGGGAGATTAGTTTGGATATCAGGGTGGGCCAGAATGTAATCACAAGTGTTTTCCTAAGAAGGAGATTTGACCACAGAAAAGGAAAAGACAATATGACAATGAAAAGCAGAGGTTAACGGGGCCACAAGCTAAAGAATGCTGGCAGTCACAGAAGCTGGATGAGGCAAGAATGAATTCTCCCCTAGAGCATCCAGAAGGAACCCGCTCTGCCAATGCCTACATTTTACTCTGCAAGACTAATTTCGCACTTCTGGCTTCCAGAACTCTAAGAGAATAAAGTTCTGTTGTTTTAAGCCACTAAATGTGTAGTAATTTGTTACAGCAGCAATAAGAAACTGATAAGTTATCTTGGAATCCTGCCAACGACTGTACATCCAGAGAGCAGAATGGAGGCCTTGGGGGAGAATACCAGTAAGACCATCTCAGTGCCACAGCATATCAGTCAGGGTTCAGGGCTGAGCTCTAGGACCCAGAGAAGACAGGATGGAACCAGGAGCTGAGGCAGGGACCAAGCCTCAAGGGCAGAGCTGTGATGGAGGACGGCAAGGGACTGGCATTCCTCCACGCCCAAGCATTCCACACACAGGCTGACGGCAGCAGGCACCAGTCCAGACCTTGGCAGGAGGACCTGCACCCACACACGTACTGCCAGCCTCAATCAGGGTGAGCTCTGGGCCAGCTTCTCAAAGTGTCCTCTGCAGGCTGGTACTGGTCTGTAAACTGTTACCCAACAGCAGTGAGATAAGGACAGAAAATTGAGAATAAGTGCTTAGAAACTTAGAGCAATTTGGCATTGTCTTGACATTTTTGGAAATGTAGTTTTATTGCTGTTGAATCTTCTCATAAAATATTTTGGCTTGCGTTTTATATGCCTTTTTTAAAAAGTCATTTTTCTAGTAATCCATTTTGATTGTATTTTATGAGTACTTGTTTGAAATAAATTGGAAATTACACACACACACACACACACACACACACACACACACACACACACACTCATAACTGGTTGTTTACCACCAATAGGGCTCTGGAGGACCACAGTGCAGGTGGCAGGAAGGAGGCTTCTGGACACCCAGGTGTGATCTGCCAGCTTTTCCAGCAGAGGGATTGCATATGACTGCCTGAAACACGAAGGCCAGGTGCCTAGAGGGCAATATGATGCACGGGCTCCATGGCGAGCGCTTCGGCACCCTGCTTAACACCCAATCACCTGTCCTGCCATAGCCTTAGGGATGGTCCCATCTATCAGATGATAAAAAGCATGAAGTATAAGGCTCTCAAGGGTATGCCTTTCCTCACCACCGCTTTCCTCTTAATTAGGCGTTTCCAGTTTATCTGCACTTCCTCAGTGCATAACAACCCAGAGCCGGGATGCATGCTGGGTGGCAGGGTAAAGCATGCCCAGTGGGAGATACTGCTACCCATAACCCAGAAAGGGGAAGTTTACTACCCATGCTGTACAAGCAGTGCCCACGCTGCTCATGGACAGTACAGAAGGCTGTTCTGCATTCTTTTTCTCACTCGTGCCTCCAGAAAACCCCATGAGACTAAGATTGTCACTCTTGCTTTACCGAAAACCCAAAGTTGGCTCAGAGAGGCATGTATAGGGTAATGAGTCAAGCGCAGGCTTTGGAAGTCAGACCTGTATTCAATTCTCATCACTAACCAGCAGGGTAACCTTGCAGTCATTTAACTTTCTGGGCTTGAGTTTGCATATTTGTAAAATATGGATACTAATACCTTCATCACAGGGTTCTCATAATTAAGTAGTTAGAGCAATGTCTGGAAAACACCTGACACTTAGCACCTACCTGGCCCAAAGTTCCCAATAAACACTGACTTAAAAAAAGGGTGGGGGTAGATGGGAGCCACAGCTAAGGCATGAAAAAGCTCTAAGGACAGGGATTAAAAGAACATAACATCAAGAACATCAAGAAGGAAAAGTACAGAGTAAAATAAAAGTAACTGACATGAGAATAGCAACTGTGGCTCAAGTCATGCACCACATTTTGTAATGCAATTTAAAAAATTATCCTGTTTACAATCAAATCATCAAAGAGCTGGAAATTCAAAATTAAGCAAGTTTTTTTTGACCCTCCTGAATCTAAATTCCCTCTTCTTATTTTTATTACATATACACACTCATCAGAGCTCCACATAATCAACAGTATTTAGCGAAACGTGACATTAAAATATAATTATGGATGGAACAAAAACAATTTAAGAAAGCAATTAAAATGACTTCACAAGCTGGAGTACATTTGTTTTATTTCAGATGTTTACAGTAATCAAAGTACAAAACCAAGCACTGGGGCTTCCCTGGTGGCGCAGTGGTTGAGAGTCCGCCTGTCGATGCAGGGGACACGGGTTCGTGCCCTGGCCCGGGAAGATCCCACATGCCGTGGAGCGGCTGGGCCCGTGAGCCATGGCCGCTGAGCCTGCGCGTCCGGAGCCTGTGCTCCGCAACGGGAGAGGCCACAACAGTGAGAGGCCCGCATATAGCAACAACAACAACAACAACAACAACAACAACAACAAAAAACCAAGCACTGTCACGGTCAAGAGTGACAGGAGCCACACACTTCTTATATTCATATTATGTATTTCAGGGTGTGTGTATTTCATACTCTGTATGAATGGGGCATTTTTTGAAGTACCAACTTAAATTAAACAGGTATTTAATGGAAAGAGAGACATTAAAATGATGAAGATTGATTCTATACTGTTTTCAGTATTAGCATTAATATGCCAAACTATCCACTCAAATATTCGTAAAGCTTCTCTCTCTCTTTAAAATAACATGAAGTCTTGCTATATCTCAAGTAGAAGTTTTCAAAGAGACTTGGCCCCATTATTTCCATCTCATGGGAACACAGGAGACGAAAAACGAAAATGGACAGTCCTGAGCAAGACCATCACTAGGGCTAAGGGATGTGTGATGACAACTTAGAATGACAACACCCTTTCCTCTTAGCCCGAGGTCAGGGAGGTCGGGAGGTCAGGTTCCTACCTACCAGAACCTCAACAGAGCACAGAAGTGCAAGACAGTGGCCCAAGTTTTGAACAGAGGGTCACACAGGGGACTTCCTCTATAGAACAGTTGGTGGTCAACTTGGGCCTTAACTCAGCCAATTGTGTTTACAGTGAGGAAAAACTCAGAAGCCACAAAGACCCAGTGATGGTCCCAGGAGATGGCAGCTAGAGTGGTAAGCTGAGATACAGAGAAACAGAAGAGCATTTGGTGCCCAGGCGAACAGCTCTGGTGACCTCAACAGCCTCTAAACCATAGCTTTCCAGCCTTGGACAGTAATGGAGGTTCACCAGGCCAGCCTTGACTCAATAAGGACAGGTGTGTGTTCTGCATAGTCTGAGTAAGAAATAAGCTCTTCAGAAGAACTCTACAAACAAATGAAGTAGAGGCTTGAGTTAACCACTTAAGTAATTTGGGCAATTCATCACACAATAACTATACTCATATTTTGAACTTCGTTGTGTTACATAATTAACTCAGCACAAAGGATAACATGCACATGCTACTTGCTTCAGTTCCAAAGATAATAGTATAGATACTTATACTACATTTTATATTGTTTTTAAGTACCTTTTGGGGTTTTCATAGGATAATGATTACTTTTAAGATTTCCAGTCTTGTATGGTTAGATTTTTTTTTCCTCATTGAGATACTTAAATGAAACTCAATGTTTTATAAAATGTCTTAGAAGCACTTTGCATTTGAGACACAAAGAATTGTCATCCTCATAAAAATTCTCACAAGGTGTCAAATCAACTTTTACCATGGGTGGATTCTTACAAGTCCACAGAGTAACTAAGGAGAATTGTGTAGCAATTAAAGCAATTAAAAGCAAATCCATAACTTTTTCTTTACAGTCACTGGTAGTATTTCAGTCGAGTCAAGATACTCCTCTTTTACTCCCAAGCTTCACATACTGAAGAATGTTGCCCCCAAACTGACCATAACACCACCTTCCCAGCCTTTCGTACAACTTGCTGTTAACTCAATGTTTGCACCCTCGTGGGAGAAACTTACAGATGTTCTCTTAAAAGTCAAAGATAAGGGGCTTCCCTGGTGGCGCAGTGGTTGAGAGTCTGCCTGCCGATGCAGGGGACATGGGTTCGTGCCCCAGTCCGGGAAGATCCCACATGCCACGGAGCGCCTGGGCCCGTGAGCCATGGCCTCTGAGCCTGTGCATTCGGAGCCTGTGCTCCGCAGCGGGAGAGACCACAACAGTGAGAGGCTCCCGTACCACAAAAAGAAAAAAAAAAAAAATGTCAAAGATAAGTTAATTAATGGGCCCAAAGGTACCTTAAGTTTAAAAAGGGCAAATGGCAGAAAAATAAAAACAGAGGAATGGTCCTGTTTTTGTAAAAAGAATAAAATGAGGATGGTATGTAGAAACGAAAATGGATCTGTCACTATGGATAAGGAGTAAGTAAGGAGTCACTATTCAGGAAGGACAACTTCCAAGTTGCTAATGGTGGTCACCTCTAGGGTGGGGCTGCAGGAGTAGGTTATCAGGGAGAGAGACTCCATATATATGCATGTATGGGACACATGGGGAAACAAGTATGTATATGCATATATATGTTTTATATATATGTATACTATTTAACTGATGATAGTATGAGTGACTTCTACTTTACTGTTTGCATTTCTCAGTTTTTTGAAAACATTTTGTTTAAAAGTAGGCCAGCAGATGAAATTTCTGAACACCTAATTTCATTTGGTTCTCAACAAAATCTCCCTCTCTCCGCCCCCCATCCCTTCCTCTCGCTCTCCCCCACCCTTCCCTGAAACACTTTTATTGGACTTTTATTGGGATCACCATCTGCCCGGCTTAGGTAAGGTATGCTCTTGGGCACTCAGGTCTATCAACTGCTAAGATCCTAACTGCTGATGTTTTCATAAAATATTTAAGTTGTAGATCTTCCAACTATGGCATCGAAATGGTCTTTATTTTTCCATTATTATTTCTCAGTGAGCACTGCGCCTTTTCTAATTATTTGATGAGGGTAATCAATGAAGATATTTGATAAAAATCAAATTAATCCTCTAAATTTATGCTTAATTGGAAACCTTAATGTCCCAGAAATGTCAAGGTGCTATCTGTTTCTCCATGTGTCCCATACATTTAGCAGGGAACATGGCTGTGTTGCCAGGAAGACTACCACCAGAGCTCATAGCTGCAAACCCAGTGCCTAGCATGGCACCTGGGACATGTTCAATTCTCAATTACTCTTTGTGGAATGAATGAATGAATGACTGGCAGTCTGTGAACATGTCTACAGGAAGGCAGCAGGAAGTAGTGGAAAGAGCATGAGCTTTGGAATGAGATAGATCTGTGTTTGAATCCCAGCCCCGCCATGTACGAGCTACATGACCTTGAGCAAATGATTAACTTCTCTGAACATCAGTTTCTTTACCTGTTAATGGGGATAACAATACCTCCCTACTTCATCAGGTTTTTGTGAGGATCGATTGAGATAACACACATGTACCTAAACATTAGCATTCATTAAATGGTAGTTCCTCCTTTACGTGGATACTTAAACTATTATCTAGAGATGGAACCATCTAGCACAACAATGTGCTTATGAAAATCAAAATTTATTATTTTATAATATTTTGTCCACCTAGACTGCCTTTTGTCCTATTTCTTCCTATCAAACCCAACCTCAAGGTCAAGCTGAACCACTGTCTTTGCCTCAAAGCTTTTATCCCCTACTCCCACTCCCAGCCAAAAGCGAGTTATTTTCCCCCAACAAGCACAGTATCTCACCTCTCTTACAGCATGACTTACATTGTTGAGTTTATAATCATTTCTACCTGTGATGTCTCCCCTCCTAGGCTGTCAGCTCCCTCAAGGACAAGGATCATTTCTGGTTCATGACTGCATCCCTCAAAAAGCAATGTTTGTAGTGTTTTCGAGGTAACAGATGTTTAGGAAACTTTTTAAAACTAAATTAAGAAACTTGATCCTATTTTCTCACAGGAAGAATGATATAATAGGCTATTACATACCTGTTCAAGAAACTGATTTGAAATAAATTACAGATAAAATTAACAGGATAGAAACAAAGATTCAATAACTATGAAAATAACTACACATTAATAAAATAAAAAATATCAAAAAATAACTATACCAATGGTAATATTAGGCTTCAGGTTCCATAAAATGTATGTTAAAATGGGAGCTATACAGTACATTGATCACACAGGCTTCAGTATAGCACAAAGACATATCTGTAAACAAAAAGAAAACTCTGCCCTATCATACATTTGTTCCAACTCCTACAACCAGCTATAACAAAGCTTTCTTATAAGCAGAATGATTTGGATGAGCTAGTTTCCTTAAAATGATGCCTTCTTTTCCCCCCACCTTATAATGACCCTTATAGCAAGCAGGCCATTCAAAACCACTCCACTGCCTCTGACTTGCCTTCTCACCCTTTCCTTCCCAGCACAGAAAATCCTTAGTCACCACTTCAGTATGGCGCTTGCTGGGATCTCTGGTTATTTTTGCCCCCTTTATATGGTGCCACTCCCTCTCAACCACATGTTCTACTCTCAACTACCTTTATTCCTACTCCCGGGCTAAAAATAGAGAGTAGTGCTTACTGAGCACTTACTGCGTGTCAGACACCATCCTAAGTCCTTCAAAGATCACGTACCAGCCGCAGCCTTGCAGATGGTGATTGGGAGCACAGAGAGAGTGGTAGCCCAAATCACAGAGGGGCCCGGGTGGGCAAGGAAGTCTTTCCAGAAGGAGGTTTTAAAGGACAAGTCAGTCAAAGAAGAGAGGGAGAGGGGGAAGATGGCGGAAGAGTAAGACGCGGAGATCACCTTCCTCCCCACAGATACATCAGAAATTCATCTACACGTGGAACAACTCCTACAGAACACCTACTGAACGCTGGCAGAAGACCTCAGACCTCCCCAAAGGCAAGAAACTGCCCACGTACCTGGGTAGGGCAAAAGAGAAAAGAAAAAACAGAGACAAAAGAATAGGGACGGGACCTGCACCAGTGGGAGGGAGCTGTGAAGGAGGAAAGGTTTCCACACACTAGGAAGCCCCTTCGCGGGCGGAGACTGCAGGTGGCAGAGCGGGGAAGCTTCGGAGCCGCGGAGGAGAGCCAGGCAACAGGGGTGCGAAGGGCAAAGCGGAGAGATTCCCGCGCAGAGGATCAGTGCCGACCGGCACTCACCAGCCCGAGAGGCTTGTCTGCTCGGCCGCCGGGGCGGACGGGGGCTGGGAGCTGAGGCTCGGGCTTCGGTCGGAGCGCAGGGAGAGGACTGGCGGCGTGAACACAGCCTGAAGGGGGCTAGTGCACCACGGCTAGCCGGGAGGGAGTCCGGGAAAAAGTCTGGAGCGACCGGAAGAGGCAAGAGACTTTTTCTTGCCTCTTTGTTTCCTGGTGCGCGAGGAAAGGGGATTAGGAGCGCTGCTTAAAGGAGCTCCAGAGACTGCCGCAGGCCACAGCTAAGAGCGCGGACCCCAGACCCGGGCATGAGACGCTAAGGCTGCTGCTGCCGCCACCAAGAAGCCTGTGTGCGAGCACAGGTCACTCTCCACACCTCCCCTCCCGGGAGCCTGTGCAGCCCGCCACTGCCAGGGTCCCGAGATTCAGGGACAGCTTCCCCGGGAGAACACACGGCGCACCTCAGGCTGGTGCAACGCCACGCTGGCCTCTGCCGCCGCAGGCCTGCCCCGCATCCGCACCCCACCCTCCCCTCCCCCCGGCCTGAGTGAGCCAGAGCCCCCAAAGCAGCTGCTCCTTTAACCCCGTCCTGTCTAAGCGAAGAACAGACGCCCTCAGGCGGCCTACACGCAGAAGCGGGGCCAAATCCAAAGCTGAACCCTGGGAGTTGTCCGAACAAAGAAGATAAAGGGAAATTTCTCCCAGCAGCCTCAGGAGCAGCGGATTAAATCGCCACAATCAACTTGATGTACCCTGCATCGGTGTAACCTGAATAGACAACGAATCATCCCAAATTGAGGAGGTGGACTTTGAGAGCAAGATATATTTTTTCCCTTTTTCCTCTTTTTGTGTGTATGTGTATGCTTCTGTGTGAGATTTTGTCTATATAGCTTTGTTTTCACCATTTGTCCTAGGGTTCTGTACGCCCGTTTTTTTTTTTTAATTAAAAAAATTTTTTTCTTTATAATTATTTTTTATTTTAATAACTTTATTTTATATTATCTTACTTTATTTTATTTTATCCTCTTTCTATCTTTCTACTTTTTCTCCCTTTTATTCTGAGCCATGTGGATGAAAGTCTCTTGGTGCTACAGCCAGGAGTCAGTGCTGTGCCTCTGACGTGGGAGAGCCAACTTCAGGACACTGGTCCACAAGAGACCTCCTAGCTCCATGTAATATCAAATGACGAAAATCTCCCAGAGATCTCCAACTCAACACCAACACCCAGCTTCACTCAACGACCAACAAGCTGGAGTGCTGGACACCCTATGCCAAACAACTAGCAAGACAGGAACACAACACCACCCATTAGCAGAGAGGCTGCCTAAAATCATAATAAGGCAACAGACACCCCAAAACACACCACCAGATGTGGACCTGCCCATCAGAAAGACAAGATCCAGCCTCATCCACCAGAACACAGGCACTAGTCCCCTCCACCAGGAAGCCTACACAACCCACTGAATCAACTTTAGCCACTGGGGACAGACACCAAAAACAACGGGAACTACGAACCTGCAGCCTGCAAAAAGGAGACCCCAAACACAGTAAGTTAAGCAAAATGAGAAGACAGAAAAACACACAGCAGATGAAGGAGCAAGATAAAAACCCACCAGACCAAAGAAATGAAGAGGAAATAGGCAGTCTACCTGAAAAAGAATTCAGAATAATGATAGTAAAGATGATCCAAAATCTTGGAAATAGAATAGAGAAAATGCAAGAAACATTTCACAAGGACCTGGAAGAACTAAAGAGGAAACAAGCAACAATGAACAACACAATAAATGAAATTAAAAATACTCTAGAAGGGATCAATAGCAGAATAACTGAGGCAGAAAAACGGATAAGTGACCTGGAAGATAAAATAGTGGAAATAACTACTGCAGAGCAGAATAAAGAAAAAAGAATGAAAAGAACTGAGGACAGTCTCAGAGACCTCTGGGACAGTATTAAACGCACCAATATTCGAATTATAGGGGTCTCAGAAGAAGAGAAAAAGAAAGGGACTGAGAAAATATTTGAAGAGATTATAGTTGAAAACTTCCCTAATATGGGAAAGGAAATAGTTAATCAAGTCCAGGAAGCACAGAGAGTCCCATACAAGGTAAATCCAAGGAGAAACACGCCAAGACACATATTACTCAAACTGTCAAAAATTAAATACAAAGAAAATATATTAAAAGCAGCAAGAGAAAAACAACAAATAACACACAAGGGAATCCCCATAAGGTTAACAGCAGATCGTTCAGCAGAAACTCTGCAAGCCAGAAGGGAGTGGCAGGACATATTTAAAGTGATGAAGGAGGAAAACCTACAACCAAGATTACTCTACCCAGCAAGGACCTCATTCAGATTTGATGGAGAAATTAAAACCTTTACAGACAAGCAAAAGCTGAGAGAGTTCAGCACCACCAAACCAGCTTTACAATAAATGCTAAAGGAACTTCTCTAGGCAAGAAACACAAGAGAAGGAAAAGACCTACAATAACAAACCCCAAACAATTAAGAAAAAGGTAATAGGGGGCTTCCCTGGTGGCGCAGTGGTTGAGAGTCCGCCTGCCGATGCAGGGGACGTGCGTTCGTGCCCCGGTCTGGGAGGATCCCACATGCCGCGGAGCGGCTGGGCCCGTAAGCCATGGCCGCTGAGCCTGCGCGTCCGGAGCCTGTGCTCCGCAACAGGAGACGCCACAACAGTGAGAGGCCCACGTACAGCAACAAAAAAAAAAAAAAAAAAAAAAAAAAAAAAGGTAATAGGAACATACATATCGATAACTACCTTAAATGTAAATGGATTAAATGCTCCCACCAAAAGACACAAACTGGCTGAATGGATACAAAAACAAGACCCATATATATGCTGTCTACAAGAGACCCACTTCAGACCTAGGGACACATAGAGACTGAAAGTGAGGGGATAGAAAAAGATATTCCATGCAAATGGAAATCAAAAGAAAGCTGGAGTAGCAATTCTCATATCAGACAAAATAGACTTTAAAATAAAGACTATTACAAGAGACAAAGAAGGACACTACATAATGATCAAGGGATCGATCCAAGAAGAAGATATAACAACTGTAAATATTTATGCACCCAACATAGGAGCACCTCAATACATAAGGCAAATACTAACAGCCATAAAAGGGGAAATCGACAGTAACACATTCATAGTAGGGGACTCTAACACCCCACTTTCACCAATGGACAGATCATCCAAAATGAAAATAAATAAGGAAACACAAGCTTTAAATGATACATTAAACAAGATGGACTTAATTGATATTTATAGGACATTCCATGCAAAAACAACAGAATAAACATTTTTCTCAAGTGCTCATGGAACATTCTCCAGGATAGATCATATCTTGGGACACACATCAAGCCTTGGTAAATTTAAGAAAATTGAAATTGTATCAAGTATCTTTTCCGACCACAATGCTATGAGACTAGATATCAATTACAGGAAAAGATCTTTAAAAAATACAAACACATGGAGGCTAAACAAAACACTACTTAATAACCAAGAGATCACTGAAGAAATCAAAGAGGAAATCAAAAAATACCTAGAAACAAATGACAACGAAAACACGATGACCCAAAACCTATGGGATGCAGCAAAAGCAGTTCTAAGAGGGAAGTTTATAGCAATACAATCCAACCTTAAGAAACAAGAAACATCTCAAATAAAAAATGTAACCTTACACCAAAACCAATTAGAGAAAGAAGAACAAAAACATCCCAAAGTTAGCAGAAGGAAAGAAATCATAAAGATCAGATCAGAAATAAATGGAAAAGAAATGAAGGAAATGATAGCAAAGATCAATAAAACTAAAAGCTGGTTCCTTGAGAAGATAAACAAAATTGATAAACCATTAGGCATCTCATCAAGAAAAAAAGGGAGAAGACTCAAATCAACAGACTCAGAAATGAAAAAGGAGAAGTAACAACTGACACCCTAGAGATACAAAGGATCATGAGAGATTACTACAAGCAAGTATATGCCAATAAAATAGACAACCTGGAAGAAACGGACAAATTCTTAGAAATGCACAACCTGCCGAGACTGACCCAGAAAGAAATAGAAAATATGAACAGACCAATCACAAGCACTGAAATTGAGACTGTGAATAAAAATCTTCCAACAAACAAATGCCCAGGACAAGATGGCTTCATAGGCAAATTCTATCAAACATTTAGACAACAGCTAACACCTATTTCTCAAACTCTGCAAAAATATAGCACAGGGAGGAACACTCCCAAACTCATTCGACAAGGCCACCATCACCCTGATACCAAAACCAGAGAAAGATGTCACAAAGAAAGAAAACTACAGGCCAATATCACTAATGAACACAGATGCAAAAATCCTCAACAAAATACTAGCAAGCAGAATCCAACAGCACATTAAAAGGATCATACATTATGATTAAGTGGGGTTTATCCCAGGATTGCAAGGATTCTTCAATATATGCAAATCAATCAATGTGATACACCATATTAACAAATTGAAGGAGAAAAACCATATGATCATCTCAATAGATGCAGAGAAAGTTTTTGACAAAATTCAACACCCATTTATGATTAAAACCCTCCAGGAAGTAGGCATAGAGGGAAATTTCCTCAACATAATAAAGGCCATATATGACAAACCCACAGCCAACATTGTCCTCAATGGTGAAAAACTGAAACCATTTCCACTGAGATCAGGAACAAGACAAGGTTGCCCACTCTCACCACTTTTATTCAACATAGTTTTGGAAGTTTTAGCCACAGCAATCAGAGAAGAAAAGGAAATAAAAGGAATCTAAAATCGGAAAAGAAGAAGTAAAGCTGTCACTGTTTGCAGATGACATGATACTATACATAGAGAATCCTAAAGATGCTACCAGAAAACTACTAGAGCTAATCAATGCATTTGGTAAAGCAGAAGGATACAAAGTTAATTCACAGAAATCTCTTGCATTCCTATACACTAATGATGAAAAATCTGAAAGTGAAATTAAGAAAATACTCCCATTTACTATTGCAACAAAAAGAATAAAATATCTAGGAATAAACCTACCTAAGGAGAAAAAAAACCTGTATGCAGAGAATTATTAGACACTGATGAAAGAAATTAAAGATGATACAAATAGATGGAGAGATATACCATGTTCTTGGATTGGAAGAATCAACATTGTGAAAATGACTCTACTACCCAAAGCAATCTACAGATTCAATGCAATCCGTATCAAACTACCACTGGCATTTTTCACAGAACTAGAACAAAAAATTTCACAATTTGTATGGAAACACAAAAGACCTCGAATAGCCAAAGCAATCCTGAGAACGAAAAACGGAGCTGGAGGAATCAGGCTCCCTGACTTCAGACTATACTACAAAGCTACAGTAATCAAGACAGTATGGTACTGGCACAAAAATGGAAATATAGATCAATGGAACAGGATAGAAAGCCCAGAGATAAACCCACGCACATATGGTCACCTTATCTTTGATAAAGGAGGCAAGAATATACAGTGGAGAAAAGACAGCCTCTTCAATAAGTGGTGCTGGGAAAACTGGACAGCTACATGTAAAAGAATGAAATTAGAACACTCCCTAACACCATACACAAAAATAAACTCAAATGGATTAGAGACCTAAATGTAAGACCGGATAGTATCAAACTCTTAGAGGAAAACATAGGCAGAACACTCTATGACATAAAGCACAGCAAGATCCTTTTTGACCCACCTCCTAGAGAAATGGAAATAAAAACAAAAATAAATAAATGGGACCTAATGAAACGTAAAAGCTTTTGCACAGCAAAGGAAACCATAAACAAGACAAAAAGACAACCCTCAGAATGGGAGAAAATATTTGCAAATGAAGCAACTGACAAAGGATTAATCTCCAAATTTTACAAGCAGCTCATGCAGCTCAATATCAAAAAAACAAAGAACCCAATCCAAAAATGGGCAGAAGACCTAAATAGACATTTCTCCAAAGAAGATATATGGATTGCCAACAAACACATGAAAGGATGCTCAACATCGTTAATCATTAGAGAAATGCAAATCAAAACTACAATGAGACATCATCTCACACCAGTCAGAATGGCCACCATCAAAAAATCTACAAACAATAAATGCTGGAAAGGGTGTGCAGAAAAGGGAACCCTCTTGCACTCTTGGTGGGAATGTAAATTGATACAGCCACTATGGAGGATAATATGGAGATTCCTTAAAAACCTAAAAACAGAACTACCATATGACCCAGCAATCCCACTTCTGGGCATATACCCTGAGAAAACCATAATTCAAAAAGAGTCATGTACCAAAATGTTCATTGCAGCTCTATTTACTATAGCCAGGACATGGAAGCAACCTATGTGTCCATCAACAGATGAACGGATAAAGAAGATGTGGCACATATATACAATGGAATATTACTCAGCCATAAAAAGGAACTAAACTGAGTTATCTCTAATGAGGTGGATGGACCTAGAGACTGTCATACAGAGTGAAATAAGTCAGAAAGAGAAAAACAAATGCCGTATGCTAACACATATATATGGAATCTAAAAAAAAAAAAAAGGTCATGAAGAACCTAGGGGCAAGATGGAAATAAAGACACAGACCCGCTAGAGAATGGACTTGAGGATACGGGGAGGGGGAAGGGTAAGCTGGGACAAAGTGAGAGAGTGGCATGGACATATATATACTACCAAACGTAAAATAGATAGTGGGAAGCAGCCGCATAGCACAGGGAGATCAGCTCGGTGCTTTGTGGCCACCTGGAAGGGTGGGATAGGGAGGGAGGGAGACGCAAGAGGGAAGAGATATGGGGACATATGTATACATATAACTGATTCACTTTGTTATAAAGCAGAAACTAACACACCATTGTAAAGCAATTATACTCCAATAAAGATGTTAAAGAAAAAAAGAGAGAAACACATCCTCACGTTTACTATATCCTGTGAAAATACTAAGGAGAGAAGCCTAAGGAAAGGCAGAGTTCTCCATCTGATTAAAGACTGGCTTAATGTGTGGATCAAAAACCTTGTAGGTTGGCTTCCCTGGTGGCACAGTGGTTGAGAGTCCGCCTGCCAATGCAGGGGACACGGGTTCATGCCCCGGTCTGGGAAGATCCCATATGCCGTGGAGCAGCTAGGCCCATGAGCCATGGCTGCTGAGCCTGCACATCCGGAGTCTGTGCTCCACAATGGGAGAGGCCACAACAGTGAGAGGCCCGCGTACCGCAAAAAAAAAAAAAAACCTTGTAGATGACTTTGACTAGGTTTTCAAAACCTTATTTCAACATTACATAATATTTGTAATTTGTCAAGCAGAATTCTCTGGAGGAAAGAGATCCAAGATATAAAAAGCAAAAAGGAGGGGAAAAAAAGAAACAATAAGCGCATGTTTCATCCTGGAGGGCTGAAGGCAGGGTCCTACAGACTTGAATTATGAGGTTCAGAAGAGAGAGGCAGTTGATTCTCATCATTCACAGTAGTTATGGTCTATAAAGTCACCACAAACACTGAATTAATAAATACTGAACCACTGCTCCTAAGGGAAAGCCAGGGTTAGGTTCCTGCAAGCCTCTTCTCATAACATTTTTGTCAACCCATTTATACATAACCTTGTTTTACGTGTGTTTCCGATGGAAGACATCTTGTTTAATATGTTGTTGATTGATTAACATTGAACCCACGGTCAATAGCACTGGAACTCATGTCTGAATGAAGCTTATCTAACACACATATTTTCTTCATGACGCACATCACAGCTTTCTTGCATTTAGGAACACTAGACAGCACTTCAGCACGATGTTTAGGGGCCCATGAAATAGTGAAATCACCAATGAAAAGCACCAAAATGTGAAAACATCACACTAAGTAGACTGTGAGACACGGACACTTGCTTACAGTCTGTGAGCAGAAACAAGAAGGCAGAGAGCCCCTCATTCCACCTCAGCTGGGGATGTGCATGTTGGAGGACCCAAAGTTTTCACTGCTCAGCCCATGTCCACAAATGACCACAAAAGCAGTGCGAGTATTGACTTTGTGGTTAATAAATTTTAGGGAGTAGGCAAATACAGAATGCACAAGAAGTCAGGATTGACTGTACCTCTCTTCCACCTCAGGGACATTATTGCTACGTGGCAGCTACTCAAAGGCACGAGGCCCCTCTGAGGCCCCCCACCATGCTGGGGTGATGTCCCCGTATTTGCTGAGCAGCCCAGTCAAGGCAGAGTTTGAGCTGGGCTCTCCGAAAGGTCTTGCGAGAGGAGCAGTTCTCACTCCAGTTTCAGAGGAGGTACTTTTACCTGTTCCACAGAAAAGAAGGGGAAGTAGAGAGACTATTCTATGTCTACATATCTTAATCAAGGACAATGTGAATTATCTCAGAAGGGCTTGCAGTTTAAACTTCAGCCCATTTTCCCTGCAGGATATTTAATCTTGAGATAAGTGCCTCTTTATCAAGCATTCTGCCTTTTCTCATTAAATTCTGGAAGAACACCGAAAGAGCTACTCTTCTTATACTTTCCGAGCATGAACAAACACAGGATGAACCAGATGGAAGACATCCCCGAGAGAGAAGGCACCACTTAGAAGGGCCATTTAACTAAATCAAATCATGAGATTTTCAAGAGGCCTACAATTTTGGAGAGAAAAGACAGTGATATTTTACAAGTGGAAGTTTTTAAAAATTCAAAGGTGGCTGACAATGTTAAAAAAAAGAAAAAACCCATAAGCTTAGGACAATAAAAAATACAGGACTTCCCTGGTGGCACAGTGGTTAAGAATCCACCTGCCAATGCAGTGGACACGGGTTTGAGCTCTGGTCCAGGAAGATCCCACATGCCGCAGAGCAACAAAGCCCGTGCGCCACAACTACTGAGCCTGTGCTCTAGAGCCCGTGAGCCACAACTACTGAGCCTGTGCTCTAGAGCCCGTGAGCCACAACTACTGAGCCTGCGCGCCTAGAGCCCATGCTCCGCTACAAGAGAAGCCCGCACACCGCAACAAAGGGTAGCCCCTACTGGCCGCAACTAGAGAAAGCCCACGTGCAGCAATGAAGACCCAACGCAGTCAAAAATTAATCAATTAATTTAAAAATATATATACAGTTTAAGAAACACTGATGAAGCTCAGAAATTGTGATATTAAAGACATTAATGAAGTAGTTACTATGGTTGAACAAAAAAACTCAGCTCTGAGCTTTCTGGCAGCAAATAAGAAAGGAAAACATTTTGATACATAAGTTTCATCAATAGATAAAAGCCAACACACCAGACCATCTCACCCAGAAGGATACGTTTTGTGGGTATTAGAGTCCAGAAGGTACTTATTGTGCCAAAATCACCATTATTTATGACGTCTTGGTTTCTGGGTCAGTTGATGTTCTATATGGCATCACCCTAGTCAGTCCACAAGTGTACCATGAGCTATTGCTAGATGGATGAGTCAATTGCCACAGTGACTCCTACATAAGGTAGAGGGCTAGAGACCCCCTCATGAGACATCTCACAAAAACACTGCCAGCTGGTCATTAACAATATAAAAAAAAGAATCGGTTGACAAAAATCTGTAAGACTTGAAGATCTAGTGACCTGTGCAAGCAACCAGGAGAAGCCCATTTCAAATGTGAAAGATGCATTTCAATGCCAAAAGAATGTCCCTGGTAACAAACTACAGTAAGCTGAAGGTCTGATTCTCTTTCTTATTACGTATTTGCTCCTGGGAACCAAGTTTGGACAAAATGGCTTATGGTTCACCTGGGTGAGTTGTTTTACCTATTGAACAAAGCTGATCTACTGTTGTATCTTACTATTAAGAGTGATAACATAATTGCACCCTGTAATAATGATTTTAAGGGCCTTGATTCTTTTCCAAATAAATGTAGGTTTGATGATTAAAAATAGTAACAACTATCCACAGGACATCATGATAAACCTGGTCGTGTTCTCCTTGTTGAATATATCTAACTTTCTGGCACTTAGCACCACACTTCCCAAAACATCCCCCACATGCCCCTCTTCTGCTACTCTTAGCAGACCCCTGCTCCCACTCCCAGCCCCATTCCCCAGGGTGCTAGGGTAATCTAGCTTCGTGGTCAGGGTATTCACACCTGGTTCATACCTGATGTGATTAATAAGTGCTCATTTCCATTCTTAAAATTGTCCCCACTACAAAAAAAAAAGACAGTAACAAGTGTTGACAAAACTGTAGAGATATTGGAACCCTCATACACTGCTAACAGGAATGGAAATTTGTACAGCTGCTTTGCAAAACAGTCTGGCAGTTCCTCAAAAGGTTAAACATAGAGTTACCATATGGCCCAGCAATTCCACTCCTAGGTATATACTCAAGAGAAACTAAAACCCATGTCTATATAAAGCTTGTACATGAATGTTAATACCATCATTACTCAGAGTAGCCAAAAAGTGTAAACATCCCAAATGTCCATAAAATGATGAAGAGATAAATAAAATGTGTGATATCCATACAATGAAATATTTTTCAGCAATAAAAAGGAATGAAGTTCTGATACCTGCTACAACATGAATGAACCTTGAAAACATTATGCTAAATGAAAGAAGCCAGGCAGAAAGGGCCACACATTATATGAGTCCATTTGTATGAAATATCCCAAATAGGCAAATTCATAGAGACAGAAAGTAGACTTGTGTTTTTCCAGGGCCAGAGGTGGGGTGGAAGTGAGGTAGTGACCACTAAATGCATAGGGGGTTTCTTTTTGAAGTGACAAAAATATTCTAAAATTGATTATGGTGATGGCTATACAACTCTGGGAATATACTAAAAACCACTTTAAATGAGTGAATTGTATGGTAGGTGAATTATATCTCAATAAAGCTGTTAGAAAAGGAATAATAAATCAAATAGTAATATAACAAGAATAACCACCCCAATAAGGAAATTAGCTATATGGTCACTCTACATAGCACCAAATACGAGGTACTCAGACACCAATGGGGAAGAGGGGGCTTGGACACCTTTAGCAATGACATAAAGTAGTGATAAGCTAATTACCGTATTTTCAAATCATCCTATTTCAATAGGTGGAGGAGGGAAGCAGGATCATGGGTTACTGTAATTTATTCTTCCAGTACAGAAGAATCAAATTTGTTTCCACAAAAAACTACTTACCAGAATCTAAAACAGCATTTCAGAAACATAAAGCTCTGAGTACTAAAGAGTAAAAACCTTTATTCACTTAAATATGATCCAAGGAACAAAGGTTTTTATTTACTTAAATATGTTGCAAGAAAGCACACTGTGACATTAGAATATACTATTTAACCTACTGCAAGACCAGCATTTGAATAAAATTTCACATTGATGTTAACTCACTGAAGACAAACATTTCCTATTCTCTCACCACTGAGCTCTCACTGAGTCATTGCCCCCTTTTCTACTTGCCAGTAATCACTACAAAATTCTCCCTGATGGCGTCTGTATGATCCACTAATCATTTTGCTTTGTTTTCTCCATGTTGCTTCTATTTTGGTGAAAGTTTACAGCACATGTCTTAGAGTCAATTAGATCGATTTCTATGAAGTGACAACCATGCCCTTTCCAATTAGTCTCCAGGAGAGCCTTTAAAAATTACCATTATATCAGAAAAAAAAAAAAAGAGTGAAGTCTTCTGTTGAGGATATTACATCACATGCCAAGTGAAATGAAAAACTGACAAGCACTAATTCTTGTGAAATCAGTTGGAAGTGCCTAAGTGGATGCAGCAGGCACCCACTCCTAAACAGAGAGGAGCCTCCATCTTGTGGTTTGCAAAACAGATTTTGGGAGAGAAATCATGTGTCTCCCTCCAGTCCATCTGGCCTCCTCTGTAGGATGTGTCGTCATGGGTTACTGACACCAGTATGTTACAACAAGTATAGGAAAGACAGAAGTAGAAAACCAGAGGGCACAACTAATTCTGGACATGGAATAAGAAAGGTAATACAAGGCACCAAATTAAATAAAATCGAAGTTCATTTTGCACACAAATACTGCATACAGATACACAGTGTCCACATGTGATAAGGTATAACTATAAAGTATGGAAATCAATTTTCGTGTAAGGGGTATGTAATCAACCCTGTTACTTTCTACTCCTCCATAATCATGTGTTTTGAAAATGAACACCAGCATGATGCCTCCAGCAGAGATTAGTTCTGCAATATTTCAGTAGGGGTTCAAAAGGAGACGGACACCTGTTTTCCTCTCTCAGTTCTATTCTTGCAAAATAATACTGATTATGCTTAATAGCCACATAGAGAGATTGCGGACAAGCTAATCAATGACCATTTTAGTACTAAAAAACAGGTTAAAAAATATATGAAGGCTCCTGTGTCTCCCTTTTTCTCTGTGTGCTCTTTATTCATCTGTCCTCCTGTTTCTCTCCATTTTCTGTCTTTTTTTATCTTTTTTCTCATCAGATGCTTTCACTAGCCCCACCCCCATTCCCACAGGCAGGATTTTTCCATCTTAACTGGACACAGCATAGAAGTGGAGTATATTGTTATTATGTATACTGTATAAAGTAAAAAAGACATGCATTTCCTGCTACTGTTTTTTTTTTTTTTTTTTTTTTTTTTTTTGCGGTACGCGGGCCTCTCACTGTTGTGGCCTCTCCCGTTGCGGAGCACAGGCTCCGGACGCGCAGGCTCAGCGGCCATGGCTCACGGGCCCAGCCGCTCCACGGCATGTGGGATCTTCCCAAACCGGGGCACGAACCCGTGTCTCCTGCATCGGCAGGCGGACTCTCAACCACTGCGCCACCAGGGAAGCCCCCTGCTACTCTTTTTAAGGCACAGTAGTCTCATTAAAAAAAAAAATTTTGGCTTCCCTGGTGGCGCAGTGGTTGAGAGTCCGCCTGCCGATGCAGGGGACACGGGTTCGTGCCCTGGTCCGGGAAGATCCCACGTGCCGCAGAGCGGCTGGGCCCGTGAGCCATGGCCTCTGAGCCTGCGCGTCCGGAGCCTGTGCTCCGCAGCGGGAGAGGCCACAACAGTGAGAGGCCCGCGTACCGCAAAAAAAAAAAAAAAAAAAAAAATTTTGTGTGTACAAAAAATTGTAGCCAGACTTATTTTATCCTAAACAAAGATGTGGAGAGGAAAAATGGAAAACAGGAGACTGTCAGCAACCTGCAGAGGAATACTAACAAATGTTACATAGGAATAAAAACGATTTCACTGTGAACATAAAACACGTCTGTGAATCCACACATGGAAAATCCTCTTTGCTGCTGAAAGCGAAGTTGGGGTAAATTTCTAAAAATTAGGCATAGGGCCCAGCCAAACATCTGGATTCAGAGGACAAGAGGACAGTCTTTCTCCCTCTTGCACACCCTTGCAAGGGACCTTACTGGAATCGACTCAGGCATCACCCAGCACATTACAAGTCTAGTGTATGGAGCAAACCCACTGGCCAAAAATCTGGGTGGCTCCCATGAGACAGAAAGGGTATCTAGCAATGAACAGATAGATACCCTCTAATGTGAAGAGAGGACTGAGAGTCTAGTTGATAGCCATCAATTACACTATTTTGTTTAAATGTTAGTGATTAATTAGAAACAAAATGGCATAGGTGAGAGCAAAATGTAGAAAAATAAATGTGGTTCCCAGAGTCGTGCCGAACCGTTATCAATCAATGCTTAACTTCATTTTGGTTTCCAATACGTACTAAAGAGAAATATTTAACAACCTCTCAAAAGGCCTTCAGCTTACATGCAGATCTGAAGGGATTAGAGCTATCTTTTCTCCTCTCCATGGAGACAACATTCTCCCCATTGCACCTACATGTATTGTATAGCCAGTTCTTTTCATAAGGACTGCAGGCTGGTTTTATTACCTTTTATTAACAGGATGGCTTCTGACTTTTTTAAGCCCTTAGACTTTTTCTAAACTTTTTAAAGATGTCAGGCCATTTTAATTTCTGGATATTTAAAAGCAACAAAATACAGCTATCTTTGAAACAGACAATCAGTGGTTTCTCCACAACCCCACAGAACTAAAGAACAGTCTTGATCAGTTGTTCCTAATTTGTTTCTCCATCTTTAGTCAATATGAGAACAGTCATAATTTCATTTTTTTTTTTTACCACTTTTCTGATGAAGAAACAGAGTACTTTGGGAAAATGGACCAACAACTGATTAAGAAGTGAGCCTCAGTGGAAATCATTAATAAAATGCCTGAGAATATATTTTTTATTATGAAATTAATTAACAATCAAATCCTAGGAAACTGATATCTATAGAGGTGCTTAATATTTCTTAATTTACCAAATCATTAAACTGTACATAAAATTTTTTCAGAAGCATTTACATAAATGGTGGCTAATTTTTAAATGTCACTTTTAAAAATGCTCCTTACAGAAAGAGGCCTCTTATTTTCCAAACCAGATAGTAAACTGATGAGGTGATTTCCAAGAAACACTTTGAATTCAGCAAGTTCTTAAATTTTTATAGTCATATTAGAACTTTTCAAAAGATTCTTAAAGTAGCTTTCTTTTTACATTTCATTTGTATAAATAAGTGTAAATGAGAGCTTTATTCGTATACTCAAACTTTTTTGCACGTGTAACAGGATATTAAGTGGCTGAAAGCTGAAATAAAGTCACCACACTATAGAGGCTCATCTACAGAAGACTTGACAGCGGGTAACCAAAGTACTCCATAAGAGAAGGTATTTAGTAACCAAGGGAACGTTAAAAAACCCAAAAAGGCCCAATGTCCCATTTTTTACCTCTCATTCTCTCTGCCCAGACCCTGAGGAACCAGAAGTCTGTGCAGGAAGGGGTAGGGCAAGGAGAGCAGAGATAAAGGCCACACAGCTTTGCTCAGCTGCAGGTTTTCAAGACAAGGTCAGCCTTGAGCTGAAGGAAGCATAGAAACATTGAATTGGATGATGGGGGATGGAAGTTTTGATTAAGATCGGATTTGGCTTTTTAATAACAGAAAACAGGACTCAAAATCTATGACAGATCCCTGAGATATAATCCAGAGATACACAAGAAAGAGCTAACAGAACAGGTTTGAAAGAGGTGATGGGAGAGAAACAAATCTGTTTCCCTGATGGTATCCTATCAGGTCCAGCCTGTTCTTTAATGTGTGGGGCTCTTTGTCATCTATTGTTTTCGTTTTAGGCCATGGAGAAACCTAAGAGCCACCTAATGATTAAATATTAAAGTTACAGTATGAAGTAAACATTTTTGCTCCCCAATCCTGTTTTGTGTTTTTGTAAACCCCTTACCATTGTCCACAAGGTCTTATTCAATCAAGCCCCTGCCTGCCTCTCTGGCCTACCATGGACTATGCCTCAACTCACTCTGCTCTAAACACACTGGACTGCTTTGGGTTCTTCCAACAAGCAAACTCTTCCTGACCTCAGGACGTTTGCATATACCTTTTCTTCTGCCTGGTACAGTCTTCTCTAAATTATTACTGAGAAAAAGGTGTGGAAATCTCTGGCTATAAATGTAGATTCATCTGCTTCTCCTTTCATTTCTATCAATATATTTTGAAGTCCTATTATTACATGTGTAACCTTTTAGTATTGTCATATTCTCTTTATTTTTTAAAATATTTATTCATTTATTTGGCTGCATGGGCTCTTTGTTGCAGTCCACCGGCTTCTCTCTAGTTGTGGTATGTGAGTTTTCTCTCTCTAGCTGTGGCGCGAGCTCCAGAGCACATGGGCTCTGTAGTTTGTGGTACGCAGGCTCTCTCATTGAGTAGGGTGAGCTCAGTAGTTGTGGCATGCAGGCTTCGTTGCCCCACGGCGTGTGGGATCTTAGTTCCCCAACCAGGGACTGAACCCACATCCCCTGCATTGGAAGGCAGATTCTTTACCACTGGACAACCAGGGAAGTCCCTGTCATATTCTCTTGATTCACTGGTACCTTTTTGATTATGGAATGATAATATTTATCACTGGTAGTATTCTTAGTTCCAAAATTCATTTTGATATTAATATAGCCACTTCAGCATTTTTGATTACTGTTAGTATGGTGTATCTTTTTCTATCCTTTTACTTGTAACCTATTTGTGTCTTTATATGTAAGGTGGGTGTCTTGTTGATAGCATATAGTTGAGTCTTATAGTTTCTTTTATCCAATCTGATCATCTCTGCCTTTTAACTGAGGTGTTTAGACCACTGACATTTAATGTAATTATTGATATGGTTAGGTTTAAACTATCAACTTGCTGTTTGTTTTCCCCTTGACTCCTCTGTTCTTGGTTGCCATTTTCCCTCTTTTTCTGCCTTCTTCCAGATTTATTATTTAAAAAATATCTTCATATTATTTTATTAGGTCTCCCTCTCTTTTTTTGGTGGTTGATTTAACTTATCAAATTCTTTGTCCACTATTGTTCAATTCATTTCTATTACCTTAGCATCTGGAAAAATGCCTCAAACCTAGTTGAGGTTCAATAAATTGTTGTTGAATAAGTTGATAACAGAGCTAAGAAAAATACCAATTGTGGGCTAAAAATATGGAATATTCTGGTTAACTGAATTTCTAATCAAATGAGGATTATTCAGAAAACTATATACTTCAATGCTTGTTTGGTTTGAGATACATTTTCTAAAATGTAACAATTGGCTCTTATGCCTTACAAATTTCGTGTACTAGAAATAACTTTTTGTTGCCTCATTTTCATCATTCTGAACACCTGTGATGTTGATGTCTGAACACAGAAATGGCAGAGAAGGTACAGAATGGAATAAACCTGTACTGAGCTCAGGACACACCATAGAAATTATTTATTTAGTTTCTCTTTTTTTGAAGAAAATCTTAATGGAGCATGCTTTCTCTGTAATATGCCTTTGTCCTTGACACAAAGAGGAAAAAAATTCTTTCAGTTGTGGAAGAATAAAGGAGCATATTTACTGTATGGATAGAGTAAGAGGGCAAAAACATTTCTGTGTCAGACTCAGAGAAGACACTACAGAATTTTAGAAATGAAATGGAATCAAGTGAGATTACAATAAGAGCAGTAATGCACTAGTAAATGTTGAAGGCATAATGAAATTGCCCACACACTTAAATGCAGTCAGGGCATGAAAAGTAGACCAAACAATGCATTAGAACAGCTCCCACAAGGGCTACACTTCTTTTGTGGTACATAAAAACATGACCCCATCATTGCTTTCATGGATTATTTCCAGTTTACGATTCTCTAGCAAAAACTATTCTGACAATGTGAAAATAAATTGATTATTGTAACTAATAATTAAATGATGATAAAAGGCAAATAATTATAAATAATCATTCCTGCAGAGGTAAAGGACACTCATGAATTTAAATCATACCTTGTCTGAACTAAAGCTTTTAAAGAGTGATTAATAACAAATACAGATCACCTTCTAAATCTGCAAATCCTGGTACAAAGAGAACCCTCTATAAACTGAAAAATTTCAAGTAATCAGCTGAACTAGCATTTTCTCTGTAAACCACAGCAATGATGAACATCATTAGCCAGTAGGTATTCTCATGGAACTTCTGGAAGATGGGATAAAGGGATATCAAACAGAGTCCTTGAGCATTGGTCTCTTTAGGGCTTATTTCTCCCTCATGATTGGGTTCTACTGGTGTGACTGTATATAGTACTTGTACTATAATATTTATTTTACAATCAGCATTGAGCCTGTGTGTGTATGTGTGTGTGTGTGAGGGGGGGATATATGTACTTATGCATACATAGATCTACAGAGGAAAATAAACATAAGTATAGTCCTTCATTTACTGACAGGAATATAGAACCCCTCCTGATACCACTAAACTCCTAATCAAACACATGCCAGGTCCCAAGTTGATCTATATTATCTACACCTATACCACCTATTCCTTCCCAGCATAGTCAGACAGGCAAAAGGAAAAAGTAAATACTCAAATTAGAAATCAACAAGGAGATCCCCAACTTCCTATCTCTGAACTCACTAAATGACTCTAAACTAAGGAGAACAAGAGCAAGCCTTTTCCTGAGGCCTAGAAAGCATGGGGCAGCAGAGGCCTGGAGTTCTTAAGAGGCTAGAATTGGTCCTGGCTTTGTAACCTGTGGTATATGACATGAGGGGGCCAAGGTAGATGATGTACATGTAGACATGCATGGATATGCATGTGTGCATGTGTTCTGGGGAGGGGACCTGCATCCCCCAGTTTACTTACAGACTGGAAAAGGCTGGTTCACCCACCCTTTCATGTCAAGGCTGGAGAATAAAGGCATTCCTCAATCATCACTGGAACAGGTATGGTTCCTTCTCCTTTTTGACCAAGGGTGGCCCCTAGCAAGGATTACCAGGTCTTCCAGCCCCTTCAAGTTTGACACTGCCTGAGAGCCTCCATAACCTCAATGTACTGGTGCTGCGGGCATCTGTGTTAGAACAGGCAAAGAAAAGCTGCAATCCCTGAAAGGGGACTCGGCCCCTAAGGGGAAAAGACCAAACTGAAATTGGATGGGTCCCACTAATAGAAGAGATGAAAGAAAACATTAAAGAACAGATGAATGCAAATCCTCAAAGTGATGTAATTAAAACAAAAAATATTTAGTGAAACAAAAAAAGTTTTTTTAACTTTTTTCAAACTTTAAAATAGGGGCTTCCCTGGTGACACAGTGGTTAAGAAACTGCCTGCCAATGCAGGGGGACACAGGTTCGAGCCCTGGCCCAGGAAGATACCACGTGCCACGGAGCAACTAAGCCCGTGCGCCACAACTACTGAGCCTGAGCTCTAGAGCTTGCGTGCCACAACTAATGAAGCCAGTGTGCCTAGAGCCCATGCTCCGCAACAAGAGAAGCCACTGCAATGAGAAGCTCACGCACCGCAACAAAGAGTAGCCCCCGCTCGCTGCAACTAGAGAAAGCCCATGCGCAGCAACGAAGACCCAATGCAGCCAAAAATAAAAATAAAAAATAAATAAAAATTTTAAAAAAATTTAATAACTTTTATTCACTTTATTTTATTTTTTGTTTTTTTCTTCCAGTTTTATTGAGATTTAATTGACATTTTTAAAAAATTTAAAGTTCAATAACCTAACTGAAAGAGAAAATTCACTCCCAGGAACAAAATAAGTAGTCTGGAACAGGAGTTGGCAAACCTCCTGTAAAGGTCAAGTTAGTAAATATTTTTGACTTTATAGGCCATATAGTCTCGGTTGAAGTTGCCCAACTTTGCCACTGTAGCATGAAAGCAGCCATAGATAATATATACATAAATGGGTTTGGCTGTGTTCCAATAAAATTTTATTTATAGAAACAGGCAGCAGGATGGGTTTGGCAAGCAACCTGAAGTTTGTAGATCCCTGGTCTAGAAGGTCAAATAAAAAAATCTATCACAACACAAGAGAAAAAAATGAAAAAGAAATAGATCCAGATATAAAAATGAATAGTCTTCCTCTATACTAACATTAACCTTTAAAAAATAAAAAGCCAATTCCATACATGATAGCAACAAGTTATAAAACCCTGAAAGGAAACTGATAAATATTAAGAAAATTATACATTTTTAAATTAATATTTAAACCTTAATTAATGCATAAAATTCCAATCCAAATTCCAACATAGTTTTTAGGAGAAATGGAAGCAATTATTTTAAAGTTCTCACGGAGCAGTACATTAGAACTGCCAAAAAAATTGCAAAATAAAGAATGGTAAGGGGAGATTTTCTCCACCAGATATAACCATATTATAAAGCCATGCAATGGTGGCATGCCCATGAAGCCGGCCTTGCCTATAGCATAACTAGGAGATGGAGTATACTAGAAATTTCAATTAATACACAGGGAGGGAAATGAACATCTGAAAGTAGCAGAAACCTTTTCAGAAAAGAGAGTCAGGTGGCCACACCTGGTTCTGGCAGCAGAACAGATGAAAATTACCTCCAGAAAGAGCTTCCCACCCTAAGTGTGGAAATACTGAAAGTAAGTCTGATGCTTGGGCACCAGGTAAATGAAAGGAAGGGCCAGAAAGTCAGTGGGACTGAAGATGGAGGTCTTTGGAGACATCACTTCTGGAGGAAGGGAGGCAAGATGGAGGATCACATCCCCTGGATGCTTGATGGTGAAGAGAAAAAAAGAAGCAAGCCAACAGAAATTAAGGGTCCTTTGGAAACAAAAGGGATTCACAAAATCAGAAGACACGTCCACCTTTCCCTCTCTTCCCAAAAGGCACCATTTATTAAAGAAACTACTCTTCCCTGTACCAAGAAGACACACACAAACTGAGAAACCTAGCAGGCATTCACCGTTGCCTACACAGAATCACCAGCTATTGCTGGTCACAGCCATGAAAACATAAGACACTTCAAGATGAACAGAAAAATGCAGGCACATGTGAAATCAGTCAATGCTGAAGAATTTATAGTGATGAAAAGAAATTAATTCCGATTATGATTCTTTTCACTTCAAGTTACAATGAATGTTCCAACCATTATTTAACTGTATTTCAGAAGTAGCAACTAGATACAAAAGAAAAACAAAACAAAACAACTCAGATAATAAAGATAAAAGATCAGCTCCTTTCTGAGAAAGGCAGAAGGAAACTAAGTGCGTCATTACACACCTGGCTTTGGGGGTTTGCTGTAACAATACAATGACTAGAGAAAAGAGACAGTGAAAAGCCCATTAGAGACAGGAATCTTAAAAGGGAGCACCAACCTATCATTCTTCAGAGCAATTATTTCAATTTTTTTAATGACTGAATTTTCTAAATTGGAAAGCATTTATTCAAATAGTTCTGAGGTCTTTTCTATCTACTTCTGAGACAGTTTTTCACTGTGATTCTTTTCTGAACGCAATTCATACTTACTTTTAAAATTAAGAGATTCACAACATCCAAGGTATCTCTCAATTTCTAAAGACTTAACACTTAAAGTTCTTTCAGGGAGTTCCATCATATATAATCTGGTTGCTAAGCAACAGGATTCTTTTAGAACTGTAATCACAATAGATAAGGACTGGATCTGAAAGGTACATTGTAAAAATTTTCAAGTAAAGATACAATCGTATAGATCATTCTAGTTATTGATTCCACACCAATTTCCAATGCCTTATTTCTTTTTGGTAACCTTTTAGGCTACATTAGTGAAAAGAATATGATGGCATACTTCATATGATGGTAACTAAAACACATAAAATATAGAATACTCAAACTTCATTAGAGTCCATTCTACAATCATATTAAATCCATTCACTTAGGAGTTAGGCATATGTCAATTAAAATAAGAGAAAAATATTTTCTTTTCCTGTTATGCGTTGTGTGACCAATGATATCATGATATCAAGATTGCCCTCCTGTAAGGTTCAATACCAAGTTTCACATCAGGGCTGTGCAATTACAATATCAGGTGTCCCCAAGATTTTCCTCCAAAATTTTTGCTCTAGTCTTCCAGGCCATCTTTGGAGGATAATGTCAAATGAAGAATGTTAAAACATAACTATGTTCACTGTAAGTTGTCTTTATGCCAATGAAATTTCAAATAACTAAAATAAATATATAAATGGGGCAATCTTCAATTTCTTTTTCTCTCGTCGTTGGAAGATTTCTCTAAGAAGCAGAATGAAAATGTTAATATTTTGAGTAGCTTTTGCTAATCATTTTGAAGACTTATGCTTTGGAGACAGGAATTTGGAATCTGAAGATGTGAAGGGGAAAAACTGTTAAGAAAAACATATAAATAACAACAAACAGCACCTCTCACAGTCAATTATTTTTCTCTCCAGCCTCACTTGTATTAACAATTAATCAGGTGCCTCCAGGTAAAAAACATACTTTGCCATTGGTACCTGACTACTGCAATACCTTATCCTTTAAAATGTATACCATTTATGATAAGATTGCAACACACTTGGAACTGTTGGAATTGTTTTCTTCATAATTACTTTGAGTCAACATATTCATATACGAAAATACAAACTGCCCTCAGAAGAGACCCTGATGTTGCTCTAACCCAGATATTTACCCAGTGAGCCAGGAGCCTGCTGCCTGCTCCTTGCACACTGAGTAACCTGCTTGCTGCCTTTTCTGGGCCTGTGTTTATAGAAAAAAAAATCACTTCTATCACTTAAACGATATTTGCTCTCTAAAAATACGATGCTTTATCAGTAATAGGATACGATTTATCAGTGGAGAGACTAGACTTGGTAACGAGTGACCTCAGTGGAATGGCTGAAATAGAGAATTATCTGCTCAAATTCTATTGCCTTGAAGATGGTAACAGAAAAAATAATGGAAATATTGATCAGCAATATTCTTCTTTTCTACTAAAGCACCAGTTTTCAATCATCAAAAACTTCTCACTCCTCAAAGGCTACCTCAGCCAGAAGGAAGCATGCGATGGTAACGTCTACACCTCCCTTCCAAATAAATAAATATAGTGCCCCCCCTTTCCACTCATCCCCCAAAAGGGAAATGTGCAGAAAAATGGCTCCCAAAAGTATCTTCCTCAAACAAACAACAAACAATAGGGCCACCGACCTTGTTGTATCACAGTCAGAGACTCTAATAGTGGGACAGTAGGAAACTAAGACCAACTTTCGCAAGTACAACTAAAAGTACTGAATACTGAAAACATCCTCTTAAAAGCCTCAAAGAAGTATCAATAGTGTGAGGAATTACCAGGCCCAATTCTAGAACCTCAGAACCCAGTTGGGTAAATGTACTACCCAGGAGCATTTGCTAATTTAATATAAAGAGCTGTGAAACTGAGCTTCCTATTTCAACAGCTTCAAGGGGAAATGGGGACTAATGTAAAAAGCCAGGGCCCACCAAAGGTAGAAAACAGAGTGAACTGCTCTCGGCTCGTCTGCAGCCCGGCAGGCTATGACTGGGGGAAGGAATGAACCCAAAGTGAGCCATCCTTGGGCAGACTCGCAGCTAGTTTGCATCAGCTAGGTCATCCAGGGAGTCTCAAGCCTCAAGCTCAGATTAAACCAGTTACCACCTCCACCCCCCGCCCTTGGCAGAAGCGAAAGAAAAGCTCTGTGAAGGATAATGAGGCACATGTGACAATATAAGTGAGAACCGATAGCAACAACAGAAAAAAATATAGCCTTCAAATATTGAAATTATCAGTTATGGACTCTAACACAACTATACTTACAACATTCAAAGAAATTAAAAACAAAGCCTAAATTTTCATTAGGGGAATGGGAAATGATTTTCTTTAAATGATTTGGCAGACTTGAAAAAGAACCAAATAAAAATTCTAAAATGAAAGAAGAAAGTAATAATCAAAATCAATAAATCAGTGGAAGGAATTAACGGCTGATAAGATATAAGCAAACAGAATTGGTAAACCACAAGATGTCAGAAAAACTATGCAGAATGTATCACAGAGAGACACAAAGATAAAAGAGGTGTGGCGGAGGCAGTGAGAAAGTCTAACATACAATTTACTTGGAGTTCAGGGAAAGGAGTGAGAAACAGAGGGAGAAGCATGACGTAAGGAGGTCATACCAGAGAATATTTTAGAACCAATGAAAGACATCAATCCATGGACTCAGAAGGACTTACAATTCTCAAGCAGTATAAATAAAAAGAAATCCACACCTATACATACTACCGTGTGCATAAAATCAAAGACAAAGAAAATCTTAAGAGCAGCCAGAGGGAAAAATACGGATGACCTTCAAAGAAATCATCCTCAGAGTAGATACTTTTCAGCAGCAACAAGGAAGCCAGAAGACAGTGTGATGGTATGTTCAGTATGCTGAAAGAAAATAATCACCACACTAGAATTCCATATGCCGCAAAAATATGCTTCAAGAGTGAAGGTGTGAGCAACCTAGGTGTCCATCAACAGATGAATGCATAGAGAAGATGTGGTACATATATACAATGGAATATTGCTCAGCCATAGAAAAGAATGAAATAGTGCCATTTGCAGCAACACGGATGGACCTAGAGATTATCATACTAAGTGAAGTAAGTCAGACAGAGAAAGACAAATAACATGATATCACTTATATGTGGGATCTAAAAAATGATATAAATGAACTTAATTACAAAACAGAAACAGAGTCACAGACATAGAAGACAAACTTATATATGGTTACCAAAGGGAACAGGGGGAGGAATAAATTGGGAGTATGGGATTAACAGATGCACACTACCATATATAAAATAGATAAACAACAAAGGATTTACTGTATAGCACAGGCAACTGTAGTCAATATCTTGTAACAAACTATAATGGAAAAGAATTAAAAAAAAAGAATATAGATATATGTATGTGTGTGTGTGTGATATATATATATATGTATAACCAAATCACTTTGTGTACACCTGAAACTAACACAATACTGTAAATCAACTATACTTCAATTTAAAAAAATGAAGGTGTAATAGAGATATTATTAAACAAAAATAGAGTTTGCCAAAGACCTGCACCAAAGGAATTAAGGAGTGTTCTTCAAGCAGCAGAAAAAATGATCCCAGATGGAAGGAATATAAGAAGGAACAACAAAAGTGGGACACATGTGGGTCAACATAAATAATACTGACTTCAGAATGCATTTATAGTATCTCATAGGGTTTACTATGTACAGGGAAATAACATACAAGACAACAGCAGCAGGTAAGTCAAAAGAGCCTTCTACGCTCTTGGAGGCAGGAGCCATGCTGATACAGTTTAGACTTTGTTACGTTACAGGTGCCTCTTCTGATATCTCTGGTAACCAAGTAAAGAAAAGAAACACACTAGTGGGAGGGAGGGATCAAATGATTTTTTTAATGTAATCCATCTAAAAGAAGGCAAGAAATGAGTGAAACATAAAACAGATGGGACAAACAGAAAACAAAAAAAGTGGTAGATTTAGACCCAAATATATCATTGATTACATTAAAATATAAATAGAATAAAAGAAAGTTGGTACAATTCATGGAGGCTTTATTCTAAATTCCAAAGTTCGCCTCACTCTCCTGTTTAACCCCACCTTTATTAGAATAACATTTAAATTTCTCAGCACAGCCCCTTGTAAAGGGCTGCCCACCTCTCCTGCCTCAAATTTTACCCCTCATGGTGCTCCCACGGCTACATGTGGCTCATGGTTACCATACAGGACAGGGCAGCTACAGATTCTATCTGAGGGGCTGTTAAACAATCACTGAGATCTAAAAGAGGAGAAAAACTTTATTTAATGACATTGAATGTTTTGAGATTATCTTGGTAAACTTTATTTGAAATATCCTATTACTGGATAATTAAGCAACTATTGTGCAATTTCACAAGAGCAGAATCACATCCGTTTCATTCATTTTTCCATTCTTGATACCAAACACAGGGCCTGGCACATAACAAGTGCTCAGCGGATAATGAATGCGTGAACTATGTTAATGTGGGACTCTGGCCAACTAATGATTCTCATTGGCCTACATTAACTTGCAAGTATGTAAATTAGGGCTGATGGCCTGAAAATCCTAATACCAACATTCTCGATCTTCTCCGGACAGGACCACCACAATGGCTATCACCATCCTAGCCGACTGTCTACACTCTCTTTACAGGCAAGGCTATATTCCTAGGAACTTTTCACGTATTGAGTCATTTAATACTCCTAACAACTCTGTGAGGGAGGTACTATTACTATTCCCATTTTACAAACAAGGAAATGGAGGCACAGAAAAGTTAAGAAGAACTTGCTCAAAGTTAAACAGCAAACAAATGGGATATGAACCTGGGTAGTCTGGCTCCAAAATCCATTCTCTCAGCTACTATTGCTAGACAGCTTCCCCAGCTTTCAGAATGGTCTGTAAGAACCCATAATGTGGCTGAGCTACTACCGATGCTATTTAATCAGGAGTACCTATATTATGTATTTTTATAACTTGACCTAGAAAGAAAATACATCTCACGATGTTCAGCCAAAATGCATTTGCAGAATCATGGTATGACTCCTGTAGCCCTTCACATCCTCTCCCTGCACTTGTGAAGAAGGTACTCATTGGCCCAGGAAACCAGGCTTATTCTCTGGAGGTGTCAGGGAAGCCGGAGACCACTGGTGAACCAGCCTGAGAAGTCAGTGCAAGAACGATTATGAACCATCCAAAGCTGTAAAGAGGCTGAGACCTCCCACACCGCACCCAGACTGTGGACCTTGGAAATGGAGCTATCAAGATGGATAGCTCAGCTATCTGTCTTGGGCAGGCAAGAATGCAGGTTATTGCCACATGGGAAAGCCAAAAACCTCTTCTGCTTTCACTAAGAGAGAGCCAAGTTGATGAAGAGGGGAAGGCACACTAGAACCTCAAGAGGACTTGTTCATTAAGCAGCAAAGATGGACATTTTACCCGGGTCCCCCATCCTCATACAGTTAGCAGCAGGAGGGCCTTGCCTCTTCCCTGAATCATCAGAGAGGGAACAAGGAAAGGGGAGTAATTGGGCCCCATCAACAGTGAGCAAGGATTTCTGACTCATATGACCTTGTTTCAATTCCCAACTTTAAAAGAGAAAAACCTTGAACAAGTTATTTTACTACTTATTTATTAATTTGTGTCTACATCACAAGGTTGCTATGAAGACAAAAATACAATAAACCCACCTTAAGAGCCCAGCATGGAGCCTGACATCAAGCAGACATTCAATAAATGTGAATTTCTCATACTGCCTTCCAGTTTGATGAGAAAGAAGTAGCTCATAGGTGCACACTTTTCCACTTAGATATTAATTTTATTGTGTTGCTTGTGCTTATGCTGATTTCTTTTTAAAATGGAGGCAACTGAGAAAAGCAGTAATTATATAACAGGGATGTGTGCACACAGCCTGACCAACAGAAGGGATCTCCGTACACATCTTCTTATACAAGGCCTGCACCAGCTTGTAATTGCTGTTTTTGTTTTCACAAACCTTCATGTTTTCCAAAGAATCCAATCCACGCTTGCAGACACTTCAGCCAAATGAGTTCTTTTGTGCTGAAATGCTTCCCCCCCAAACTTAATTCTTCTAATTTTCATCAGTGGAAAATGAGGTGCTTCTAAAGTGGCATGCTTCAGGTGACCAAGAGCAAGCGGCCTTGACAACTGATAGTCCAGATGCTGCTAACACCTTCCCCAACTCTTCTTATTCTGCCTCATAATTGCTGCAAATGTGGCATGTTCCATCCCACACAATGGATGTGTTGCATCCCACACATCCATTACTTCAGAAAATGCTGTCAGGTAAATTAAGGACAAAGACAAACCTTGGTTCTAAATGTTCCTGATTCCTCCTTGAGTTACAGCACTTTATTTTGAGCTCTTTTTTGCCACTTGGTAGATATGACCAAGATAGGTCAGAGATTGTGAATGATGTCCCTAAGTTTAAACGGCCCTGTCGAAGAGTCACAGGCCTGTGCTGGGGTTCAACTTTGCCACTCATACGCTGTGTGGTCTTGCACACTCATTCAACCTCTCTGAGCCCAAATTTCCTTAACTCGCGCTATAACACAGCACAACTATGAGAATTAAAGTTTATGGTAAACATTTTATACAGAAAAGAATTAAATGCAGTTTTTCCTGTTGTAAAAATATGGACCACTATACCTGCTACTTATTTGGATACAATTTATTAAGTATTAGTGGCATCATTTGGAGAATTCTGCTTCTGCTGTTGAAGATGTAAAGACCTTTCCAGCCAGATCCTAGTTATGTCAATGGATGAATACTGAGAAACCATGTGTATCAGTCAGCTTAGGATACCGTAACAAAAGCCACACACTAGGTGGCTCGAACACCAGAAATTTACTTTCTCGTAGTTCTGGGAAGTCCATATTTTTTTATTAAGATTTATTTATATATTATTTATTTATTTATTTTTGGCTGCATCAGGTCTTAGTTGTGGCACGTGGGACCTTCGTTGAGGCATGCGGGGTTTTTCATGCGGCACGCGGGCTTCTCCCTAGCTGTGGCGTGTGGTTTTCTCTTCTCTAGTCGTGGCGCACAGGCTGCAGGGCGGGTGGGCTCTGTAGTTGTGGCACGCGGGCTTTGCTGTCCCACGGCACGTGGGATCTTAGTTCCCTGACCAGGGTTCGACTTCGGGTCCCCTGCATTGGAAGGCGGATTCTTTACCACTGGACCACCAGGGAAGTCCCTGGGAAGTCCATTTTTAAGGTGTCATCAGATTGGGTTTCTGGTGAAAATCCTCTCCCTGGCTTGCCACCTTCTCACTGTGTCCTCACACAGTGAGAGCAGAGAGAGCCAGTGAACACTCTGGTGTCTCATCTTACATGGATACTAATCCTACTGTATCAGGGGTCCACTTTTATGACCTCATTTAACCTTAATCACCTCCTTAAAGGCCCCATCTCCAATAGAGTCATGGTGGGGGACAGGGCTTCAACATGTGAATTTTGGCGGGGACACAATTCAGTCCATAGCACCGTGTTTGATGTGTGAATTTCCAGAGATTTTCTGGCATAATTGGATATCCCTTTCCCCACAGACAAAAGGATTCTGCAAGTATATCTAAGGGGCTGCCTGGGTGGACATAACACCCTTTGCTTCATCACAGAGTAGACACGGAGTTTTTCCCGTCTTGACAACATACAGTGGGGTGAGGAAGGTTTTGTCACCCAAGGCCAGTGATCGTGGTGTGGATGGGGAAGAAACTGCAGCTCATTAAACAAGCTAATTTAATTTGGAGTTTCAATTGAATTATTGAGGATATAAAGCGTCCCACTCAGTGTACAGCTATGCTCTCTCCCATGCTCCCTGTCCAAATAGGAAGCTTCAAGTTTCTCTGCACCTTGGCCAAATAACAATCACTATGACTCCAACCAATACTTGTTTGGAGCTGACCACAAACCCAGTACTGCTCTAGGCCCTTGGGATCCAATCGTGAATAAAACAGGCAACAATCCCTGACTTCATGGAGCTGGTGGTCTAGTGAACACTTATAACCCCTTCACTTTCCACCTCTACCAAGAACCTTCTTTAGTTGCAGAGTCAGAGCCGGGTTTGGAAGGCCAGCTGTAACAGAGAGTGTCACTTCACCTCTCTGCAACTGTTTTTTCAGCTCTCCAGTGCAGAAGGGCCAGGTATGGCCTAGCCGTGCTGTTAACCCAAAAAATGTCATGTAACATGCCTTGGATTTTTCTCTGTTTGCTTACTTGCAACCTCAGAATTTCTTGCATGGGTCCCTGGACAGCATATTACAGGGATGGGTGAATAAGGCAGCCAAGGGTAAGGGGCAGAAAGGAACCACAGTTGTCAGAATGAGGACATGAGTTCTACCTTAACTGAGGGAAACGAAACCTCTACAGAACACTGGCCCCCAGGGAGGCCATGTTTTAGCCTAGATCCAAGAGAGGGACTCATCCCAAGTGTCGTGACACTTCTCCCCAAGATAAGTATAGTGCAACGCTGTAGGGATTTCATGAGGATTAAGGATGTTGTGAGTAGAACACCTAGCCTAAGACCAGGCGTGTGGTACGTGGTCCATAAAAGAGATAGTGATGAATATGTGGGGCAGCCCTCACACATGACATGAGCCATAAAGCAAAGCTCTATCTGCCCACAGGACTAAGGGTCATGGCTGTGGCCCCACAGGGCCAAAAGGGATGCAGTCATTGTGATATGACGTGGAGGGAGGTCCATGTGAGAACAACATAGCCCAAGTTTGGGCCCCAGCATATGACTGAAGTGCCAACGTCATGGCTCTCAGTGGGGCCCTGGAAGAGAGCCAGGAGCCTTATGGAGGGGCTGGGGTAGGGAGCTGCTGGCCCAGGAGAAAGGTATGCCTATGGGCCACCAGAGTCTGTGCTGGGACAAAGGGTCTCAGGGGGCCAGAGAGTCTCATAATTCTGAGTGTGGGGTGCTAGAGGCCAAGTTTTGGGGACTACTAGGGGCCTGCTGTACTTTGCTTAGAAAAAATGTCCATGACACAAGGATGAACATTAATCATCTTTTTTGTGCATTATATTTATATGTAAAGCATTGTTTAAATATTTTGCATATAAATATAATCCTTATAACAACCTATGAGGTGGGAACTATTATTAACCCCATTTTACAGATACAGAAACAGAAGCACAGACAGGTTAAGTATCTTGGCCAAGGCCACACAGGCTGTCACTGGTGGAGTGGAAATCAAATCCAGAGCCCGAAGCACTCTTACCAGGGAGTACATCATGCTGCCTGCTGCCTCACTCTCTGTTATAAAGCTTAGTCCCTCTCCTCCAGAAGCTCATCATTCTCCAATCTCCTCCAGTAGACCATGGGCAGGCAAACTTTTTCTGTAAAGGGTCAGATAGTAACTATTTTTGGTTTTGCAGGCCACTTGGTCTCTGTCACAACTACTCCACGCTGCCATTGTAGTGTGAGATCAGCCATAGACAATATGCAAATGGATGAGTGTAGCTGTTCCATTGAAACATTATTCATGTTCACTGAAACTTGAATTCCATATAATTTTCACCTGTCACAAAAACATTCTATTCTTTTTTTCAAAAGAAACGTAGAAATCTTAAGTCATAGCTGTTAAACAATAGGCAGCGAGTCGGATTTGGTCCTCAGCTGCAGCTGGCAGATCCCTGCAACAGAAGCATCTAAGTATGGTCTGTGCCGTGTCCCCTGAGTGACACGCTCAGCCATCTTGGATCAACAAGGTAGGTCTGTAGATCAAGCATGAAGTGCAAAAAATCCATCAAACGACCTGAAAAACACTGTTGTTTTTATATTATGACCAGTTGAGGAGGAAAGAAAAGGTGATGGGACATCGCTAATCAGCAGAGAAATGCAAATCAAAACCACAACGAGATATCACCTCACACCTGTCAGAATAGCTATCACCAAAAAAAAAACAAATAACAAGTGTTGATGAGGATGTGGAGGAAAGGGAACCCTCATATACTGTTAGTGGGAATGTACGAAGGTTTCTCAAAAAACTAAATATAGAACTACCATATGACCCAGTAATTTCACTCCTAGGTATGTATCCTAAAAAAACAAAAACACTAATTCGAAAAGATACATGCACCCCCGATATTCACAGCAGCATTATTTACAAATTGTCAAGGTATGGAAGCAATCTAAGTGTCCATCAACAGGTGAATGGATAAAGATGTGGTATATATAAACAGTAGAATACTACTCAGCCATAAAAAAAAGAATAAAATTTTGCCATTTGCAACAACATGGATGGACTTGGAGGGCACTATGCTAAATAAGTCAAACAGAGAAAAACAAATACCGTAAGATATCACTTATATGTGAAATCAAAAAATACAACAAACTAGTGAATTAAAAAAAAAAGCAGAGGAGGAGTCAAGATGGCGGTGTGGGAAGACGAAGAGTTAGCGTCTCCCCACAACCAGGGTGCCTGCTGGCTGCTGGTGGGGGACTCTGAGCCCCAAGGAGACACGGGAGGAACCCCAGAGTGAACCGGTAGGATGTAGGGGGACAAAGGTGGGAGGAGAAGTGGAGGCCAGACAAGATCGGCGCTCCTGAGGCCAGGGAGATCAGTAGAGGCAGATGGGAGGGACTCTCTGGGGGGAGCGGGAGAGGAGTGGAGGGCGATCACCTGGCCTACTGGGCCCGAGGAGCCTGCTAAGCTCCCAAGCTGGTTCCCCCCACCTCCAAAGCTCCCTCCAGGCTGCATGGGTCCTGGGGCATAGGAAGGAGGCCAGGGAGATCAGGAGAGGAAGGTGGGAGGGGCCCTCCGGGAGGAGAGGCTGAGGAGCAGAGGGCGACTGCCCCGCCCACTCAGGCTTGGGAAGCCTGCTGAGCTCCCAGGCCGGTCCCCTGCCCTGTAAGGTTCCCCCTCCCCCACACTGGCTGCACTGATCCTGGGGGCTTAGGAAGGAGGCCAGGGAGATCAGGAGAGGCAGGCAGGAGGGGCCCTCCCAGACCCCAGACCAGAGGAGCAGGAGCAGGAGAGGAGAGGAGGGTGTTGGCACCACCCATTCAAGCCCAGGAAGCCTGCTGGGCTCCCATGTGAGGTCCCCTGCCCTCTGAGAGCAGGGGTAGGGGGCACACCTGGGCTGCTTCTGTTCCTTGATCCTAAGCCCCACCTCCCACAGCCCCCAGGGCCTTTTCCAGCCCTGTGGGTCCTAAGCATTGGCCCCACCCACTGCCCAAACCTCACCCTTGCTTAGGCCCTGCTCTCCATAGCCAAGGCCTTCCCCCTCTCCTTTTTTTTTCTTTTCCCTCCTCCTCTTTTTTACTATTGTGGTACTGATGTACCTTCCGGTTGTTGATTCATCTATATTTTTATTTTTACATTCTTTCTAACATATCTGCTAGTTTCCTAGTCTAATTTTACTTTTTACTTTGTTACTGTTCCTTTTTTTTTTTTTTTTGGCCACCCCACACGGCTTGCAGGATCTTGATTTGTGAGCCCAGGGTTGGGTGGAAGCTCCTGTGGTGGGAGCTCTGAATCTGAACCACTGAACTAACAGAGAGCCTCAGACCCCAGGGAATATTCATGGGAGTGAGGTCTCACAGAGTTCCTCATCTCAGCACCAAGACCCAGCTCTACCCAATGGTCTACAAACTCCAGTGTTGGAAGCCTCAGGGCAGACACCCAGTAAAACAGGAACACAATCCCACTCATTAAAAAAAAAAAAAAAAAAAAAAGAGACGGCAAAAAATATGTCACAGATGAAGGAGCAAGGCAAAAACCTACAAGACCCAATAAATGAAGAGGTAATAGGCAACCTACCTGAAAAAGAATTCAGAGTAATGATAGTAAAGATGATCCAGAACCTCGGAAATAGAATGGAAGCACAGACTGAGAAAATACAAGAAATGTTTAACAAAGATCTAGAAAAACTAAAGAGCAAACAAACAGAGATGAACAACACAATAACTGAAATGAAAAATACACTAGAAGAGATCAATAACAGAATAATGGAGGCAGAAGAATGAATAAGTGAGCTGGAAGACAAAATGGTGGAAATAACTGCCAAGAAGCAAAATAAAGAAAAAAGAATGAAAAGAATTGAAGACAACCTCAGAGACCTCTGGGGCAACACTAAATGCACCAACATTCGAATTATAGGGGTCCCAGAAGAAGAAAAGAAAAAGAAAGGGTCTGAGAAAATACTGGAAGAGATTATAGTGGAAAACTTCCCTAACATGGGAAAGGAAATAGTCACCCAAGTCCAGGAAGCACAGAGAATCCCATACAGGATAAACTCTAGAAAAACACACCAAGACACATATTAAACAAACTAACAAAAATTAAATTCAAAGAAAAAATATTAAAAGCAGCAAGGGAAAAACAAAAAATAACGTACAAAGGAATCCTCATAAGGTTATTGGCTGACTTTTCAGTGGAAACTCTGCAGGCCAGAAGGGAGTGGCAGGATATACTTAAAGTGATGAAAGAGAAAAACCTACAACCAAGATTACTCTACCCAGCAAGGATCTCATTCAGATTTGATGGAGAAGTCAAAAGCTTTTCAGACTAACGAAAGGTAAGAGAATTCAGCACCATCAAACCAGCTTTACAGCAAATGCTAAAGAAACTTCTCTAAGCGGGAAACACAAGAGGAGAAAAAGACACACAAAAACAAACCCAAAACAATTAAGAAAATGGGAATAGGAACATACATCTTAATAATAACCTTGAATGTAAATGGATTAAATGCTCCAACCAAAAGACACAGGCTGGCTGAATGAATACAAAAACAAGACCCATATATATGCTGTCTACAAGAGACCCATTTCAGACCTAGGGACACATACAGACTGAAAGTTAAGGGATAGAAAAAGATATTACATGCAAATGGAAATCAAAAGAAAGCTGGAGTAGCAATACTCATATCAGATAAAACAGACTTTAAATAAAGATTGTTACAGGAGATAAGGAGGGACACTACATAATGATCAAAGGATCAATCCAAGAAGAAGACAAAACAATCATAAATGTTTATGCACCCAACATAGGAGCACCTCAATACATAAGGCAAATGCTAACAACCATGAAAGGAAAAATTGACAGTAACATAATAATAGTAGGGGACTTTAACACACACTTACACCAATGGACAGATCATCCAAACAGAAAATAAATAAGAAAACACAAGCTTTAAATGACACAATAGACCAGATAGATCTAATTGATATTTACAGAACATTCCACCCAAAAGTGGCAGAATACACTTTCTTCTCAAGTGCACATGGAACATTCTCCAGGATAGATCACATCTTGGGTCACAAATCAAGCCTTGGAAACTTTAAGAAAATTGAAATCATATCAAGCATCTTTTCTGACCACAATGCTATGAGACTGGAAATCAATTACAGGAAAAAAACTGTAAAAAACACAAGTACATGGAGGCTAAACAGTGCACTACTACATAACCAAGAGATCACTGAAGAAATCAAGAAGACCTAAAAAAATACATAGAAACAAATGACAACAAAAACACGATGACCAAAACCTATGGGATGCGCAAAAGCAGTTCTAAGAGGAAAGTTTATAGCAATTCAATCTTACCACAAGAAACAAGAAAAATCTCAAATAAACAATCTAACCCTGCACTTGAAACAACTAGAGAAAGAGGAACAAAGAAACCCCAAAGTCAGTAGAAGGAAAGAAATCATAGAGATCAGAGAAGAAATAAATGAAATAGAAACGAAGAAAACAATAGCTGGTTCTTTGAGAAGATAAAACTAAAAGCTGGTTCTTTGAGAAGATAAACAAAATTGATAAACCCTTAGCCAGACTCATCAAGAAAAAAAATGGAGAGAACACAAATAAATAAAATTATAAATGAAAAAGGAGAAATCACAACTGACACTGCAAAAATACAGAGGGTTATAAGAGACTACTACAAACAATTATATGCCAATAAAATGGACAAGCACGAAGAAATGGACAAATTCTTGGAAAGGTAAAATTTTCCAAGACTGAATCAGGAAGGATTAGAAAATATAAAGGGACCTATCAGAAGTAATGAAATTGAAACCATAATTTAAAACCTTCCAACAAACAAAAGCCCAGGACCAGATGGCTTCACAGGCAAATTCTATCAAACATTTAGAGAAGAGCTAACACCAAAACTTCTCAAACTCTTCCAAAAAATTGCAGAGGGAGAAACACTCCCAAATTCATTCTATGAAGCCACTATCACCCTGACACCAAAACCAGAAAAAGATATCACAAAAAGGGAAAATTATAGACCAATATCATTGATGAACATAGATGCAAAAATCCTCAACAAAATACTAGCAAACAGAATCCAACAGCACATTAAAAGGATCTTACATCATGATCAAGTGGGATTTATCCCAGGGATGCAAGGGCTCTTCAATATACACAAATCAATCAATGTGATACCCCACATTAACAAATTAAGGATTAAAAACCATATGATCATCTCAATAGATGCAGTAAAAGCTTTTGACAAAATTCAACACCCATTTATGATAAAAACTCTCCAGAAAATGGGCACAGAGGGAACCTACCTCAACATAATAAAGGCCATATAGGACAAACCCACAGCAAACATCATTCTCAATGGTGAAAAACTGAAAGCATTTCCACTAGGATCAGGAACAAGACAAGGATGTCAACTCTCGCCACTCTTATTCAACATAGTTTTGGAAGTCCTAGCCGTGGCAATCAGAGAAGAAAAAGAAATAAAAGGAATACAAATTGGAAAAGAAGAAGTAAAACTACCACTGTTTGCCGATGACATGATACTATACATAGAACATCCTAAAGATGCCACCAGAAAACTACTAGAACTCATCAATAAATTTGGTAAGGTTGCAAGATACAAAATTAATGTACAGAAATCTCTGGCATTCCTATACACCAACAACGAAAAATCAGAAAGAGATATTAAGGAAACATTCCCATTTACCACTGCAACAAAAAGAATAAAATACCTAGGAATAAACCTGCCTAAGGAGGCAAAAGACTTGTACTCAGAAAACTATAACACACTGATGAAAGAAATCAAAGATGACATAAACAGATGGAGAAATATACCATGTTCTTGGATTGGAATAATCAATATTGTGAAAATGACTATACTACCCAAAGCAATCTACAGATTCAATGCAATCCCTATCAAACTACCAATGGCATTCTTCAGAGAACTAGAACAAAAAATCTCACAATTCATATGGAAACACAAAAGACCCCGAATAGCAAAAGCAATCTTGAGAAAGAAGAACGGAGCTGGAGGAATCAGGCTCCCTGACTTAAAACTATACCACAAAGCTACAGTAATCAAGACAGTATTTTACTGCCACAAAAACAGAAATATAGATCAATGGTACAGAATAGAATTCCAAGAGATAAACCCATGCACATATAGGCACCTAATTTATGACGAAGGAGGTAAGAACACACAATGGAGAAAAGACAGCCTCTTCAATAAGTGCTGCTGGGAAAACTGGAGAGCTACATGTAAAAGAATGAAATTAGAACACTCCCTAACACCATGCACAAAAATAAACTCCAAATGGATTAAAGACTTAAATTTATTTAAGACCAGACATTATAAAACGTTTAGAGGAAAACATAGGAAAAACACTCTTTGACATAAACCACAGCGAGATCTTTTTTGACCCAACTCCTAGAGTAACAGAAATAAAAACAAAAATAAGCAAATGGGACTTAATTAAACTTAAAAGCTTTTGCACGGGGCTTCCCTGGTGGCGCAGTGGTTGAGAGTCCGCCTGCCGATGCAGGGGACATGGGTTCATGCCCCGGTTTGGGAAGATCCCACATGCCACGGAGCGGCTGGGCCTGTGAGCCATGGCCGTTAAGCCTGCGCGTCTGGAGCCTGTGCTCCGCAGTGGGAGAGGCCACAACAGTGAGAGGTCCACATACTGCAAAAAAAAAAAAAAAAAAAGCTTTTGCACAGCAAAGGAAACCATAAATAAGACAAAAGGACAACCCTCAGAATGGGAGAAAGTATTTGCAAATGAAACAACAGACAAAGGATTAATCTCCAAAATATACAAACAGCTCATGGAGCTCAATATCAAAAAAACAAACAATCCAGTTAAAAAATGGGTGGAAGACCTAAATAGACATTTCACCAAGGAAGACATAACAGATGGCCAAGACGTACATGAAAAGATGCTCAACATCACTAGTGATTAGAGAAATGCAAATCAAAATTACAATGAGGTATCACCTCATACCAGTCACAATGGCCATTATCAAAACAGCTAGAAACAATAAATGCTGGAAAGGGTGTGGAGACAAGGGAACCCTCCTACACTATTGGTGGGAATGTAAATTGATACAACCACTATGGAAAACAGTATGGAAGTTCCATAAAAAACTAAAAGTAGAACTACCATATGACCCAGCAATCCCACTACTGGGCATATACCCTGAGAAAACCATAATTCAAAAAGAGTCATGCACCACAATATTCATTGCAGCACTATTTACAGTAGTCAGGACATGGAACCAACCTAAATGTCCATCGACAGATGAATGGATAAAGAAGATGTGGCACATATATACAATGGAATATTACTCAGCCATAAAAAGAAACGAAACTGAGTTATCTGTAATGAGGTGGATGGACCTAGAGACTGTTATACACAGTGAAGTAAGTCAGAAAGAGAAAAACAAATGCCGTATGCTAACACATATATATGGAATCTAAAAACAAAAAAAATGGTACTGATGAATCTAGCTGTAGGGCAGGAATAAAGAGGTAGGCATAGAGAATGGACTTGATGACATGGGGTGGGAGGGCAAAGCTGGGGCGAAGTGAGAGTAGTATCGACATATATACACTAGTGAAAGTAAAATAGTTGGCTGGTGGGAAGCAGCAGCATAGCACAGGGAGACTGGCTGGGTGCTTTGTGACGACCTAGAGGGGTGGGATATGGATGATGGGACGGAGGCTCAAGGGGGAGGGGGTATGAGGACATGTGTATGCATATGGCTGATTCACTTTGTTGTGCAACAGAAACTAACACAGTATTGTGAAGCAATTATACTCCAATAAAGACCTATTAAAAAAAAAAAAGCAGACTCACAGATATAGGGAACAAGCTGGAGGTTACCAGTGGTGGGTGGGAGGGGCACTACAGGGGTAGGGGGCAAAAGGTTATTATGGGATTATATGAAATCATGTGTGTGAAACTTTTGAAACTTGTAAAGCACTATAGAATTTAAAGAATCTTTATTCAGTAAAAAATATATAACTAAAAAAAAGTGATGGGAGAGAGAAAGAGGGAGAAAAAAAGCACTACAGAATTTAAAGAATCTTTATTCAATAAAAAAAAAACTAAAAAAAAAAGGTGATGGGAGAGAGAAAGAGGGATACAAAATACATAGTGGTAAAAACACAGATTCTACTTAGAATGACCTTGGATAAGTTAGGTAAACTTTAAACCTCAGTTTCCTTTTCTGTGAAATGAGAATAATAATGTACCTATTTCCCATGACTGATATGAAGATCAAATGAGATAATGATACAGCATGTAAGCACACACACAGCCTCCCTAGGAAATGAAGACCAAAGAGAAAGGGAAATGAGGTAGGCAAAGGAGGCCCAAGGATGATCACCTCACTCCATTCTCTGACCTCTTGAGTCCCTGAAGGCTGGGCATTATCTTCTTTATGATCAGATGGACAATGGATGCTCAATAAATAGTCACTATTGATGAGGTTGATAAGGAGGAGAAGAAGGAGATTACCCACAAGCCTCCTTAAGGAATCTAATATTTTGTGTATAAAGTCATTGAAAAGTCACAAAGTGTTGATGGAGATGCTTTGGTTTCAACATATTTTTCTATTTCATTTTAACGTTTCCCAAACCAAAAAGATAATTTTATTTTATATACTATTCATTCTTTAAACTTTTGTTAGTTTGTACAACATCTTGCTAATTTTGTAGGAGAATATCCGACTGAAACCAACAGAGTAGTTATAATCATGCAAAACCTACATGGAAGGTTCTAGTTCATTACTATTGGAACTATCTTGGACACGACTCAAGTAGTAGTTACAGAGCTTGAGAGATGAGTTTTGGAGGTTTGTTTTAAGCAATTTAAGAAATATTCCACATAGGGCTCCCTTTACATTTACCATTTCCTCCTTGCCCTATGCTTATACTGACTCTCGGGTGGGATCCTGAGAGGGAAACTGTGGCCTATGCCTCTGGGATTTTTTTTCTGTTAAGTTTTCAACAAGGGTCTTGCCTCTCCTGCCTCAAGCTTTCCAGCCCCTCACTGTGGTCAGTAACATCCTGAGCTGACCCAGGCATAGGTGACAAGGATGACAATGAGAGGAGGTTATCTTAGTGGTTAAGAGGATGGCCTCTATTTGAATCCTGGCTTCGCCACTTACTAGTTGGGTGACCTTGGGCAAGTCACTTAACCTCTGCTTTAGGGTCTTGGTTAGCAAAAATAGGACCCATCTATCTCCTGGGTTGGTGTGAGAATTAAATAAATTTATATGTAAAGTGCTTAGAACAGTACTTAGTGTAAAGTACTATATAAATTTTGGTTGCCATTATCATTGTACTATTATTATATCAAAGACTCAGCTCTCTGTCCAAGGCCTGCTGGGTCACTTAAACCAGTAAGAAGCTTGTCTCTACAGCATCTTCACTGCAAGCTGACCCAAGGCAGTCCCTGGGGCCTGTGAGGTTTCCTAGGTTCAGCTCTTTGATGTTTCCTCCCCGACCTGGTTCCGTCCCTGTATCTGACCCTGTGTCTCTGCCCGAAGTTGGAGTGTCCCTTACTGCAGCCTTACGACGAGCCTGAAGGTCCTGTTGCTCTGCCTGTTTTCAGTCTTCCACTCTGGAGCCTCATGCTCTAGCTCACACCTTTAACTAGAGTGCTTCTGTGCCCAGGAGCTCATGTCAGATGTCAGCGGCCACCAGCACATCCAGCCCCAAGTCTAACTCATTCTAACACTGCATCAAACTCCGCCCATCTGAATTGTTTCCAGGTCGGCTGCAACCACCAAGCCTGGATCTTCTTAGTCCGACCCTCCCCTTTGTTCGTGTAGTCCAATCTGACTCCCCAGCATCCTTGTTATCACAGTGGTGCTAGTGGTAGAGAATCTTCAGCTCTCCTCCACACCGTACTTCCTGCTCATAAGTTTACTATTAACCATTTATTCTAGTAAAAACTGATGCAGTGGTTGTGATGAGAATGTAGCATGTTACAGGCACTTTGGAAAACAATTTGGCAGTGTCTTAAAAAGACCAATATACTTTTTTTTTTTAGAATCTTATTGTTTAAGGTCATATTTATTTATCCCAATTTCTTTTCTATTTTCCTATTAATCTTTTTCTTTTTTTTTTCTTTAACATCTTTATTGGAGTAAAATTGCTTTCCAATAGTGTGTTAGTTTCTCCTTTATAACAAAGTGAATCAGTTATACATATACATATGTCCCCATATCTCTTCCTTCTTCAATCTCCCTCCCTCCCACCCTCCCTATCCCACCCCTCTAGGTGGTCACAAAGCACCGAGCTGATCTCCCTGTGCTATGTGACTGCTTCCCACTAGCTATCTATTTTACGTTTGGTAATGTATATAAGTCCATGCCACTCTCTCACTTTGTCCCACCTTACCCTTTCCCCTCCCCATATCCTCAAGTCCATTCTCTAGTAGGTCTGCATCCTTATTCCCATCTTGCCCTGCATCTTCTTCTGACCATTTTTTTTCTTTTTTTTTTTTTTAGATTCCATATAGATGTGTTAGCATACGGTATTTGTTTTTCTCCTTCTGACTTATGGAGGCTCATGCTGTAGCCCACGCCTTTAACTAGAGTGCTTCTGTGCCCAGGAACCCATATCAGATGTCAGCAGCCACCAGCCGCTTCACTCTGTATGACAGACTCTAGTTCCAGCCACCTCACTACAAATAACTTAGTTTTGTTCCTTTTTATGGCTGAGTAATATTCCATTGTATATATGTGCCACATCTTCTTTATCCATTCATCTGTTGACAGCTTGGGTTGCTTCCATATCCTGGCTATAGTAAATAGAGCTGCAATGAACATTTTGGTACATGACTCTTTTTGAATAATGGTTATCTCAGGGTATATGCCCAATAATGGGATTGCTGAGTCATATGGTAGTTCTATTTTTAGTTTTTTAAGGAACGTCCATACTGTTCTCCATAGTGGCTGTGTCAATTTACATTCCCACCAACAGTGCAAGAGGGTTTCCTTTTCTCTACACCCTCTCCAGCATTTATTGTTTCTAGATTTTTTGATGATGGCCATTCTGACTGGTGTGAGATGATATCTCATTGTAGCTTTGATTTGCATTTTTCTTATGATTAATGATGTTGAGCACCCTTTCATGTGTTTGTTGGCAATTTGAATATCTTCTTTGGAGAAATGTCTATTTAGGTCTTCTGCCCATTTTTGGATTGGGTTGTTTTTTTGATATTGAGCTGCATGAGATGCTTGTATGTATTGGAGATTAATCCTTTGTCAGTTGCTTCATTTGCAAATATTTTCTCCCATTCTGAGGGTTGTCTTTTCATCTTGTTTAACATTTCCTTTGCTGTGCAAAAGCTTTTAAGTTTCATTAGGTCCCATTTGATTATTTTTGTTTTTATTTCCATTCCTCTAGGAGGTGGGTCAAAAAGGATCTTGCTGTGATTTATGTCATAGAGTGTTCTGACTATGTATTCCTCTAAGAGTTCGATGCTGTCTGGCCTTATATTTAGGACTTGAATCCTTTTTGAGTTTATTTTTGTGCATGGTGTTAGGGAGTGTTCTGTTTTCATTCCTTTACATGTAGCTCTCCAGTTTTCCCAGCACCACTTATTGAAGAGGCTGTCTTTTCTCCACTGTATATTCTTGCCCCCTTTATCAAAGATAAGGTGACCATATGTGCGTGGGTTTATCTCTGGGCTTTCTATCCTGTTCCATTGATCTGTATTTCTGTTTTTGTGCCAGTACCATACTGTCTTGATTACTGTAGCTTTGTAGTATAGTCTGAAGTCAGGGAGCCTGATTCCTCCAGCTCCGTTTTTCTTTCTCAAGATTGCTTTTGCTATTCGGGTCCTTTTCTGTTTCCATACAAATTGTGAAATTTTTTGTTCTAGTTCTTTGAAAAGCCAGTGGTAGTTTGATAGGGATTGCATTGAATCTGTAGATTACTTTGGGTAGTAGAGTCATTGTCACAATGTTGATTCTTTCAATCCAAGAACATGGTATATCTCTCCATCTCTTGGTATCATCTTTAATTTCTTTCATCAGTGTCTTATAATTTTTTGCATACAGGTCTTTTGATTCCTTAGGTAGGTTTATTCCTAGATATTTTATTCTTTTTGTTGCAATAGTAAATGGGAGTGTTTTCTTAATTTCACTTTCAGATTTTTCATCATTAGTGTACAGGAATGCAAGAGATTTCTGTGCGGCGCGTCTGCGGACAGCCCGGGCTGAGGTGCACGTGCAGCTGTTTTGCACCAGGAGCTTTGGGTAGTCGGGCCCGTTTGAGGCCTCTGCACGCAGCCGCCTGTGAGCAAGAGAGACCGGACTCAGCACAGAGGAAAAGAAAGCCTATCAACAGCTGGGGTTGTCAATCGAACTGTGAGGGCTGCCAGCAAACACCTAGGGCTAGTCTGTGGTGGATGGAAAGGACTTCAGTGGGAAGGTATGAAAGGTTCTCTTGGACTTTTAAGTGCTAATGGAATGGGGTAGTCTGTCTGCATCTCAGCTGAACTCACAGGAAATGCCCTAAGAGTGGGGCAAATGGCAGCTGTATTTTCTGGAGGGTCTGCTTCAGTCAGATAAGTTCATTCTCCCTGGAAACATGACCACATTCCTGCAGATGTGCCACGTTCTCCTGTGCTGCAGATTACCATTAAGGTCACCACAGAGCATTGAGTAGAGTTCCCTGTGCTACTGCATTTGACAGATAAAGTGTCTAAAGCACAAAGAAGTGAATCGAATGCCGAGTTCTTCTAAGTTAATCTCTGAAGGGAGAAGTCTCCACTGATTCTTCATAATGTTGTGATTTTAGAAAAAACAAACCAAAACAAAACAAATTCTGTTTTTAAGAAACAATTAGGTAGAGCTGGAGGAAGATGGCGGAAGAGTAAGACGCGGAGATCACCTTCCTCCCCACAGATACATCAGAAATTCATCTACACGTGGAACAACTCCAACAGAACACCTACTGAACGCTGACAGAAGACCTCAGACCCCCCAAAAGGCAAGAAACTCCCCACATACCTGGGTAGGTCAAAAGAAAAAAAGAATAAACAGAGACAATAGGATATGGACGGGACCTGCACCAGTGGGAGGGAGCCGTGAAGGAGGGAAGGTTTCCACACACTACAAGCCCCTTCGAGGGCGGAGACTGCAGGTGGCGGAGGGGGAAAGCTTCGGAGTAGCGGAGGAGAGCACAGCAACAGGGGTGTGGAGGGCAAAGCAGAGAGATTTTGGCACAGAGGATCGGTGCCCTCAGGCACACACCAGCCCGAGAGACTTGTCTGCTCGGCCGCCAGGGCGGGCGGGGCTGGGAGCTGAGGCTCGGGTATCGGCTTTCAGTCAGAGCGCAGGGAGAGGTCTGGGGCTGGCGGCAGGAAGAGACCCTGAAGGGGTTAGTGCTAGCCCGGAGGGAGTCCGGGGAAAGGGTCTGGAGCTACCGGAGAGGCAAGAGACTTTTTTCCCTTTTGTTGCCTGGTGCGCGAGGAGAGGGCATTCCCCTCCCTCCCCTCTGCCTGAGTGAGCCAGAGCCCCCGAATCAGCGGCTCCTTTAAACCCGTCCTGTCTGAGCGAAGAACGGACGCCCTCCGGCGACCTACGCGCAGAGGCGGGGCCAGGTCCAAGGCTGAGACCCGGGAGCTGTGAGAGCAGAGACAGGGAAATCTCTCTGTGCAGCCTCCGAGGCAGCGGATTAAAGCTCCACGGTCCATTTGATGTGCCCTGCGTCTGTGGAGTGCATGAATGGACAGCGAATCATCCCAAATTGAGGAAGTGGACCTTGAGGACAAGATTTAAGACTTTCTCCCCTTTTTTTTTCCCTCTTTTTACAACGAATTATCTCAAATTAAGGAGGTGGACTTAGCAAGATTTCAGACTTTTCGCCCTTTTCCTCTTTTTACAACGAATTATCCCAAATCGAGGAGGTGGACTTGGAGAGCAAGATTTTTGATTTTTCCCCCTCCTCTCTTTTTGTGAATGTGTATGTGTAATCTTCTGTGTAAGATTCTCTCTGTATAGCTTTGCTTCCACCATATGTCCCAGGGTTCTTTCGGTCCGTGTTTTTTTTCAATAATTACTTTTTAATTTTAATAACGCTACTATATTTCATACTTTATTCTATTTTACTTTACCTGCTCTTTCTTTTTTTCCTCCCTTCCCTTCCTCCCTCCCTTCCTCCGCTCCTCCTTTCCTTCTTTCTTTTTCTTTCCTCCATCCCTCCCTCCCTCCCACCCTTCTTCTTTCCACTTTCTTTTTCTTTCCTTCCTCCCTCCCTCCCTCCTGTCTTTCTTTCTTTCTTTCCTTCCTCCCTCCCTCCCTCTCTTCTTCCATTCACTCTTCCTTTTGCTTTCATTCCTCCCTCCCTCCCTCCTTTCTTTCCTTTCTTTCCATCCTTCCTCCCTCCCTCCTTTCTTTCTTTCTTCCTTCCTTCCTTCCTTACTTCCCTTCTTCCTTTCTTTCAATCTCTCTTTCTTTCTTCTACTAATTATTTCTTTCTACTTTTTCTCACTGTTATTCTGAGCCGGGTGGATGAAAGGCTCTTGGTGCTGCAGCCAGGAGTTAGTGCTGTGCCTCTGAAGTGGGAGAGCCAACTTCAGGACACGGCTCCACAAGAGACCTCCCAGCTCCACATAATATCAAGCAGCGAAAATCTCCCAGGGATCTCCATCTCAACACCAGCACCCAGCTTCAGTCAACGACCAGCAAGCTACAGTGCTGGTCACCCTATGCCAAGCAACTAGCAAGGCAGGAACACAACCCCACCCATTAGCAGAGAGGATACCTAAAAACATAATAAGGCCACAGGCACCCCAAAACACACCACCAGACGTGGACCTGTCCACCAGAAAGACAAGATCGAGCTTCAACCACCAGAACACAGGCATTAGTCCCCCCCACCAGGAAGCCTACACAACCTACTGAAACAACCTTAGCCACGGGGGACAGACACCAAAAACAACGGGAACTACGAATCTGCAGCCTGCAAAAAGGAGACCCCAAACACAGTAACATAAGCAAAATGAGAAAGCAGAAAAACACACAGCAGGTGAAGGAGCAAGATAAAAACCTACCAGACCTAACAAATGAAGAGGTAATAGGCAGTCTACCTGAAAAAGAATTCAGAATAATGATAGTAAAGCTGATCCAAGATTCTATTTCCCAGATCCAAAATCTTGGAAATAGAATAGACAATATGCAAGAAACAGTTAACAAGGACCTAGAAGAACTAAAGATGAATCAAGCATCGATTAAAAACACAATAAATGAAATGAAAAATACTCTAGATGGGATCAATAGCAGAATAACTGAGGCAGAAGAACGGATAAGTGAGGTGGAAGATAAAATAGTGGAAATAACTGATGCAGAGAAAAATAAAGAAAAAAGAATGAAAAGAACAGAGGACAGTCTCAGAGACCTCTGGGACAACATTAAACGCACCAACATTCGAATTATAGGGGTTCCAGAAGAAGAAGAGAAAAAGAAAGGGACTGAGAAAATATTTGAAGAGATTATAGTTGAAAACTTCCCTAATATGGGAAAGGAAATAGTTAATCAAGTCCAGGAGGCACAGAGAGTCCCATACAGAATAAATCCAAGGAGAAATACGCCAAGACACATATTAATCAAACTGTCAAAAATTAAACACAAAGAAATCATATTAAAAGCAGCAAGGGAAAAACAACAAATAACACACAAGGGAATCCCCATCAGGTTAACAGCTGATCTCTCAGCAGAAACTCTACAAGCCAGAAGGGAGTGGCAGGACATAATTAAAGTGATGAAGGAGAGAAACCTGCAACCAAGATTACTCTACCCAGCAAGGATCTCATTCAGATTTGATGGAGAAATTAAAACGTTTACAGACAAGCAAAAGCTGAGAGAGTTCAGCACCACCAAACCAGCTTTACAACAAATGCTAAAGGAGCTTCTCTAGGCAAGAAACACAACAGAAGGACTATACCTACAATAACGAACCCAAAGCCATTAAGGAAATGGGAATAGGAACATACATATCAATAATTACCTTAAATGTAAATGGACTAAATGCTCCCACCAAAAGACACAGAGTGGCTGAATGGATACAAAAACAAGACCCATATATATGCTGTCTACAAGAGACCCACTTCAGACCTAGAGACACATACAGATTGAAAGTAAGGGGATGGAAAAAGATATTCCATGCAAATGGAAATCAAAAGAAAGCTGGAGTAGCAATTCTTATATCAGACAAAATAGACTTTAAAATAAAGACTATTAGAAGAGACAAAGAAGGACACTACATAACGATAAAGGGATCGATCCAAGAAGAAGATATAACAATTGTAAATATTTATGCACCCAACATAGGAGCACCTCAATACATAAGGCAAATACTAACAGCCATAAAAGGGGAAATCGACAGTAACACAATCATAGTAGGGGACTTCAACACCCCACTTTCACCAATGGACAGATCATCCAAAATGAAAATAAATAAGGAAACACAAGCTTTAAATGATACATTAAACAAGATGGACTTAATTGATATTTATAGGACATTCCACCCAAAAACAACAGAATACACATTTTTCTCAAGTGCTCATGGAACATTCTCCAGGATAGATCATATCTTGGGTCACAAATCAAGCCTTGGTAAATTTAAGAAAATTGAAATTGTATCAAGTATCTTTTCCGACCACAATGCTATGAGACTAGACATCAATTACAGGAAAAGATCTGTAAAAAATACAAACACATGGAGGCTAAACAATACACTACTCAATAATGAAGTGATCACTGAAGAAATCAAAGAGGAAATTAAGAAATACTTAGAAACAAGTGACAATGGAGACACGACGACCCAAAACCTATGGGACGCAGCAAAAGCAGTTCTAAGGGGGAAGTTTATAGCAATACAATCCCACCTTAAGAAACAGGAAACATTTCGAGTAAACAACCTGACCCTGCACCTAAAGCAATTAGAGAAAGAAGAACAAAAAACCCCCAAAGTTAGCAGAAGGAAAGAAATCATAAAGATCAGATCAGAAATAAATGAAAAAGAAATGAAGGAAACGATAGCAAAGATCAACCAAACTAAAAGCTGGTTCTTTGAGAAGATAAACAAAATTGACAAACCATTAGCCAGACTCATCAAGAAAAGAAGGGAGAAGACTCAAATCAGTAGAATTAGAAATGAAAAAGGAGAAGTAACAACTGACACTGCAGAAATACAAAAGATCATGAGAGATTACTATAAGCAACTCTATGCCAATAAAATGGACAACCTGGAAGAAATGGACAAATTCTTAGAAATGCACAACCTACCAAGACTGACTCAGGAAGAAATAGAAAATATGAATAGACCAATCACAAGCACTGAAATTGAAACTGTGATTAAAAATCTTCCATCAAACAAAAGCCCAGGACCAGATGGCTTCACAGGCGAATTCTATCAAACATTTAGAGAAGAGCTAACACCCATCCTTCTCAAACTCTTCCAAACAATATCAGAGGAAGGAACACTCCCAAACTCATTCTACGAGGCCACCATCACCTTGATACCAAAACCAGGCAAGGATGTCACAAAGAAAGAAAACTACAGGCCAATATCACTGATGAACATAGATGCAAAAATCCTCAACAAAATACTAGCAAACAGAATCCAACAGCACATTAAAAGGATCATACACCATGATCAAGTGGGGTTTATTCCAGGAATGCAAGGATTCTTCAATATACGCAAATCAATCAATGTGATACACCATATTAACAAGTTGAAGGAGAAAAACCATATGATCATCTCAATAGATGCAGAGAAAGCTTTCGACAAAATTCAACACCCATTTATGATAAAAACCCTGCAGAAAGTAGGCATAGAGGGAACTTTCCTCAACATAATAAAGGCCATATATGACAAACCCACAGCCAACATTGTCCTCAATGGTGAAAAACTGAAACCATTTCCACTAAGATCAGGAACAAGACAAGGCTGCCCACTCTCACCACTCTTATTCAACCTAGTTTTGGAAGTTTTAGCCACAGCAATCAGAGAAGAAAAGGAAATAAAAGGAATCCAAATTGGAAAAGAAGAAGTAAAGCTGTCACTGTTTGCAGATGACATGATACTATACATAGAGAATCCTAAAGATGCTACCGAAAAACTACTAGAGCTAATCAATGAATTTGGTAAAGTAGCAGGATACAAAATTAATGCACAGAAATCTCTGGCATTCCTGTACACTAATGATGAAAAATCTGAAAATGAAATCAAGAAAACACTCCCATTTACCATTGCAACAAAAAGAATAAAATATCTAGGAATAAACCTACCTAAGGAGACAAAAGACCTGTATGCAGAAAATTATAAGACACTGATGAAAGAAATTAAAGATGATATAAATAGATGGAGAGATATACCATGCTCCTGGATTGGAAGAATCAATATTGTGAAAATGACTCTACTACCCAAAGCAATCTACAGATTCAATGCAATCCCTATCAAACTACCACTGGCATTTTTCACAGAAGTAGAACAAAAAATTTCAAAATTTGTTTGGAAAAACAAAAGACCCCGAATAGCCAAAGCAATCTTGAGAACGAAAAACGGAGCTGGAGGAATCAGGCTGCCTGACTTCAGACTATACTACAAAGCTACAGTAATTAAGACAGTGTGGTACTGGCATAAAAACAGAAAGATAGATCAGTGGATCAGGATAGAAAGCCCAGAGATAAACCCACGCACATATGGCCAACTTATCTTTGATAAAGGAGGCAGGAATGTACAGTGGAGAAAGGACAGCCTCTTCAATAAGTGGTGCTGGGAAAACTGGACAGGGACATGTAAAAGTATGAGATTAGATCATTCCCTAACACCATACACAAAAATAAGCTCAAAATGGATTAAAGACCTAAATGTAAGGCCAGAAACTATCAAACTCTTAGAGGAAAACATAGGTAGAACACTCTATGACATAAATCACAGCAAGATCCTTTTGGACCCACCTCCTAGAGAAATGGAAATAAAAACAAAGATAAACAAATGGGACCTAATGAAACTTCAAAGCTTTTGCACAGCAAAGGAAACCATAAACAAGACCAAAAGACAACCCTCAGAATGGGAGAAAATATTTGCAAATGAAGCAACTGACAAAGGATTAATCTCCAAAATTTATAAACAGCTCATGCAGCTCAATAGCAAAAAAACAAACAACCCAATCCAAAAATGGGCAGAAGACTTAAATAGGCATTTCTCCAAAGAAGATATACAGACTGCCAACAAACACATGAAAGAATGCTCAACATCATTAATCATTAGAGAAATGCAAATCAAAACTACAATGAGATATCATCTCACACCAGTCAGAATGGCCATCATCAAGAAATCTGGAAACAATAAATGCTGGAGAGGGTGTGGAGAAAAGGGAACACTCTTGCACTGCTGGTGGGAATGTGAATTGGTACAGCCACTATGGAGAACAGTATGGAGGTTCCTTAAAAAACTAAAAATAGAACTACCATATGACCCAGCAATCCCACTACTAGGCATATACCCTGAGAAAACCATAATTCAAAAAGAGACATGTACCAAAATGTTCATTGCAGCTCTATTCACAATAGCCCGGAGCTGGAAACAACCTAAGTGTCCATCATCGGATGAATGGATAAAGAAGATGTGGCACATATATACAATGGAATATTACTCAGCCATAAAAAGAAACGAAACTGAGCTATTTGTAATGAGGTGGATAGACCTAGAGTCTGTCATACAGAGTGAAGTAAGTCAGAAAGAGAAAGACAAATACCGTATGCTAACACATATATATGGAATTTAAAAAAAAAAAATGTCATGAAGAACCTAGGGGTAAAACGGGAATAAAGACACAGACCTACTTGAGAATGGACTTGAGGATATGGGGAAGGGGAAGGGTAAGCTGTGACAAAGGGAAAGAGAGGCATGGACATATATACACTACCAAACGTAAGGTAGGTAGATAGTGGGAAGCAGCCGCAGAGCACAGGGAGATCAGCTCGGTGCTTTGTGACCGCCTGGAGGGGTGGGATGGGGAGGGTGGGAGGGAGGGAGATGCATGAGGGAGGGGATGTGGGAACAGATGTATATGTATGACTGATTCACTTTGTTATAAAGCAGAAACTAATAAAAAAAAAAAAGAGATTTCTGTGCATTAATTTTGTATCCTGCTACTTTACCAAATTCATTGATTAGCTCTAGTAGTTTTCTGGTAGCACCTTTAGGATTTTCTATGTATAGTATCATGTCATCTGCAAACAGTGACAGCTTTACTTCTTCTTTTCCAATTTGGATTCCTTTTATTTCTTTTTCTTCTCTGATTGATGTGGCTAAAACTTCCAAAACTATGTTGAATAATAGTGCTGAGAGTGGGCAACCTTGTCTTGTTCCTGATCTTAGTGGAAATGGTTTCAGTTTTTCACCATTGAGGACGATGTTGGCTGTGGGTTTGTCATATATGGCCTTTATTATGTTGAGGAAAGTTCCCTCTATGCCTACTTTCTGGAGGGTTTTTATCATAAATGGGTATTGAATTTTGTTGAAAGCTTTCTCTGCATCTATTGAGATGATCATGTGCTTTTTCTCCTTCAATTTGTTAATATGGTGTATCACATTGATTGATATGCATATATTGAAGAATCCTTGCATTCCTGGGATAAACCCCCCTTGATCGTGGTGTATGATACTTTTAATGTGCTGTTGGATTCTGTTTGGTAGTATTTTGTTGAGGATTTTTGCATCTATGTTCATCTGTGATATTGTCCTGTAGTTTTCTTTCTTTGTGACATCTTTGTCTGGTTTTGGTGTCAGGGTGATGGTGGCCTCGTAGATTGAGTTTGGGAGTGTTCCTCCCTCTGCTATATTTTGGAAGAGTTTGAGAAAGATAGGTGTAGGCTCTTTTCATAGAATTTGCCTGTGAAGGCATTTGGTCCTGGGCTTTTGTTTGTTGGAGGATTTTTAATCACAGTTTCAATTTCAGTGCTTGTGATTGGTCTGTTCATATTTTCTATTTCTTCCTGGTTCAGTCTTGGAAGATTGTACATTTCTAGGAATTTGTCCATTTCTTCCAGGTTGCCCAATTTATTGACAGTCCAATATACTCTTACCATACAATCCTTACTACACTCTTATGTATCTACTCAAGAGAAATAATGACAACATATGTCCACATGAAAAGTTGTATGCAACTGTTCATAGCAGCATGATTTATAATAGCAGAAGATTGGAAACAACTCAACTGTCCATCAGCTGACAAATGGATAAATAAAATATGGTATATCCTAACCATGGAATACTACTTGTCAATAGAAAGGAACAAATGACTAACACCTGGTATAATGTAGATAAGCTCTGAAAACATGTGAAGTGGAAGGAGCCAGGCAGAAAAGACTACATATTGTATGATTCCATTTAAATGGAATTTCTAGAAAAGGCAAAAACAACAACAGAACGAGGTTAATGGTGGCTGGGTCTGGGGGTGGGACAAATACTAGGGATCTTTTACGGGTGACAGAAATGTTCTAAAACTTGATTGTGGTGCTGTTTGCATAAGTATATAAATTAACTAAAATTCATGAAATTATAGATTTAAAATGGATGAACTATATAGTATGTAAATTATACCTCAGTGAAAATGTTTTTTATCATAAAAAATGCAATGATAACTCCTAAAAGGCATAAAATTTGTCCCAAATATAAAATATCTTTTTTTTGGTAGTATAGATGGCTCTACCCCACTATATTACATTTTATTCTGCAGCTATACTATAAAAGGCATCTTCTGAGAACCTCTCCCCACCCACACCCCCACAAAAAGTTAGACTCAAGCTTAGTAACTATAAGTTCACCATGAACATCTCCCACCAACTTCACTGCAAATCTTGATTAAAAGGCACCACTTAAAATAAAATAAAATAAACATGTTATAGTGAGTATAAAGTACAATTAATTTCTTGTTTGACATTTTTTAGAATGGTTAATGAGCAAAAAGAAATGTGACTGATACTTTAATAGAAAACTTAGAAGACATTGATGTCTTACCTGAAGTCTCACTAATAAAATCTCAACATGATAAACTGGATCTCCAAATCATACTTACTATTTTATCAAATCAAAAAGGTATCTAGCGGGACTTCCCTGGTGGTCCAGTGGGTAAGACTCCACCCTCCCAATGCAGGGGGCCCGGGTTTGATCCCTGGTTGGGGAACTGGATCCTGCATGCATACCATAACTAACAGTTTGCATGCCGCAACTAAGAAGTCCTCATGCTGAACTAAGAAGTCTCATGCCGCAACGAAGATCTTGCATGCCACAACTAAGACCCAGCGCAGCCAAAATAAATAAATAAACAAATAAATATTTTTTAAAAATGTATCTAGCTTCTTTTAATGGCTTACAAATGGCTTCATTCAAGACAGCTCTAGACCTCCCACTGTTTTGTTTGTTTTGGTCTAATATCCTGCACAACTAGTGTTGTTTGAAATACACTTTAAAACATGCTGATGTGGATGAAATATGTTTAGTTACTATCTGTTACCTTCTCCTTCAGCACCTTTGCTAATGGTATCTTGTCACCTTCCTTTTCTCTAATTCTCTGTGTAATTAAGGGGTCTGCACCAATGTTTTCTCTCCTTTAATGGATAATTTTAGTGTGGAAAATAACAGCCAATCTTTCTGAAATTAAAATTCACACTTTCAATGAAAATAGCCCAATCTCCTATCCCTGTGTAATTTTAAAACTTTCCACATGTCTTTGTAACAGATACAGACTCCTCCAGCTTCAGATCTATTGTGAAGATCTCGGATGAGGTTAAACACGTTCCTCTTCAGAAATCTCATTCTTGTAATAACCTAGGCTTGTCTTTCCAGAATGCTCTTCTACTTGGGTGGCTTTTAAAGCATGTTTATCTATCCCTGCTACTGGTCCATTATCCCCTGGGAATACGATGTTTTGTAGGGGGTCCTCGAGCTGAGGAACACGACAGCAGCACTTGGACTTCAGTCTATCCAAGTGCATCCAAATATAAGTGGTTTTGCTTCCTTCATCAATACTTTTTCTGTGATCCTTCTGTTTCAACAAGCTTTCCAATGACAGCACAGAAGTCAAAATAAAGACATTTTCTACATTTTGTTTTAGTCAGTCAACTGAGAGTTTTTCAGAAAGGCAATTTAAATTTTAATTAAAACTCGGGGCTCACAGGAAGGCTTGTACACCAGATTCTACTCATGTGGAAAGAAAATAAACATAACCCACAGAAAAACCCAGTGTACTTGTGCCTTGTAATTGGTCAAATAATATTATGCCAACATTTTCTTCATCAATAGGGGCTAGTTATTAATTTATTTCTGGCAAAATAGTCAATATAAAATGTTATAACCACACTAAAAAATTATTCAAAAGCATTTGAGTTCCAATTAATTAAACAATTATGCAAAATTTTATGCAAAAGACCACTAGTGTGTGAAAGGAAGTAAAGAAAAATATTAATTCTTAGGTCCAAGAGCTCCTTGATTGCATTTCCACAAAATAAAAATATTTTGCATTCCAAATAAAGATTTCCAAATATGCAGGAATAAAATATTTAAGAAGCCTTTTGAATAATATGCAGTTACAACCAAGAAGCATTTTGATAAATTTTGTTTACAAAACTTCCTAGGAAGTGACCAGATTGTTGTTCATTTCAGTAAACACACATTGACTTTATTTCAATATAAAAATAAAGAATGAAGAAGAGAAGAGTAAGACAGTTGCAAACAGGAATTGCCATCAACAAAGGAGATGGTGGCCTCTTGAAAAGAGGTCTTTTTCTAGAACAGTCACTAGTACAGCACCATCAGAGGAGCAGCTCTTGGATGAAACATCCAGAATACTGAGCGATATACTTACCATGACTCCAACCCATATATGTCATTGCTCTTTGGTTAAGTACTGAAAGTAACTCACAATATTTATTCAAATACTTTCACTAGCAGAAATACCATAGTTCAAAGTGTATTGTTCTTGATGGATTCCCTAGTGGCGTGGTGGTTAAGAATCCGCCTGCCAATGCAGGGGACACGGGTTCAAGCCCTGGTCTGGGAAGATCTCACATGCCGTGGAGCAACTAAGCCCGTGAACCACAACTACTGAGCCTGTGCTCTAGAGCCCACACGCCACAACTACTGAGCTCGCGAGCCTAGAGCCCATGCTCCGCAACAAGAGAAGCCACTGCAATGAGAAGCCCGAGCACCACAACAAAGAGTAACCCCTGCTCTCCGCAACTAGAGAAAGCCTGCATGCAGCAAATAAGACCCAATGCAGCCAAAAATAAATAAATAAAAATAAATTTATTTTAAAAAGTGTATTGTTCTTGAATCTCAAGAAATAACTTTAAATGATGTTCAATATGAATTGAAATACTGAGAGAATAGTGATTAGATGCCATATACTTCAACAGATTAAAAGTAATTAGAGGAGCTAAATAGGTACACTTTACTTATGACACAAAAACAATCATAGTAAGAATAATTGCTTACATTTATCAACAGCATATGAACAGCATTACCTACATTACCTCACTGAATCACATATTGATAGCAACTGTATCAAGTAAGCACTATCATTATTTATCTCCATTTTAACCATAAAGGAATGAAGATTAAAGAGGTTCAGCAGCTTGACCAAGGTCACACAGTTACTAAGTGACAAGGCCGAGGCTGGAATTCAAGTCTGTTTGATGTCCAAGGCCAGCTCCCAACCACCTTCCCTAACTCTCTCACAGGATAATGTGTTCTTAAAGCAAAGTTCACAGTACTCTTGGATGATTTCCCTGGGGAAATGGGAAAGCTAAATTGATTTGCTAAAAAATCACAAGCGTCTGGCCAACTTGCATTTCAGATTTTGCATTTAAAAGTTCTGAAGTTATCGTTTAAAAAACAGAGTTGTTATAGCTGCTAAAATGTCTCTGAAAAAGGCACCAGCAAGAACACATCACCTTGCTCACTACCACCACAAGCAGCAACAAAACACTCTCTTATGGTTCAAAACCCTCCTTAACTTGTTTCAACACCAAACTTATGCATGGCCCATGCCAATGGGCCTCCTGTAAAATATCCAGAGGTTCTGGTTCTGGGTAAGGTGCACTAAGCACACTCCATTCTGTCTCTCCAACCTGATGCAATTATAAAACCAGAGAGAATTCATGGAGCAGTTATTTGAGAACCTTGAAAAGTAAATAGTAGCAGGTGGACTGGAGAAGACAACCAGAATTCAAAGTACCTTTGAACTGGCAGTGAATTGACCATTTTTCCCCTATTGGTACACTTGGCCCATATTCAATGCAGATTGAAAACCATCAGTGCTCTCAAAGAAAACTCCAGAAGAAGCCCTAGTTCTGGCTCAAAGAATTGGAAAAGGGTCTCCCAACACTTGGAGGGGGAGGATTCCCCATTTTTTCCATCTTCTTCCATTTTCTCTCATCCCAGCCTTCAAGCTGTCTTGTGACCGTAGCAGCAGCAATCCACTCAAGACTAAAACTCTAAGGGAAGAGAACTTTCCTCTTCAGTCTGAGAAGCTGTGGTTTGGAGAAGGTGATCAAATCCCTGTTACTCTTTTTTTCTAACTCCATCCCCTAATCGCTTGGCTCCAAATATGGCCACAGTCACAGGAAGTGTACAGCAGAATGAGGTAAATAAAGTCCCAGATTCCTGGCCAGAAGACCAAAAAGGGAAGCCCTGGGAACTAGAAAATACCAAGAGATTGCAAAGAAGGAAGAGCTTGGAAAAGCAAAACCATAAAGCTGTTTATGTACTCCTGGGGTCACCTACAAGTTGCAAACACATGGATCTAACATTAAACAGCATACCATAGACTTTGAGAACTAAACTATGAGATAGATCACCTCCCAGGTCACAGGCTGGCCACTGGGTGGCATGAACACCAGACACAAGCAAAGAGCACTGTAAAGGCTTTGAAAATGAAACTTATAGTGAAACTGCAACCCACGGAAGGCTGATAAGAACTTGTAGCCTGAACCCAACTGGGTTGATTCCCTGTTGAAACAAAAATATCAGAATCTGACATAAGATTTAATCAAGATACAAAGTCTCACAGTATAATACAATCCAAAATTCCTGGACATAAGAACCAAGAAAGTCACAACTTGAGTGGGAAAACAGAATCAAAAGATGCTAACGTCAAGTGACAAAGATGTTAGAATTATCTGACAAAGACTTTAAAGCAACTATTGTAAATATGGTCCAATAGTTAAAGGTTAACACTTGAAACAAATAGAAAGGTAGAAAGTCTCAGCAAAGAATAGAAGATGTAATGAAGAACCAAATAGAAGTTTTAGGATTGAAAGATAAAATAACCAAAGTAAAAAACTAATTAGACAGGCTCAATATTACAATGGAGGTAATGGAAAGAATCAGTGAATTTTAAGATAGATCAATACAAATTATCCAATCTGAACAACAGAGAGAAAAGACTGAATAAAAAATTAACAAGGCTTCCCTGGTGGCACAGTGGTTGAGAATCCGCCTGCCAATGCAGGGGGCACGGGTTTGAGTCCTGATCCAGGAAGATCCCACATGCCGCAGAGCAACTAAGCCCATGTGCTACAACTACTGAAGTCTGCGCGCCTAGAGCCTGTGCTCTGCAACAAGAGAAGTCACTGCAGTGAGAAGCCCACACACCACAACAAAGACACAACACAGCCAAAAATAAGCTAACTTAAAAAAATTAACAGAACCTCAGAGACCCGTGGAACAATAACAAAAGGTCAAACATAATGCCATGGGAGTTTGAGAGAAGACAGAAAAATTCTTGAAGAAATAATGCCTGAAAACTTCCCAATTTTGGTGAAACCTACATATTCAAGAAGCTAAGCAAACTCTAAACAGGATAAACACAAACAAATCCATGTCCAGAAACACTGTAATTAAACTACTGCAAACTAAAGACTACGAAAAATTCTTAAAAGCATCAGAGAAAATTATGCATTATTTATAAGGGAACAATGATTCAAATGACAAGATTTCTCATCAGAAACTATGAAGGACAGAAGGAAGTGAAGCAACATTTTCAAAATGCTGAAAGAAAAGAACTGTCAATCCAGAATTCTATATTCAGTGAAAATATCCATCAGGAACTAAGGTGAAATAAAGACTTTCTCAAGCAAAGGAAAACTAAAAGAATCAGTTTCCACCAGACCTGCTCTAAAAAAAATTCTAAAGGAAATCCTTCAGACCTAAGGGAAATGATACCAGATGGAAACCTGGAAGATCAGGAACAAAGAAAGAGTAACAGAAATTGTAAATATCTAAGTAAATATAGTAGACTACTGTTCTTCTCTTGAGTTCTTTAAAATATGTTTGGCAGTTGAAAGATAATTTTACAACATCTGATGGAGTTTTAATGTACATAGATCTAATACATAAGATAACTATAACAGAAAGAGGGTAGGATAAAAGGACCTATATGAAGATGTCTTCGTACCACTTGAAGTAGAACAATGTTTCTAAGTGGACTTTTCACATGCAAAGAAATATTGTCAAAAACATAACATATAAATTTAAAGTGAATACTAACAAGTTTTCAATAACCCAAAGAAAGCAGGAAAGAAGAAATATAGAAATAAAAAAACAGAGGACACAAACAGGAAGCAAATAATAAATCTGTAGATCTAAATTGAAACACATCAATAGTACATTAAATGTAAATGATCTAGACAAATCAATTAGAAGACAGAGATTATAATAATGGATTAGAAACACATGACACAACCATATGCTGTCTACAAGAAATGCACTTCAGATATAGGTAGGTTAAAAGTAAACGGATGGGAAAAGATATACCATGTGAATTCTAATCAAAAGAAGTGAAGAGTGGCTGCATTAACATCTGTCTAAGTAAACTTCAGATGAAAGAAAATTACCAGGGATTAAAAGGGGACATTACATAATGATAAAAAGATCAATTCACCAAGAAGACATAACAATACTAAGCTTGTAATCAACAAATGACAGTGCTGCAAAGTACATAAAGTAAAAACTGACAGAATTAAAAGGAGAAATAGACAAATCTGCAATTATAGTTGGGAGCTTCAACACTCCTCTTTCAGTAATCAATAAAAGTACTAGACAAAAAATCAGCAAGGATATAGAAGAACTGAACAACACCATCAAAGAGCTGAACCCAACAGACATTTATAGAACACTTTCCCTAGACGATATCCCATTTCTTTGCTTTGCAGAAAAACTTCTCAAAATAGTTTTCTAAATTTGCTGTCTCCAATTTCTCTCCCTTATTCTCTCTTTAAAGTGCTCTAAGCAGATTTTTGCCTCCATCACTGTACTGCAACTGTCCTGGTCAAGTTCACCAATGACCTTCACTTTTCTAAATCCAATGGTCCAATATCAGTCCTCATCTTACTTAATCTATTAGGAGCACCTGACACAGTTGATGACTCCCTCCTCTTTGAAGCACTATTTTTCACTTGGCTTTCAGGTAACCACACTTTCTTCCTCCTACCCAGTGGCTACTCATTCTCAGGAACTGGATTCCATCTCATCAACCCAATCTCTAAATGCTGGGTGCCTCAGGACTTAGTCTAGTTCTTGGATCTCTTCTTCTTTCTGTCCACAGTCACTCCCTTGGTGATGCCATCCAGGTTCATAGCTTTAGGTGTCATCTATGTACTGATGACTCTCAAACTTATGTCAATGGGTAGGGCCTTGCCCCTGAACTCCAAACCTGTATATTCCACTGTCTTTGCAACATCTCCACAGAACTATCTATAAGCCAACTCCAACTTAACATATTCAAACCTTATCTGGCTGCTATCATTTCTTTTTTAAAAAGTACTTATCACCACCTCAGTGGTTTTCAATTACTCAGGGCAAAAATCTTAGTTCACATATGACTCCTTTCTTTTTCTCAGCTTAGTGGCAATAAAATGTAGTAGTTGAAAACATACTCTGGATCCAGACCACCTGGGTTAGAATCCTATTTTCACCACTATCTAGTCTGTGATACTACACAAACTACCTAAACTTTCAGTGCCTCAGTTTCCTTATCTATAGGATAGGAATAATAATAATACTTACTTCCTCGTAGGGCTGTTACAGGGATAAATTAAATTAACATGTATAAATTATTTAGTGAGAATATACAAATGTTGGCTATTGTTTTTCGTATCATCATCACCATGTCATACTATCAAACTTAATCCATCAGAAATTATGTCATCTGTGTCTTCCAAATACATATGGAATCTGACCACTTCTTACCATCTCTTGCTATTACCACTCTCATCCAAGCCATGGACATTTCCCTCCTGAATTATTCCAGTGAGCTCCTGACTTGTCTCTTTCAGACTATTCTCAATGCATCAGGCAGAATGATCCTAGTAAAATAAATCACTCCTCTGGTTAGAAGGTGGTTCAAAGTAAACACCAGAGTGCTTAAGATAGATTAAACTGACACATGATGTGCCCACCTGTCATCTCTCTGACCTCACCTCCCCTACCCCTCCCTCTCACTTATTCCACTCCAAAAATACAGACCTGCTTGTGGTTCTCTCAAAATGCCAAACCCATTCCAGACTGAGGGACTCCCTCTGTCTGCATCACTCTTTCTCCAGACATCCACATGGCTTGCCCCTTCATCTCTTTCAAGTCTTTTCTCAAAAGTCACCTTCCCAAAGACCCCCTCTGGCAATACATCACAGCAGTTAAGAGCCCAGACTCCACAAACAGCCTGGGTTCCAATCCTGACTTTGCCAATTCCTTCAGTAAATTACCTTCAGTAAATTACTTAATCTCTGGGCTTTCAGTTTCCTCATCTTTAAATGGAGAATAATAATACTACCCACCTAAATAAGGTTCAACGAATTAACAAATTGCTTAGAATGGTGCCTGGTACATGGTAAGGGTCATATTTATTAAGTCTAAGAAGCTATGCATTATAAGACACACCATTATTTTATCTGCTGTTTTAAATACTGTCAATTAAATTAGTAAATGCTATCAATTACAAGATGCATACCAATTTTAGAGCTGCAAAAATGTTTTTTGAAAAAGTGCATCTTAACATCAGTGAAATGTGATATGAAATGTGATATAAGTGTTGGCTATTTCAGAAGGTCATTTATTTTCCTCTTCCCTGAATTGTTTTCCTCCCTAAGACTTATCTCTAACATATTTGTCTTAGTCAATTTGGGCTGTTATAACAAAGTACCATAGACTGGGGGGTTTATAAACAAAAGAAATTTATTTCTCACAGTTCTAGGGGCTGGAAGTCCAAGATCAAGGTCCCAAGCACAGTCGAGTTCTGGTAAGAGCCCTCTTATGGGTTGTAGACTGTCAACTCCTAATTGTGTCCTCACATGGCAGAAAAGAGGGTATGAGAGCTCTCTGGGGTCCCTTTTATAAGGGCACAGATCCCTTTCATGAAGCCCCCACCCTCATGACCGTATCAATTCCCAAAGGCAAAGGCCCTATCTCCTAATACCATCACACTGGGGGTTAGGATTTCAACATATGAATTGGGAGGGAGGACACAAACATTCAGTCCATAACAATATTTATATTTCACTTACTTGTTTTTTCTATTGGTAGTCTCCCCCAACTAGAATGTAGCTCTAAGAAGACAGAAAGTTTTGCCGTTTTTTTTTTTTTTTTTCTGCTAGAACCCAGTATCTTGGACATTGCCTGACACATAATCGGCCCCCAATCAATATTTGCTGAATAGATAAAAGTATAAGTGAAAAAAAAGGATATGAAAGAAATATTTCTCATTGATCAGAAGATGAACACAGAATTTCAAGATGTGCTGAATGCATGAATGAAAATGGTGACTGAATTATAACAGAGTAAAGACCTTGTTTGTAGTCCCTGAACTGAGGACACAGTAGGTACTCAACAAATACTTGCTGCATAACTGAATGAATGAATGAATGCCCTGTATGCAATCTCCTGGTCCTTGATCTGCAAGAGTGAGTCCCTGAGAGCACAAGCATAGCCCAGAGGATCTTATTCCCATGCTGACAGGCCAAGTGCTGTGGTACACACAGGAAATGGGGATAAAATGCTGAACATTTTACAGCAAAGGTTACTCTGAATACTTCACCAATTGAATGATATACTAAAAGATCAATAAACACAGCCATTTTTAGTCTATACCCCACTTTTATGTTTCCCAACTTGGAGTTCATACATGCACGCATACACACACACACAGACATCACTTCACAACATACAGATAAATACTGGAAGGAAGGCAGGGCCATAGGTTTACTCTGTGATACAAGAGGGGCCCTAAGGCAGCCATGGCATAGGACAATGACCATCGTAGTTATGCTGAGGCCAGGAGCACTAAGGATGGTCCTCACAGATGGGGGTTGGGGTGATGGTGGAAAATGACTAGAAGGGAGGTCTCTGCAGTAATGGGATGATCACAAGCATTTACCAAGTGTCAGGCACTCCACTGCATTTTGCATGCATACTCGCATTTAATCCTCACTACTCCCAAAGGAGAGAGGTATCACTCTTACCCCGTTAAACAGATGAGAAAACAGCCTAAGCAAGAATCATATATTCTCAAAAGTGACACATATCCTAGGAAAGTCTTAGTCTCATCTGGTCTGGACTTCAGGGGTCTAGGAATCTGGGGGAGGATTCTGGAGGAGAAAGGATAAAGGTCAAGCTGCTATGGAGGGGCCCTGGGAAGGCAAGACCAGCCTGAGGCCTCTGGTAGACTGAACAAGAGCTGCCATGACCCGAGAGCAAACCAGAGGGTCTGGTCTCTGAGCGGCCACTCGGCTTGTTCTCTTTCGTCACGCCTGAGTCTTCAACCAAGTCCTCTTGAATATGACAGTCCTGTCTCATCTCCACTCTGGGGAAGCACAGACAGAACCTTACGTGTATGGGTTGGCTAGACTCTTAAAGTGGGGAGGAGGGCCCCACTCGCACCCTGAGGCCCGCACAGAGGTGGAAGTAGTGTGGATCAAAGCAGAAGACAAAACATCATGGGATGCAGTCAAGAGCCACGCAGTCCTTCGGGTGCTAGGTTCTGGGCGCCATTTTATCAATAAAGGTGACATTCCCTACAGAAAGTCAGTACTGGAAGGACATAAAGAAATGCTGGGCATGTGTTCCACCTTGTCATCAAGAGCTGCAGCCAAGACCCTGGAACTGGAGAAACAGCCAAACTTATAAGAAGCAAGTCATGGGAATGCAGGGACCTCAGCAAGGGGATCCCAGTACGGCTGCCAGATGGCACCCTCCTGGTTGTGGCCACTCTGGACAGGCCTCTGGCTCTGGCTAGCCTCTGCCTTCAGTTCCTCAAAGGTACCTCCTGACACCTGACAACTGTTTTGTAAAAACAATAGATGCACCGGAAGTACCCAAAACAAAGTAGGTACTCATTAAAAACATATATATGCTATATGAATGAATGAATGAATAAACAAAGGAAGGAATGAATGAAAATAGATTTGGGTCTTAAATGCCGCTCAGTGAAATACTTATTTAAATTGGCTTATTTCCATTGTCAATCTAAGGACTCATGTCAAACTTTTCCCCCTTAAATGCAAAAAACTCAAATATATTAAATTTGGAAATATTAATAAAAGATATTTTGCAAAGGTCAAAAACAAACAAGCAGATTTATTCCAATGCAACAAAAGTCTATTACACACACACACAGCTGGGGAGTGGGAAATGAAATCCCAGGAGCTCAATCTCCATGGAGGCAGGTGAACCACTAAACACAGTATAAAGTCTCTTTTCAGTTCAGTTCTCCTATCCTAAGTACTTTCATTTGAAAGTTTATCCTAATAAGCTAGTGATCAAAATATAAGCAGCATTCATCATACCTACAACGCTAGAAGGTTCTGTCCTCAATCTGCAGAAGAGGAGGATCTTGCTTCCTTATAGGGCCCTTATAACAACCACAGGAGGTCAGGGCAGACTCTGCTCCAGGGATGTGCGGGTATCTGAGTGCTTAGCAAAGAGCAAGTAAGGCTATCACCGTCACCCCACAGGCCTGTTCTTGGGGGAAGGGGGTTGGACAGGGTTAGGGAGATGTAAAACCAATCAACCAACCAAAGAACCGACCCTGGCAACCTCGCTGGCACTCACAGTGTGGGTGTGCTGCCTTCTACCTCGCATAAAAGCTCAGGAGCTGGAGTTGGTAATAAAACCCCACAGCAAAAAGCCACAGGGTGAAATCATGGTTTTCTTACTCTGAAGACAAGAGGGAAAACAAACCGATTAGCTCCCATCACTTCACACAGCCAAGCCCCGACCAACGTTGAATTACACTGCCAGTGAAATCTTCCGATTCAAAAGATGTGCTACTTGCAGCAGCATTCCTCCTCAAGTTACAGGTTTCATCATTTCACTTTTTTATCATTTTTAATCCCTTAACCCTGGATTACAATTTTTATCATTAAAAGATACATTAGTCAGACAAGGCAATGATGTACTTGGTTTCCATGACAACCCTTCACAAAAAAGTTCAACCTCCTGCATCACCATGAAGCACTTTGAAACCCATTTCCTAGCAACCCCATAGGCACCCAGAGACACAGACCTTCACCTGCCCTTTACTTAGACCTAGAAGAATTACATACAGGATGACAGAGAAAGCAGGTCACTAGGTTACCACCAACACTGCAAGTCAGCATATTTCATCAATGTATGAAGCAGAATAGTTCCCAGCTGGGTCTGCAGGGAGACATATGCGGCTATCTGGATGTCTTTAACACACTGTATCTTCCCCTCAGTTAGGGGTTACACAAACGCTCAATTAAATTCCACTTTGACTCATTTGACTTGAAGACCAGTGAACACCTTAGAATAATTCACTAATATCTATGCATTCATCTGAAAAGGGAAATTTAAAAATCACCCCCTGCCAATTATGAAAGCATGGCACCCTCTGTTTTAGGCTTATTACTATATAAAGATATGCACAAATGTATTAGGAAAATAAAAAAAATGTGCAAAGTTTAAGATACTTCATAACAAAGTTACAATCTAAAAGATAAGAAGCTTCTGCAGGCGTAAATGTGAAATAGAGTGGAATTTTTTAAAAATGAGAAGCAGACGTTTTTCTATACTTGCACTATTTCTCAACGTTCTCCAAAATAACACCTTCTAAAATTAACAAAAAATAGAATGTGCTCACTGTAAAATAGTTGGTTATTGTGCGAACTGGTCTCCCACTGCAACCCACCACCCCCGTCCACTGTTCCGTACCCGGGGAAGCTCACCTCTGCAGCCTGCACCCCCAGCCTCCTTTCCCAGCTGGCTTCACGCTGGCAAGGCAGTGGAGGACGAGGGGAAACTGAGGTTGGGGCATTTCTTCCCCACTCCTCCCTGCTTCAGTGCCCTGGCCTGGAAATAGCTTGTGCCATCACGAGCACAGCTCCTGCCAGGGGCCCTATGGCCCGCAATGCTCTCTCCTCTCTTGGCCCCTTCGGCCCTGGATCTGGTGAGGGCTACACACGGTTGCTAGTCGGGGCACCTCACTGTTTCCTGTCTTCCTTAATCTCTGCTCAGACCTTTTCTCCATTTAAGTCTTTTCATTAGCACCACCTGAGTTGAATTGTTTCCCTGATTGATGCAACTTTGACAACTGCAATCAATTCTGAATTAACATGCAGCAAAATCTTTTGTCACACAGCTCCCTTTTGACATTATTACCATTATCATTCCTACCTTCTCTGATTATCATAGAAAAGAAGCTAGAAAAGAAGGTGATTTGAAATTCCCTCCTTTTAAGCATAAATCCAATTCATTCCACTATAACCAGGGAAAAGGCAGCCTAAAGAGAGACAGAATGTTTCCTTAGGAACTTTATTTCCTTCTACAAAGCAATGCTACTTAATCAAAATAAGAACTGGAAAAGTAGGAAAGGGCAGTTTTCCACAGACCGCCTCCAAGTCTTTTTTAGCTGGGTCTTCACAACCTGGCTTGTTTAGCTTGCTGTATTGGGAATTTCCACAGCCGGCAGCTGCATCTGCATTCACATGAGCAGGTAGAATATGCATTCCAAAACGACTACACATGAATTTTGCATGAGCCACCATTTGGGAATTATCTTTACCTCCATTCCCTCTAAATTAGCAAAACAAATATCAAGAACCAACACACAATGTGTGGCTCACTGTGCCCAAACCAGAAACCTGGCCCTACGTTTAATTCCAGTGTTCCAAAGATTTCATACTGATACTAAGCTTCTGAAGCAAATCCAAACCTTAGTTTCTGCACTTGTAAAAATGGTGACTAACCCTCTCAGGTGTTACTGTGAGATCTGAATGGCATGTACTCAATGGCGCCTCCTGTGGCAGCAAAAGAAAGTGCCACTTAACCCCAAGCTGTTTGCCTTTCCTCAAAATCCTACCAATTACTTCTGTTAGACGGGAACTGGTGCAGTGATTCAAATGTGTAGGTTTTTTTCTAATGCACAGGCTGGGGTCCATTAGACTTTTTTTTTTTTAATCTGGTTTTTAAACTTTTTTTTTTTTTGGCTGCATAGGGTCTTCGTTGCTGCACGTGGGCCTTCTCTAGTTGCGGCGAGCAGGGGCCACTCTTCACTGCGGAGGCCTCTCCCGTTGCAGAGCACGGGCTCTAGGCGCATGGGCTTCAGCAGTTGTGGCATGCAGGCTCAGTAGTTGTGGCTCACAGTCTTAGTTGCTCCACGGCATGTGGGATCTTCCCGGACCAGGGCTCAAACCCACGTACCCTGCATTGGCAGGCAGACTCCCAGCCACTGCTCCACCAGGGAAGTCCCGGCCCGTTGGATTGTGATTCTAGAGCTCTGGGATAGAATCCACAGGGGATTCTGGCATACTTGGGTATATGAATATATTACATGAGCGTAAAGCCCAGTGTGGGAGTTAGGCCTGTGCTCTGCCTTCCTGAGCTAAAAGGCTACAGAGCAAATAAAAATGACAAGAAGCACTAACACAGTTATTCTGGGGGCTCCCTGAATCTAGCATAGAACTGAGATCTAAATTCGTATCAGATTTTACCTACGGTATCTTGTTTAACTCTTTAAAACAACCCTGAATTAGCCACTAGGGGAATACAAATCAAAACCGTCATAAGATCTACCTCACATCCACCTGAATGTCTCTGATAAAAAAGACAGGTAACAAGTGTTGGTGAGGATGTGGAGAAACAGAGACACCCCCCTCCATACCTGGTAGTGGAAATGGAAAATAGTTTGACGGTTCCTCAAAAAGTTAAACATAGAGTTAGCATGTGATCCAGCAATTCTACTCCTACTATATACCCAAGAGAAATGAAAGTATATGTTCATACAAAAACCTGTACAGGATGTTCATAGCAGCATTATTCAAAATAGCCAAAAAGTGGAAACATCCCAAATGTCCATCAATGAATGAATGGATGAACAAAATGTGGTATACCCATACAATGGAATATTACTGGGCAATAAAGAGGGATAAAATACTGATACATACTACAACACAGAAGAACCATGAACACATTATGCTAAGTGAAAGAAGCCAGACACAAAAGGCCACATATTGTATGAGTCCACTTATATGAAATGTCCAGAATAAGCAAATCCATAGAGACATAAAATAGATTAATGGTTGCCAAGAGTTGGGGAAATAAGGAATTGGGACTGACTGCTAATAGGTATGGAGTTCCTCTTGGGTAGGATGGAAATATTTTAGAATTAGACATTGGTGATAGTTGCACAACATAATGAATGTACTAAAAACCACTATATTATACACTTTAAAGTGGTGAATTTTATGTTATGAATTGTAATTCAATTGAAGAAAAAGTCAGTGACATGACACTTTGTACCAAGTGTTCTGGAGTAGTACTTGTTCTGGAGTAGTAGTATTTTAAGTAGTAGTACTTACAGTGTTCCAAGCACTAGACAGGACTGGACGGGGGCCCCACCTGCGGTCTAGGCTTACTAAAATTCTAACACCAACTTTTCTTTTATCAAGCTGTTTGCAAGGAAAATGAATTCTGTATTTGATTCTATCTCCTATCACTGAGGCATATGGTTTGACTAGAAAGTAAATTTACATAGTTACATTGATTACATTGAGAACATAAACATTGTAAAGAATATTCGGAGTTAAGCTCCTCTGCAGTCAGTCACTAAATCTACAAACCTACATAAATTTACAAACACACTTTATAGACCTCTTCCTTCCACCCATCCTTTCTGTCTTCCCATTTCTCTCTCCCCTGCCCCCAGCAAGGATGTTCTGACAAAACTATGCCAAAACTTGGGCATCACTCCAGATTATTCCATCTCCCACCTCTGCCTTATCCAAACATCAAATCACTTCCTAATTTAAAAAATAAAAATGTATGCCCTCCACTCTATTGCCACTACTTTAATCCAGGCCCTTTTTATCTCTTGCCTGAATTACTGTAAAAGCTATCAAAGTCAATCTCCCACAATCTTCCCAGATCAAGAAACCACAACCCTATGTCACTACCCTGCTTAAAACCTTCCCTGTGATCCCCTTGATAAAGTCCTCATTTTTTTAGCCTGGCAAAGGAGAAACCCCCAAACTGGCCCTCGCCTTATATTTGACTCTTTTGCATGTCTTCCACCCACAGTTTACACTAAACTGTTGGATGGTAGCCCTCAGACATACCATCCTATTTCACCCACCCCGCTCCCATGTCTGTGCACACTGTTTTAAAATTCCCTCTTCCTCTCCCTATTACCATATACACACCAAGTTAATCCTTATTTGTCGTTCAAGGTGACACTCAAGTTTGCATTATTTGAGAGGCCATTTCCATGCCAGGCTGGGTTAGATGCTCTTCCTTCTTGCTTCTGCGGAAACCTACCTCTCTCAGACATTAGCAAACTATAGTAAACACCTGTATGGCAGGCAGACTCTAACATCTCCCGTAACGATTCCCACCCCCTAGTATTCATACCCCTCTGAATCCCGTCCTCTTGAGTGTGGGCTGGCCTAGCGACTTGCTTCTAATCAATAGAATACAGCAGAGATGATGGGCTGTCACACCTGTAATTAAGATACACAAGATTGTGACTGACATCTTACTAAAAGACGGTCTCTCTTGGGACTTCCCTGATGGTCCAGTGGCTAAGACTCCATGCTCCCAATGCAGGGGGCCCAGGTTCAATCCCCAGTCAGGGAACTAGATCCCACATGCTGCAACTAAGAGTTTGCGTGCTGCAACTAAGAGTTCACATGCTGCAACTAAGGATCCTGAACGACACAACTGAAGATGTCACATGACACAACTAAAGATCCTGCACATGGATCCTGCACGTGGCAACAGAGATCTCACATGCTGCAACTAAGACTGGTACAGCCAAATACATAAATTAATTAATTTAACAAAATAAAAGACGGTCTCTCTTGCTGGTTTTGATGAAGCATGCTGCCATATCTGACTGGTCCATGTGGCAAGGAACTGAGGGTAGCCTATGGCCAACAGCCTGCAAGGAACAGAGTCTCTCAGTGTAAAAGGCATTGAAGAACTGAATCCTGCCAACAACCATGTCAGTAAGCCAGTCAGACCTTCAGATGAGACCTAGCCCTAGCCAACACCTTACAGGCTTGTAAGAGACCCTGAAGTAGAGGACACAGATGAGCTGTGCCTGCATTCCTGACCCACAGAAACTAATAACAAATTTGTGTATCTTAAGCCACTGAATCTGTGGTATTTTTACACAGCAATAAATACAGGCATACCTCATTTTATTGTGCTTCACTTTACTGTACTTCGCAGATATTGTGTTCTTTACAAATTGAAAGTTTGTGGCAACCCTACACTGAGCAAGTCTATCAGTGCATTTGTTCACTTCATGTCTCTTGTCACACTTTGTTAATCCTCGCACTATTTCAAACTTTACATTGTATTTGTTATGGTGATCTGGGATCAGAGATCGTCAGTGTTATAACTGCAAAATGATTATGACTTGAATGCTCAGCTGATGGTTAGTATGTTTTTAGCAATAAAGTGTTTTGTGTTTTTAGACATAATGCTATTGCACACTTACTGGACTACAGTAGAGTGTAAACATAACTTTTATATGTACTAGGAAACAAAAAAATTCACGTGACTTGCTTTATTGCAATAGTTACTTTATTGTAGTGGTGTGGAACTGAACTTGAGATTTCTCCAAGGTATGCCTGTACCTATTTGTATGTCATTCCCCATCCCGACTAGAATATAAACTCCCCTAAGGAAGGGATCATCTTATTCATCTTTGTATCCTAAATCTAACACAGGGGCTTGATGCTCAGTTAGACTCTCAGTAAATATTTATGAACTGTTGTTGAATTGTACCAATCTACCCTAATGCTTCTGCATGTTTGACAGCCAAGCTGCCCTAGTTTGACAGCACCACCTGATGGCCCGCAGAAGAAACCGTGACCCAACTTTGCTTCTCTCTCCTAAACTGAGGCAGGTAAACAACTCTGTCTTCCTTCTTTCGTGACACACAATAAAGTTACTCTACCTTCAAGAGTATCTCTTCTGGACATGCACAGGCACACAGCCACTTTTTATATCACTTTCTCCAACTTTCAGTTTCTAATCTGCACCCCCAAAATCTGTCTCATTCTGATACATGTTTGCTCTCTCTCTTGATAGCACCCCTGCTTCTCTCTTTCTTCCCCTGCACCACCCCAACTTCATCACACTTTCTCATTCACTCATATACAACTCAGGAGCCACCCTAAGCATTGCTCACTGATAAAGCTGATATATCTGTATAAGGAAAAAAAACAAGATCCATTTACAAATGACATTAACATAAGAAAGCACTTCAGTAAAAGTATCTGTAGATCAGATATGTGATTCTAGCACAGAAAAGAGAATCACATTTTTAAACATACAAGAATACACATCTGTGCATTCAATTTCTAAAATGGAAAAAAAAAACAAAACCTTGATTTTAGGTCTTGATGACTAAAAATTAAGATAAGGTGTTAATTACGTTCTAAGTCCTCATGAAGATGCAAGGGAATTCTTTAAAACAATCAGTGATGCTGAGCCCCCTGTGGGTGTATTCTGTGGGTGTTGACAGGGCTAATGATAATGTAACTGCTGAACTTTAAGGTAAGTGGAGAGACAGAAATGAAGGTGAAAAGGCAGTCACGACTCTTCCGAAACCATTTTGCTGCCATGAAAAGGTGAGGAGAATTACAGTATCCAACAGACATTTACCATTGAGAGGACCAACCTCCTCTAGAAAATTTTTCTCAAAGATCTCACACCTCCATGAAAGTGAAACTATAGCTGGGGTAAAAACAGAAAAAAGCAGGTTTTACTCACAAGGAACCCTCTACTAGAGATTTTACGCTTGAGAAAAACTACATTACTATTTTACAATTTCTAGAGAACTAAAGGGCCCAAAGAAATTCTCTATATGATGGGCAGAAGTTAATGTCCCAGATTAGATAAATAAGGCCTTTCTGGAAAAAAAATTATTTCATTATTGCACTAAAAAAAAGATGTCATAATGTGAAAAGATATCAGCATAGGACCATTCTCTTCAGCAACAGTTATAATAGCAAAAAATAATTCAAAAAATATCAATAGCAGACTGGATGAATAAGCTATTGTGCAGCCATACAATGGAATATTATACAGCTATAAAAAGGAATGAGGAACATCTTTATGAATTATGGTGGAGTGATCTCTAGGATATATTGTTAAATGAAAGAAGCAAAATGCAGGAAAGTGAGTTAGTATGCTACCATTTATCTAAGAAATGGAGGATATAAACATGGTTGTATGTAATTAAAACAATGTTATAAAAACCACAAACATTTTAAATATAGTTACTTTTTGATGGAGGGCATACTATGTAGAAGATAGGGATAAAATCTAAACTTCTCTGAATATACCACATCATAAAGATTTTATTTTGTAACATGTAAATAATTTACATTATTATAATAAAATCAAATTTTTAAAAAGAGCAAATCAAAAGTAAAATGAAACAAATGAATGTAACTGTATTGAATTAATCACCATTCCACTGTTAATAGGATTGCTACACAAAAAGGAACATTCAAATGACTTAAAACACAATAATTTGCCTGTTCATCCCTAGTAGGATATACTTTAATGTAAAAAATTACTGGGAAAAAATACTAAACTGTTTTCAGCGATGATTCTGAGACTGTTGCATGTGTGTTGTGGGATAGAACAAATGAGGAATTATCTTGGTGTTGTTAAGAACCAGGATTTATGTTATGGGAAGAGGAAATAATGTTAAGACTGATGAGGTTAAAGAAAAGGTCCTAAATCTGAACTGGAAGTGTTAGTATAAACTCATGATGCATTTTTATCTTTAAAAACATTTATCTTCTGTCTATGTCCACTTAAAAAGCCAGGAGACAATGACCCATCCATTAGCAATGATCACTCCACTGCCCAGATCATGTCTTTAAGTACCATCTTTCAATAAGAAGAATTAGGGTCCTGAGAGAAATGACTAACTCCATAGCAGGGAATGAACATGATGAAACTGGAATATCCTGTCACACCATCAGGCAAACGACCTATCAGAGATAACTAGGAGACAACATGGCTACTTCCAGTTGCCAAAGATAGATGAGTTGAGCATCAGTAGGAACAATAACTGGAACTGACTGGGACATAGCTGACATTTATAAACTGATAAGTGTATAGCAATACTAAAAGCATCACTGGTTATCTTTGGAGGATGCTAGGGAATCAAACCACTATCTTGAAAATTGCTAAGTAAAAGAGAAGTCTCAAGCATTTACCCCATCTTTCCCATATGAACTGTACCTCAGGACAGTCAAATAGTTGATGAGGGGAGTTTCTCTTTATAGAAGCATTCCAGAAGTTTTGTAGAAAGAATGGACCACAGACTTTTGCAATGCTAATGAATTAATGGATCTAGGCATCAATCATGAAACATCACAAAAACAGAAAACCAGACATTATATGCCTCCTAATGGACGTACACAACACTATCTATAAAGAAGTCTGAATAAATAAGCCTGAATCCAACCAACCAATCTACCTCTGGATCTAACTAACAATATACAGAGAATATAGGTCCAGAAGAATGGGGTACATGATACCACAGGACTGTAATCAGCAAAATCCAGACTATGGGAAACTCTGCCAGACAAATGACTCGATTTCTGCAACAAATAAATCTTAAGGGGAAAAAAGAGAAAGGGGTACCTGCAGAATAAAAGATACTTAAGAAACATATCAACCAACTGCAATTGGTGGGTCTTGTTTCAATCATGATTCAAACAACATTTTTAAAAAACAAAGACATTTATGAGCTAATTAGGGAAATTTGAGCATTGTCTTGGTATCTGATGATATCAAGCAATTATCTTAATTTTTATATAAGCTAATAGTATTATGGTTGTTTTTCAAACAGTCCTTACCTCAAAGTTATGTGCTGAAATAGTTACGGCTGAAATAAGATGATGTTTTAGATTTGCTTTAAAATAATCCCAGAGTAGGGGGAAGAGTGGGTGGTATGTATAAAAGAATAGCCTTAATTTTATAACTGTTGAAAGTGGGTAATGTTTGCATGAAGTTTCATTATACTATTCTATTTTTGTATATATTTGAACTTTTCCATAATAAAAAAACGTTAAATGACGAGCCTTCAAAAATTGGTGTCTTGCAGACACATATTGAGAGTTATGTTCAAAGCTAACAACGTGTGTCTGTATGTGTGTGTGTGTGTGTGTGTGTGTGTGTGTGTGTGTGTGTGTGTGTGAGAGAGAGTGTATAATATATTCAAACAACTCTATGAGGCAGTTACTTCTACGATCCTCCTTAGACAGAGGAAGAAACTGAAAATTAAAGAAGTTAAGCCACAGAACAAAGTAAGTGGCACAGAGATTATAACCTAGCTCTCTCTGACCTGAGACTCCAAGTGTCCAGTGGGAGAAATGGAAATTCCTCTACATATGTAGAAGGAGATCCTCTACATAAGTAGAAGGAGATTGGTGTAGAGAATTGTTTACGAGGTGCTGGAAGGTATAGAAGAGCAAAAAGAAGATGGAGATAAAAACTGGAGAAAGAGAGGATGAAAGGGTAACATCCAGAGACCAGAAACTGTTAACACCCTGGGCTGGTACCCACAAGCCCATACTTGTACTCGTCAGTGATGCTGGCACCATCACTGTGAAAGTTGTACCATTGCCACTTAGAAGTAGCCACTGCTATTGTCTCCTCCTTTCTCCCACATCCCAATTTCCTGCCAGTACCACCTACTTGCAGAATCTAAGAGTAGACCAGCTGGCAAAGAAGTATGGAAGATGCAGTTTGCAGGCTTCTAGCCCCCCACAATACAAAGGAAAATATGGAAAAGCAGGAATGGAGCTGAGACCCAAGAGACAAATAACCAGCACAACTACTGTGCTGTACTTCTTGTCGAGTTACAATGTCAAATTGTAATTTTTTGATTTAGAACTCACGTGTGGGTGAAATAGGTGAAGGGAATTAAAAGGTACAGACTTCCAGTTATTAAAAAAAATAAGTCATGGGGATGTAATGTACAGCACAGGGAATGCAGTCAATAATATTGTAATAACTTTGTGTGGTGACAGATGGTTATGAGACTTATTGTGGTGATCAATTCATAATGTATATAAATATTGAATCACTATGTTGTACACCTAAAACTAATACAATATTGTATGCCAACTATACTTCAATTAAAAAAAAGAGAAAATGGAAAGGAAAGAACTTTAATGTGAAGTTTTACTTTTTTCCTTGCTTCTTCCATTTTAATAGCTGCCATGTGGCCATTAAGCACTTGAAACGTGCTGATCCATATTGAGATGCCCTGTTAAGTGTAAAATACATTCTGAATTTCAAAGACTTAGACTCACACACACATATTCATGAGAACCTAGAAGGTTTACAGGGACCGTACGTCTGTTATAGCTGTACCAATCCTTTTGACAGTGTATTATTCCCACCTTACAAGGAGTTAGGCAGCATCTCCAAGGCCACAAAGCTTGTGTAGGGCAGAGTTGGAACGCAAGCCTGGCTCAGTGAGTATCTTTCCATCACACCAGGTTGACTTTTTATAGCCACCAAGATTAGGAGCTGGAGCCTAGGAAAGGAGCTGCAGCCAGGCCTTATGCAATGGCTCCCCTCAAAATCTCCTTGATGTTTGAGGCTTGGTATGACTAGGGATGGCTAGGCAGATACCAAGTCATGCCTCCACCTCCCGGTGGTCAGCAAGCCTCATCTACGAAGAATGTTTATAAAAGAAAGACATAACTTAGTCAACTTGGCTGGAACTATTTCTTCAAGAAAAATGCCTCGGGCTTCCCTGGTGGTGCAGTGGTTGAGAATCTGCCTGCCAATGCAGGGGACACGGGTTCGAGCCCTGGTCCGGGAAGATCCCACATGCCACGGAGCAACTAAGCCTGTGCGCCACAACTACTGAGACTGCACTCTAGAGCCCACGAGCCACAAGTACTGAGCCCATGTGTTGCAACTACTGAAGTCCACGTGCCTAGAGCCCATGCTCTGCAACAAGAGAAGCCACCGCAATGAGAAGCCCGCGCACCGCAACAAAGAGTAGCCCCCACTCACTGCAACTAGAGAAAGCGTGCAAGCAGCAATGAAGACCCAATGCAGCCAAAAATAAATAAATTAAATAAATTTATGAAAAAAGAAAAATGCCTCACCAACTTGAATAAGCTCCCTCCAGTCAAAAATGGACAATTTGAGCATCCAAGTATAAGAACTGCAATGGGTTGACACACATCAATTATATGTGTTAAAATAAGCTACAAGGATATATTGTACAACCCAGGGAATATGGCCAATATTTTATAACAACTATAAATGGAGGATAACCCTTAAAAATTGTGAATCACTATATTGTATACCTGTAACGTATATGATTAGTACATCAACTATACTTCAATTTTAAAAAAGTATATGTGTGAGCTAAACTGATTCATAATGTTACTAAGCAAGCAAACAGAGGAACAAGTGAAACACCCTTGTTACCTTAGGAGAATGGTAGAGAATCAACTCATTATTTTGATAACTGGAAATAACAGGGAAGATTGACGCATTTAACCTGCCTTTCGCATATAAATTGTATCCCAGGGAAACCAACTAACTGATGAGGGGATGTTTTTCTTCTTAGAGATGTTGCAGCTAATAAGTGAAGGAAAGGATGCAACAGGAATATCACCATTTGACACCCCCAACGATAAATGGATGTAAGCAAAGATCGTTAATACTGGCTAGCATCACAGCAAAAAGACAGTCACAGCAAAAACAAACAAAACAAACAAACAACCCAAGAAACAAAAAAAGCAAACATTGTATATTTCCTGCTGTAAGAACACGGTATCACTGAAAATGTATTCTCGCCCCACTTCCACCCCTCAAAACTGAGCATAATTGAACCAAAACTCTAAAAATAACTGCAAGTTTCTAACAAACAGAGAAGGCAGGGAAACATGTTAGACACATGCCAGGAATGCAAAAAGTGAAGTGCAGACTGGGGGAATATCCACAGGACAAACAACCCAAGGTCCTGAACAAAGTAACTGCAAGTGGAAAAAGAGAGAGTGGTGGGGAACCTATAGATTAAGAGAGACTTAAGAGATAAACCAACCAATTGCAATGAGTGAGTCTTATTTGGATACCAATTGTAAAAAATAATAAGACAATTAGAGACAATTAGAAAAATGTGATTGATATTAAGTAGCTGCTATAGACTGAATGTTTGTGCCCCTCCCCAATTCATATGTTGAAATCCTAACCCGCAATGTGATATTAGGAGGTAGGACCTTTGGGAGGTGATTAGGTCATGAGGGCAGATGCCCTTATAAAAGTGACCCCAGAGAGCTCCTTCACCCCTTCCTCCATGTGAGGACACAATGAGATGATGGCTGTCTGTGAACTAGGAAGCAGTTCCTCACCAGACACCGAATCTGCTGGCACCTTGACCTTGGACTTCCCAGCCTCCAGATGTAAATTTCTGTTGTCCATAAGTCACACAGTCTATGGGATTTTTGTTATAGCAGCCAGAACTAAGACAGTAGTTATTAAATTTTTTGGTGTAGAGTGGTTTTATGACTTTTTAAAGCAAAGAATTCTTAGATTTTAAAGATACAGACTGAAATATTTGTAGATGAAACAGAAAATAAGTGCCTAAAAGAGACGAGACAATTTAGTGCCTTTGGAGGTGAAACAGCACAATGAAAAGAGTACTGGCAGTAGCTCTGAGTCCCTAGCTGTGGGGTCCTGGTCAAGCCACTAGAGACCCCGCACCCCAGCTCTCTCCCTACCAATGTGGGGCAAAAACACCACCTGAGCCCCTCACCTCCTCAGAACACCGAGGATCACTTAGGATAACGACTCCCTGAGGGAATTGCACAGGTTCTTCCTCATCTGCTTCATCACCTTCTAATTAAACCCACTTCTCCCAAAGGACATGCGTACAAACGAAACGCTAGTTCTAATTCAATTTTATGTTTCTCTCACAACACTGTAAATATATTCCAGCCACATAATGGGCTAACTACTTTTTTTGAGCTAACCTAGAAACCTAAATGCCACGTATAACACTGTTTCTATATGAAAACCCTTTCCCAGTACCAACTGGATTCTTTACAAAGTATGTTTGTCATATAATCTGCATATAAGAGTGAGTGTTACCTTTTACATTAATCCAAAGCATTTCCTGATTCTTTTTTCGGATTCAACGTTCTCACCTTTGACACACAGAATTGGTTCTAGTCTTGTGCTCCTCCTCCGTTTCCCTTCTTGAAAATCTCAACCAACAAAGGGGAGAGGAGAATGTGCCTGCAACACTCCTCCCAGCCATGGCCACCCCCGGGAGGTGAGGGGACTGGACAAAGCTCCCTCACCAGCTCCTCCCAAAGGGATGAAGAGGAAGCCTCCACGATCAGAGTCAGCCAGTCCTGACATCTCACTGTCCTAGTGGGCCAGATCACTGCAGGCAAAGGTGCTGGGCTTTCACCCAGGTGGCAGCTCACCTGGGTTCCGCGTATGGTGGAGTACATGGGCAGAGAGGCCGACCACAGGGACAGGAGGGCCTGTGGTGGTCCAATGTGTAAGGAGTCCCGGAATTGGCTTTGCAGACCCTGCCTTATAGATTTGGGAGGAAGAGGGCAGGAAGCCTCGTGCAACCCTGTCTGCCTAAGCCTCCGGTACAGAGCAAGCCACCACTTCCCAGAGCACGCACCAGGCAATCTTCACCTGTGCTTGCCCAGCCACTGACAAAGCTGATCCTTTGCTCTGTTCTCTCTTTATTTGGCCATCACTGTCTTGAGTACCACTCTCTCGAGGGAACTGTGCAAAGGAGATGCTGTAGACAGAGTTTGTATCAGACCGTGGGGAAAAGAGAAACGTTCAGCTCCAGCTACCGCTCAGTTCAAAATGTTACTTATCCTTCTAAAACATCACCCAGTGGAACACCTTTTGCTTTCCTCACAGTCACCCAGCTTACAGGCCAAGACTGTCAATCAGTTTCTTAAGCTGAAAATGAAAATGCCTCATATGACCCAAAGACCACTTGTGGGTGAGGGGTTTGGGCCGTTGGGTCATTATTGGCCTTCATAAACTGGTACCTTCCTCTCCATCTGGCCACTGCTTTTGAAGCTTCCTCAGCAGGAACTCGGAAGAGGACAAAAGCCCCATCAACCCTGAAGTCATCACCTTCCAGGTCCAGAGGTTTGACGTTATTTATGGATCTAATGTCAGAAAACGGCACTTTTCTTTTTATCCATGTTAACCTGTGTGATAGGTTACTAAGAAGTTTTCCTATAAAAATTTCCAAAATTCGGGGTCTTCCCTCCTTTTTGTGACTCACACAGGCAACTGGATCCCTGTAGCTAATCATTATACCTTCTCTAGGAGGAAACGGTGTTAGATTTACAGTGTATCATTTTTCCAACAATATACTACATGTGACAGCACCTGAAACGCCACAACATAAAAACCAACAGAGCTTTTCCAAAATAGCTTTAAGCCCAATTATAGACTAAGGTTTCAGGTTACATGTTTACACCAAAGAAGAATTCCACATGGAACCATCTCAAGATAACACCAAGGCCCTGAGCTTTAAAGGCAGAAGCCTGATGCAGGTCCAACAGTCATGGAACCCAAACACCAGCTTGGGCCTTTGACTGGCTAGATTCTACTGTGTCATCTCCTTTGGAAATCCAATTGACTCAGACCACACCCAGCGGGTTTCCAAAGCTTCAGGGTAGCATGTCTATATATAAATCCAGTTAGTCACCTACATTGGCCAAATCAATCTACTTGAAAGTGGGATACATTTTCCAATAAAAAACAACTATGTGTTTCAAAAATATCTAAATCTAAATAAGCAAACTTTCATTTTAATTACCAAAACAGAAATCATAGCAACCACAAGATTATTAGCAGCTAATATTTGTACAGTACTTAGCAAAGTGCCAAGTACTGGGCAACATGTTCTACCAAAGCTTTCTCCATTTTACGTTCTCCACTCATCTCAAAACAACACTCCAGTGTGAGCTAATAGAGGGGGTGACGGTGGATCTATAACAGGAAAAACCTCACCCGCAAGGCCCTCTGATTGCTCCCCACCTCCCGTCCTACCACTCTGTTCTAAATAACTGTGATTCCAGTACCAGCTACGCTTGGGCCTTCAGGCCTGTGTAAAAGGCAATAAAGCTCAGTGGTTAAGAACTTGGGAGTTGGATTCAGACAACCTTGTATTCAAATTTCAGCCCCCACCTTGAGCAATGTATTGTACCTCTGCAGCCTTGTTTTCCTCCTCTGTAAAATGGGAATGATAATTTGTGGCTCATGTATATAAAGTACTCCACAAATAGCAAGACTTTAATCGCTAATGTTACTACATCTACTCTACACAACGTGTTGCAAAATGTACAAACCACATAAGAAAATTGGAATCGCCTTGGAAACATGAGACGACCACGACAAGTTTTCTTCCAGTGATGGATTATCCAAAAGCAAAATCATCTCTTGATTTTCATTAAACCAATCACAAGTTTCTAAACTATTTTTCTGTGACCTGTCCCTGAGAAAGCAGAAAGGAGGAGCTGAAAAAAGTTGATGGTAAAGAATAAAGCATCAAAATCCTGAATAAAGCCTGGCTTTTATCTGCCAGTGGGAGAAGAGAGAAAATGGGGGAAAAGCTATTAGCAACCAAATCTAAACTAATCTATATTGCAACTTATTAAAAAGTGGTGTTTTCAAAAGCAAAGTGGTGTTTTCCATTAAAACATAAGTATCCAGACTTCCACTGTAAGATAATGGTGACACCTATTTTTTTTAATTTTTAATTTACTTTTTACTTTATATTGGTGTATAGTTGATTTACAATGTTGTGTGAGTTCCAGGTGTACAGCAAAGTGATTCAGCTATACATATACATATATCCATTATTTTTCAGATTCTTTTCCCACATAGGTTATTAAAGAATACTGAGTAGAGTTCCGGTCCTTGTTGATTATCTATTTTATACATAGTAAGGTAACATCTATTTTTAAAAATGAACTCCTGAACACATTTGAATATTTTTAAATGTTTTAAATATACATATTCTTGAGTGAAAATATCAGCTTATAAACACACAGTAAAACTCATTTATTAATGTTTTGAGGCTGTGGAGAGAAGGTGTAGAGAGCAAGAAAGTAAAAACTGAGCAAAAATAGAATAAATTGGCTAAGCTAGGTTCCTACTTAAGGAACTTCTCACCTAGAAAGAGTGCTATCACCCCCACCCCCTATCTCTGGGCTCTGAGATCGTGGGGAGAGGGGTCAGTGGGCAAAGAACAGAGGAAATGATAGAAACGTGTGTTACGCACTGAATGTTTGTGTCCTCCAAAATTCCTATGCTGCAGCCCTAAACCCTGACGATATTTGGAGGCAGGACTTTTGGAAGGTAATTAGGTTTATATGAGGTCATGGGGGTGGGGTCCCCATGATGGGATTAGTGTCCTTCTAAGAGGAAGAAGAGAGAACAGAGCTTGCTTGCTTTCTGCCATGTGAGGACACAACAAGGAGATAGCTATCTGGAAGCCAGGAAGAATGCTCTCACAAAGCACCTTAATCTCGGACTTCCCAGCCTCCAGAACAGGGAGAAGGAACTGTCTGGAGTTTAAGTTGCCCTGTTTATGGTATTTTGTTATAGCACCCCAAGCTGACTAAGAAAATGTCTAAGCAGAGTCAGGGTGGAGAGTGAACTGAAAAGAGGAGGAGATGTTTTCAGCAATATCTTGGAGGTCTCCACACAAGACAAGTGGACATTCTTTAACATCATTAGTCATCAGACAGGAAATATAAACAATAAATTAAGTGGCCATTTTTAAAATGCCATTATTTTAGAAAATGATCAAAATTACTCATCTCAATTTGAGCTTCCCAGGGTATCTCTAATGATGTTGACCATCTTTTAACACTGGTTACAGAGGGCCTTCTGGGGGATGGTCAGGATATTCTCTCCTGTTCTGTAAAACCTCGATCAATGGGCTCCCTTGCCCTCTGGTTTCCAAATGTGTTTGGACAAAGATGGTACCTCCTGAAAAGGAGAACAGTAGCATGGAGGTATTTACTCCCTTGGCTCCCCCTGCCAGGCCAAAGGCCTCCAGTCACTGCATTCTTCCTTAAGACCTCAGCTTCGGGGGGCTTCCCTGTCCTATAGGCTTGGTTTCTCCGGTTCCCATAACCATTCCCTCCTGTGGCTTCTTTTAGGTGGTAACAGCACCCTCTTTTTCTAGTCTTAGGGTGCTTCATCATCATTTGCTGATTTCCTTTCATCTTGCCAACACATCTCCATCAATCCCTTCATTAGATGATTTTTCTTAAACTTTTGTGGATATGCAATCTGTTTCCTGTCCAGATACCATCTTATCAGGTGTCAGGAAGGCCTGGTTGGTTGGTCTTGCCTCACCTAGGTGCAGGGTTTACTTACAGCCCTTTGATTGGTCATCAGCATCTCCCTTTTTCTGCCCCAACCAGAAGTCTCAACCCAGTTCAACAGCTGTCATCTTTCTGAGCCCCTGAATTCTAGATTTTACTTGCCCACTTGGCCCCTAAGTACTCACCTGCTCCTCTCCAACCCTGCTGGTTTCCCAGACCCTGGACTCTGTCTTCACACCTGGTGCTATAGGGCTCCCTCCCTCCCTCCTATTCTGATTCCTGGCCTTCGCCCATCATAATCTGGTACCACAGGAGCTGTCTGGCCCTCACCAGTATGTCCTGTCCTGCTGCAGCCCAAGTCCTGCCTTGTGTCCACCAGGGTGGGACTCCGTAGAAAAGCATCACCTCTGAAAAGTAGCAGCTTGCTGTGCTACTTTCTGATTTGAGAAGTGATTTACCGAAGTCCAAAGGAAGAATTATCTGATAGTTCTTAAAAATTAGTGTGACTACTGAAGAAAGCAGTGAAACTTAGGAAAATTTGCTCAATGACTATAGTTCATGTGTTGGAAGAAAGGGGGGGCACTAAATTGTGATGAAATAAGCTATGGCAGAAAATAAACTAGGGCTTTACTAAAATTAAAACAAATAAACACGGTGAAAACGACTAGCAAGAACTCCAAGAGCCGAGAACTGAATAAGCCTATGGCGTCACATCAGCCCTTGGCTTGCAATTTCCCAGCACGTAGGACACAGCTCTAGCAGGGTAGAGGCATGTGAGGGATTGTGATGACAAAGGAAGACATCAGGACCTGCAAATCCCAACAGATCCTGAGGAGAATTTGAACCTCAAGAAACGAGAGTGGGCTACGTGGTCCAGCCCTCTCTCCACTTACAGACTTTCCAGCCAACCTTCCAGGCAGACTTCATGGATAGAGATGACAGGTGGCACATTACAAAAGTCAACTAAGATGAAGGCAGGGCTGTGACCAGTAGTCCAAATACATGCAATGTGGTACCATATACTCTGCTGGAGGTGGTCACACCTAATTCATCTGGCCCACAGACAGTCAATTTAATTAATTTAAAAGCAGTTGTTCTCAAACTGTGGTCCCCAGATCAGCAAAACTAGCGTCTCCTAGAAGCCTGTTAGAAATCCAAATTCTCAGGCCCCACCCAAGACCTACTAAATTAGAAACCCTGGGAGTGGGACCCACCAATCTGTATTTTAACAAGCCTTCCAGGTAATTCTGTTGTACACTAAAGCTTGAGGATATTGATTTAGAGAACAAAAATGATTTTTTTTCCAAAATACCTTTACCCCTCCCCGAAATAAAATCTCATTCATTATTTACCATAAGGTCAGAAAATTATCTATTTTCCCTTTATATATAGTCAACTTGGGATTATCCTCACTGATTCAGAAAACCATGGAAAGAATAATACAGAAGTAATGAATCACTGGCTTAGGTACACCCTTTTGCAATAGATTGACCATCCTCATTAGGCTTTGCTTACCAAACTTCGTGGATATTCCCTGAACCCCTAGTACAACAGAGTCTGGTACAAATACTGACTGCGTGAATAAATGAGCACAATGAATGGAGGAGATGGGGAACTGGTGAGGCTGCCTACCAGCACAAAATCACTTGGAAACTGAGAACCTCCTGCGTCTGATCCACAAAATAGTTAAACTACACAGAGATGGCTGCAAGTTGACTGAACTGTCAACAAAGACTCTTTTCTACAACTGGCTGCCTAGTCCCAGATGCCTCTCCAGCCACAACAGCTGGGATGAGAAAAGAAGACTTGTAAGAATCCCCAGATTTTCCCGAGGAGAGGTTCAACCATCTCCTCTGAGGATTTCTGAACAAGAATTACAAAACTGGCACAATATCAGGAGTGAGCATTCTGCAGGATTCTCCTGTTGGAGTACTATTTTAAAAAAGGCAAACAAGAGGAAGACAAATTGCTAGGAACCTGCATTTTTTACAGCAATTGGAAGACAAATCTAACTTCTTACCAGAAATGGAAATCCACATGATATCATTGTACTGCACATGAATTATTAATGTTTATCATTTTTTTTGTAAATTAGGTATTCAGGAAGGTTCCTGTCGACATCATGTTTGACATCATAATGCTTCATCATTCTAAAAGCCTAATGAGATGAATTCTTGCTAGAAAAGAGAGAGAGAAATCAAGTACACATTTCTGCACTCTGGGGAACACCAGAGACCAAGGAGATAATGAAGATATGGTTTATAATTGATGTACAAAGAGAAAGTTTAAAAAAATCTATTACAACCCCATCACCACTGTAAACAAGACCAAATGGCAAAGACTTTACTTTTCCACCTGAGCATTTTGGAAAAGGGAGGGTGTGTGTGGGGGGCATGAGTAGCAACTATCTCAAACTCTTAAGGTAGAAGAACTCTTCTAAAAAGAAATGAAAGTAATGTCTTTATAAAATTACCTTATCCACAAAAGAACATGGAACATGTGAAAACTGAAAAAGCTACTATAACACTGAGTCACACATCCTAAAAGGATACTATTAAATATATTAAAATAATTCTGTGATAATAATTCTGTGTGGTTTGTATAAATAATAATTCTGGTCTCAAATCTATAGTTTCTGAGCTCTACACATGCAAATTAGTGTTGAATAAACTGAACCAGCAGTTTTAGTCCAACATTTCCAGCAATGGGTTGGAATGAAATAAGCTCTTATTTGGAAACCTGGTTGATAAAGCAAAGTACGTTAAATTCATACCCAGGTCAAGCCTTTTAACACTTCAGCCAAGTAGCAATGATATTTATACAACTTCATACTAGCTGCTAATAATTGGGACTTATTTTCCCTCCAGTTTTTATTTCATTTGGTCTCTAAGTAGCCTCTTGAGAGAAGTACTAAAACATAGAGAATGAGTTCATTCATTATTCTTTCTTTCACTGAACAAACATGGAGTAGCTAGAGGTGCCAGGTACTAAATTGGGATTCTTGCTACTCTGAAAGGCAAAAATATACAATTTCTCTTAAGCAAACCAAAAAGAGTATCACAGAGTTCATAAGTTGTCACCATTCGGAACTACTGCTTCATGTTTGCAAATTTCCTTTTCAACAAGAAGGCAAAGGATAGTCTTTATTGATAAAATTCCAATTTAATTATTTCACCAAATATAACATTTTAATCCCCTGAAATTACTCCTAGTGGTAACTTTATGTGAACTGGTGGGGGGGGGAACTTAATAATAGAAAGTGTTCAGCACATACCTTTATAACAAATGTTCAATTAGTAGGTTGTACTGTCATGAGTCCAGGTCTCTAGTTCTTGGATATTCTATCAATACACAGTTAACATTCAAAAGCTAGAAGAGAAAGCTTATACCTGGTACATAGTAGGTGCTCAATAAATGGTATTTGTATTATAATGAGTACATTATCATAGTATATTACATGATTATTACCAGAGAAACTCTACAACTATAAGTAAACATCAGTTAAGCTTCATGTTACAAAATCAGATGCTGTTAAAGTAAGCTCACTAAAAGAACCTTTTGCTCTTCCACACTGAAGTAAGCACGTCATCCTTCTCTTCACCCCTCCACTGAGAGCTGACTTTATCCAATGAAGACTAGGAGCCTCCTCACACTAGCCGCCTCCAGTTGTTGAATAACTTTTCAAGTATTAACTATACAATCGTGCCTTTACCAAATAATCAATGGAACGATTCCTGGTAATTTACTGACCATGTAAAAACTGTGATTCTACCTCCCATTAACAGTCATAGAGACTTCTTTTCCTCTGCACTGTGGGATGTGCCATTGTCCTTCTGTTTGCTATATAAGGATAAAAGGCCCAGTGGCCACATTTACACAATGAAAAACCTCTTGGATTTAATAGTATTTTGAGAACACACAGGAAGGCACTATTAAAATAATCATTTTTCTTCTGGCATTAAGAAATAAGTAGTGACTGCTTTAATCACTTAATTTTTTCTAGTTCCTCAAAATTCCACTCTCCTGAAAGATGAGATGTATGTGCAGAATGAATCATCTTCAGACAGCTACACTGCACGGAAACCACTTCCCCTCACTGTAGCTCAGCCGACCCTCCTCACTCACGACCCGATTCTCTCAATTATGTCCAAGACACAGCCAACCCAAAGAACTAATAAACAACAGGTTCCACTCAGGTCCTCTTCCTCCATCCCTCCGGAAAACAGAAACACCCTCATTCATTCACAAATCCCACACTCGGTCCCTGTGGCTGAGACTCCATGCAACCTGGCTGGTGTCTCCAAGGTAAAAACCTGAACACGAGGGCACTATAGTACCGTTGCACCGAGTCTGCACCATTCACCTACAAGCCACGCAAATCCAGCCCGGAGCTCAGATTTCATTCAATGGGACTCGCCACTGAACGCTCTCAATGATGCCCACCCCTCCTCCTGAGTTGACCCAGCCCAGCCTTCTCCACCTCAGTGAGAAACGGGCCAGCCCACCTGCTTCCCTTCTCCACCCGGTGCCCCAGAACCAGCGCCCTGGACCCCTCCAGGGGTCTTTAATGCTCACATTTCCTGGGCCCTCATCACCCCCTAAATGAAAAGTAAACTCCTCCTTAGTGAAAACCTCCCCAAACCAACCACGTCACGGCCACTCAACTCCGCCGGAGCCCCCTACCCGCCGGACGGGCAGGCGGCCCCCTTCCAGCCCGGGCCGGCGCCCGGCGTTTACCTTGACGCTGGTGTAGCTGGTCTGGGTCTCGGCCTCCGCGCTGCTGCAGCAGTGGCGACTCCGGCCCCTGCAGGTGGTCGCCGCGGGGGCCGTGGAGCCCGCGCTGCTGCCGCTGCCCAGCTCACCGCGGGCCCTGCGGCCGCGGGCGGCACCGGGGGGCCAGGATGCGCGGCTCGGGGGGATGGCGTCGGCGGCGTCGGTCTGGACGAAGAGGCCGTGCAGGGGGGCCGCGGGGCCCTGCGACACGCTGGTGGTCTGGCGGGGCGAGTTGGACTCGTCCGAGTCCCGGCAGTAGATCACGCCGCTCTGCGAGACGTGGATGCTGGGGGCGCAGCCCATCCCTCGGCCGGGCTCCCTCGAGCGCCCGCCCGCGCCCCCGGCCGCCGGGCCCCAGCGCCGCGGCGGCCACCTGCAGTGAGGGGGCGGGCGCCTTGGCGGCGGCGCCCGGACCGCTCGCCCCCCGGCCTGTCTGGCCGCCGCTCCGTCGGGCTCGCCGCGGCACCCCTCGCCGAGCCTCCTGGGGCTGCGCGCGTCACCCCAACTTTCCCTTCTGGGCCATCTTCCTCCCCGAGCGGGAGAGCGCGCACACACAGCGCCCCGCGCGCACGGGTGGCCGCCACCCTCCCCGCCGCGGCGCCCCAAACGAGCTCCCTGCGCCTCCGCCCTCCCCTCCGCCCTCGGCCCGCGCCGCCGCCCAGCTCCACCTCGCCGGGCTCCCGCGGCCCCTGGGCCAGAGCACCGCCCGCCCGCCCGCCTAAACCTCTTTCCCTACTTTCGGTCCGCGCGCGCGTCTCCCTCCCTCCTTCCCTCCCGCCCGCCTCCCTCTGCGGCGCCCTCACTCCGCAGCCGCCGCCACTCGGGCCCCGCTGCGCCCCTCGGCCCCGCCCGCCGCTCCCCGCGCTCTCCAGGGCTGAACAGAGAGTGCCCGCCGCCCGGCTCGGCCCCCGGGGCCCCAGGGCGCGGCAGCGGGCACCACCCCTCGGCGCCCTCCACTCCTCCGCCGTCCAGAGGCCTCATCCCTCCTGCACCCGTCCCGGGGCCGCCCCCCGGTTCCCCAGCCCCTCTTCCCCTCACGGCACACACCCCGGGCCGGCCCCGAAGGGCGGTGTAGCCTGGGGAGCCCCGCAACAAGCTTCTGGCCTTTCACGAACACGTTGTAACATCCTAGTAAAACACCACGATGCCCTGTAGGGACCCTCCAGACCATGCCCACCCATCTGACTTGCTCGCCTCCCAGTACACTCAGAGCATTAAGGAGAGAATTCATGCCTCCATAGTCCCCCGCTTCCCCACACATTCTGAAGGCTGAGCTGGATGGCTGGCGACCCAGTCTTCAAAAGAAGTCCATTCCATGTCTACTTATCATCTGGAGGTCACGCCAAGGGACGGGAGGCCCTGCAGAGGACCAAGCACTTGAACACACAAATTCTAAGATCCAAAGGAAGAACAAAAAGAAGCTGTTCGCGTGGTTCTTGGGTTTCTCCTCCAGAGTTTTCACCTCTTCCTTGGGTGTCACTAAATTTTCACCCTGGCTTCTACTCCATCCAGCCTCCCGTTGTCCACTGCTCTGCCTGACACCCCAGGCTGGGCAGTCAAAACTGCCTGCCCTCACTCCCCTGAGTGAGGCTACACAGCTTCACACGAGGGGAGCAAGAATACCTTCAGAAGAAGGCTGCTTATCATTGTCCCCGCTGTGCAATCTGGGTTAGCGCTTCGAGGCACCACTGCTCATTTATTCATTGGTTCTTTGAGTGATTCCTGCCTGCTGCCACAGCATCACATGGCTGGTCCAAGGAAGGACTCAACAGTAGAGTTGCTTATAAGGTTAAAGGCAAGAACACAGAGTCCTAATGCAAAGCACAAAGAAGTATCCAATTTCAAATAATATTTTTGGTTCCTCCCTCCCTTTCTCTCCCCATAACATCAAATTTGGGAATGACTGGATCAAGACTTTATATTACAGCTTCTAACCTTCAGAGAAGCAAATTCAGATATACAGAGGAGAAAGAACTAACCTAACCTAGTCTAACTAACCTAAGCTAACCTAAGTCTTCTACTTCTGTTTCGCTTCTCAGTTTAACACTAGAACTTTCCAACTTTTGGTCTCTAAAAAAAATATTTGATGACATGAAAAAGTGTATCTCTAGTTAATGCAGAGAAAGTCTATGCTGTATTTTCTAATGGACAGGCAAATCGCTCATAAAATTTCTGTGCAGGTTGGGTTCCCCAAGAAGCAGATCCTGAAATGGTGTTTAGCAGGCATAAGGTTTATGAGTAAATACTCTAGGACCCTAATCAACATCTGGAAGGAAAGGAGGGAGGGAGGGAAGTAGGAAGGGAGATTGAGCAGGGAGAAACTGAGCTAGAATACAGCCTCACTGAAAGCCTCAGGCAACCCTGCGGGGAAAATTCTGAAACGGGATGATGCATCAGAGTTGTCCTGAATTGGGTCTAGGAGGATAGACCTTTATACTCTCACGTGGATCAGCAGTGACTTGCAGGCCACCACAGTAGCCTTGGGCCAGGTGGCTCTCTTCAGCTGAGGTAGTCCCCTTATGAGACTGACAGCTGAGCAGAGGGCGATCTGCTAGCAGCACTCCTCCAGCTGAAGGAATAAGTTCTTCTTTCCTGGCATCGTAGCTTCCACCACAGTTCCCTTCCATGCTTCCTTGTCCCTATCCATGCCTGTAAGAATACCACATTAAATGGTCAAGACTGAGATATAGGGACAGTCATCCATTTGAAATAGGCCTAAGCCTGATGGCTGCCATCTGCTCTACTTCCAAGGGACCATTCAGAATCTGGGCAAACATCATCAGAGTTAAATTACAAAAGCACTAGTCTCCATACCAATCCCTGATGCAATGTTAGGTAGGAGTTACTGGTTCCTAAAGTTCTCTATGATTCTCTTATATACACCCATTTCAGTCATTATCCTTCACAGAGCTACCAGTCAATGTCAGCCTTTTTTGACATTTAGAGCCATGCTAATTCTCATGCCCCATGTCTACTTCTTCAGAGTTTTCTCTAGGAATGTGGTTACTATGATGACACCTCCCAGAGAAGAGAAAAGGGCCAGTCACTCACTGAGGCTTTGAAGGCAAGAAGACTATGATAAAACAGAAATTACAACCAGTCTTCTGGTGGAGAACATTAGGAGCTGAGTCATGAAGGGACAAGTCACCCAGAAGCAAATTTAGGGGAAAAAATAGAAGCAAAATTAAAAAAAAAAAAAAGATTAAGACTTGAGAAGTAAATAACCCCTAGGTGGCTATTGAACAGGACTGAGCTGCTTTACTATGTTAACTGACCATTACTTATTGGGTTGGGACCAGAGCCTTTCACTGAATGTGAGTTTTTACAGGAGCAGAAGAGGGAATGGGGGAAATGCACTAGCTATAAATTCTTCCTCCCATTCCCAGAGCAGCCAATAGCTTCAGTATCTTTCTCAGACATAGCTTCCACTGCCAATTCTGGCTTAGTGAAAGGAAAAAAATAATGTATCCCTATAATCTCCACCAAGTGTTCTCAGTGGGAATGTGTAACCTGCCCCCATCACTGGCACAAATCTGGTCACTGAAACATGCAGAAGCGTGCAAGTGGAGGAAAAATGGTTTAACTGAAATCGTTCCCTAGTTAAGCTCTGAGGCCTGAGTTCTTGCTCCTGTAAGTGATTTCTGGACCAATTCCCATGTCACAATTTCAGTGCATTCCACAGTAACCGCGAAGTCTACAAGTTCAGACATTGCAGATAAAATTTAGGCTCAAGTTACAGAATAAGGCCAGAAAAACCAACATTATAAAAAAATTTGAGTTAAGAAAATTTAGCTACAGCCAATGTCCAAGAAAGAAATCAAACAGCGAAGTAAATCAGAAATTTCTTCTAAACCTCAGAAATGTCCAGGGTCAGCTGAACAGCTTGTATGTTTTATACTGATGTCAAACAGAGCTGATTTCAGAATTATGACCCAGAAGCACTGCAAGACCCTGGACAATTAAGGTCCCTTCCCATTCTAAATCAGTATAACTCTTCCAGAATTCCTCTAAAGAAGAATAAAATGTGACTAGTACATTTTGAGTGATTCTTAACCATAAAGGTTAAGACAATTGCAGCTTTCAGATTAATCTTTAGGTAATCAAACATTTAATCAACCAATCAACCTTACAGAACTCTGAATTCAAACTTTATTCCTAATGGTGGAGCTTACTGGAAGTCTAACCACCTGATAAGTGAAACGATACAGTTTATTAGGTAGCCTGGCACAGTGGAAGGTTCACTGAACTCAGAGTGAGAAGGGCGAACTTGAAACTAGTGCTGCTTTTTATAGCTGTGTAACCTCCAGCAAGTCACTTAACCTCTGGGCCTCAATTTCCTACATCATCTTCAACGTCTCTAAATCACCAACATTCGGGGATGCTGTGAATTTTTTACTTTCTTTTATTAAATTATTTTAAATTTAGAACAGTGGAAATTTTGACCTGAAAGAGTAGTCCTCAACCTAACTGCTCATCAGAATCACCCTGAGTAATTTGTCAGAAACACAGCAGCTTCCTGATCCCATCCCAGAGACTTGGAGGCAGGCGTCAAGGGCAGGTCCAAAGAAGAGGAGTCCAGTGTAGCCTCTCCACAGCCTCCTTTGGGGGACTAGAATAGAAGCTGAAGTCCTTACAAGAGCCTACAAAATCCTACCTGATGTGGCCCCTGCCCGGCCTTTCTCAGCTCTCTCCCCTCTCACCAGCACTCTCTCTTCTCCAGCCACATTGACCTCTTTGCTCTTTCCCCAAGACACCAAACAATATTAGCCAGGAGCCCTTCCCTCTGCCTCTTACGCTGTCAAAAAGGACAGGGCTGGGCTTCCCTGGTGGCGCAGTGGTTGAGAGTCCGCCTGCCGATGCAGGGGACACGGGTTCGTGCCCTGGTCCGGGAAGATCCCACGTGCCGCGGAGCGGCTGGGCCCGTGAGCCATGGCCGCTGAGCCTGTGCACCTGGACCCTGTGCTCCGCAACGGGAGAGGCCACAACAGTGAGAGGCCCGCATACACACATACACACACACACACACACACACACAAAAAGGACAGGGCTACCTTCCTCACTTCCCTTAAGTCTCTGCTCAGATGCTGCCTTCTGAGCATCTGAGTAACTCTTATTTATCCCTCCACTGTCCCCCCACCACTCCTGATTCCCCCCCACCGCTCTGTTTTTCTTATTCCATAGCACTTATCACTTTCCAATTTATTATATAATTAGCTCATTGATTATTATGTTCATTTTCTATCTTCCCCCACTAGAGAGTAGCCTTCACTACGGCAGGGATCTTTTGGTTTCCTATTCACTGATGGACCACATTCCTAGTGCCTGGCATATAGTACATTCTGAAATATTTGTTGAATGAATGAATGATTTTTTCTCATTTCTTCCTTTTCTGTCTTTCTCTTCTCTTAACTGTTATACCTCAAAATGGAAGGGGTTTGGGTTTTTTCTTTATTGAGTAGAGGGTTATGTTCTATGTTTTTGGTTTTTTTTTTTTTTGCGGTACGCAGGCCTCTCACTGTTGTGGCCCCTCCCGCCGCGGAGCACAGGCTCCGGACGTGCAGGCTCAGCGGCCATGGCTCACGGGCCCAGCCGCTCCGCGACATGTGGGATCTTCCCGGACCGGGGCATGAACCCGTGTCCCCTACATCGGCAGGCAGACTCTCCACCACTGTGCCACCAGGGAAGCCCCCTTATGTTTTTGGTTTTTAAAGCCAGTGAATGCCTTAACCTGATAATCCTCCTTCTGGCAATATACACCAGAAAAAGTCAAAACAATAAAACAATAACTTATACAAAGGCGTTGCAACACTATTTACAATAATGAAAATGGAGATAATCTAAACATCAAACACTTAGGGAATAGCTCAACAAATTACACTAGCAGTCAGAATACTGCTATTTAAATGTGTATGGATTAAATATTTATATATAGTATATGTAGATTGATTACAACTATGGAAAATGCATGTCTATCTGTTGAGGTTCATAAGTGAATGTAAAGTGATATAGATAAGAAGTTGGAGCACGACAAATTTCTTTTTGGGAAAAAATATTTTACTGGGACTTCCCTGGTGGCGCAGTGGTTAAGAATCTGCCTGCCAATGCAGGGGACACGGGTTCAACCCCTGGTGTGGGAAGATCCCACATGCTGCGGAGCAACTAAGCCCGTGCACCACAGCTACTGAACCTGAGCTCCAGAGCCCGCGAGCCACAACTACTGAGCCCACATGCCACAACTAGTGAAGCCCGCGCACCTAGAGCCCGTGCTCCGCAACAAGAGAAGCCACCACAGTGAGAAGCCCACGTACCACAACAAAGAGTAGCCCACGCTCACTGCAGCTAGAGAAAGCCCGCACACGGCAACAAAGACCCAATGCAGCCAAAAGTAAATAAATAAATAAATAAATAGATTAATTAATTAATTAATTTAAAAAAAAACTATTTCACCAAATACAAAAATAATGTACATGAATGAGCATCATGTTTCTTAATTCTCTCCTCAAAAATATTTTAGCTAAGTATTTTTTTTTAATATTTATTATTTATTTATTTATTTGGCTGCACCAGATCATAGTTGCGGCACGCAGGATCTTTGTTGCTAAGTGTGGGACCTTTAGTTACAGCATGTGGGCTCTTAGTTGTGGCATGCATGCGGAATCTAGTTCCCTGACGAGGGATGGAACCCAGGCCCCCTGCATTGGGAGCATGGAGTCAACCGCTGGACCACCAGGGAACTCCCTAGCTAACTATATTTTCTTTTATGGACTCCCACTGATTTTTTTTCTTTCAGACAGAAAGTAGAAGATGGAAAAAATTAAAGAAGGAAAAGGATCAGACATAAATGGAGACAGAAATAATTTCTCTGTTTTTTACAAGTGTCTCTGTAATTTACAAAGGAAATACAAAACCAGAGGCACAGAGACACGAAGGTACAGAGGCTAAAAGAAAGTGAGAGTCAAAAAAAGGCATGGGAACATTTTCATGTGAACATTTTCATGGTGAAATATTCCTACCAAGTGGATTTACAGCTCTTTTAAGGCAGTAAAAATAAGTTGTAAGTTATGTGTTTAACTGTAAGTGTATCACTTTTTGGACCTTTTACCACAGACCAAGTGAAATTTAGGAGAAGGTTTGGCCCATAGGATAGTTTTCCCAAGCCAGCTGCAAAATATGCAAAAAGAGATGCAGGAAGGTGATTCAGCCAACATCTGACTTTTTTAGGTTAACGTCATCAAACATGAAATCTACTGAACACTGGGTCCTGAATCCATGTACTCAAAAGTGATCTGACCATTAAAAAGAACACCACGACAGGGGGCCTGGGGGCGGTGTGCAGCAGCAGGCTGGATCAGCCCTGGAGAGGGGCCTCCAGCATCTTCTTGTTACTCATCTTCAGAATTCTCCTGGACTCAAATAGTTAGGCTATGAAAAATGAAATATTCATTTCCAAAAATCTTGTGAATACATTTCACAAGAGTATCAGGCATAAAAGAATATACAAATGAAGCACGAGGTACAGTCCTACTCCAAAGGAGCTTCTAGAGCAATCAGGGAGATGAGACTTACACACAAGAAGTGACAGAGCATAATACATGAGCTGACACTCAAGGCATAAGAGCAAAAATGAGCAGTTATGACAATTGGGGAAGGCTTGCTGGAGAAGGGGACATGTCAGTTGGACCTCCACCAGAGGTTGAGGACTTTTCAAGCAAGGGGAACAGCATGAGCAAAGGCACAGAGGCAGAATTAACCTTGGTGGATCCAGAAGACAGTGAGCAGTTGAGATAACTAGACGGTGTCTCCTGAGGTGGGGATGGTAAGATTGGAAGGGGAAGAAAGAAGACAGAAAAGGGAAGACTGAAAATTCTCCTATATGTAGTGGAAGTCAGTGTAGGTCCTACCACCCTTAAGGAAACTCCCCATGTGAAAATCTAGATTTAGAAAACAAATTCTTGTTTTGCAAAATAAGTTTGTGTTTGCCAAATGATTAAACATTGGCTTTCTAAAAAAATAGTAGACTGCATGGCTTCAATGAATACTTTTCTACAGCACTATAATTTTGGGGGGTATTAAGTCAGGGTATAAATTATTAATTCACTCTGATTTGACTTAAGCTATATAATATATAAAGCAAAGCACATTTGTTTCTAAATTAGTGTGACATTTCCTCAATGCTTCATGGGTAATAAAATAAAAAAAGGTTCAGGTTTTTAAGCAGGTCCTCCTCTATGTGTACACACACTTTGCTAAGCTCCAAAAGATTCCATTATACTATGTGATGCTAAAGTCATTCATTCACTCATTCATTCCATCAAATATTAACTGAGGGACTACCATGTATCAGACACTAAGTAGGCACTGGGAAACAAGACAGAAACAGTCTCTTCTATAGAGTTAGGATATGATGGGGGGATTGGAAGGACAAACAAACACTACAATTCTCTGGTAGTGGTGAAGCTTGTACAGGGATTCAAAATACATTGATGTGATAGAGAGGGGGTAGGTTATGGACGTTTTCTCAGAGGAGATGACATTTAAGATTCTCAAAAAACCTTACCAAAGGAGTATCGGTCTTGTCATCTATCCATCCACCAATCCACGCAGTAAGAACACTGAGCACCCACCACTGTGCCAGGTCCTGAGAGGGACGCAAAGAAGGAACATCCTCAGTACCCACTCTCAGACAGTTCTATCAGGAACACAGACACACACCCAGAGAAGTGTGTTAACACTTGCTTTGGAAAAATAATCCAAGCGCAGAGAGAAAGATCACTGTGGGTGGAGTGATGCAGAAGATGTCACTGAGGAGTGTGGCACTTGGAAGAAAGGGCGGTATTTGAATAAGTGGAAAAGAGGCCATTCCAGAGAGAATAATGTGAGCAAAGGCCTAGAGGTGGGCACACAAACTGAATGCTTGAAGAACAATGAAGTAGGTTATTCAAAAGGTGTGGGGTGTGGGGGAAGAGTATAGCATTATTTTGGCTGACAAGGTAGGCTTGGACCTACCAGGGAGCCAAATGCCAGAGTAAGGAGTTTGGCAAAAGTCTAGTCATTGGGAATCACTGAGGTTTTTTCAGTAAGACTGTACCTTAAAAGTGCAAATTTACTGAGGTGAATCTGGTTGCATATTCAAGAAGGACTGGCGAAGGGAGTCCGGAATGAGGATCAGTAAGGCGCTATAATAATCCAGGCATGGGATAATAGGGACTGTACTGGATTTGGAGATAGGGGCATTAGGGAGGTAATTACAGTAAAATGAGGTCATAAGGGTGAGGCCCTAATCCAATAGAACCGGTACCCTTATAAGAAGAGGAAGAGACACCAGAGCGCTTTCTCTCTCTCTCCAGGCTCACACACAGAGAAAAGGCCATATCAGCACACAGTGAGAAGGCATGTCAGCTTCTAGGTCCTCCACACTAACAAGGTCATGGCCCTCCTTTCCCAGTGCAGCTAAGAATACAGTCTCTTTGCCAAGATGTCCTTGGGTTTCCCTACAGTCTGGTCTACACAGGGATATGAGTTTCTTGCTTCATGTCCAGATTGTTAAATTCTGTCTTTTGATACTTCTGCTTCGAGGACAGCTTTTGAGCCCTGGGATTTTCCCTCTTAACTAGCTAAAGGTGCCTCAAGGCTGCAGATCAGCCCAAGGGCACTGCATTAGCACCTTCTGTGGTTCTGATGTCTTAATCCTCTCCCTTGGGCTGCTAGGGCTGTGAAAGGAGGTGTTCGAGAAGGGATTTTGGCAGAAAGGCTCTTCCTTCTCGGAGTCTGACATTTGCTCAACAGCATGGCACTTCCCGTGTTACACCATTAAACATCTCCTAGGCAACAGTAGCTGGGGGCATGACTGATTACTTCTTCACACCTCATATGATGTGGCTTATAATAAATTAAGTCAATATAGGAGCCTTTCCAGGGTTCTCTACACCAGCAGCTGTCAAACTTTAGCATACATCAAAATTGCCTAAAACAGAGTGCAGGGCCTGAGAATTTTTATTTGTAACTAGTTCCCACATGATGCTGATGCTCCTGATGCCAGGTTACACTTTGAAAACCACTGCTATACATAAAATAACAATATTACAAAACAAAAACAATGACAAAAAAAAAAAACCTTTACCTGTGATGTTTTATTTTCTGAAGCATAATATAACTTGTGCCTAAACCCGAATGTTTCATTATACAAAGCAATGTAACAAAGCACTATCATCTGGCAATTTATAACAATTGTAAAGTTGTGGGTTTCAGTGATGCCCCTCCAAGCCAGGGACTTCTTAGGACAGGTTCTCAAGAGTCTTCACCCTTTCTGAGACACGGCAGCATGCTGTGGCATGGGCGGGGGGCAGGGGAACTTACAGAAGTAAACTTTATGTTTAAATGCACACCAGCAGAGCTATATAAATTTCCAGTAAATAACTGGTTTTCTTTTTTTTGATATATAGTGTTGAAGCCTAGGAAGACAAACGTTCACTAACTTTTAGGAACAATAAGTAAAGTTCTGGAAGGCAGTGTCCTAGGGAATAGGAGGAGGAAGATAGTGTGAATTCAAGCCAGTGTAACTACACAAAGCAAACAAAATTAGTTTCAGAACACTGGCTGAATAACAATAATACCAATGGCTGCTACTTAGGAGGTGGCTTACTATGTAAGTGTTGTACTTTACATGTTTTGTCTCTGTACACAATTTCTGCATGTATGATGTATCTCTGTATACTTCTCTTCTTCTACCTTTGGATATGAAATCTTTCAACATCTCCTTTCTGTTTACCATTAACCTGAAGTCCCACCTAGCATGGTTAAATAATTACTTGCTTTCTGTTGAGCGTGGAGTCATAAAACTTTTTTTTTTTTTTTTTTTTTTTTTTGCGGTATGTGGGCCTCACGCTGTTGTGGCCTCTCCCATTGCGGAGCACAGGCTCTGGACGTGCAGGCTCAACGGCCATGGCTCACGGGCCCAGCCGCTCCGTGGCATGTGGGATCTTCCCGGACCGGGGCACGAACCCGTGTCCCCTGCATCGGCAGGTGGGCTCTCAACCACAGCGCCACCAGGGAAGCCCATAAAACTTTTATAAGTTATAAAAATCCTACATAGTCCTTAAATATATATGTGTGTGTGTATATATATATGGTTTAGGCAATATGTACTGTATTTCTCACAGAGATCTAAAAGATAAGATTCAGATCCTTCTTAATGGGGGATTTTTTTGAAATCACCAACATAAACATCAACTTCAAAAGGAAAAAACAACCCTAGATTTTAGAAATGAAAATGACACATTAGGAGAAATATAGTATGAGAATTGTCTCATGTTGTTAAATTAAGGAATCAAGCCAGGATTTAAGATTTTCCCTTTCTTAACACTTTTGAGAGAGATACAGCCCAGCCACAAAGTCTATACATTTATAAGACATTTTAAGCACTAAACTGTAGAAAGTTTTGTAAGAAATTCATAGCTTATTATAATTCAGATGGCATAAATTTCCACATTAATTGTACTTTTAATATATTCTCCTGTATGAACAAGTATAAAACATACATAATAATGAGTTAGAGATGCCACAACTTCAAATAAGTTCTATTCTTAGGAAATGTAGGAAGCAAGACATGAATGGTCATTATTAGAACTCCAGCTATCAGGTGCTTAGAAATTTCCCCTGAGAAAGGTCTGAGAGTCATTTCAGAGCCTAAATACTGTATCAGAAAGTCGTATGAGCTCTATTTGGAGTGGATGTGTGGGAAAAGGAAAATAGGCATAGAAGCCATTGTGGGACAGACAATTTCACAATTATAAACAACGTAGTGCAATTCTTCCAAATTTCTTTGCAATATCCATTGTTTACATTTTAAATTATAGAAGAATTAAGAAAAAAGAACACAAAATATCTCAGAGTATATCTTCAAATAGAATTGCATTCAAAATGGCAACCTTAAAAAAAAAAAGATGGCAACCTTTTGTGTAGGTTCATGAATAAATATTTGTAGCGTGGACTTACTTCTGGCTGTGATGAAGAAACAGGGGCCAAATTTACCCTTCTTCCATTAACAACTAAAAAAACAGATAAAATATACAAAACAATTATTTTCAGGTATTGGACAATAGGTAGCTCAGGACTGTCATCCCTGAGAGAAAGAAAACAGATGAGGTATACGATATTACCTTACCTTTTATCCTGGAGACACATTCCATACCTTGGGGCAGGGAAGGAGTCCCAGCCAGAGTCCAGTGGTGTCACTGACTTGAGGTAATAGAAATCAGAGTTTGGAGAGGCTTTTGCAGATGGAATTTATGAGACAGAGTTTCAGAAAGAGGAAACTATATATATAGAGTACTGAGGAATACCTGAAAGTTTACTATATACTAAGACAAGTATGAGTAGGGTAAAATTCCACAGAGCAGGAAGAGAATGACTGGAAAGCTGTAAGCTGAACAATTCAGAGCTCACGAAGAACTGGAAGCCATCCAAGTTCTCACCAGCCAGAATAGAAAGTCCTTGCTGATCACTCAAAAATTTACTGGAAAACCCAATGAGTCGTGCTTTAATAATAAGGTTAAAGAATGCTTGGAAAAGACTACTCCAGATACACATTTAAAAGCTTAAAAACAATCCTTTAAAGGGTCAAATTGAACCAAAATTAACTTAATTGTCTGCCAAAACAAATCCAACATTCTTTAAAGAAAACAAAATCTCAACACTCAACAATGTAACATTCAAAATGTCTAACACACAATTGAAATTACTAGGTATGCTAAGTAGGAAATATGGCCAATAACCATAAGACCAGCAAATGGAAACAGAAATAAGAGAAATATTGCAATTAACAGATAAGAACATTAAAAGAGCCACTATAACTATTGTCCAAGTATTGAAAGGAAAACATAAACATTGTGAGAAGATAATTTTTTTAAAAGAAGAGATTTTAAAAAGGAATCAAGTTCTAAAAATGAAAAATACAAGTTCTGAAATCAAATAGTCACTAGATAGGACTAAGAGCATATTAGACACTGTAGTAGAAAAGATCGGTGAACAGGAAAACATGCTAATTAAAACTATTCAAAAAAAGCAAAGAGAGAGAGAAAGCTAAAAGAAAACTAAAAGAGCCTTGGTGACTCAACAAATATAAGAAATTCAACAAACCTCAAGCAGGATAAACCAAAAGAAAACTATACCAAGACACAATATAATATAATTCTGGAAAAACTGATAAAAAAGAAAATCTTTAAAAGCCAGAGAAAAGGGGCATAATAAATACAGAGGAAAAAAAAGACTTCTCATTAGAAACTAAAGAATCCAGAAGAAAATGGAGGGATATTTTAAAGTGCTGAAAGAAGAAACTGTCAACCTGGAAGAAATGGACAACTTCTTAGAAATGCACAACCTTCCGAGATTGAACTAGGAAGAAATAGAAAATATGAACAGACCAATCACAAGCACTGAAATTGAAACTGTGATTAAAAATCTTCCAACAAACAAAAGCCCCAGACCAGATGGCTTCACAGGTGAATTCTATCAAACATTTAGAGAAAAGTTAACATCTATCCTTCTCAAACTCTTCCAAAATATAGCAGAGGGAGGAACACTCCCAAACTCATTCTACGAGGCCACCATCACGCTGATACCAAAACCAGACAAAGATGTCACAAAGAAAGAAAACTACAGGCCAATATCACTGATGAACATAGATGCAAAAATACTAAACAAAATACTAGCAAACAGAATCCAACAGCACATTAAAAGGATCATATACCACAATCAAGTGGGGTTTATCCCAGGATTGCAAGGATTCTTCAATATACGCAAATCAATAAATGTGATACACCATATTAACAAATTGAAGGAGAAAAACCATATGATCATCTCAATAGATGCAGAGAAAGCTTTCGACAAAATTCAACACCAATTTATGATAAAAACCCTCCAGAAAGTAGGCATAGAGGGAACTTTCCTCAACATAATAAAGACAATATATGACAAACCCACAGCCAACATCATCCTCAATGGTGAAAAACTGAAACCATTTCCACTAAGATCAGGAACAAGACAAGGTTGCCCACTCTCACCACTTTTATTCAACATAGTTTTGGAAGTTTTAGCCACAGCAATCAGAGAAGGAAAAGAAATAAAAGGAATCCAAATCGGAAAAGAAGAAGTAAAGCTGTCACTGTTTGCAGATGACATGATACTATACATAGAGAATCCTGAAGATGCTACCAGAAAACCACTAGAGCTAATCAATGAATTTGGTAAAGTAGCAGGATACAAAATTAATGCACAGAAATCTCTTGCATTCCTATACAATAATGATGAAAAATCTGAAAGTGAAATTAAGAAAACACTCCCATTTACCATTGCAACAAAAAGAATAATATACCTAGGAATAAACCTACCTAAGGACACAAAAGACCTGTATGCAGAAAATTATAAGACACTGATGAAAGAAATTAAAGAGGATACAAATAGATGGAGAGATATACCATGTTCTTGGATTGGAAGAATCAACATTGTGAAAATGACTATACGACTCAAAGCAATCTACAGATTCAATGCAATCCCTATCAAACTACCACTGGCATTTTTCAGAGAACTAGAACAAAAAATTTCACAATTTGTATGGAAACACAAAAGACCCCAAACAGCCAAAGCAATGTTGAGAAAGATAAATGGAGCTGGAGAAATCAGGCTCCTAGACTTCAGACTATACTACAAAGCAACAGCAATCAAGACAGTATGGTACTGGCACAAAAACAGAAATACAGATCAATGGAACAGGATAGAAAGCCCAGAGAGAAACCCACGCACATATGGTCACCTTATCTTTGATAAAGGAGGCAAGAATATACAGTGGAGAAAAGACAGCCTCTTCAATAAGTGGTGCTGGGAAAACTGGACAGGGACATGTAAAAGAATGAAATTAGAACACTTCCTAACACCATACAAAAAATAAACTCAAAATGGATTAAAGACCTAAATGTAAGGCCAGAGGAAAACATAGGCAGAACACTCTATGACATAAAGCACAGCAAGATCCTTTTTGACCCACCTCCTAGAGAAATGGAAATAAAAACAAAAATAAACAAGTGGGACCTAATGAAACTTAAAAGCTTTTGCACAGCAAAGGAAACCATAAACAAGACAAAAAGACAACCCTCAGAATGGGAGAAAATATTTGCAAATGAAGCAACTGACAAAGGATTAATCTCCAAAATTTACAAGCAGCTCATGCAGCTCAATATCAAAAAAAAAAAAAAACAACCCAATCCAAAAATGGGCAGAAGACCTAAATAGACATTTCTCCACAGAAGATATACAGATTGCCAACAAACACATGAGAGGGTGCTCAGCATCACTAATCATTAGAGAAATGCAAATCAAAACTATAATGAGGTATCACCTCACACCAGTCAGAATGGCCATCATCAAAAAATCTAGAAACAATAAATGCTGGAGAGAGTGTGGAGAAAAGGGAACACTCTTGCACTCTTGGTGGGAATGTAAATTGATACAGCCACTATGGAGAACAGTATGGAGGTTCCTTAAAAAACTAAAAATAGAACTACCATATGACCCAGTAATCCCACTACTAAGCATATACCCTTAGAAAACTATAATTCAAAAAGAGTCATGTACCAAAATGTTCATTGCAGCTCTATTTACAATTGCCAGGACATGGAAGCAACCTGTGTGTCCATTACAGATGAACGGATAAAGAAGATGTGGCACATATATACAATGGAATATTACTCAGCCATAAAAAGAAATGAAATTGAGCTACTTGTAGTGAGGTGGATGGACCTAGAGTCTGTCATACAGAGTGAAGTAAGTCAGAAAGAGAAAAACAAATACCATATGCTAACACATATATATGGAATCTAAAAAAAAAAAAAAAGGTCATGAAGAACCAAGGGGCAAGACGTGAATAAAGACACAGACCTACTAGAGAATGGACTTGAGGATACGGGGAGGGGAAACGGTAAGCTGGGACAAAGTGAGAGAGTGGCATGGACAAATATACACTACCAAATGGAAAATAGATAGCTAGTGGGAAGCAGTCACATATCACAGGGAGATCAGCTCAGTGCTTTGTGACCACCTGGACGGGTGGGATAGGGAGGGTGGGAGGGAGGGAGATGCAAGAGGGAAGAGATATTGGGACATATGTATATGTATAAGTGATTCACTTTGTTATTAAGCAGAAACTAATACAGTCTTGTAAAGCAATTATACTCCAATAAAGATGTTAAAAAAAAGAAGAAACTGTCAACCTGTGCAGAAAAAATATCCTTCAAAAAAATGAAGGTAAATGAAGACTTTTCCAGACAAACAACAATTGAGAGAATTCATCACCAGCAATTATGCATTACAAGAAAAGTTTTAAAAGTTCTTTAAGCAGAAGGAAAATGAAACCAGTTAGAAAGTTGAATACACACAAATAAATGAATATCATTAAAATGATACAGGCACCCTTTGTTTTATTGTGCTTTGCTTTACTGCACTTTGCAGATAGTGCATTTTTACAAATTGAAGGTTTCTAGCTACCCTGCAACAAGCAAATCTATCAGTGCCAATTTTCCAGTTTGCTCATTTTGTGTCTCTGTGTCACAATTTAGTAATTTTAGCAATATTTCAATTGTTTTTATTCTTATTATATTTGTTATGCTGATCTGTGATCAATGATCTTTGATGTTACTATTACAACTCACTGTAGGCTCATCTGATGGTTAGCGATTTTTAGCAACAAAATATTTTTAAATTAAAGTATGTACATTGTTTTCAGACATAGTGCTATTGCACACTTACTAGACTACAGTATAGTGTAAACAGAAATTTTATAGGCACTAGGAAACAAAACAATTCATTTGTTTTGTGTTATTGCAATATTCGCTTTATTGCAGTGGTCTGGAACCAAACCTGCAATATCTCCAAGGAATGTCTGTAAATATGAGGGTAAATATAAAATACTTTTAAAAATTTTTTATTGTTTTTAAAAGATAATTAACTTTATAGCAAAAATAATAGCAACGTATTGTGGTATTTATAAAATATGTAGGAGTAAAATGCAAAAATAGCACAAAGAATGGGAGGGAGTACATGGAAGTATACTGTAGGATTCTTGAATTAAACACTAAGGAGCATAATATTATTTGAAAGTACATTATGATAACTTTAAAAGTATATACTATAAATCTAAGAGCAATTACTAAGAAACAAAGAAGTAACTAATATGAAATAAAATCATTAAAATTACTCAACACAAAAGAATGCAGAGAAAGAGGGAAAAAGAAAGAGCAGATGCAAAAAATAGAAAACAAATATTAATGTGATAGCCTTATATCCTACCATAGAGATATTTTAATTAAATTATAGTGATTATTAATTACATTAAATGTAAATGATCCAAGCACAATAATTAAACCAAGTATATATGATCTTAAAAAATCTACTTTAAATATAAAGACACAGATTAGTTAAAAGTAATAGGATAGAATAAGACATACCATTCAAATACTAAATATAAGAAAGCTGGAGTGTCTATAATGATATCACATAAAGTAGATTTCAGAACAAGCTATACTCAGGAATACAAAGGGCATTTCATTATGATAAAGGGGTCAGTTCATCCAGAAGACATAACAATCCTAAATATGAAAGCACTCAATAACAGAGCTTCAATATACATTAATCAAAAACTGATAAAACTGAAAAGAGGAATAAACACATCCACAATTATACTTGGAAACTTCCTCTTGCAGAAACTGACATAACAAATAGAAAAGAATCAGTAAGTATATAAAAATACCATTAGTCAACTTGGCATAATTTATATTTATCCCACTACTCAGTAAGAGCAGAATGCACATTTTTTAAGGTATACATGTAACATTCACCAAGATATGCTATAGGCTAATCCATAAAAAAGTCTCAATATATTTAAAACATTGAACTCATACACAGAATGTTCTCTGATCACAGTGGATTTAAAGTAGAACTCAATAACAAAATTATCTGAAAAATCCAGATATATTTGAAAATTAAACAACATACTTCTAAGTAACCCATAAGTCAAATAAGCACAAGGGAAATTAGAAAATATTTGAACTGAATAAAAATGAAAAGAAATCGAACCTTGTAGATGCAGCTAAAGTGGTACTTAAAGGGAAATATATGGCTTTAAAAGCTTTTGTTAGAAGAAGCGTCCAAATCCAGTGAGTTAAGATTCCACTTAAGAGTCTAGGAAAAAAGAAAGAGCAAATTAGATCTAAACTAAGAAGAAAGAAGGACATAATAAATATAAAAGCAGAAATTAACATGTAGGTGACAAATAAACAATAGACAAACTCAATGTATAAAAAAGATGGTTTTTAGAAAGGTCAACAATATTAATAAACCTCTAGCAAGATTGGCCCATAAAAAAAGACAGACAACACCAGTTATTGACAACAGTCACCCTATAGGCATTAAAAGGGTAAGAAGAGAATATTGCAAACAAATTTATGTGAATAAATTAATAATTTAGATAAAATGGACATATTCCTATAAACACTCAAAGAACCAAAACTCACTCAAGAAAGAATATTTTTAAATCTAAATTTCCCTAAAGGAACTGAATTTGTGTTTAAAACTTGCTTACAAAGAAAACTCCAGTCTCAGAAACATTCTCTGGTAAAGCCTATAAAACTCACAAGGAATAAATAATACCAACATTACACAAACATTTTCATGAAATTGAGCAATAGGAAGCCCTTCATAATTCATATTATATGGCTAGAATTATCCAGATACCAAAGCAAAAAAAAATTAAAAAATGAAAAAGCTAGACATTATAAGAAAAGAAGATTGCAAATATATCCCTGAACATAGATGCAAAAATCCTAACAAAATTTAGCAAATCAAATCCAGAAATATATTTTAAAAACTAGTATACCATGACCAAGTTGTATTTATCCCAGGAATGCAAAGTTAGTTTCACATTCAAAAGTCAATCAGTGTGCAAAAGAATGAAGTTGGACTCTTTCCTCACACCATATATAAAAACTAAAAATGCATCATAGACAAATTTAAAAGCTAAAATTATTCTTAGAAGAAAGCATAGAGACAAATCTTCATGATTTTGGATTTGGCAAAGGTTTTTTAAATACAATACCAAAGTACAAGCAACAAAAGAAAAACTGATAAATTGGACTTCATCAAAATTAAAAGCTTCTGTACATCAAAGGACACTATCAAGGAAGTGAAAAGATACTCCACAGAATGGGAGAAACTATTTGAAAATCATATACCTAATTAGGGTTAATGATCCAGAATATATAAAGAACTCTACAACTCAACTACATAAAGACAAACAACCCAGTGGAAAAGGGGGCAAAGGACTTGAATAGAAATTTCTCCAAAGAAGACATACAAATGGCCAACAAGCGTATTAGGGAAATGCAATTCAAAACCACAATAAGATATTACTTCATACGAACTAGGATAGCTAAAACTTTTTTAAAAAGAAAAATAACAAGTGTTAGTAATGATGTGGAGAAACTGGAACCCTTATACATTGTTGCTGGTGGGAACGTAAAATGGTGAAACTGCTATGGAAAACAGTTTGGCAATTCCTCAAAAAGTTAAACACAGAGTTACCATATGACTCAGAAATTCTACTCCTAGGTATACATCCCAAAGAATTGACAGCAGATGTTTAAAAACCTTTTCATGAATGTTGATAGCAGCACTAGTCACAATAGCCAAAAGGTGGAAACAACCCAAATATTCATCAACAGATGAATGGATAAACAAAACATGGTATATCTATACAATCGAATATTATTCAGCCATAAAAAAAATGAAGTGCGGATACATACTACAACATGGATGAACCCTGATGACATTATGCTAAGTAAAAGAAGCCAAACACAAGGACCACATATTATGTTTCTATTTATATGAAATATCCAGAGACAGAAAGCAGATTAGTGGTTGCCAGGGGCTGGAGGAAGATGTGAATGGGGAGTGACTGCCTAATGGGCATGGGGTTTCCTTTTAGAGAGAGCAGAATGTTCTGGACCTAGAGAGTAGAGGTGGTTGCACAACATTGTAAACATACTTAACAGCACTGAATCGTATACTTTAAAATGGTTTAAATGGTGAATATTATGTTATGTGCATTTACCACAATAAAAAAAATCAATCTATATAATTCACTACTTTAATAGAATAAAAGAAAAAACATACCATCATCTCAAGAGATGTAGGAAAAGCATTTGACAATTTGCTACCTATTCATGATAAGAACTCTCAATAAATCATGTGTAGAAAGGAAATTTTTCAATCTGATTTAAAAAAATCTATGAGGGCTTCCTTCCCTGGTAGCGCAGTGGTTGAGAGTCCGCCTGCCGATGCAGGGGACACGGGTTCGTGCCCCGGTCCGGGAGGATCCCACATGCCGCGGAGCGGCTGGGCCCGTGAGCCATGGCCGCTGAGCCTGCGCGTCCGGAGCCTGTGCTCCGCAACGGGAGAGGCCACAACAGTGAGAGGCCCATGTACAAAAAAAAAAAAAAAATCTATGAAAAACTGACAGCAATCATCCTACTTAAAAGTGAAATGAGGAACAGAGGATCAGGAACAAGGCACAGACGTGCACTATCACCAACTCTATACTGGAGGCCTTATCCAGCACAGTAAAGAGAGAAAAAGAGAGAAAAAGACTCAGATTGGAAAGGAAGAAGGAGAACTTTATTTATTCACAGACAACATAGTTGTGCACATAAAAAATCCTAAAGACTACAGAAAAAGCTACTAGAACTAACAAGTGAATTTAGCAAAATTACAGGATACAGGTCAACAATCAAAAATCAATTGTAGGGCTTCATTGGTGGCGCAATGGTTGAGAGTCCACCTGCCGATGCAAGGGACACGGGTTCGTGCCCCGGTCCGGGAAGATCCCACATGCCGCGGAGCTGCTGGGCCCGTGAGCCATGGCCGCTGGGCCTGTGCGTCCGGAGCCTGTGCTCCGCAACGGGACAGGCCACAACAGTGAGAGGCCTGCGTACCGCAAAAAAACCAAACAAACAAAAAAATCAATTGTATTCTATATACTAACAATGAACAATTGGAAATTGAAATTTAAAATACTATTTACAATGATATTAAAAAGCATGAAAGTTTCTCTCTAGATCTCCACATTGAAAGCTATAAAACACTGCTGAGAGAAATTAAGAAGTCCTTAATAAACAGATACGTATAATATTCTTGTATCAGAAGACTTTATATTGCTGAGATGTCAATTCTCTCTCAATTGATCGATAGATTCAATACAATTCTAATCAAAACCCCAGCAGGTTTTGTTGTTGTTGTTGTGAGAAACTGTCAAGGTGATTCTAAAATTTGTGTAGAAATGCAAAAGACCCAGAATAGCCAGATGAATTCTGAAAAAGAACAAAGTTGGAAGATAAACAATACTTGATTTTGAGATTTAATATAAAGCTATAGTAATCAAGACAGAGTGGTATTGTCATAAGGATAGTGTCCACATACAGACTCAGGTTATGAGAGTCAATTAATTTGCAATGAAAGTGTCAAGATACTTCAATGGAGAAAATACAATCTTTTCAACAAATGGTGGTGGAATGACTGGATATCCATACACAAAAACAAAACACAAACAAGCAACCCTCATCCCTTACCTTACACCAAACACAAATATTAACTAGAAATAGGTCATAGAACTAAAGAAGCTAAAACTAAACACAGGAGAAAATCTTTACGAACTTCAGGGAGGCAAAGATTACTTAGAAAGAATGTAAAATGCATAACCCATAAAAGAAAAAAACTTGATAAACTGGAATTCAACAAAAGTATAAACGTGTGCTCCTTTGAAGATAATTTTAAGAAAATAAAAAGGCAAGCCACAGACTGGAAGAAATATATATTCAAAGATGTATCCAGAATATATAAAGAATTCTTACAATCAATAACCAAAAGACAACTCAATTAAAACTTGGGCAAAAAGTTTGGAACAAACACTTCACAATACAAGACATTAAAACAGCCAGTAAGCACATGAAAAAAAAATGCTCAGCATCATTATTAGTCACCAGTGAAATGCAAATAAAGCCACAATGAGATATCACTATACATCCTCTAAAATGGCTAAAAATGGAAGAGCCTGACAATACCAAGTGACAACAAGGATGTGGAACAACTGGAACTCTCATACATTGCTGTTGGGAATGTAAACAGTCTGACAGTTTCTTATTAAACATACACTTACCTTACAACCATGAGATTTCAATTCTAGGCACTCACCCAAGAGAAATGAAAACATATGCCCAGAGGCTTGTCTAGAGCAGCGCTTAAAATAATAGCTCCAAACTGGAAATAACCCAAATGTTCATTACCAGGTGAGTAAATAAATTGTAGTACATCCATAAAACAGAGTACAACTCAATGATAAAATGTGACAAACTAATTGATATACGCAGTAATATGGACAAATCTCAAAATCATTACACTGGGTGAAAGAAGACAGACACAAAAGGCTCATGTACGATTTTCTTGATATTAAGTTCTAAAAAAGATAAATCTAGTCTACTGTAATAAAAAGAAGACAAGTGAAAACTTGAGGCCGATGGTGGGGTTGAGAACTGACTGGGCAGGAGCACAAGGGATGGGATGCCAGAACTGTTCTATATCTAGACTGCAGTAACGATTCATGGGCATATTCTGTGATTGTATACTTTGCCCAAACCAGCAAGCTGTACACTTCAAAGGTATGTATTTATTTTTTTTAAAAATTTGCAACATTTGCCTGATGTTATAGACTGAAGTGTGCCCCCCCAAATTCAAAGGTTGAAGTCTTAACCCTCAAAGACTATACTTGGAGATAGGGCTTTTAAGGAGGTAATTAAGATTAATGAGGTTATAAGGGTGGGGCCCTAATCTGATAGGACTGGTGCCCTTAGAAGAAGAAGAGACACCATAGAGCTCTCCGTGAGCACACAGAGAAAAGGCCCTATAAAGACATAGCAAGGGCTTCCCTGGTGGTGCAGTGGTTAAGAATCCACCTGCCAATGCAGGGGACACGGGTTCAAACCCTGGTCCAGGAAGATCCCACATGCTGAGGAGCAACTAAGCCCATGAGCCACAACTACTGAGCCTGCGCTCTAGAACCTGAGAGCCACAACTACTGAAGCCTGTGCACCTAGAGCCTGTGTTCCACAACAAGAGAAGCCACCGCAATGAGAAGCACCATAACTAGAGAAAGCCCGCGCGCAGCAATGAAGACCCAACGCAGACAAAAATAAAAAATAAGTTAAAAAAAAAAAAAAAAAGACACAGCAAGAAGGCAGCCATCTACAAGCCATGGAGAGAAGCCTCCCAGAAACTAACCCTGATGGCACCTTGGTCTTGGACTTCTAGACTTCAGAGTTGTGAGAAAATAAACATCTGTTGTTTAAACCACTCAGCCTATGGTATGAGAAATATACCTGAGTATCGAGCACAAGAAAATAAACTCACCATTCCTTACTAATCATGTTATTCCTGAGCCTATTTTGCCTTTAGCTGATTGAAATTTTTCTGGAATATGTATTGAGAGGCCAGCAGTTGTTTTAATTCTGTAGAAGGCCTTGGCCAACAGATCAGACAGCTGATGCATATGTTAGACCGAAAGTGATGGTGGGATTTTCAGACCTGTGAAAGCAGTCATTGAAATGACTGATATCGTTGGGACCAAGTGAAAGGAAGCTCACAAGAGCACCTCTGTCACACCCAGGTGTGTGTCAGGTCATGTATCAGTGAAAGACTTGCTCTCTCTTGGCTTTTGGTTGTGCCTCACTTGGCAATGGCACCAAATCCATGGATGGTGGGCTTCTCTTTTTCTCTCTACCATCCCATTTATCAGATACATTTCTGCAACCAATGATTCCATCAGTTCTCATCTGTCCACTGATTTGGTTCATTTATTTAGAGCAATATTTTTCAGCTAACAAACTATAATCCACCTCTCTCCTTTAAAACTATATTAGGGGCCCTCAAAGGTTGGTTACGAGGAAAGGCTTCCAGGTGGAGGTGGACCTTTATTTGGACCAAGGCTTCACCCTGGCTCCCCTCAGCCTATTCTCAATACAGCAGCCAGCATGATCCTCTTACAGCTTAAGTCAGGCTCCATCACTCTCACCTGGCTCAGAGTCTTTACAGCAGAGGACAAGGCCCTCAGCAGCCTGACCCTCTGTGACCTCTCTGACCTCAGCATCTACCTGCCACACTGGCCTCCTTGCTGTACCTTGAACATGTGGATGCTCCCTCAGGGCCTTTGCACCTGCTATTTCTCCTGCTTGGAACGCCTTTCCTAACTATCCGCGTGGCTCGCTCCCCATTTCCTTCGGGTCACGGCTCAAATGTTACCTTTCCAGGGAGGCCTTCTCTGACCTCCCTAGTGAATGAACCAACATTCCCCGCCCCACCTCAGGGAGTCCTTTCCAGCTTTATCTTCGCCCTGGTGCTCTTTCTCCCTAGCACATACTGCCCTCTGACTTGCTTGCTTTCTCTTGATTCGCTCTCTCGTTCTTTACCAACTCCCCACACCAGAAGGTAAGCACCAAGGGAGAGAAACTTTGTCTCGCACATGCAGGAGGCTCAGTAATAACTTGTTGCGTGGACAGTGGAAACCTGCTCCTTTTATAGAATAGAAGTCAGAGGAAAGAAGCTACCATCCTCGGCTGCCTCCATCCTCCTCTGCCACCCACAGCTCTCCCTGGCCTCCAAATCTCGCTCAGACGGAAACTGAGAAAAGTCCTGCAGACGAGCATAGGAGGCAGGGCTTCGGGATGAAATAAGAATGTCAGCTACATGCGGGCCAAGGCAAGAGGCCATCCGGTGTTTGAGGCAGGTGGGTAGGATAATCCAGTGGCCCCTGGGCTCCCTCCCTCCCTCCTCCTGAGGGCTACACTTTCCACCAGGGCTTTCTCAGATGGACTGACCCAACTGGAATAGCCTGACAAGAGACTGGTTCTCTCAGCCCTCAGGCCACCCACGCAGGGCCTGGAGCAGACAGAGCCTTGTCCACCACCTCCAGCATCCCAGACAACATCATCATTGTCCTCTGTGTGCTGTGATGCAAAAGGGTTGGGACACAGTGCTTTTCCCTTCCTCCAGACGCCTTCCCCTCTCCTCCTTCCACTCTCCTCTCCCATGTTCCTGCTTGTTTTCCTCTCTTGTGCAATCGCTGCAGCTGTGCCATATTTTCTGCTATTGTAGAGATCAAAGGGGGAGCTATGGCCCTTCCAACAGAATGGACTCCCACAATGTGAGTGACAGCATGTTGAGAACTTCCATGCCTGCCGCATTAAAAGATCTGAAATGCCCTTCCTTAAACAGAAAAACCTGCTCAACAAAAGACAGACGGTGAAAATACCTCAGTGGCCACTGTCCCTCGGAAAATGCCATTCTGAGATAAAACTGAGTTTTTCCTCTTTGAGACAGAAAAATGTGTATTGCAAAACGATGCTCTTCAGGCACATATGCCATTCAATGGGTTGTTTGACAAAGAGGCTCATAGTAAATGCTTTGTCGATATTATTTATCTTAGTCTTCCTCATATCACCACCACCAGCCAGGACAGGATCTAGAACTCCCCAGCCTTCTAAAGCACTCTTGGGTTACTAAGAAGATCTTTGTGCAGTTTTCAAAATAGAGGAGACTTGATGAGGAATTGAATTTTCCTCTTCACATTCCATTCCTTTGCAAGAAAAATGGCCTTGAATGTTCCTTTTAAAAATGCTAAATGGAACTAGAAAAAAAGATGCTAAAAACTTAGAAAAATCATTTGCTTTCCTATTATTTAATCAGCCATAGCCTCCTAACACATGTACAAGGGTAAAGAACTCATGCAGTGTTAATGCATTTATGAGGTCACCTTCTTAGCAACGTCCCAACCACTCTTGGTAATGCTCCCCATAGATCTCACTCAGGAGCACTCATATTTGCAATGCAGGATATTGGCTGGCCATGTGTTTTAGATGATTGCCTTTTCATCCATTTATACTTCCATTTAATTTTCCTAATCATCTAGGGAAAACTTTGAAATCCCTTTCAAAGATCAGAACTGGGGCTGGGACTGGGGCAAGGCAACTAGACTGCAATTTTAAGGAGGCGCTCACTCTCAGATGCTGGCCCTGCCCTTGAAGACCTCCTTAAATTTTGCAGCCTAGGCTTCTCACTCTCAGGGTCATGCAAGTGACTCTGTCACCAATCTGGAAGCTGGGGTCAGACAATACCTTGGTCAGGGCATGTGTGTGCAGGGGAAATTAAACTGCTTGGGAGGCAGGAGACCTATGTTCCAGTCCCCTCTTTACCACTTTTGCCATATTCCATCAAATCTAAGATACCACTGATTGTACAAACACCATCGCTTGATGTACCATTATGAAAAAAAAATGCTGCCCATTAAACTATGACATAATGGCATAATGACAATTGTGTAAGATACAAGAATTGGCCTCGCTAGCCTCTCACAGCCTTGAATTTTTTCATCTGTAGTGAGGGATTAGACAACTTCTCCTGCCTTCAGTTTAGTTACTTGACGTGATAGGTAATCCTTTTGCACATATCTCAATAATAAAACATAAATCTAGCTCTATGTACTTGTGGGTATCTTTTCTTTATTAAAAGTATTTGGCTGCTACTTTGCAAAAAAAAAAAAAAAACCACAAAGAAAACAGAACTGAAATTGCGTCATTCCTCCAATGACAAATATTTGCTTTATCAATATCAAATTTATACCCCATGCTCTATTTCCTTGACTCTCTTTGTAACCATGTAAACAATAACTTTTTGTTTCAGTGCCAAATCACAGTGTAACCTTTTTGAAGTCATCTTAATCAGCGATTAAACTCAAGACACGTATTACCAACAATGTACCTATCTCATTGAAAAGTTGAAAACATCAGAAGCTAAAACTCAGTAGATGAATTCACAGGCAATGACAAATACATCACAATCACTGCCAGGCCAACAGCAATTGATAAGGTGCTGCCCCACCAGCAGTAGTCACAGATCCAGATGGGTAATCAATTCACAACACACTTGACTTTAATCTAGCACTGCCTTTCCTTAGCTTCATAGTAGGAAAAAGGATGGGAAATACAGTATGTATCTGCTGTCTCATAGGAAGGCCAGCAACTACTCCTGATGCAGAGTCTTGGCCTCCCTCTACCACAGCAGGGATGAACACAGTTGCTAGAGATGACGTGTATGGTTCACCCTGACCCAAAGAAGCCTTCGTTTCCTATTGGCCTCTATATTGCTCTAGTCCTGCAGGCCTAAGGCCACGTGACCGCTCCAAGTTCTCCCAGTCCCAGGGCAGTCCCAGGAATCTAGAGTTTCACAATAATCAAGACAGATAATCCACCCCAGGTATAGAGCCATCCACACTTAACCCTTATGTTTCCAAGGTAAAGTTGCTGTGAGAAGGTAAGTCTGCGGTCATCTTCCCAGGCAGGTTAATGGGAAAAGGTTCCTAGCTCTCAGGTGCCATTGACTGCAAAACACACCCTGATTCCAGGGGCATTAAAATTGGCAAGGGTACATCTTTGGGGGCTTCCCTGGTGGCACAGTGGTTGAGAATCTGCCTGCTAATGCAGGGGACATGGGTTCGAGCCCTGGTCTGGGAGGATCCCACATGCCGCGGAGCAACTAGGCCCATGAGCCACAACTACTGAGCCTGCACGTCTCGAGCCTGGGCTCCGCAACAAGAGAGGCCGCGATAGTGAGAGGCCCGCACACTGCAATGAAGGGTGGCCCCCGCTTGCCACAACTAGAGAAAGCCCTCGCACAGAAACGAAGACCTAACACAGCAAAAATAAATTAATTAATTACTAAACTCCTACGCCCAACATCTTCAAAAAAAAAAAATTGGCAAGGTACATCTTAGAAAAACTGAAATGCTGCTTTTACATATCATTTTAATTGCTAACCCTAGTGGCCACAACTGAAATGGGGATGATCATTTTAATGAGATATTTAAGGGAACATCTCTTGTGTTCCTTTTCAGCTTTCAAATCGAATTATGAGCCTATGACTTTAATGTGTGTGAGCTGTTGGATTCTGACAATGGTCATGCAATGACTATCATACTAGGGCACACATGGAAGCCCTGGGAGCTCCAGGAACAGAGCCTCTGGGTTGTCTGTGCCTCTGGGGTGCAGCCTGGGGCAGGGCACACTGAGCCTGAAAGGCTCCATGAGCTTCTGAAGTTGCAAAATAATAATAGTCAACCATTTGTGACTCCCCTAGTATATGCCAAGCACTTTACACACATCATCTCATTTAATTGGCACAATAACCCAGTGAGGTAAGTATTACTCTTCCCATTTTACAGATGAGGAAATTCTGCTGGTGAGTGATGGAGCTGGGATTAGAAGTCAGGCAGCCCACTTCATGACGCAGGCTCTTAACCACAATGCTTACCACCTCTCACCTACAGTCACCCTGTCTCACATGAGATTCACTGTCACTGATGAAAGCTTACTTGATACAAGTAGTAATACTGAGCCCCTTTAAAGAACACCAGGGAATTAAAAAAACAACACTTTTTTTAGGCAATGGGGGACATGCAATAGGAAGAGAGAGGATTCCATGATGTAGCTTCAGAACCATACTGCCCTCAAATAAAAACAGGGTGCCTACACCTCAGTATGTGCCATCTGACAGAGACAGTGTATTATGGGCTGAATTGTGTCCCCCCAAATTCACAGGCTGAAGTCCTAGCCCCTACTACCTCTGAGTGTAACAGTATTTGCAGAGAAGTCCTTTTAAAAGATAATTAACATTAAATCAGGTCATTAGGATAGGTCCTAATCCAGTACAACTGGTACCTTTATAAAAAGAGAGCAGGACACAGAGTTGCATGTGAGATAAGGCCACATACAAATCAATCTCAGAAACCTGGGGTACCCAAAATGGGTATTTTAGTTCATGTGTCATTAGGTGAACCCATATTAAACTTCTGTTTGTGTAGGTAAAAAAATGGTCAAATATGGACAATTTTATTTGTTCATCTTCTAATTATGCATATTTGCAGAAAATTTGCAGAAAAGGAACCAACAAGTCCTACCACCCCTAGTGTATAAATGATAGACCTGAGACCCATTCAGATGCACTGACTTATCAAAAGCCCAAAAACGTGTTAGCAGAAGAACTGGACCCCAAACCAGAAATTACATTTCCTTTTGTGAAGGCAAGTTGGCAGTATCTATTAAAAAGTACATATCAAATAGTAACCATGCTCTTTCACATAACAATTCCACCCCTAGGAATTGATCTACCAGAAACATCTGAATAGGTGTGCAGAAATATATAAATAAGAAGACCCACAATGCCAGCCCCATATGTGATGTGAAAATTTAGAAAGAATCCAAATGCCGACTCATGGGGAATTGGTTAAATCAATGATGGTTCATCCATCTGCACTCAAATCTATGTACCGGGGACTTCCCTGGTGGCGCAGTGGTTAAGAATCCGCCTGTCAATGCAGGGGTCATGGGCCGATCCCTGGTCCAGGAAGATCCCACATGCCGCGGAGCAACTAAGCCCGTGCACCACAACTACTGAGCCTGTGCTCTAGGGCCTGCATGCTACAACTACTGAGCCCACATGCTGCAACTACAGAAGCCCATGCACCTAGAGCCCGTGCTCCACAACAAGAGAAGCCACTGCAAGGAGGAGCCCACGCACAACAACAAAGAGTATCCCCCACTTGCCTCACCTAGAGAAAGCCCGTGTGCAGCAACGAAGACATAAATGCAGCCAATAAATTAATTAATTAATTAATTAAAGTAAGAGTAGTAATTTAAAAAAAATCTATGTACCATAGTTAAAAAGAAAGAGGTCACTCTCTTTGCTCATGTTAAAAGATGCCCAAATCATATTAAAAGCAAGAAAGGATACCTAGAAAAAGAAAATAAAAATACAACTCACAAAAGATGTATTAATATCCATGCACTGAGGGGTATAAAGTACCCAACACTCAGTAGGCGCTTTTGACCCTCCCCACCTCCTCCATCTTGCATATCATTTGAATTATCGCAATGAATTCAAGGAGCTGGTCCGTTCTACCGCCTAACAGCTAGGTGATCTCGGGCAAGAAGCTTCAGTTCCCCCGCCAGTAAGGTTGAAAGAAATTATAGCACTTCCTTCAGAAGTTCTTGATAGGATTTTGTGAGACTAGGTACATAAAGTGCTTAGAACAATGCTTGGCAGATAGTAAGTGCTTAATATATATGCACCATTATGGTAATGATGATGTTATTCATCTCTGGAACCTGAAGAAACAAGGTTTCTTTAGTTCATATTGTATTTACTCTGCTTTGTTTATCTCCTTTAAAAAATTATCTTGTAAGAAAACATAATAAATCATCCTGCTTATTTCCCTGCCTGAAATTAAATAAAAAGGCAGTGCTTTTTAAAGCAGTGCTTACCCCAATAAACTCTAGCAATATTAGGTATTCTGATACTTAATGTAGCCTCTAAAGACAATTTCATTATTTCATTACTAAACTGATAAACTGCTTTTCTGAGAAGTTAATATTAACAGAGTCATTCCCAGGTAAATAAATTGTTTATCAGGTATAACCCAAGATGCCTCTGCAAAGTATGCAGTATACCCAACCCTCTTCTGTTGAGGGATCAGTTTGGGCCTTCTCCTCTACTCATTTAGGTAACAAGGTGGCTATGGCACAGGTCTTTCAAATGCACAGAAAGAACCTTTTATGTAACCATACTCTAACTTAAAACAGGACTTTCTATTTGAGGTCCTTCCCAGGGCATTCTAAGTATTAACTGAGCCAGCCAGGCTTATTTCCACAGACCTTAAACCTGAAAGATTTGTGCAGCCCTATAAACAGACTGGAATTAAAATACAGTTCACCCGGGCTTCCCTGGTGGCGCAGTGGTTGAGAGTCTGCCTGCCGATGCAGGGGACACGGCTTCGTGTCCCGGTCTGGGAAGATCCCACATGCCGCGGAGCAGCTAGGCCCGTGCGCCATGGCCGCTGAGCCTGCGCGTCCAGAGCCTGTGCTCTGCAACGGGAGAAGCCACAACAGTGAGAGGCCCGCGTACCACAAAAAAAGAAAAAATAATAATAATAAAATACAGTTCACCCACATTCTGATTCTGATCTAGTATTTCTTTGGTCCATGGATGCTCTGTGGAACCAAGCGCAATTTAGACCCCAAAGAACCACTGAGCATGGGAAGGCTATGTAAGCTTGGCAAATCACTGTTACAGAAGCTCCCAGAATTAAAGGGTCTTTTCGAGCTTTTTGTGCCAGCTGAGGCTCCGACAGGTTGTGTGTCTTGCCCAAAGTTTCACAGCTGGTCAGTGGTACAGGTAGGGCTGGAACCCAGGTAGTAACTTTCCAACACAGATGCTCTTTCCACTGCTAGTAAATTATCATTCTTCCGTTTTTGCTTCTTGGAAAACCGAGCAAAGTTAAAACAGTTCATTCAGTGTCAGAGAGGCAGTCAAGTAGAACTGGCGATGCTAACCAGCAGATTATAAAATCCTAGAGGGCGGGTCCTCTGCCCCTCATCTACCCCCACCGGCCCTGTTTAAATGTTTTTGCTGATTGTCTCCCAACACACAGTTTAGAGGAAGTTTCTCTTCTAGGTTAGCACTACGCGTTTAACTTCAGGTTCTGACACACGCGTCTGTGATTATCAGAGCAGGCACGCCCCCCAGTGCCCCGACCTGGCGGCCCGCAAAGGTTTGCGGGGGCCACAGCCACCACCCAACCGCGGTGGTCTTGCAGCCCTAGCAACTCGAAGCTCGCCCATAGCAACTCGTCAGCGACGTTTTTCTGGTTTTGGCAAACTGGAGACGGTAAACTGGTAGCAGATTGAGCCGGAAGCAGAATGGTTGGGCACGGCTAGTCTTGACAGTACAGAGCGCCTTCTGAAGGCCGAAGACCTCTCGGCAAGCCTTTATAAATGCGGGTGCAATCCTCCCCTCCCGCAGCAGTCCAGGGACCAAGTCTACTTGATCCTGGTAACTGAGTGCGCTTCAGGTGACACTCGGACGCCCAGCAGGTCACCCCCAAGTTCAGAGAGGCAGCTCTCCTGCGCAGCTTCCGCCTTGGTCGAAACGCCTCTCCTGCACGGAAGACCTTTCTCACCCGCACTTCCCTACGCCCCACAGCGTGAGCCCCTTCTCTGCACCCACATTCCATCTCCCCCACCGGAGGCGGGTGGTATAAACCTCACGCTCCGTCTGGGTGCCCAGCGAGCGCACTCTGGGGAGCTGCGCGCGCGGGTAGGAGTGGGTCCCCCGGATCGCGGAGTCCCGGGCGCGGAAGCGCCCTGCCCTCCACCCACGCCAGAGGGTTGGGGCGGTGGGCGGTTCGCTCTCCAGGAGGGGAGGCAGCTCCGCAGCCATGGCAAGCGCGGAGGCAGGCAGGGGCACCGCGATCGCGCGGAGACGGCGTGGGAAACTCGGGGCGCAACAGGAGTCAGTGCAGCTGGCCCGACGTAGCAGCAGGACGGCTAGTGCCAGGGAAAGCGCCACACATAAGCCGACCGCGCTGTTGGTGGGCGACTGGTATTATTCGGAATTATAAACCGGGCGGTTACAGCAGACACTCGAGGTGCTCCCCTCCTGGGAAGGAAGAAGGGAGTTGGGCACCAGGACACGGAGAGACCGGGGGTGAGGGGGAGTCTCTCCCTGGCTGCGGGGTGTCCTAAAGGGGTGTGGGGACAGCTCTGGGCACGAGGGTGGGAGCGGGCGGCGCGCGGGACATGCGGACCCCACGCACCGGGCTCACCTGGCGCGCACTCGGAGGGTCCATGCCGGCGGCGGGCGGCTGCTGGGCGCCCCGGCGGTGCCCTTGGCCCGCGCCGCAGCCCGCACAGAGGGCACAGGGCGACCGCACCCCGCGCCGAGGGGCTGGTCGTTCCGCGGGACTCTGGCCGCGAGCCTGAGCCTCTTTGCGCCTTCACTCCCCAGGCGCGTCCCGAGCCAGCGAGTGCCTGGGTCCTAGCGCCCCTCTCAGGGTGTGAGCCCCGACTTTGAGCCCGCTTAGCGCCCCCCCACCCCCACCCCCACCCCCCGCCTTTAGCTATTCCGATCCCCGCAGCGCCCCTCCCGCCCCTCGAGGGAAGTCGAGTCTAGCCTGCTCTGCCCAGTCTGGCGTTTCTTGGGACTCGGAATCTGGACACGGAGCTTCCTCCTCACCATGCCCATCCTTTCCACTCTCTTCTCCGTGCGCCTCTACCCCCAAGAAAACACTGAAGGATCAGATTTGCCTCATCCCTCAACTCAAATTCGTATACACTATCATTTTAAAGAGATTCTAATGTCAGAGACATTAGTCATAGATAAATAGATAGATAGATAGATAGATAGAGATCGTTCTTCCTCAAAGTTAAAGGAGGACTTTTGTATTCAAATGAATTTGTAAAGGACACCTGATTATGTGCCTGTTGCGGGGCGGGATAGGCTGGTGAGGGGGTGTTGTCCCTCAGCCTTAATTGTGCAGACAATTTACCAAAGCGAGTCAAACGTGGATCAAGCCAAAGTTACTGCTACCCTTACCGCCCCTCCCAATGTATTTTGGGAGCTGGAATCAAAGGCCTGGGCAGATACTATTAAGCTTTCAGACACTTTGAAAAAGTAATGGATCGGGCCCAATTAAATCCTTCAGCTGTGAATAAGCCTGGAATCCAGCTGTAGTTATTATCACACCTGCCCCATACCTGGCTCCTCTAGGGGGACGGATTTCTAACAAAGACCTAGGGAGCATTTACAAAGGCCTTTCCTCTCTCAACTGCCCACAGGGCTGAGTCAGTCCAGCCAAAACCAAGATCAACAACAGCAATCTTTTCCGGCTGACTTTCATCCAGAGAGGCTGATGCGACTTCTAATGGCAGAAAAGGAAAACAAGTCATTTTTAGAAGTAAAACCTAGTGCATAGGACACGGAGAGAGACATGGAAAAACATGATTATTTTAGTGTTAGCCATAATCTATAAAGGCCAACCATAAAGCATGAGAGCAGTATGAATATAGCCTTTATTGTCTTTTTCTAAGGAGCTCAAAGCCTTTTCCCTCAACAGCACCCCTCTCTGTGTGAACAGACTCTAAGATGGCCTCCAGTTATCCCTACCTCCGGGCGTTCATGCCTTTGTGGACTCCCCTCCCCTTGAGTGTCAGGGAACCTGTGACTTGCTTCCTATACATAAAGTATGGTAAAGGTGATGGGGATGTCACTTCAGTGATTATGGTACACAGTCTCGCTAGGAAACGCTCTCTCTTGCTGGTTTTGATGAAGCAAACAGCCATGTTGGGGAGGCCCTTTGTGGCAAGGAACCGAGGGGGCCTCTGGCCTAGAGCCAATAAGAAACTGAGGCCCTTAGTCCAACAAACTGAAAAGAACTAAGTCCTGCCAACAACAAGGAGAGCCCCAAACTGAACCCTTCCCTAGTTGAGCCTTGAGATGAGACTGTAGCCCCAGCTAACACAGAGGACCTGTATATCCATGCTCAACTTCTGACCCACAGAAACTGTGAGATAATTTATGTGTGTGTTTAAGCCACTAAATTTGTGGTAATGTGTTATGTACAACAGCAAAACTAATACACTTCCTCCTTCCACAGACGGAAAAGTAAGGCAAAGAAGATTAGGTATAAGGGTGAAGGTCATTGAAATCATAAGCATAATCTACCATTATTTCACAATAATAGCCTTTTAAGGCCCTGTATAGACAAGGAAAAGCAGAACAGCAAAGACATCAGAAGGTGAAAGATCAAGTTCAGGTTGAGACTTGGGGGGTAAAGCAACACAACTTTAAGAAAGTCTGAAAATAACCCAGCGGGTAAAAGGACAGTTTGAAGAACTCAGGGTAAGTCAACCCAAGAAAAAGTACAAATATTTTCAGAAAGTAAAGGAAAAGGAAAACGAGAAAAACAATAATAACACCAAATCCTCTGAATCCCTTTTCTCATTATCTATAAAAGAAAAACAAAAGCCATATTATTTACTCCTGGAAGTGCGGGGATTTTCCAGAAGAGCTGCTCAAGAAGTACTAGGGGGCTGGCTGTGCACATTACATGCCTGTGGCAACCAGCAGGTTGTCTACTGTTCCCGAGATACTGCATGAAAACAGACGGTGTCTCAAGACTATTAGCCAGAGTTCTGAGGGTCTGAGTGTATTTGTTAGCTTCTCAGTGTCTTTGGATGCCTACTGTTTAAAAGTTTTCTATTCCATCCCTGCTATAATACAGCAAAATCAAGGCCAACACTTAACCCTGAAGGGGATTATGGAGTGATGCATGATTTTTAAAGTGAGGAAGAGAGGGAAGGAGAAAAGGAAAGAAAGAAGGAAGGAGAAGGAAAGGGAACTAAAGCAAAGGGAAGGAAACCAAGAAGGGAGAGAACAAAGGGAAAAGAACCCAAAGCACAGAGTTCCCAGTCTAGTGGGGGAGTGGCTGGAAAGTCTACAAGAACATAATGAAGCACTGTTCTCACACTTCCTGTTGCTTACTGGACATCTCTACGAGAGTCCCACCAACATTTCACAATGAAAGTTTCTGAACCAGGAAGCATCCTCTCCCTACCAAATCTGATTCCTGGTGGTTAATGCCACTAACAGCTCTCCCAATTCAAACCACAGCCATCTGGCTTCCCTCCTTCTCCGTTGCTCTGTGAACCAACCAGCCACCTCTTCCACTGTAGTGTCACTGGCCTGTCCCTCCCTTTGCACCCCTATTGCCAGGAGTGAAACAGTGCCCATGTCTGTCTCTGGACTAAGCCAGGTAATTAGCAATAGCCAACATGGGATGATTTAACTCAGAGGGGCTAGAGTCCAGCCCACCCCCTGCTCATGCCCATAATGTCTCCTCCACCCAGATTTTACATGGCTTATAATTTCCTTGGAGTGTTTTTTGTTGTTGTTGTTGTTGTTGTTTTGGTCCTAATTGGTTCAGCATTGCTCTATCCTAAAATTTAAACCTGTAAATATTTCTATCTGTGGCAACTCTTTGTGCCTTTAAAACCTTCATAAGACTGTGTACTATGTATCTGATGCTCTCTTCTTTGAAGAGCAACTTAACGCAATGCTTACTTAGGAAGAGTAAACATTTCTGGGGTAAAAGGAAATGGGCAGCAAAAACCAACTTCACCCATTCCACAGCTTTGCCTATGGCCCTATGGGTCTAGCTGTTTGGAATCTGAGAGGGAGTAAGGCAGCTCATGGTTGGTTGTTGGCTGTTGGCTTTTGGTGGCACCAGACGTGTACTGGCATCTACCTGTTTCAGTTCCATAACCCAACAAGCAGAGATACATGGGGGGGGTGGCGGGGGGGAGTTGTTTTCTCATAGGGAATAAATAGAAGCCTGACCAGGACTTCCCTGGTGGTGCAGTGGTTAAGGATCTGCCTGCGAATGCAGGGGACACAGGTTCCATCCCTGGTCCGGGAAAATCCCCCATGCCGCGGAGCAACTAAGCCCGTGCACCACAACTACTGAGCCTGCGCTCTAGAGCCCGCGAGCCACAACTACTGACCCTGCGCTCTAGAGCCCACAAGCCACAACTACTGAGCCTGTGCTCTAGAGCCCGCGAGCCACAACTACTTAGCCTGTGTGCCACAACTACTGAAGCCCCAGTGCCTAAAGCCTGTGCTCTGCAACAAGAGAAGCCACCGCAATGAGAAGCCCGCGCACCACAACGAAGAGCAGACCCCACTTGCCGCAACTAGAGAAAGCCCACACGCAGCAATGAAGACCCAACGCAGCCAAAAATAAATAAATGTATTTAAAAAAAAAAAAAAAGAAGCAGCAGCCTGACCACTCAGGGCTGGAAGAGCAGCAGCTATGTATCGATAACAAGACTTTGGTTCCACTGATGAGGTTAAAACAAATGGGGTGCACCATTTAGGCTCCTCTGAACATATCACTGGTCATTCTTTGAAGATTGAAGATGTTGATAGTGCTGACAAGCTGGTACTTACATGATTGCCGCAATATGAAAGACCAGTACCTTCAACTGCTACCAGCATTTGGCAATTTCTGGAGAAATTAAGTCCATGGTTTACCTTCTATGGCAATATGTGCATTAAACTCCTCTTGTAATTCTTCCATCCATTTGGTATAGCATTATCCCATTACCACCATCCCTATCCCGAACCAAAGGAATACACAGTAACATTACTGACCTTCTGACAACAGACTTGGAGAGGCCACTTAGTGTCACCTGTGGCCTCCCTTACTCTAAATATGTGAGTAGATTCAGGATCCTAGCCCCAGTCTTCCCTAATCATATTGAAATCTCAGTCCAACTAGCAAAGCCACCCTAAGGAAACCCAACACACCTCCTACAGAATTCTAGATCAGACATTCTCCAACCTGGATCCCTGTCCTCAGGAGGGCTCAAGTCAAAGAGAGAGAGGTATAGAGAGTTTTGAGTAAACCTGTCTTGTCATACGGATAGGCATTAGCCCTGTGGCTTGGAGTTACAGATCTGCAAAGATTAATTGTGGACTGGGAAGTTTAGCATTACCAATAAAATCTCTCTCATCATTATTTCTCAGCAGGAGGCCAGAAGCATAAACTTGCACTTGTATCTGAAGAGAGCCCACTGTGCCCAAGTATTCCTTCGAGTGTGTTTGAGAGCCTGACCCCTCCCCCACTCACTGACACTTATACCCAATATATATGAAAAACAGATTGGAAACAAGATGAATCCATACTGCTTACATTCTAGTGGAGGGAAGAGAGACAATTAACATGAAAAAATAAAAGAAAGAAGAAGATCATTTTAGCATGAGCTGAAGATAATAAAACAAATGATTGCAATAGAAAGAGATGGAGAGAGGTGAGTTTGGAAGGTCAGAGGGGGCTTCTCTGGGAGGGAATGTTTGTACTGACACATGGATTGTCCCAAGGAGCTGGGAATGCAAAGATGTGAGGGAAGAGGGTCCCAGAGAGGGGAATGGCAAATGCAAAATCCTTAAGGCTGCACAAGCTTGGTAAGTTCCAGGAAGAGACAGGAGGCCAGTGTGGGTATGGCCGGGTGCAACAAGAAGCCTGGTGACAGTGTTAGGCAGAGAAGAAACTCGATACAATTGGCTTTTTGAAAAGATCACTCCGGCCACTGTGTGGAGGATCCGTGCTAGGGATTCATAGGGCAGCAGGAGGCTGTTGCCACAGCAGGAGGTGGTGATGACTAGGGAGAAAGCGGCGGAGACGGTAGAAATGATCAGGTTGGGGATGCATGGTTTTGAATGTAAGGCTGACAGTACTCATGATGGAGTGCATGTGGGGAGTGGAGTGAGGAGAGAGAAGAAACAGTAAAACCCCCTAGGTTTCTGGCCTGAGCAGCTGGGTGGATGGCGGTGCCATTTACTGAGATGGGGAAGGGTGAGGAAGGAGCAGGAAAAGAATGGGTGGGAAATCAAGAGCCCAGCTTTGGCCTTGTTCAGTCTGAGTCCCTATTAGACATCCAAGTGAAGATGGCAAGGAAGCAGCTGGATCTGTGTCTGGAGCTCAGTAGAAAGGTCAGGACTGGAGCCATACATTTGGGAGTCATCAGTGTGTAGATGCTTCTGTAAGCCATGGGGTGTGTAATCAGAAAGGGCGGTGAAGTGCGTGCTGGGCCTGCCAACCCTTCGAGGTTCAGCAGAGGAGATACCAGCAAAGAGAGGAAGAAGCTGTGGCCCATATGATAGGAGGAAAACCCACATAAAGAGAAGGAAAGTATTTAACCAACTTGTCCACTGATATGAAGAGTTAGAAAATGAAGAACTTCTGAAAGATTTTGCACAAGGGCTACACAACATGGAGACTTGTACATTATAAAGATAAATTTGGTGGTGGAGGCAAGCATGGGTTGGAGAAGGCTAACAGAGGCAGGGAGACAACTAATAATCATCCAGAAGAGGGGAGGAGAGCCTGAAAGACAGCACTGGCATCAGGAATGGTGAGGGGGGAAAAACGGGAAAGAAATCCAGGGACAGAATAGGATTTGGAAACCAATGGGCTGTGAGTGGGCGACTCTTGGAATGCTGGTATTTCCCACTAAGACAGGCACTGGTTGGGCAAAAGCAAGCACTCTGGTGCGCAGTTCTGAGTCAATGGGGTCTGAGATACCTGGGGAACACACAAGATGTCTAGCCAGTAAGAGGAAACAGGTCTGCAGGTGATGGGAAATGTTTCAGTTGGAGCTAAAAATTTGGGCATCATCAACATAAAGATACGAGAGGAAGCTCTGAGCAAGGGAGCTAAGGATCTAGCCTCGAAGGCTTTCAAGACGTGAACAGAGAGGGCTGGACAAAGGAGACTTCAGTTGAAGGCCAGAAGGTAAGTAATCTGCCCTCTGGCCAGAGGTCCATCCCAGTCTAACATCTTCCAGGCCAAGGACAACAAAATTCTCAACACCTGAAAGACTGCAAATGGAGAGAGTTACTCCCTAACAGAACTAGTATTCTTATAGAAAATGAAATATAGCCTTACACACACACACACACACACACACACACACACTCTCGTAAACCAACAAAACTTTCTGGGGCTAGATGTTTTATCCTCCGTTAAAAAATCAGTTGAAGGGGCCTCCCTGGTGGCGCAGTGGTTGAGAGTCCGCCTGCCGATGCAGGGGATACGGGTTCGTGCCCCGGTCTGGGAGGATCCCATATGCCGCGGAGCGGCTGGGCCCGTGAGCCATGGCTGCTGAGCCTGCGCATCCGGAGCCTGTGCTCCGCAACGGGAGAGGCCACAACAGTGAGAGGCCCGCATACCACAAAAAAAAAAAAAAAAAAAAAAAAAAAAATCAGTTGAAGGAGGAGGAAGTAAACTAAAAAAACACTTCTATTTTCCAAATTTATCTAAGAATTAAAATGCATTTTAATCAAATTCTCAAACTCTAGCAGGCTTTCTTGAAAAATGAGGGCAATATAGATAAATTAAGACATCCAGGGACTTCCCTGGTGGTCCAGTGGTTAAGACTTCGCCTTCCAATGCAGGGGTGCGGGTTCAATCCCTGGATGGGGAGCTAAGATCCCACATGCCTCCGGCCAAAAAACCAAAACATAGAACAGAAACAATATTGCAACAAATTCAATAAAGACTTTAAAATGGTTCACATCAAAAAAAATCTTTAAAAACCAATCCTTGCCCCTTAGATTTTGACCAACACTATTTCTTTGTTCCCCCTTTGCTCCTCATCCCCAACTTATTTTTTTCCTCCCATTCCTAGTCATAATACTCAAGGGAAAGACAAGAATGTACTGATTAACAAAACCTCTGGGAATGAAGCAAATTTGTAAAAAAAATTGCCCAAGTTTTAAAACCAGCCAACCACCTTCATAAATCAGGTGGATCCGTGTTAACACACATCGTGTGGGTCCATAACAACATTTCTGAGACCTTGGACCCTATGTTCAGTTGCTAGGGGCTAAGAAAAAAAAAAAAAAAAAAAGCAAACAAATGAGCATGGCTAAACAAAGAACGCTCCTCACACACCTTCCATTTGTTTGCAGAGTTAAAGGTAAATAGTACCGATCTTCCAAAAAAAACCCTGCAATCAATGAGGTTTCTCTAGACATCCCCCAGCCTCCCTTGCTGTACCTATTCTCTCTTCTCTCCTGTCCAGACACCGGCTTTGTTCCCTCCTGACCTCTTGCTCCTCTTCTCTAGGGTGAGGAAGGGATGAACCCTCCACCTGAGTTCACTGATTGGCTGATGGCACTTTGGTGTGAATGCATCTGAGTCCAAGTGTTACCTTAGCCAGTAATGTGCGTCTCAAGACATTTACTTACTTACTTACTTATCTACTTACTGATACTTTCTTACTTCTTTATTCTGCGGTTGAGGGAGAAGGCATGGGTGGATGCCAGCAATAAACAGGTGGGATAGTCCTTCAGGACCCAACTTTCCTACTGGGAGACCTCCAGCCCGTGTAGGGTGCCCCCCTATTGCTCCCACAGCAGCCTGCATTCTGTGTAGCCAGCACTAGCACTGCAGTTTCCTATGTCATGTCTGTGGCTCCTACCAGACTAAGCTCCTTGAGGGCTAAGTCACTGAATGAATAAATGAATGAATGAATTGAGATTGGAATGCAGGAGTTATAATGTTGCCCTCTTAAGCTGCTGAAAAAGATTGAAAGATTGAAAGGAAACATTATCCTTTATCTCCCCAACACCGTTAAATGGCCTTTGTTCCTGGGACGTCCTTTGACCTAAAAAGTACTAGAATCAGAAAGATAAACACTGTCATTACCTGCTTCTCCTGGGTCTGAGAATGTTAGGTCCTGACCCTAACTTTGGGTTCCCCTGACCTAAGACCCCAGACTCACATTTACGCTGCTTGGTGTTCTTGATGTTTCATCCATCATGTTATTCCAATAAACAGTTATTGGGGTCTACTAAGCTCCAGGCATAGTACTGGGTATCTAGGATTCAACAATGAAGAAACCCAGCCCAATCCCTGTATTCACCAACCTCGCAATCTAGCTGAGTTACTATTTAGTGAATTGTCCCAGCCAAAGACTCCTTCGCCCACCATGCATTCATCTATCCATCCAATCTATTTTCTGTGTTTCTTAATTCTTTTAAATTCCTGAGAACAATAGGGGTGTTTGGAACATATTTGTTAAATGAAGACTTATCATAGTTTGGGTTGTTTTGGAATCATATTACTAAAGCTAAAAATATTCAAAAGCTAAAAAGGATTGTGCTGGATAGTCTCTGTTTGCCCCTCCAGATGGGCTCTCCATCCTTCCTCCCTGACCCTGTGCCCTGGGAGGCTGACCTGTAAGGAATACATCATGGGCCCCTTGGTCTCTGGCTTGCGAGAGCTGGGTTCAGCAATGGGAGGGACCAGCATAGGATGGGAGCAGGGCAGTAGCTGTGTGTCTCCAGAGCAGCACAGAGCTTTCTCAGTCCCAGCATCTGCTGCATCTCTGAGCCCGTTACCGTCCTCCTAGTGGCGTGTTACCATTGGCCTCTGGGTGGTAATAGCTTCTCGGCTCTCACTAGCCCATGGAAACTGCATCATCCCTTGTTGGTTTCCCATAAGCCTGCCCACACCCATCCACACCTTTGTAGGGCAAGCCTTCATTGTTTCCTGAGGGGATTCCAATACAGAACCCATTTCTTTCAACCTCCAGAGGTGGAGTCACAAATTCCTAAAGAAAAGGGTCTACTTTCAATCTGTGGCCTTTACAGCTATTTGGAGCCACGTTGTGATTTTATTACTATCAGCCTACACAGACTGATTTTTAAAATATATCCTATGGGTTGGACAAAATTATGCCAAGACAAAGGTCAGGCCTGAGATGCCAACGAAAACAAGCACACAAGGAAAAAAGTGGCAAATGCTTGGCATTTCAAATTCCAAGAAGTCACAGCCAGTGAAATCAAGTTCAAACTTTGGTTGTGAGGTTGACATCTACCAATTCTAGCTCTTTCCCCAGGTCACACCCTAAATGGGACAAAGGGCCGCTTCCAAGTGACCTCCTTCTCCTTTTGTTCACAAACCTGCCTCTGCCTGGAATACCTCTCCCCCTGCTTTGGTTCTGTATGTCCAATCCCTTCCCACCCTACTAGGTCTAATGCAAATGGCTTCTCCATAAATGGTCAAGCTTTCTATGATTTTCCTGATCAGAAAATAGCTTTTTTTCCTCTAGAAACTTGGAGCATTTTGTCTGTACTCATTCGTACCACTTACTACTCACTTGTGTTAGAATTATGTGTCCAGGTGTTTTTCTCACTCCTAAGGCTTGAAGAGTCCTGAGGGCAGGACGTCTTACATATCTTTGTTGCCTCCACTGCAGTGCTCCAAAAACTGAAATTTCTAACTAAATGTTTGTCGACTGACTAAATAAATGTATGAATTAACCACCAAAATTATTTTCACTTGGAATAGTGATATAATTTCGTCTGAGTCTCAGAAGACCAAACCATATTTCACATTTTCATCCAGAAATAGCAAACTCATAAAAGCAAATGGCACTATATTTGAGGAGAAATATTTTCAGATTGTTTCCATATGTGTTTCTATATATAATGGTTTATGCAATATTTTAAGTCAAACTCAACACCATGTGGCCATGTATCTTAGAAGCTCATAATGATGACTTAGGTCAGAGCATAAGACAATAACAAAAAAGTTCTTAAAGATTTGTTCATTTATCCTTCAGTTCTGCTCATTCTCTAGATATTTCCTTTCCAGGCTTGGCTCTGATGTCACTTACTGTCTGTGACCTCCGTCTTCCCCAGGCAGAACTGCTCTCTCTCCTGAGTTTTTATTGCCCTTTGAACAGAAGTTTGTTATGGCTTTCATCTCACCGCTCTGTGTTATTTTTGTACCCACGTCCCATTGAGACTAGGAGCTCCTCAGGAGCAGGGACCCAGCCTTGATCACCTACCTCTGTCTTCCCAGCACCTAGCATGGCACCTGGCACAGAGTGAGGACTCAGAAAATGTACTCAGAATTGAATTGGCCTAATGCTAACTGTGCACTTTGGTTCCAGAAACCCAACCCATGCTTTCCTTGGCTTAAAATCCTGCGACATTTATAAATTGCATGAGATGTAGGAGAACACACACATACACCTGCCCTTTGGAAGTGGTATCCAGATTCCTTATCTATAGTTATTGAACCAGATCCCAGTTGAGGTACCACGGATTCCTTCCACATGAACTCTTTTTGCTCGCATCTCCAGGACAGCACCAATTTAGCAACATGTCCCTCTAGATAAAATAGGGAACTTGAGACAGGGCCATGTTTCAAGCCAGGGAATAGAGGGAGGAAAGGAAACTAGAATGGACTGGGCATTTGATCTGTGCTCAGCCCTTTGCATACATTATCACATTAGTCTCACAGTATCTCAGGGCCAGCACAGCTCCACTAGCCCCACATGGCAGCAGGACATCTCCAAGGGTCAATGGAACCATCAACCTTAGAAATGCTACCACTGGCAGTAGCTCTGTTAGGGTGAGTTTCAGGATGGGGATGAGGGTCAGGTTCATCTCTAACATCACCTCAAGCCACTGGCCCACTAATTCACTGCCTTGAGGGCACTGACCGTTCCACTACCTGCAGCTCCCAGATCTTTCCCACATCAGGGTGCTGGCACACGCTTCTCCCTCTGCTCACTGGTCTTCTCCTCCATGCTCTTCACCTGGCTAATTCCTATAGATCCTCCAGGCCAGTGGTTCTCAGAGCTTGGTCTCCAAACCAGCAGCCTCAGCATCACCTAGGAACTTATTAGAAATGCAAATTCTTGGGACCCACCTCAGACCTACTGAATCAGAAACTCTGGGGGTGGGACCCAGAAACCTGTTTTGTAACAAACTCTCTAGGTGATTCTGATGCACATTAAAATTTGAGCAGCACTGTTCTAGGCTTTATCTTTACTGTCACTTCCTCAGAGAGACCTCCCTTGATCCCAGCTCCCCAGTCTCTATTATATCCCCATGGTTATTCTCTCTCATGATAGCTATTCATTTATCACAATCTGCAAATTATATAACTGTTAGCGTGTTTCTTTGCTTAAAATCTATCTTCCTCACCAGATTCTGAGTTCTATGAAGGCAAGGACCATGTCTACCCAAAGCTTTACACTGTGCGTGCCACATAGCATGTACTCGAGCGATGCTTATTCATTTGTCAGTTTTTTCTAACCATAGCCCGCCCACGAGCCAACCTGCCTGTGAGGCTCCAGAGTCCTTCTTGAGCCCACCATGTGGGCTTTTGCCTCTAGTCATGAACGACACAGTATAAAAGACAGCCAAGCTTCACTTACTCACCACATAGAGTGAAGACGACCCATGACCCTCTGTGTCTCAGCCTCTCTTTTCTTTCCATTGCTGAGAAGCCACGTGGATAAGAGGGTGTGTGTGGAGGGGTTGGGGGGGGTATGGATCCGGAGATTTAGGCAGTTGTTGTTTATCAGTAGCTTGGGAAGAGAGCAAAATTTTTAACTATGTGAGATTTTCAGAGTCTCAGTAGACTTTGACCACTCTTGCTTTTTGCTTGGAGCCACTCTGAAGCTAGCACAGATGCCTCAGTGTCTCTGTTAACCCAAAAACTCACTCTTCTCTTTCAGGTCTACGTGTATAATATGGAGTCAAGGTTCACTTTCCACCTTGGCTCGGTTAGATAGGTATGATGTTTGGATTTCAATTTCCTCACAAAAATAAGTTTTAAATTTTTTCTCCCCCTGGCTGATGAAAGATCCCTCCTGACAGCAGTGTCACTCGATGCTTATCCCAGCCGAGCCTTCACATGATGCAGGGACACCCAGAATGACTCCCAGGGGATTATGGGTAGCTGGCTGCTGGGGGCCACAACAGGGGTTGGGGGACAGGAGAAGGGCCTCGAGGCTTGTCCCGGGGACTCTGGCTCAGGGTAGAGTGTACTATGGGCCCTCAGTACTCTCTCCCTCCCACCCACGACCCCAAGACAAAAACAGGTTCACATGAACTTCCAAGGCAGAAGAGTCCTGGCAGAGGCCACCTCACCTGCCCCAACCCAGCTCCTCCTGGGAGAGCTTGGTGAGGATCAGGTTAGCCGCGTATGTTTCCATGTCCCTCAGCTCATCTCCCCCAACGCCTACTCATGAAGACAATCCCTCTCCCCACACTGTGTCCCTGAACCCAGGGGATCACCTGCCCCTTCGCCCCACATCTTAATCAGCACAGTCATATCCATTCCATCCACACACAGATTCCCAAACGTCACAGCCCATCACAAAGAGAACTCAGAAAAGTGGAACCACCTGGCTGGGCTAAGACTTAAACGCAGACCCTCTGGGGCTTCCTTGGTGGCACAGTGGTTGAGAGTCTGCCTGCTGATGCAGAGGACACGGGTTCGTGCTCCGGTCCAGGAAGATCCCACATGCCACGGAGTGGCTATAGGCCCGTGAGCCATGGCCGCTGAGCCTGTGCGTCCAGAGCCTGTGCTCCACAACGGGAGAGGCCACAACAGTGAGAGAACCACGTACCGCAAAAAAAAAAAAAAAAAAAAAGCAGACCCTCTGTGTAGCCACTGTGGAAAACAGTATGGAGGCTCCTTAAAAAACTAAAAATAGAGTTGCCATATGATCCAGCAATCCCACTCCTGGGCATATATCCGGAAGATGAAAACTCTAATTCAAAAAGATACATGCACTCCTGTGTTTGTAGCAGCACTATTTACAATAGTTAAGACATGGAAGCAACCTAAATGTCCATCAACAGATGAATGGATAAAGAAGATGTGAGATATATATATATACATACACACATACATACACACAAACATACATATATACACCTACACATATATACACACAATGGAATATGACTCAGTCATAAAAAAGAATGAAATAATGCCATTTATAGCAACATGGATGGACCTAGAGATTATCGTACTAAGTGAAGTAAGTCAGACAGAGAAAGACAAATATAACATGATATCACTTATATGTGGAATCTAAAAAAATGATACAAATAAACTTATTTAAAAACAGAAACAGACTCATAGACAAAGGAAACAAACTTATGGTTACCAAAGGGGAAAGGGAGGGGAGAGGAATGAATTAGGACTTTGGGATTAACATATACACACTACTATGTATAAAATAGATAAACAACAAAGTCCTATGGTATAGCACAGGGAACTATATTCAATATGTTGTAATAACCTATAATGGAAAAGAATCTGAAAAAGAATACACATATGTATAATTGAATCACTTTGCTGTACACTTGAAACTAACACAACATTGTAAATCAATTAGACTTCAATTAAAAAAGAAAAAAAGCAGACCCTCTGTGGGGCTCTCCCATCCCCAGTCCGAATGGGGAAGGCAAGGAAGCCCATACTATGCGCTCAATGCTGCAGACATGCTTGTCTTCCGAATCTCATTCAATCCCCACAGTAATCCTAAGTGACAAGCTCTGTATCTCCCTTTTATAGATGTGGAAACTGAGGCTTAGAGAGTTTAAGTACCTTCCCAAGATCACAGAACTCATGAGGAAGTACTTGAACCCCGGACTGTCTGACTACAAATTTCATGCACTTGTCCTAAACAACCCTCCAATGAGCCTTGGGAAAGGGATGCCTAAGTGACACCAATATCCTAATATGAAACTTAGAACTTGTCCAATTATATTCTGAGCCCATGGAGTCCACTTAGGCCTTCCTTACCACCAGACTTTTATTTCCCGCAGCCTTGTGTTACTTCCGTAATTTCTGGCTGATGGAAATGGCCCGTGTCTCACTCATAACTCCTTGCCCTTGGCCTTCACCTCCACCCCAGCACCTAGTAGGAAGCACTTGATATATCCGCCCATGGGAAGCATTTGAGACAGGCTGCTTTAACAGACACAGGCTTTCAGAACCGGGTCTTGGGTGGGCTGTTGCAGATGGAATTCTAAAGACCTGGCCCTAAGTTGTTGCACGTGAAGACGGCCCCTTCCACCCCAAACAACTCCTTCCCTGTGGGTCAGTTAGGGGTGAGATACCAGGACAGCTTTGGAGGTGTTCTCTCTGGCTTCCCACACTGTATTTCTAGACAACAGTTTACTCTGTGCCATTTTTACCTAAATTGACAGAGAAAAGTGACACACAAGTAGAAGGCAACACCAAGTCAAGCTCCGATCTACAGTAGATTCAATAAAACACAGATCCAGTTTTGTTAGTGCTACTGGAAACCTTCGTTTCAAAAGCAAAACGAACAAGATATGGAAAGTAAAGGGAGTGAAAACTCACTGACACCCATTTCTAAAAATCCTGGAAGATTTCAGGTGACAGGAGTTGGCACTCTGCCACCACTCAGGGCGTGGTTGTCCTTGGGCTTCTCGGTTTTTAAATCCTCAGAGTCTGTTGGTTTACTAGCGCGGAAGGCCCGAGGCCTCTCTTATCAGATGTCTGCATCACAATCCTGAATAACAAACATCTTCTGAACTGAGTACAAGGAAGTTGAGATTTCTCTGGGGTCAGAGGCTGGAAAACATTGTTGAAAAGCTGGTGACAGGAGGCCCTACTGAAATAGTGGCAGGTCTGCTGGGACCTAGGCAGAGCTTTCATCTCAGGGCAGGACAGGGCTCCATGCTACAGACACTGCATCTGGAGTGGAGGCCGGGGAGGTAGTGGAGGGAGGCTGTTCGTAGGGCTGGGCCCCCAGCAACGAGTTGGGGATACCGCCCACCCTGTTCACTTGCCGGACACACGTGCCACTCTCCTCCATCCTAGGCACACCTCCAAAGGCCGCTTTGACACATGGGGACATAACTCACACTTGCCCCAGTCAAGGAGCCCTAACTGCTCCTGCCATTCCTTCTAGATCCATCTCTGCTCCTGACACAGCCTTGCCCCTAAGGGACAGAAGGAGTGGGGCCCACCAGAGCACGAGTGGTTTCTGCACAGGCAGCTCTGGATCAGGGACCCGGAGCCACGCTCCTGGCGCCAGAGCCCAGATTCATGCGCAGACAGTGGCCAGGGCTCTGCGCCGGGGCTGCCGAGCGGCCTCACTGCTCCCTGGCCTCCCTCCAGCGTCTGGGCCAGGAAGGAACAGCCTGTCACCAGTGAGGAGTGGGCAGCTAGATGCCTCAAGATCTGACTTCCCGGGGGGGCCGTCCTCTGTAGGAGCATGGTCCCTTCCGCCCTTTGCAGTGGTCAACTGAGCAGTTCAAGGGAGGGGCGGGCAGGTGGGAAGGCAGAGACACCAAATCCTGCAGGGACCCTGGCTTCAAATTAATTGAAAATATTGTTTTCCAGGCCCCGGCACAAATTCACTTGTCATCACTCGCGTCCTAACAGAGGAAAAATATACAATGGAAAATTAGATCCCGTGTCACAATGTCACGGGTATAAATAAAATGAAAGGCAAGCTTGACGTCAATAACGAGGATTCTCACATTCCACTCCACTTCCTCATCATCAAATATGCAGCTCAATTTACCCCGTTGGGTGGTGGAAACCAGTTGGTGTAAACAGGTGGGGGCTCTGACGTCACGGGGACCATGCTTCTTCTCCCTCAAGAATCCCCAGTCCCACAGAGCGGGCCTCACTTCCGTGCTGGGGGTTTCCTGGGATGCAGTGGCACTCTTAGCAGATGTCGCAATTCCTTCTACTCATCCCCTCAGCTTCCCCTAGTCTATTTTCTTCCACTCAAATTTCCCTTTCCAGGGGCAGCCAGCTTGTCCCCAGGTTTCCTGGGAATCAATTGAGAGGACATGTCTCTTCCTGGAGAAGAGAAAGGCGAGTGCAGGAGGGGAGAGCTGAGTGCCCTCTTGCACAGGTACGGAGCTGGTGTAGATTAGATGGAGGTCTCTGTGGCTCCCTTAACTCAGATGTGCCACTGAAAAGTGGTGTGCAATTCAGCCTGGGGATATTGATTCATATTTTAAACATACTCTGGACTACGATGATCTAAGGGAAGCCCATGGTAAATAATTCTGTAGTAGAAACATTCTTTCCCACCAAGTTCTATCTTTGTCAATCTAGCTATGCCTCTATTAGGTTTTTCTCAAAGTATTAAGCATCCCTGTACCCCAAAGCCAAAAACAGACATGGTCCGCTGTACAATCTAATACAACTTTGTCATCAAAGGGCATCTGACTTCAAAGTGCTCTGAGGAATGGTGACAAGCAGTGCCACACTTACAAATAAACCAATACCTGTTAATACAGGTGCAGGGATTGGTGTCCGCCATTTTCTGTTTTTATGTCTTGACTCTTTTAAGGGGTATCACTAAATCTAGGATGATTGTGGAGTCTCTTCCCAATTAACTTTCTGTGAGTCAAACATTGAGATGTTGTCTTTGCTCTGAAATCACTATACATTCAACATGAATTGGTAGAACTCTCCTCTGTGATGGGGACCATTCTGGGGCCAGGCGTACTGAGATGAGTATGACCCAGCTCCGGACATCTCTGGTCTGATCTGTGAAGGACGTGATTAGCAGCCACAGAGCATGGGGAAAAGAGAGTGGCCTTGGTGTCCAATAAATAAGTCTAAAACACAGTTTTACCTGTTCCTGGCTGCTAGACTTTGCCTGCCTCAGAGGCTGGTGAGCACTGCATGGATAACCCATGGAAGGCGCTGGGTCCTGAAGGGACTCAGCAGTGCTGGTCCCTGTCTCCCTCCTCCCCCACTCTCCAGTGTGGGTAGAAAGAAAACATAAAATGGGAAAGAAAATCACTGCTGCATATACATGCAAGGTAGTGTTCATTCTCTCACCCCACCCTACACGCGCACGCACGCACGCACACACACACACACGCATGCACGCTAGCTTCAGATAGGTGTGATTATTCCAGGACACAGATTACAATGTTATTTTTAGAACTAGATTTCTAACTCTGCTCCCGCTCAAGAAGTAGATTGGACCGATAATGGGCTGAAATGGCATCTGGTCATTTTCCTTTCCATGTGCACTCAGCGGGGTAGGATTCAGTAGGACGCAGGCCTCAGGCACTTCTCATTTTGTGTCTCATTATGGCTGCCGAGGATGGCTCTGTGGCCTGAATTCTGGGAGACCTATCTTATGAGCCATGTTTCTGAGATCATAGAAGATTCTTTTCCTTTACCATAAGAGTCTCATGAAGGGATGTGGTTCTTCAAAAAGTGTGCCAGAACTGACCTAGGGCAGAACTGTGAAGGCAAGGTGTTGGCTTCCTCCCATCATCTTCCTGCTTCCTCTCTCCAGCCTAAGTATCCAGCATCCAAATACCACTCCTGGCTTCTAGAACCTTCTATGATAGTCCCTGTCTGTTTTGACACGCCCAAGCTCTCACCTGCCTTACAGCTCAAAGTTCACCCTTCCTGAAACCCTTCCCTCCCATACCTGCTCCCTGCTAGACAGACATGGGTTAACCATGAAGATGGAGATTTTATATCAACTGGGTAAAAGTTTGGGGGTTTTTTGTTGTTGTTTTGTTTTATTCTTTGTTGTTATGATAGTTAAGGAAGCTGAGTTGTTTGTTTCAGACCCACTTTAGGGCTCTTGTCCTGCCAGAGGAGGGGATGAAGTAGGAGGCAGGAGCCTTGTACTCTACTTAGAGGCTGGATATTCCACTAACACTCAGAGTTTTGTTCTTCTCCTTTGGACCCAGCTTGTCCTGGCTCATAGGAACCGAGCGTCAAAATTTCAAGAATTTTTGCCAGATTGTTTTTAAACACTGCCATTATTAAAAGTTATATTACATAGGCATACAATTAAATAAATTATATTAAAAACAGGGTAATCTATACTTAAACCTCATCACTTCCTAATTATTTCATGATACACTCAGCTACGCACTTGAAGTTATTTATGTCTATTGGGTCTCTACGGTGCAAATACTACATCTGGTGTGTTACCGCACATCTTTTCCCAATTCTGTGTCCAATGACGTCACACTGGTAGCTTGAATGCAGCCATGGTGGGTGGGAGTACTGACAGCAGAGAATTTGGTTCACACTACAAATCAGGGCTTTATTTATTGCCTCTTCCTCCATCAAACCGGTTGTTAAGCATTCATGGGCATCCCACTATCTTGCCCTCACTGGGCTCAGGGCCCAGACCTGTGATCAGCTAGAAGTGTTAATACCCAACGGCATGGATGTGGGGAGAGGTCTGCAGAACCTCCCCAAAGCTCTGCCTGTGCCTTCCCAAAGCCACTTTGCTGGGATAACTTCTGACGCTCTCCAGTCACTCCTGCTTTGTCCTTCTCCCCACTACAAAGACACCTGTGCCTGTCCCCAACACCCACTCTCATAGCCAACACATTCTGCTTGGGGTGATTCTGTTAACTCCAACTAAGTTCTGGGGAATGCGAGTGTGCGGGCCTGCAGGTGGGGAGTGGGGTCTGAAGGGGAGAAGCGGCAGCAGTGGAGTGTTTTGGATATAAGGTTACTATGCATACCGTCTCTTCTCATTTGGTCCCATGAGTTGACTTCAAAGCCAGGAGCTGAGTGGTTCTCCTCAGTTTTCCACTCTAGACATTATTTTGGCAGATACATACTGGAATTGCTGGGTGAAGGACTGAGCAAGTACAGGTAAACCTATAATTCTGACCTCTGGATTTCAAGGCACTTAGCTTCCCCCCCCCCACCAAGTGAATGGGTCAAAGCACATCATCCTTAGAAGAATATACAGTGTTTTGCATTTTACAAAGCCCTATCACATTTATTATTACATACAGCTTTTAGAATGACACTGTGAGAGGCACAACACACACATTACTGTCGCCATTATGAACAAAAGGGGTCAAGATACACTATCAGAATGAGCAATGCCCACCTGGCTAGTTTGTAAAAGAACTGGGATCAGGTCCCACAGTGCCAGCTGGTTTTGAAAATGTCATACCTTACAGAAGTAGGAAGCATGACATGCCAATTACTTTAACTGGAAGTCAACCATGGAAGTCAACCATGGGAGTCAAAAATGGGCTATCCGTTCTCTCTTCCTCCTCCAAGGACTTTCCTGTTAGCTTTCCACCTGATTCCATGGCATTGAACTATTTAGAGGTTCATCCTGGTCATGCAGACCATTTATTTACCAGAAAGTGAGATTAGAAGTTGACCTTCAGTGTCCTTAACAGATGACACCAGAGTACAAAGAAGAAGACCACAAGGCCACGGGACCACAAGGCCACAGGATCCATGGGAAAAGCTAGAGCTGGTGCAGAAGCTCTGCTTGTAAAGCAGAGTATGGAGTTCTTAAAGTATGAATTCACATACCATAAACATATAAACAATTTTTTATGAGACTATGGTTTATTAATCCCTGACTCAAAAAGTGGATGACATTAAGCCTCATTAATTTGCTGGCCAATTGGGCAGAGACTGTGAAGGGGGAAAGGAGAGAGGCCAGCTTTTGCAAAACAGCTGCTTACCCAGTCCTTGGGCCAGACCCAAAGAACTGGGGAAAAGAAACTCCTTATTATATCCTTGTAAGTGAGACTTCTTGTTTTGTAAACTGTGACTGGGAAAATTTGTACCAAACTGTTAGTAGTGGTTATTCAAGGGGAAATGAAGATTTTTCTAAAAAGTCCCACTATCAACAGTTTTCAGTAGATAACAACCTTTCTTTAGTCTTCCTTATACTTTCAGAAGCACAATAATGACACCCTTAAATTTATTAAACATAAATAAGCATTTATTAAGGGTCTTATCCATTACTTCAACTAAGCCATGTAAACACTCTATATAAGAATCCTATCCTAAATAAACTAAGCCATAATCTCCCCAAAGACAAATACAGAAAGTGACATTACACTAACAGGGAAGGGATTGCCATGCAAGCCGTTTCTCCATCTCCCTCTCTTCTTAAGTTGCTGTGTCTGTTTAGGGTCCTCATAATTTTATCTCTGGCCCTCATTCCTATTACAAAATTGAGTTCAGAAGGCATTCTGTTTGCTCCTTCTCTTGGTATTTATTTACATGCTTGCCTCATGGGTAAAATCAATGGCACATGGCTACTTTGAAAAGTAACATAGAAATCATTTTAATATAACTTTCTCATGAGTAAGATTAATGCTCCCTTTTAACCTGTCTTCTTTATTTGAAGTCAAGTATATTTAGTCGGTAGGTCTGGCTAAAGCAAATATGGGAATCAATTCTTTGTGTAAATAAGTCAATTACTACTAAGAACTATTGTGAATGGTTAATAATTCTTTGGGGCTCACCTATGGACTTGTATCCTAGGAAAGGCACAAATTAGATCTCTGTGATTTAAAAAAACTGGCTCATTTCCTCTCTACTCATTGCTAAGATCAGGGCCACTGAATTATTGGTTAGTAACGGGCTGGCTTCCTATTAACTTTTTTTTTTTAAATAAATTTATTTATTTATTTTTGGCTGCGTTGGGTCTCTGTTGCTGCAAACGGGCTTTCTCTAGCTGCGGTGAACGGGGGCTACTCTTCACTGCAGTGTGCGGGATTCTCATTGTGGTGACTTCTCTTACTGCAGAGCACGGGCTCTAGGTACATGGGCTTCAGTAGTTGTGGCACGCTGGCTCAGTAGTTGTGATGCACGGGCTTAGTTGCTCCACAGCATGTGGGATCTTCCCGGACCAGGGCTCAAACCCGTGTTCCCTGAATTGGCAGGCGGATTCTTAACCACTGTGCCACCAGGGAAGTCCCCCTATTAGCTTTAATACCCCTGTTTCTGCCTTACTCTCACCAAGTAAACACAAACTCATTATTAAAATCAAGAATATTCTCACAGGTGATAAATGTGTTAATTATCTTGGTCTTGGTGATCATTCCACAAGATATATGGATATCAAATCATCACATTATACATTTTAAATACATACAATTATATTTGTCAATGACTCCTCAATAAAGTTGGGAAGGAAAAAATATGTTTTCACTAAACCCAAAGATAACATCAAGATGATTTGGTGGGAAAAGGTGGTTGGCTTAATTGTATTTCAACATACCATTGGGGAAAAGGGTGAGAAAGAGAAAAAGAAAGGGGGAAAGAGGGGAGAGAGAAGGAAAGAGAAAGAGAAAGAGAGAGAGAGAGAGAGAGAGGAGCCAGTATTCACAGGGTACAAGACAGAAAAGAGATTAGCACTGCTAAGAGTGTTCAGATGTTCCCAAGGCTGAAAAACAGAATAAAAGGACCAGAATTGACCAAAGTGTCTAAACTATTTTCATATTTAGTAAACAAAGCATTTTAAATTGGGGGAGGGGGTGGTGGAATATCAATAAATGGAATTGAGATAATTTGCTAACATTTTTGAAAGGTAATTCAGGTAGATTAAATATTTTAATGTTCTCATTTTAGATTTAATTTTGTTTCAATTTTCAATTAAAATTTTAACACTATAAAAATGCCAAAAATTATAAATAAATAGTTGTTTAATGTGAGGGATAATAGTGACTTTCTAAGAATAACATCAAAGACATCAGCATTAAGAAAAAGACTGATATGCTTGACTTTGTAAAAACTAGAAAAATTTTTTTGTATATTAAAAATATCCATGACACCAGTCCTTTGTCAGATACACATATTAAATATTTTCTCACAATCTGTGACTTGCCTTTCATTTTCTTAGGTATTTATTTTGAGAATACAACAGCATAGATGAATCTCAAAAACATGCTTTGTGAAGTAAAGTACATATTGTATGATTCCATTTATGTTAAGTTCTAGAATAGGAAAAACTAACCTAAAATGATGGAAATTAGATCCATGTAAAATGGCACAAGGGAAGTTTTTTGAGATGACAGAAATGTTCTACGGATATATCTTGATTTTGTCATGGCTACATGGGTATATACATTTATCAAAACTCATTGAATTGTACACTTAAAGTAGATGGATTTTACTGTATATAAATTATATTGCAATTACACTGAAAAAATTTCATTATAAGCACCAAAGAAAATGACAAACTGTGAGAATATTTGCAACACTAAGGCAGACAAATTTGTGAGGTCCTAACATACAAAGAATTGATTTCTTACAAATCAATAAGAAAAAAATGAACATACCAACAGAAAATTAGAAAAGCATCCAAAAGAGTAATTCACAAAGGAAGAAATATAAGTGGCCAGTAAGTCTGAAAAAGACTCCAACTCTTTATAAATCAAATAAATATAAGACGAAAACTCTAATTCAGGGCTTCCCTGGTGGCGCAGTGGTTGAGAGTCCGCCTGCCGATGCAGGGGACACGGGTTCGTGCCCCGGTCTGGGAGGATCCCACATGCCGCGGAGCGGCTGGGCCCGTGAGCCATGGCCGCTGAGCCTGTGCTCCGGAGCCTGTGCTCCGCAAGGGGAGAGGCCACAGCAGTGAGAGGCCCGCCTACCGCAAAAAAAAAAAAAAAAAAAAAAAAAAAAAAAAAAAAAAAAAAACTCTAATTCAAAAAGGTACATGCACCCCAATGGTCACAGCAGCACTATTACAATAACCAAGACATGGAAACAACCTAAATGTCTATCAACGGAATGGATAAAGAAGATGTGGTCTATATATATACATACACACACACAATGGAATATTACTAAGCCATAAAAAAGAATGAAATAATGTCATTTGCAGCAACATGGGTGGACCTAGAGATTATCATACTAAGTGAAGTAAGTCAGACAGAGAAAGACAAATATAATATGATATTTCTGATATGTGAAATCTAAAAAAAAAAAAAAGACACAAATGAACTTATTTCCAAAACAGAAAGAGACTCACAGACACAGAAAACAAACTTATGGTTACCAAAGGGGAAAAGGGGTAAGGAGGAGAGATAAATTAGGAGGTTGGGATTAACATATACATCCTACTATGCATAAAATAGATAATTAAGAAGGACCTACTATATAGCACAAGGAACTATACTCAATATTCTATAATACCCTGGGGAAAAGAATCTGAAAAAGTGTGTGTGTGTGTATGTGTATGTGTGTATATATACACACACACACACACACACACATATATGTATAACTGAATCTCTGTGCTATTCACCTGAAACTTACATGATACAGTAAATCAACTATACTTCAATTTAAAAAAATTTTTTTAAGTGGAAAAAAAATGACCAAAAAAAAAGACTCCAACTCTTTATAAATCAAAGATGTATAAATTAGAATAACAATATAATTTATCATTTATCAAATTGATTTTTTAAAATTAACTACTTAGGTTTGGTGAGGGCTGGGAGAAAAAGACATTTTTAGATCTATTCTTCCCAGAAGAAAAACTGTCAATATATATTCAAAGTCCTTTTGCTTTCACAGGATGTCTAGACACAGGGACTATGCGTGGGTACACAGATCCATGATGGCTGGAGAGCAAGGGGAGACCCTGTCACCAGCCTTGGGGCCAGCTGAGTCATCTGACTTGCCAGCTAAGTTATATCCTCTCCTCTGTGGTAGAGGACAGTAAACTTGACTGAGTTTTCTCAATTTCTTAGACCAAATGGAGTAGGGGAGGACTTCCCAAGAGAAGGAATAAGACAGACTGAAAAGATACAGGTTTTACTTCAGGGGACAAGCAGGCATTCTCCTGTCGGCATGCTCAGACTCTCCAACTTCATCCTGCTGGGGCCACTTTCCTGCATTAGGTAATGAATAAGCCATGAAGGGAGTCAACTCAAGTCTCATGTGATGCTTGCCATTCCATCATCCCTGCATGGACCAAGAGGGATGGTGCCTCCTTCTTGGCTGTAGTGGGATTCTGTCTTCCCTGATGTGATCACACGTGATGTGTGAAAAAAAGTAGGAAGAGGTCACTCCTAAAGGAAAAGCTGGAGTCCCAGAAAAGGCCTATTTCAACCTAAAAATATGCATATGTATGAAATGAGTCTGCTACGGGTGTCCAGCGGAGAAGTTAGTAAAGGGATTCTGCCCATGGGCCATCCATTGGAGGCTCCAGCCACAGGAGCTGGGAGCTGGAGGATTACCCAGATGCCTTTTTAAAGTCCATACTAATTGCTCCTTTCTTTAATTCCCTGCTGCAATTTGCATCAGTCCACTAGTGATCTCCAAGTTGTTCTTACATTGTTTCAAAGGAATTCAGCATGTCTCCTTAACTAGCAGGAAAACCACAAGTCGAACCTTAGTTCCTTCCTTAAGCCTCCCTTGATTACCCTAGTCCGGGATGATCTCTCTCATTATCCCTACCAGGCAATCATCACATTCTGGTTTATGGCAGATTTTCTTTTATTGCCTTGAATTACTTTGTATTTTTAGCATGAAGTTTTACTCTTTGTGTATTCACATCTTTCCTCCCCACAGATTACAGTGCTAGACGGCAAAGTCTAGTGGCTCAGAACCCAGGTGCCAGAGTCAGATACCTGGGTATGAATTCCAGCTCTGCCACTTACTAGCTGCATGACTGTAGCAAATTACCCAGCCTCTGTGTGTCTTCTTTATCTGTAAAAATGAGGACAGAAGTGGCACCACTTCACGGGGCTGTAATGAGGGCTGAGACAAATGCCTGGCAAGTGTTGAGCACAGTGCCTGATAAGTGCTCAGTAAACATCAGCTCTTAGTATATAAGTGCTTAGTAAATCCCTGCTAATTGAGTGGCTCTAATGGGCAAGGACATTCAGTAAACAGAGAGCTGCTCTAGAGAGGTGTGAACCTCATGCTGTCCTGAAAAGGGGAAGCAGAGACTGTGTAACAGGCTCCACAGGACAGGTCAAATATTATCACAGCACCTCGGGTTCTGGTGGAGGGGGGAGAAATGTGGGGAAGGAAGGACACAACTGAGGTTTTTAAAATGGGCAAAGGAACTGAATAGAAATTTCTCCAAAGATATACAAATGGCCAGTAAGCACATGAAAATACACTCAATATCATTAATCACAGGGAAACGCAAATCAAAAATCACAGTGACTGACAGCTTCGTACGCCCTATGGTGACAATAACGACAAAAAAATTCAGATAAAGCAAAGGTTGGTGAGGATATAGAGGAATCAGAACCCTCCTACACTGCTGGTGGGAACGTAAAATGGTGCAGCCGCTTTGGAAAGCAGTCAGGCACTTCCTCAAGCAGTTAAACACAGAGTTAGCATATGACCCAGAAACTTCACTCCTAGGTCTATAGCCAAAAGAAATGAATACATGTCCACACAATAACTTGTACTAAATGTTTATAGCAGCATTCTTTATAATATCAAAGAAAAGAAAAGCAGTTATTAGTATATTAATTCATTCAACAAATATTTATTGAGCACCTCTTACGTCCCAGGAAAATAAGAAATTTCTTTTCTTGGAGTTAATTAAGAGTGTAATATCTAGGGTGTGTCCTTTCCTCTCTATATCTATCCATCAGGCTGTTATAGTTCAAGCCTCAATGACTTCTGGCCTGAATTGTTGTGGCTGCCTCTCAGCTAGGCTTCATGCCCACTCTGCTGTTTTCTTTAGCAGTCTGTACTGAGCAGAGTCAGTCAGGTGAGTTTTCTAAAATACCTGCATACTTTATCTCCTTTCTGAAAATCTTCAGTGGCTCCCCATTCCCGGGGTGGTCTGTCCCTCCTGGACCTCCATCCTCAAAGTCTCACATTTCCAAGTGTATTTAGGATACTCTGGATCTTTACCCAGCATATTTCTTCTTCCCCTTTAAAAACCAGTTCAAGTATCTGCTCCCCTGGCAGCCCTCTACATCCATCAGAGCCCACCCAGAAATACAGAAATGGCTTTCTGTATTCACATGGAGTGAATTTAGTGTAGGGGATTCATTTCAAAGCAGCTGATGGAAAACACTGAGTCACCAACCAGGGGACAGTAAGATTAGCACCAGCAAGAAGCTGCTTCCGCTCCTAGGCTGGAGGGGCAATCGGAGGAGGTGACCAGAGTCCAGGGGCCATGATCACCTGCAGAAGCTGTACCCCAGTGGGCCTGTCCAGCGGGAAGTGGAGTCACGGCAGAGACCCAGACGCTGTGAAGGAACAGGAGAGATACCCCGACCCGCCTCTCTCCGCTACCCTCCAGTCTGGCACCTTTGCCTCCCATTGGCTGGACCAGCCAGAAGCCAGCTGACACTGAGCCTGCAAGGGTTCCCGCTCCCACCCTCAACACAAAGAGGGCAGAGGAAGAGAGAGGGTTGGAAGGTTCCTCTTCCTGACTAGGCAGATTGTCACTGTCTCTTCTCCACTCTGATCCTATCTTTTTTATAACCCTGATCCCACTGGGCTGTGATTTCTGTTTACAAGTCTGTTTTCTTTAATAGATTGTGGAATCCCACAGGGTAAGACAATGGCTTTATTCATCTTGCTAGCCTGAGCTCCTGGCATAACTCACAGTACGTAATAGGCATTTTATCTTTGTTGGATACCTATTGAGAGGAAACTCCTGGAGTTACCTCCAGTTAGCCCTCCTTTTCCATCTCCTTGGCGTTGATTGTCTGAACTCTCAGCACTAAAGACTAAACAAGGAGGAGCTTGGGGTCCATTCAACTCTCTGGGTCTGCAATCCATAGCCTTATATTTAAATACTCCCAAAAGCAAATCCCAATAATGATTTATTCTCAGAGCACCATCAACATATCAACCTTCTATCTTCCCATAGCTACATGAAAATTATCCAAGGAAATTCCCCCAAATCTCAAGATATCTTCCCTCTACCACCCAAGATGTTTCTAGGCCACCTCTCCCTGCTGTTAATCAGTATGTGCCCAGGGTAAACAAACTAATTTTAAAATCAGCTTAAGCAAAACATAATTAGGAAGATAAATTAGCTGCCCCCCAAAACTGCATAATGAATGCCCAAAGAGAAAGTATTTTATTATCCACCATTTTTATTATCTGTGTAACGTTTTCTCTTCCATTATTGCAGATGATACTCAGCTGAAAGTGTAGGGAAATACCACAGAGCTTAAGTTCTGACCTTGACTGTCTGTACAATGATTACCAAGGAGAAAAACGGGCTGTTTTTGTTTTTCTTATCTTGAATTTATAACACCAGACTAGTTGTATAACAAGGAGAGTAGAGGAAAAGACCCCTGTAATTATATTCAGACAATCAGGGTCCAACTCTTGATTCTAATTTATTGCTGGACGATATGGGCAACTTAAGCAACCTCTCAGAAATCAGTTTCTTTGAGCGTACAATGAGGGTGAGGATAACATCTACCTCAATGGCGCTGAGAGCCAACACACGCTTACTATCTGGTTTCAAGCATTTCATATGAATCTTTAACCTTTACCACGACTTCATGAATTACCTACTATTATTTTCATTTTACACATAAGGAAACAAGCACAGAGAGATTAAGTAACTTGCTCAAAGGGTTGTAAAAATTGAGTGTGATTTTCACAGTGAAATCATTAACTGTCTGAAACATAGTAGGTGCTCAATTAATTTGTCCCTTTACAGTTCCCTTCCCCTCTTGCCAAATTAACTAATCGTTATAAAAAATTGGCTTTTTTGGGCTTCCCTGGTGGCGCAGCGGTTGAGAGTCCGCCTGCCGACGCAGGGGACACGGGTTTGTGCCCCGGTCCAGGAAGATCCCACATGCTGCGGAGCGGCTGGGCCCGTGAGCCATGGCCACTGAGCCTGCGCATCCGGAGCCTGTGCTCCGCAACAGGAGAGGCCACGACAGTGAGAGGCCCGCGTATCGCAAAAAAAAAAAAAAATGGGTTTTTTAAATTAAAGTATAGCTGATTTACAATGTTGTGTTAATTACTGCTGTACAGCAAAGTGATTCACTTATACATATATACACATTCTTTTTTATATTCTTTTCCATTATGGTTTATCACAGGATATTGAATATAGTTCCCTGTGCTATACAGTAGGCCCTTGTTGTTATCCATTCTATATATAATACTAATTATATATAGAATGCTAATCCCAAACGCCTACTCCATCCCTTCCCTACCCACACCCCTGTCTTGGCAACCACAAATCTGTTCTCTATGTCTGTGAGTCTGTTTCTGTTTCAGAGATAAGTTCATTTGTGTCATATAGATTCCACACATAAGTGATATCATATGATATTTGTCTTTCTCTGTCTGACTTACTTCACTTAGTACAGTAATTTCTAAGTCCATCCATGTTGCTGCAAATGGCATTATTTCAATCCTTTTTATGGATGAGTAGTATTCCATTGTATATATGTACCACATCTTCTTTATCTATTCATCTGTCGATAGACATTATGCTGCTTCCATGTCTTGGCTATTGTGAATAGTGCTGCTATGAACATTGGGGTGCATGTATCTTTTTGAATTATAGTTTTGTCCAACATACACCCAGGAGTGGCATTGCTGGATCATATGACAACTCTATTTTTAGTTTTTTGAGGAACCTCCATACTGTTTTCCATAGTGGCTTCAACAATATACATTCCCACCAACAGTGTAGGAGGATTCCCAGAAAATGATTTTTTTAATGAAGCTCTTTGTTCAAGGGGCCTGGATCCTTCACTCCTAGCTGTGCACTCATTGTACTCTGTACCTCAGTTTCCCCCTGTGTAGAATGAAACAGCAGACTATGTCAGCAGCCCCAATCAGCGGCCTATGAGCTGGACCTGGCCCACAGTTGCACTTTGTTATACTGCATAATCTTTACACTTTAAAAAAGTAGTTGCCAATGTTTAAAAATCAGTAGATTTCCTTACGTGTCTCTCTTTCTCTCTCACACCCACACCCACACCCCCAACACACATTTCAGGGTTTTCTTGGAAAATGAGCCCAGCTGGCTACATGGGCTCTCATTCCCACAGGTCAATATTCACCTCAAGTTGAGTGAGGCCACCTCCTTTTACAAGGGACAAATATTCCCCAATTTGCCACCATCCCCATTTCTCACAGTTTCATGCAGACAGATGAGTCTACAACTTCTGGACTCAATGATCACTGAGGTCTCTCCCTTCTACCACTAAGAGTCCATGATTCCCTGACACTTGAAAGCATTTCTCAGAGGAAGTATCCACTGTAGGGCACCATAGATTTTCATGAATGTTGTTGTCACATAGGGTGACCAATTCATCCTAGTTTAACTGGAACTTTCCTCTTTTAGGCTGAAAGTCCTGCATCTGAAGAAATTCCTCGGTCCCAGGCCAACCAGGTTGGTTACCCCATGTGTCATGTCCTAAGCTCACCCCTCCAGCAGCCTCTCCTATCTGGGAGATGAGGATACCATACTACACCCTTGTGCTCCTGAGTCTCCTTGGGCAGCTCTGAGGTGTTAGTAGAGCTTGCCTAGCATCCCCCCAGACAGAGTATTTGCTGGGGGAGCTGGGATAGGCCAAATGAGAGGGCCTGGACCTGGTTACACGGCTGGGCTCAGTACGACCTTAGGTGGGTCACTCAGTCTCTGGGCCTCTCTGCTCTGCCACTTGTTCATTCAACAAATATTCATTAAGTGCCCCCCATGTGCCAGGCACCATTCGAGGCACAGCAGTGAATAAGTGAGAAGGTCCTTGCCCTTAGAGAACTCACATCTAGAAGAAGAAACAGACCATAAAACAAGTACACAATATCTGATAGAATTTCAGGTGGTGACAATGCCATAAAGAAACCACTGACCAAATGGGAGAGGCAAAGTTCACAGAGCCACAGGGGCCATCAGCAATTTTGACAGGTGCCAAGCAGTACCAGAAGTGAGTCCGGATTCCACCTGGCCTCCCGTTTTGAACAATATGAAATTCTTAAGTTTGGGACTTTTTGACTCAAGTGTTACAAGTAACAATTCAAGTTTTCAATTATAAAATGTTTCTTTTTCAATGAAAAACAGCCTTATGGCTACAATCCATATCAATATCAAATCTGGTTCTCAGAACCAGATGAGATGGATCGGAAATTCACCAAGTCAAATCCACTCAAATAACAGTGTTAGGGTTCAGGAAAGAGAGAGACCAACCTCATTAGCAAACTGACATTTTATTAAACAAAGTGCAGCTGGAGTCAGGGGCCCATGTGCTAAAGCCAGAAGCAGAAAAATGAATGAATGAATGAATGAATGAATGGACTGCCTAAAACCTCCCTCCCTCCCCTGCAAAGAGCTGTATATTGCCTCAATAAAAGAAGTAACCACTTATAACCAATTAAATAAGGTAAACTAATATAGTATGTCATTCATTCATTGCACAAATAGGTACTGAGTACCTACTATATGCCAACACTATTATAAATAATGAAAGAAGGTGATACTTGGGAAGTCCAACATATTTATCTATATTTAAAATAAATTATTTTTCTGATTATAAAATAATAAATTGCTTTTTATAATTTTGAAGCTTAAAAAAAGGAATAAAACCATCCTTCAAGGCAGGGTTTCTCAGCCTCGGCACATACAACATTTGGGGATGGGTAATTCTTTGTTGCAGGGGGCTGTCCTGTGCACTGTAAGATGTTTAGCAGCAGCCCTGGTCTCTATCCAGTAGAAGCCACCAGCATTACCCCACCCCCAGTCGTTAATACCAAAAATGCCTCCAGGTTTAGAAAATGCCCCTGGGGGAGCAAAATCACCTCAGGGGCTTCCCTGGTGGTGCAGTGGTTGAGAGTCCACCTGCCGATGCAGGAGACACGGGTTCGTGCCCCGGTCCGGGAGGATCCCACATGCTGAGAGCGGCTGGGCCCGTGAGCCATGGCCACTGAGCCTGCGCGTCCGGAGCCTGTGCTCCGCAACGGGAGAAGCCACAACAGTGAGAGGCCCGCGTACCGAAAAAAAAAAAAAAAAGAAGAGTGAAGTACCTGGAAGGGGTAAGAAGGGTGTCTGGTTGTACCTCTTACTGGCTGTGTGACCTTGGGCAAGTTACCTAACTTCTCTGTGCCTTGCTTTCCTCATGTATTAAATGAGCATGATGAAGTACACTGTAGACTTAAATGAGAGAATGCATGTACATGCCTGATCTATAACAGCTCAATAAACATGAGCTATCATTTTTACAGGTCATCTGGTCCACTCTCCCAGAAATCCCTTTTACAACAGCCTTGGCAGTTGAACATCTGATCACTGCTTGTGTGCTTTCTGAGACAGGAAGCTCAGGGCTTCTTAGGGAATGCCAGTTGTATAACAACCCCCAAATCTCAGTGGTTTAATCCAACGTATGTTCACTTATTGCTCATGTCCCAGTCCAGTGTGAACACATCGGGTGCTCTATCCCACCCCATGCCCTGTGGATCCATATGCCTTCTATCTGGTAGCTCTGCCATCTCCCAGGACCTTCCCAGAATCCTCTACTGAGTTCTCTGTTTTCAGCTAGCTAAGAGGAAAAAAAGAAAGAAAGAGAGAGAGAGAACATCAGGTGCATCACATCTGCACATTCCCATTTGCCAGAACCCTGGCACATGGCCCCAATCTAATTGTAAAGGAAGCTGGAACATGAAATGTTCTTCTGCATCCAGGAAGAGAAAATAGCATCAGTGAACATCTAAACAATCTCTGTTATGCTCTGCATTCGTATAAAGACAATTCTGCAGACTCAGAATGTCTGCCTGTTGGTCCCAGTCTCGCCCGTCAGTGCAACAGGCACAGGACAGCAGGAAGACACAAGCTGGGGCACAAGTAGGTGTGGATTTGAATCTCAGTTCAAATACTTGCTAGTTTTGGACCTTGAGCAAATCGCTTCACCTCTTTGTATCTCAGTTTACTCATTTGAAAGATAAAGATAGTAATTACCTCCCTGAATTGTTGTAAGATGGAATAAGATTAATACATGTGTTGGCACACTGCCTAATATCTGATACACAACCTAGAGTTAATGCTCGTATCTCCCCTGGTCCTCTTCTACATGAATGCTTTCCAGGAATTTTAAAATGACTATAATTATTTCTGTAAGTTTTCTCTTCTCCCAGTTTCCTCAGCTATTTTCATTGTTTTTATGTCGTGTCATTACCAGCCCCTTCACTCTCTGGATGGCTGTTCCATAGACATACCTCAGCTTGTCAAGGGACCAAATATGCTGCCTGCCTTAATTAGGTTTCCCTGAAAACAGACCCTGAGATAGGACTTGGGTGCAGATAATTTGGGGGGGGGGAGTTATCTTAGGAAACAGAAGTGGGGCAAATGGGGAAGGGAGAAAAGTCAACAAATGAGTGGGTTACAGTTGTGGGCAACTGGGGTTCAATCCCATAGGGGCTCTGAGGAATATGTAGAAGGCACCTTAGAACTGTCCACATTCTATGTCCTGCAGAATGGGAAGGCTGGGGCATTTATTTATGAAATCCTGCTCTCATTGGTTTAGAGCTGCCCCCAAACCCGGGGTATTACTTGCCTTAAAGTATGGGTTGTGCCTATATATAGCTGAGCAAACTTTGCAGACTCCTAGACAGCACAGGCGAGAGACACTGTGACGTGAGCCTGGATGGACACTGGCAAAGTGCATGGCCATTTCACCACAGCTACACTGAAATCTGGTGGCTGAAGGATAAGGCTCAGTACATCACAAGCTCTGCTATGATGCCTCTAACAAAAATGTCTGGAAGAATCTACCCCACATGTTCATAAAGGTTTTGCCTGAGTGTAGAGATTACAGTGATCATTATTTTATCTTTTTAATTTGTTTTGTTTGTTTCCCCAAGGAACACGTGATGGCCAAGAATAAATACTATGAGTCAAGGCAGGGTCTCACCAGTGTAGAAAAGAAAATATAATAGCTCATTAAAAGTAGACTGAGGGGCTTCCCTGGTGGCGCAGTGGTTGGGAGTCTGCCTGCAGATTCAGGGGACACGGGTTCGTGCCCCGGTCTGGGAAGATCCCACATGCCGCAGAGCGGCTGGGCCCGTGAACCATGGCCGCTGAGCCTGAGCGTCCGGAGCCTTTGCTCCACAATGGGAGAGGCCACAACAGTGAGGGGCCCGCGTACCGCAAAAAAAAAAAAAAAAAAAAAAAAAGTAGACTGAGGGTAAAGAGAGAAGTAGAACTGCTTATATTCATACACGATATCACCTTGTGCACAGAAAATCCCAAGGAATCCACATACAATATGACTAGAACTAATAATGAGTTTAGCAATATTGTAGGATACAAGATCAATATTTAAAAATCAATTGTATTTCTATACTAGCAATGACAAATCCGAAAATAAAAAATGTTTTAATTCTACTCACAAAGCATAAACAGAATAAAATATTTAGGAATAAATTTAATAAAAGAAGTGCAAGACTTATACACTAAAAATTATAAAACATTACTAAGAGAAATTAATGAAGATTCAAATAAACAAAGAAACAATCTCTACTTATGGATAGGAAGGCTCAATATCGTCAAGATGGAAATTCTCCCCAAATTGATCTGTATATTCAACACAATCCCTATCAAAATCCCAGCAGGCGTTTTTTTTTTGATAGAAATTGACACACTGATCCTAAAAATTATATGGAAATGCAAAATAATAATTTATTATTATAATCAAAATAATTTTGCAATAGAAGAACAAAGTTAGAAGACTTATATTACCTGATTTCAAAATTTACTATAAAGCCACGTGACTCAATACAGTGTGGTATTGGTGCAAGAAATACATATAGATCAATGAATGAAGTTTGAGAGTCCATATATAAACACTTGCATTATGGTCAACTGATTTTTGATAAAGGTGCCAAAATAATTCAATGGGGGAATGAATTCGTCTTTTTTTCAGCAAATGGTGACTATTGCATATCCCCTACATACAAAAACATAAACTTAGGCCCTTATCTCACATCATATAAAAGAAATGAACTTGAATGTATCACAGGCTTAAATATAAGAGCTAAAACCATAAAACCTCTAGGAAAAAAACAGGAGAAAATCTTGGTAACTTTGGGTTGAACAAAGAGTCCTTAGATATGACAACAAAACCATGACACTTAAAAGAAAAAATGAGGGCCTCCCTGGTGGCGCAGTGGTTGAGAGTCCGCCTGCCGATGCAGGGGATACGGGTTCGTGCCCCGGTCTGGGAGGATCCCATATGCCGCGGAGCGGCTGGGCCCGTGAGCCATGGCTGCTGAGCCTGCGCATCCGGAGCCTGTGCTCCGCAACGGGAGAGGCCACAACAGTGAGAGGCCCGCGTACCACAAAAAAAAAAAAAAAAAAAAAAAAAAAAGAAAAAATGATAAATTGGACTTCATCAAAATTAAACTTTTGCACTCTAAAAGATCACTAAGCAAAAATTTTTTAAAATAAGCTAGAGACTAGGAGAAAATATACAGAATTATAGATCTTATAAAGGACTTGTATATAGAAGAAATAAAAAAACTCTTACAACTCATTAATAAGACCACCCAATTTAAAAATGGGTAAAAGATTTAAATAGATATTTCACTAAAGATGGTACACAAATGTCTAAAAAGCATGTGGAAAGATGCCCGAATCATTAGTCATTAGGGAAAAGCAAATTAAAACTACAATGAGATTCTACTATATACCTACTGGAACAGCTAGAATGTAAAAGAAAGACAACACCAAATGTTTGTGAGGATGTGGAAGAACTGGAATCTTCATACATTGTTGATAAGAATGTAAAATAGTTCAACCACAGTAGAAGACAGTTTGACAGTTTCTTTAAAAGCTAGACATACATTTACCATACAACCTAGTGATTCCACTCCTAGGAATCTACCCAAGAGAAATAAAAACATATGTCTAGATGAATGGATAAAGAAGATGTGGCACATATATACAATGGAATATTACTCAGCCATAAAAAGAAATGAAATTGAGCTACTTGTAGTGAAGTGGATGGACCTAGAGTCTGTCATACAGAGTGAAGTAAGTCAGAAAGAGAAAAACAAATACCGTATGCTAACACATATATATGGAATCTAAAAAAAAAACAAAAAAATGGTTCTGATGAATGTAGGGACAGGACAGGAATAAAGACACATAGAGAATGGACTTGAGGACACAGGGAGGGGGAAGGGGAAGCTGGGACGAAGTGAGAGAGTAGCATGGACATATATACACTACCAAATGTAAAATAGATAGCTAGTGGGAAGCAGCTGCATAGCACAGGGAGATCAGCTCGGTGCTTTGTGACCACCTAGAGGTGTGGGATAGGGAGGGTGGGAGGGAGGGAGATGCAAGAGGGAGGAGATATGGGGATATATGTATACGTATAGCTGATTCACTTTGTTATAAAGCAGAAACGAACACAACATTGTAAAGCAATTATACTCCAATAAAGATGTTAAATAAAAAACAAAAGAACAAAAAGAAACATATGTCTGCACGAAGACTTGTATGTAAATGTTTACAGTAGCATTATTTATAACATTCAAAAACTGAAAACAACCCAAATATCTGTTATCTGATAAATGTATAAACACAATGTTATACAACCATATAAGAGAATACTCCACTCAACAGCCATGGTGAACTTTCGAAAGTGCAAATTAGACTTGGGATTTTAAGGTTAAGTGTAAAAGAGAGTTGTTCCAACATTGTTAACAGTTTAGAAATATTTAAGACTGTATAAGTTTATATGATGTTATATTTTGGTACCTGTATAAGTCATTTTGGAGCTGACACACCTTGTTTCTGGTCTGCTTACTCACCTCATTGGTGTGAAGCAGCATCCGGGCTTGCAATTGTTCTCCTTCCCTGGATTCCCTTTCAGTTTGTCTGACTCCTGGGCCAGGTGTATGTGTTTAGCCCCATGACGAAGGACTCCAGCTTCTGTAGGACACCCTTGTCAACAAGTTCAAAGACAACAAGAACAAATATGAGTTTCAACCTGTCTTTGTGGAATTCTGGCTCATGTTCATGGGATACCAGCCTGCTCGTGATCTTCCTTTTCTGCTTACCTGCCTGTGGACTTCAAAAGTTTGACTGGGGTCAGATCTGCCTCCAAGCTCATACAGCTGTTGGAGTATCGTTTCTTGCAGGTTGTCGACTGAGGACCTTATCTTCTTGCTGACATCAGTTGGAGGCTGCCTTCAGCTCCTTGCTGCATATGGTAGCTCGTGACAAGGCAGTTTGCTCCTTCAAAGCCAGCAAAGGAGAGGAGGTCTCCTAGCAAGACGAATTGCAGTTTTATGTAATATAATCATGTGCACATAATCACATATATCCAATTGCCTTTGCCAAATTCTACCAATTAGAAGCATTTCATAGGTCCCGTTCACACTCAAGAGGAATCACACACAGGAGGTAGGGAATGTAAGGACTACCCTAGAGTCTGTCCACCATAGTCTACCCTCTGGTCCCCAGTGATTTGTGTCCCTCCCACATGAAAAATACATTTACTCCCTCCCAATTTCCCCAAGAATCTCATACCTTTATAGCATCTGTTCAAAGTCTAGAGTCTCATCATCTAAATCAGGTCCAGGTAGGAATGAGTCTCCTTAAGTACAGTTACTCTCAGTCTACAAAACTAGACAAGCTATCTGACGCCCAACCATCCAACACACAGTAGAGGAACAGGTATGTAAAATAGTTATAGACATTCTACTTAAAATGGGGCGGGATATATGAAAGGTGAAAAGGAGTTACCAATCCAAAGAAAATTTGAAATTCAGCCTAGCAAACTCTTACCAGAGTTCCTTAATTAGATTCTAGGGCCTGGGAATAATCCACAGTAACTCTTGGTTCTGCCCTCTGAGTCATGTTACCTTTTTCATGAAAGGTAGCACATTTGCAGCTGAGTACTTTTTTTTTTTTTTCTTTTTCACGGTGCGCAGGCCTCTCACTGTTGCGGCCTCTCCCATTGCGGAGCACGGGCTCCGGACACGCAGGCTCAGCAGCCATGGCTCACGGGCCCAGCCGCTCCACAGCATGTGGGATCTTCCCGGACCGGGGCACGAACCCACGTCCCCTGCATCGGCAGGCGGACTCTCAACCACTGCACCACCCGGGAAGCCCCGCAGCTGAGTACTTTTATCATCCTGCTTCCTGCCAGTAGTTTGGAGATCTAACAGCCTCCTTTATTTTGTACTGTTTCTGTCCCTTTCCGTTTAAGTTGGCAGTGCTTTTGCCAAAATAAATTTCTTAAATACTTTGTGGGTCTCCTGTCAATTTCCCTTACATGTGAGTAACATCCACAGTTCTTTTGAGACAGGCACTCCTTTAGCTAGGGTAAAGATGTTGAGATGGTTAAGGGACAACTCAGACAGGCCTTATTATTTGAGAAGTTGTATGGGGTACACCTTTTATCTCTAGAGAGGGTCCATCATGTGACTGGATACTATTCTGATCCTTAGATCTTCCTGGGGTTTTAACAAGACCTACTACAATAACCACTCGGCATTTTCCTAGGCCAGGGTTTATCTCCATGCCACATGCTTGAAAGTCATTTCTTACTTTTAACATCTTTTGCCATTTGGAGAGACTGAGAATTTTCAAAATCATCAAGTCCCAGTTCCTTTTTGTTTAACAGTTCTTCCCCTCATTTTTCCTTTCTCCTCTCGCATTTTACTATATGTAGCAAGAAAAAAACAGGTGGCACCTTCAACATTTTGCTTGGAAATCTTAGCTAGATAAACAAGTTCATCACTTACCTGTTCTGCTTTACATATAATTTCAGGAGACAATTTTGCTAAGCTTTCTGTTACTACCTAACAAGGAAATCTCTTCCTCCAGTTTCCACATTTCTTACTTCCTTTTGAGCCCTCACTGGCAGCATCCTCCAAGTTTGAATTTTCACTAACAGTCTGTTCAAGGCAACTTAGGCTTTCTCTATCATGCTCCTCAAAATTCTTCTAGCCTCTAAGCAGTTTCAAAGTCAATCCCACTTGTTTTAGGTATTTGTTATAGCAACACTCCACTTTCAGGTACCAAAATGTAACCTTGTTTTTAACTTTAATTGATTAGATCTGCTAGAATTTTAACTACATGGGAAGATTTTGTATGTTTGTAAGAAATTTCACAACCCAGCACTTCCAACCTGAGCTACTCAGAGATGATTTTTTTTTTTTTTTTTTTGCTTTTGAGTTTGACAAAATTACTATATCACCAGGGAGGTAAAGAAATGTGCATTTTTAAACATACTCTATCCTCAGGAAAGTGTAAGAATACTCATAAGTGTAAGTATAGTAATAGACGAGAAATAAAGTTAAGTATATAAGTACTTTATAACAGTTTAAGTTTAAATATAATAGTAAGTGTTGTAATCATTGTGATGATTCATATGTATGTTTCTGCTTTTAAAGGCATTTGTAGCATTTAAAAGATTCCGATATAGGATACTCATTATTTTAGAAGAAATTCAATTAGCTTATCAATTAATATTTAAATGTCTGGAAAATGTTATATTTGTTAAATTCGTAAGTTTTAATTTTTTTTAGTTGTGTAAGGAGCGTTCAGATGTTCAGAGGAATATTGCTTAATCTATTTAAACAATTAGTAAATCCAGCGTTAAAGTACCAACTGCAGTGATTGTGCCTCTGGACGTACAGAGACCCCTCGGACATTAATGAATTTAATCAGATGTAAGCGTTCCTGAAAGCTTCATGGCGGAGACACAGAAGACAGAATTAGGGAGGTAAGAGCCAGGTTTCAGTTCGTATCAGTTGCTATTTTAAAGAGCCGGGATGGCGGCTCTGGAATGCTGCTGTCCTGACGCCCTCTAGTGGTTCAGACTGCGAAGCCCACCTTTCCTGAGAACCAGGAGAAAAATGCTTATTGCTAAGTCTAAGCTCGCTCTCCAAGAAGTTTCTCTTGATTAGCGAGACTTAGGGAAAAAAGAAAAAGAAAAAAAAATCCAGAAATTCTTCTGTCAACGTTCTTGTGAGATACTCAACCAGTCTTTACACAAACACTTCCTGCATCACTAGGCGCCTCAATCCTCTTTAAATATCTCTAATTATTATAAAACGCTTCCTTCTTCTCAGCTGACACTCCATCCCTGCGACCTGTACCACTGGCTCTGCGTTTCCCTCTGGAGCTGCAGGCACAATTCCAATCTCTCTTGCACCTGACAGCACCTCAGATATTTGAAAATGACTTCTTGTCCTCCCCGGCCTGAGCTTATCTTCTCCAGACCAACACATGTGGTTCCCTCTATTTTTCCTCATTTGACCCAGCCTCCAGTTTCTGTCCCAGTTGCTCTCTTCTGGAGGCATTTCAACAGCCCCCGAAAACACACCGATGGCAAAAATGGCCTCCACCCTGAGAGGTGGCCCATCTGCCCACAGTGCGGAGGGGCTGTCGCCGCCCTCCCAGTGCACACTCTGACTCCAAGGGCTGTCTGGATCAGCCTTATCCAACCATGTCAAATGATGGATGGATGGAAGGCTATGATCTCCCTCGTCTGGAGTTTCCCACTAGCCTTGCTTTACTCTCTTTGTAGCCTTGAAGCATTTTCTGTATTTGGACAGAACTTATCAGTTTCCTAAATAATACTGTATGCAAAGCACCTGGACAGGTGACCAGGTCTGGGTGAAGTTGGCCTGCCACTGAGCAGAGAGCTCTTGAGAAATCTCAAGAATGACTTCTTCCCTTGTGAGAATGAAGCTTAGTAACTTGAGACTGGATTCTAACCTTCATGTTGGGGACATCTGACCAGACTACATCCCTTCCACTGTAGCTGAAGCTCATTTTCTCTCATATCTCCCTCTATGGAAACAGAGAAGAAAGACTTGGTGTCAATAATGTAACATCCCTCTATAGTTTGAAGACTGATATTCAGTCTACTCACACCTCTCTTCTCTGAACTAATGTAGACTTTTCCCTGAAGGGCTATTTTTCAAAAGCTTTCATCATTTACTTTGTCTCCCCTGGCTCCTTTCCAACTTCTCCATAACATCCTACCCTTATGGGGCCAAGGACTGAACAGTATGTTTTAATGACTGATATTGGCTATAGATTAAGAATTATATCTGTGAAAATATTTCCATTATAACATAGCTCATTGTACAAAGATTTATATACCTAAGGAGTTCCTGGCTGGCATATAACAAGCTATGTTTCAGTTATTTGAAAGTTGGGCACATTTTCCCACAGAAACAGCAGTTCCCAGCCCAGCCAAAAAAGAAAGCCAATTTAGGTCACAGAGCAATAATGATATCAGGTTGAATTTAGGGAATAAGGATTCTCTGGGGCTTCCCTGGTGGCGCAGTGGTTGAGAGTCCACCTGCCGATGCAGGGGACACGGGTTTGTGCCCCGGTCCGGGAAGATCCCCCATGCCGCGGAGCGGCTGGGCCCGTGAGCCATGGCTGCTGAGCCTGCGCGTCCGGAGCCTGTGCTCCACAACGGGAGAGGCCACAACAGTGAGAGGCCCGCGTACCGCAAAAAAAAGAAAAAAAAAAAAAAAAGGATTCTCTGATCTTAAGCTTAAGAGATGCAGAAAGATGAAATGAGAATTTCTGTCTCAATTTCTCAGTGGAGGCTGCCCTTCAGGAGCATTTTGAAATGGGTGACTCTTAACTGTGGACATCTTCCCACATTCTTTTCTGGCCCTCTCCCACCTCTTCGGGTCCTTATCCCAGTCTCCTGGTTCCCAATATCCTAGTGTGGTCAGAAGTCTCCTAGGGTGCTGCCTCACTCAGATCTCCCCACACTCTGCAATTCTCCATGCGCTTCAGTACACCTGAGCTCCCCTTGCCCAGGACCCAGCATCCATCCCCCCGGTAAAGCCAAGTTCAGGTGGGGTTAGAATGACAGGTGTCTCATCAAATCAACTGCCATTAATGAATTCTCAAGGATGCCTCTGTTTTTAAATGGATATCTTAGATAGTCAAAAGATTCTTGTCTGTGCAATTTCAGGCAGTGTCAGAAAATTTTAAAATACAGGTTATATGAGGGAAGATTTTGGTGAATATGGAAGCCTTATAGTAGATATGTTCATTCTGCCTATTGGGAGTGTATCCCAAATGGTACCTCCTTTCCACAGATTCCCTCCCTCCTCTATTTCTGAATCACAGATATATGCTCCATATTATTTTTCAAATTGTTTTTGACAAATTGCTGTTCTCTTAAGAAACTGAGTGAAAGCAACCATGCCAAAAAAAAAAAAAAAGCACATACTGTACGATTCCATTTTTACAAAATTCTAGAAAAAGCAAACTAATCTATAGTGACAGAAAGCAAATCAGTGGTTGCCCAAGTTCAAGGCAGGAAGGAGAAATGAATTACAAAAGGGCCTGAGGAAACTGTTGGAGGTTATGGAAATGTTCACTGTCT